>NC_135718.1:30225381-30836810 GCF_964656455.1 Halichoerus grypus
ATGGAACACTACATCAAAAACTAATGATATAATGTATGGTGATTAACATAACATAATAAAATAAAATTTTAAAAAACTACAATGAAATACCACTTTGCAAAAATAAAAATAAAATAAAATAAATGAATAAAACAGAAAATAGCAAGAGTTGGTGAGGATGTGGAGGAACTGGACCCCTTGTGCACCATTGTTGGGAATATAAATAGTGCATACTCTATGGGAAACAGTATGTCATGTCCTCAAAAGATTAAATATAGAATTATTGTATGACCCAGCAATGCCCCTTCGGGTATATACCCCAAAAGAACTGAAAGCGGGGTCTCGAAGAGATATTTATGCATCCATGTTTATAGCAGCATTACTCACAATAGCCAAAAGTGTGGAAGCAACCCAAGTGTCCATTAATGAACAAATGGATAAATAAAATGTGGTATGTACATACAATAAACTATCCAGCCTTAAAAAGTAGGAAACTTCTGACACGTGCTACAATGTGAATGAAGCTGGAGGACATGAATGCTGAGTGAAATAAGCCAGTCACAAAACGACAAGTATTGTACCATTCCACTTCGATGAGGTACCTGGAGCAGTCACATTCATAGAGACGGAAAGTGGATGCCAGGGGGCTGGGGGCAGGGGAGAGTGGGGGGTTATTGTTTAAGGGAAACAGATTGTCCATTTTGCAAGATGAGACGTGTTCTGGGGATGGTTGCACAACACTGTGAACATACTTTAATACCACTGAATTGTACACTTAAAAAATGGTTAAGATGGTAAATTTTATGTTATGTGTATTTTGCCACAATTAGAAATTTTTTAATGAAAGAATGATGGATAAACAAAGTGTAATATATCCATGTAATGAAATAATCAGCCATAAAAAGGAATGAAGTACTCACACATGCTACAACATGGATAAACTCTGAAAACAATATGCCACATGAAAGAAATTAACACAAAAGGCCACATATCATATGAATCTATTTATATGAAATGTCCAGAATTAGAGACAGAAAGTAGATCAGTGGTTGCCAGGCACTGGGGGCCGGGGGTTGGGGGGAAGGGCAGGACTTGGGAGTGACTTCTAACAGGTACAGGGTTTCTTTTTGGAATGATGGAAATATTCTGGAATTGGATAGTGGTGATGGTTGCACAACTTTGTGAATATACTAAAACCACTGAACTGTACACTTTATTTTTTTTTTTTTGTTAAAGATTTTATTTATTTATTTGACAGAGAGAGACACAGCGAGAGAGGGAACACAAGCAGGGGGAGTGGGAGAGGGAGAAGCAGGCTCCCAGCTGAGCAGGGAGCCCGATGCGGGGCTCGATCCCAGGACCCTGGGATCATGACCACCTGAGCCGAAGGCAGACGCTTAACGACTGAGCCACCCAGGCGCCCCTGAACTGTACACTTTAAAACTGAGACTTTTTATGTTACATTGTGTTAAAATTTATGTGATGTGAATTATGTTTCCATCAAAAAGTGAATGAATAAATAAAATAAATATTTGACCGGTAAGTATTTTTAGATTGTCTTTAATATTTGCATTTTCTCTAGTATTTACACTTAATATTTGAGTATAGTTTTTGATTAATAGCTCACCGCCCTTGCTCTGAAAAGAGTTCAATAAACACATCTTTATGTTCTTGTACCTGGGAAAGAAGTACCCTTGAGTAATGAGTTTCCCAGCTGTGAGGCAGTGAGTTGTCAGACAAACACAGCAAGGAAATGGATGTCTGCAGTTACATTCTGACTCAACAGCTCTTGGCAGCCATGAAAACAACTATTCATCAAACACAGGCACAAAAAAAGCCTCACAGAGCAAAGCAGTGAAAACCTCAGCAATAAAACCTTGTGGCCTCCTGTGAAAGAGACAGTTAACTGTCCACCAAAAAGTCTCATCCACTGGTATAGAGTCGCAGCTGGGCAGCAAATGCCCAGCCAGGAACTACATTCCCAGCCCCTTGCATATAGACTGGGTCATGTGACTCACCAAAGGAAGTGAGTGGAAGCGATGAGTATCACTTCTAGACCAAGGCATTTAAAAATCAGAAACCTCCTCCTTTCTCTCTTCTCCCAAATGCCAGCTCAATGCAGAGGGGATGGCCAGGCCACAAGGTGGAAGGAGACTGAGTCCCTGAATCATCACAGTGGAAAGGCTCCCACTGACCTGGGATATCCACAAGGGACAGTTATATAAGGAAGAAATAGGTTTGTATGTGAATAACAAAGAGATTTTTATTAAATTAGACTACCGAATTGTTGGAGAGTGTTTGTTACAGCAGCTAAAGATCAATATTCATTCATTCCACTGAACAACTATTTATCATGTACCTTTCAGGGGAATACAGAAATGCATAGCCCAGAATTCTTTCCTCAAAAGGTTCTAATTCTAGGAGCATCAGCTGGCTCAGTCAGTAAAGCATGCAACCCTGGATCTCAGGTTTATGAGATTGAGCATCACGTTGGGCATAGATGTTACTTAAAAAAAAAAAAAAGCTCTAATTCTAAATTGGAGAATTAGATGGCAGACTACTTGAATAAATATGCCACCAGTGGACTTCTTGTAGGTGACCCAACAAAAAACCTGAATAAACTAATTACCATTAAAGAAATTGAAAGAATTCACAAACTTCCTCAATGGCATCAGGCCCAGATTCTTTTGTAGTCAATTTTTATCAAACCCATCAATAAAATGATTTGTTAAATTATTCCAAACAAAACAAGATGTCAAACTTCCCAATTTATTCTGTGAGTCCAGAATTACCATCACTGGTACAAGCGCCAGGGAATAGCACACACACACACACACGCCAAATATCATCTGGAATATAGCCAATTTAAAAATAATAAGGATACACCCACCACACAACTGTACCCTTCTATTGCTAGCTAAATATGCAAGAGAATGAAAGCATATGTCCACACAAAGATTTGTACCTGAATGTTCACAGCAGAAACTTGAAGCAATACAAATGTCCATCAACAGGTGAATGGATAAACAAATTACAATGGGATAATACTCAGTGATAGTAATGAACAAATAGTATTACACAAAGTAGCACAAATGAATCTCAAAATAATAAAAGAAGCCAAATACCTCCCCTCACCCCAGAAAAAGAAAGCACATACCATACATATATATTATAATTATAAACTAATATGTAGTCACAGAAAGCAGATCAATGGTTGCTGGGGGTGGGGGAGATAAGAAGGAATTACCAAGGGGCACAAGGGAGCTTTTGGGCATTATGGATATGTTTACTGTCTTAATTGTGGTGATGTTTTCACGAGTGTATACATATGTCAAAACTTATCAAAGTGTACGTTTAAATTATATGCACTTTAATGTACACTAAGTATAATCTAATACATCTGCTTAAAAAAAGAAATATCTAGGGGCACCTGGGTGGCTCAGTCGGTTAAGCGTCTCTTAATTTCAGCTCAGGTCATGATCTCAGGGTCATGAGATGGAGCCCCGCATTGGGCTCCACGCTGGGCAATGAGCCTGCTTAAGATTCTCTTTGAAATTGACTTTAAGAACAACTCTCTAAATACAAGATTCGTTTTCTGTCTTGACACAGAGATACCTAGAAGAGTAGGTACAGCGCGGCAATCAACAAGTACATGACTGGGGGCGCCTGGGTGGCTCAGTCGTTAGGCGTCTGCCTTCGGCTCAGGTCATGATCCCAGCGTCCTGGGATCGAGACCCGCATCGGGCTCCCCGCGAAGCCTGCTTCTCCCTCTCCCACTCCCCCTGCTTGTGTTCCCTCTCTCGCTGTGTCTCTCTCTGTCAAATAAATAAATAAAAATTAAAAAAAAACAAACACTTCTGTGCTATCTTTCAAGAAAGCTCAACTCAGACCACAGGAAAGAACAGTGGAGGGATCAATTCGTGGCCGGTGAGATTGTCACTTCTCAGGTGGGAAGAGAGCCAGCGTGGAGTCGGGGAGAAGGAAAGTAACAGTGACGAGCACGTACTGTGGCTCAGGTCTGCACTTTACAAACATCACCTGAGGTCCCCCCAACAACACTACACAGCTGAGAGCTGACCTGCACTGACTAGTTGCCGGGCGCTCTGCTCTGTGTGCCTCGTCTCAGTAAGCCCTTCCCACGGACCAGGGAGGCAGCTACTAGCATGAGCCCCGTTTAGGGAGCAATGAAACAGATGAAGAGCTTTAGTAAATTGCCTAAGAACAGACAACTAATAAGAGGCTGGCCTC
Organism: Halichoerus grypus; assembly: GCF_964656455.1. Classification (NCBI taxonomy): domain Eukaryota; kingdom Metazoa; phylum Chordata; class Mammalia; order Carnivora; family Phocidae; genus Halichoerus; species Halichoerus grypus. Next base: position 30,229,609 of record NC_135718.1, read on the forward strand.
GCTTCTGACGTCAGAGGCGGAGCTCAGCTCAAAATCAGAGCCAGTCATATTAACAGCTCATATTAACTAGGGGACATAGAAGGAGCCAGCACAGAGTACAGAACAAGATTTCGAAAGGCAGAGGGTTCCGTATCCAAGTTTGGGACGAGGTCAGGTGGCCATACCGATGGCACAAGGTCTCAGGATGAGGGAGGGCTGAGTGGAGGGGCACTCTGAGTCCTTCTTACCTCAGGCAGACAGAGAGACGGTCTCCAGGAACCAGGAGAGTGGCTTCAGCACAGTGAGCTGGTTAAACCTAACTTCACTGTAAACCAGGAAGGGAGTAGCTGACATAATTCAGATTTGTAGTGATATCACTTTCTTTACAGTCTTTCCTTCCTGCCTTAGCTCAAAACACAGCTATTAGAAAACCCAGCGTAGCTCTCGGTGGGGTCTTTGGCTGGGAAGTCCTCTGAAACTGCAAGGCATGGGAGCACACACTTGAGTTTGAATCTTGTTTCCGTCACGTAAGTGACCTGGGGAAATCAGTTTACCCTCTTGACCTGTCTCCACGTCTAGCAAATGGGGGTATTTAATACTTCATGGGCTTGTGAGGATGACAAGTGATGTTATATAACACCCGACTTGTTCTTGACTCACCGCAGACACTTCATAAAGTTAGTTCCCTTTCTCCCCTCTTGCCAAACCGGACTCAGAAATGCTTTACAACTGGGGCATCAGAGCGCCCCCTGCAGGACCCCTGGAGATGGCAGCAAGGAGAAGCTGCTTCCCACCTCTGGCAGATGGAGAGGAATCTGCAGAGGCACGGCCTCTGGGAGCGTGCCCTCACCTCAGTGTTGAGGAAAGAATGTCACAGCCCTGGTGCCAGCAAGATCCCAAATAGCCATCCAGTTCCAAAGGAATGGGGTCATGGAACAGGGAGGGCGAAAGGGCTTTCTGATTAGGAGCCTGACTGGGATTTCCACAGCTTGAGGTTGCTGTGGGTGGTCGGCACCCTCCTGCTGGCTATGTCAGGTGCTCTCCTTTGGGTTCTGGCCACCTCAGCATACCTCTCCCTTGCCTTACAGGACCCAGAGAGCCTCAGGCCCTCCTCACTTCTTTTCAGCTGCCCCCACTGGTCCCGGGCGTTCCTCTCCCCCAAGACTGGCTATGAGGTGGAATACGGCCACCCCAGTGCTCCCTCCGCTCCCTGCTACTCTTGGCACAGACTTGGAGAGTCACTTCACTTCCCCTCCTAAGCCTCTATTTACTCATCTGCAAAAAAGAACCCATCCCCTTTTATGGGTTTTACTAAGATTTCTACAGGAAGCAGCCAAGGGAGTGACAAAGTTAACCAATGTGGGAAAGTTATAAACGTTCCAGAAAGTACACAAAATTCTTGTAGTCCCCGACTATTTATATGGACATTTAGAAAGGGTTAGAACTATATTATCATTAATTTTAAACAGCAAGTTGTAAAAGAGTCAAATGTATATATGTGTGTGTGCGTGTGTGTGTGCGCACGTGCACACACACATATCCATGTATGTTTGATTAGTTATAAAAATTAGAGGAGATTTAAGGTGCACCTGGGTGGCTCAGTCGGTTAAGCGTCTGCCTTCAGCTCAGGTCATGATCTCCAGGTCCTGGGACGGAGCCCCACATCTGGCTCCCTGCTCAGCGGGTAGTCTGCTTCTTCCTCTGCCTCTCCCCCCCGTTCATGCTCTCTCTCTCTCAAATGAATAAATAAAACCCTTAAAAAAAAAAAGGGAGAGTTAACAATGGTTTATCTCTAGCGTTTGAGATTAGGATGATTGAATGGCTTCTCTTTTTAGTTTGTACCCTTCTGTACAGTTTAATTTTTAATGGGTATATATTGTTATTATATTTTAATGGATATATATAGGTATTTTATTTAACAAATAACTACTGTAACAAACGAAACAATACAAACATGAATAAATAGCGCTAACCAGACCTTTCTCTCTCACATCCCTCTTTCCTTTTATCCCTGCAAAAATGTAGGTTTATTAGCTTTCCTTTCTCACCACTGACCACCCCACCCCCATCCATAGAAAAGCAGGAAAAATAATAAACATAAATGAGCAAATCCCTCAGATTCCCCAGACTCAATTATGTCCCTGAAGAGCCGTGTCTTATTTCAAAGTGCCCCCAGCAATAAACAGGAAATGTCAGATTAGACCAGTCCTGAACACCTGATCTGCAGGAATGAAAACCAAACTCCACCTAAACCTCAGAGCCTGCCAGAGGACCACAAGGACTTACCAGCTGCCAAGGGGAGTGAGAGAACATCTGCCTTCCAGTCCCAGTCCTGCCACTAGCCAACTGTGTGACCATGACAAGGCCCTTCTCCTCTCTGAGGCTCTATTTCCCCTATTAAATGGGGGTGACAATGCCAACTATTAAGACTGTTAACTGGATCAAAAAAGGTCACACAAGTAGGAACATGTTTTCAATTGCAAAATTCTCCACAGAGCTGCAAGAGCAGGGGGCTTGCCAGCCTTTGCATAAAGGGAGGCCACTTTTTATTTTGCGCAAAATTCATGAATAGACACAGAGGGAAGAGGGGAATAAGGCAGGGTCCTTGGCATTTTCCTCCACCCTGGAAATCCAAACCATGAAGAAGAGGGTGCGTGTGTGTGTTTATCGTGCCGGGGAGGGTGCTTTGGAAGATAGTGGGTGTGCAACACGCCCAGCATCCGATCCCTGCCTGGAGCCGTTCTAAGTGAGTTCTGAGATCTGCCCGTAGAATTCTATGTTCTGGCTGCAGAGTTGAGGTTTGGGGCACAGGAGGGAGGAACTGGCAAGGAAGCCTGCTAACTCTGCTTTCCTGCTCTTTCCAAAGCACCTATTCATCAGGCTGTAGCTGGAATCCGGGGAAACCAGGTGGGGTGTGTCCAGGAGGCAATACCAGAGCAGGTGGTATGGTCTGCATCGGAGCCTGAACCCCAGGAGACCCCACTCAACCCCCTCGCAGCTCTGTAACACCAGGCAAGGCACCACTCCTCCCTGGGGCTCATTTCCCTTTCTGCAAAGTAAGGGAGTCAGACTAGATCAGGACCCTTTGGCTCCATAACCATAGTCATTCTGTGCCTGCCCATCAGGGAGTGGAGCTTCCAAAAACAGAGGGGTCATTGAGAGCTGGGCTAGGAGCCTCTGCAATTCCCACCAGCTTTTGTCAGGGGCAGACACAGGCAGTTTTCTTCCCTCTGCTTCCTGTGTCCTGCCCTAATGCACTGAAAACCTGTGAACTCATTTTTTTTCCCCTCCCAGAAGGAAATCGGAAGAGGATGGAGAGAGGCTGGGAGACCCAGTACATGGGCTTACTGCAGGGGGCCAGGAAAGAAGGCATATACACCAACATCAGACAAACCAAACTTTATTCCGAAAAGCAAATTAGTAACCACCACTAAACTATTAAATGAGGCACATCGGTCCCCTCTCGCTACTGGCCCACACCCCTCCCACTCCCACCCTCTCTTTTGGCCTTTGTAGAACACTAGAAAAATCCTCTCTTGGATCCGCAAGTGGTCCTAGACTTTTGGACTGGTAGGAGTCCACAGTGGTCTCAAGCTGGACTGAGTCCTGGAGTCTAATGAGGGAGGCCAAGGAGGCTGGCTCCAGTATTCAAAAATTCTGGGCCAGGTCAGGTGGCCATTCCTATGGTACAGGGTCTCAGGGGGAGGAGGGAATGGGTGTGGGGGCTGTTTTACATGTCCTTCTCACATCTGGAGAAGCAGCTGGACGCCAAGCAGGAAGGCACATTTAGAAGAGCCAGTGAGCTCTGGAATGTTTCAGGCACATCTGAATGGATAGGTACCATGAAGGCCAAGGAGACATCTACTCTTGAGTAAGGTCACCTGACCACAGACAGAGCACCATGAGCTGGGGGGGCTAAGAAGAGATCCTCAGGGGGCTGGTTCTGAGCTGAGGATGCAACTTCAATGGTGATCTGAAAAAAGAGAAAAGGAACAAAAGCTGGAGCTAAAACGCATTGTTTAAGGCACGGAGGTGCATAGCTCAGTTCCATGTGTCTGGAATCTTGGGCCCAAGTCACAGCACAAGGAGAATTAGAATTTCTCTTGCGTTAAGGTAAAATGAATCTTCACACATCTTGGATCTTCCATTGGATAATGTTGAAGGGAAGCTGCTGGGTCTGGAATCTTGGGCCCAAGTCACAGCACAAGGAGAATCAGAATTTCTCTTGCGTTAAGGTAAAATGAATCTTCACACATCTTGGATCTTCCATTGGACAATGTTGAAGGGAAGCTGCCGGGTCTGGAATCTTGGGCCCAAGTCACAGCACAAGGAGAATCAGAATTTCTCTTGTGTGACGGTAAAATGAATCTTCACGCATCTTGGATCTTCCACTGGACAATGTTGAAGGGAAGCTGCCGGGCAGAGGTCGTCCACTCTCCCCACTCTGTAGCCCTCTGCTGGCCCAGCCCAGAATGCTGTCCCCTGCCAAGGGAAGCGAGCCCTGGGAGAGGTCGGCATGACCGCTACGGGAATCTCCGTGGCCTCAGCAACGTGGAAACCTGCAACAGAAGAACCAAAGTCATAGGCCATCCGAGGCACCTCCAAGTATCCCAGCAAAGGCCAGCCACACGCTCTGGCCGGCACGAGTGGTGGGGGCTGAGAGAACAGGTGTCCCGCCTGGAGGAAGGCGGCCGGACTCCAGCCTAAATGAGACAGTGAAGGGCTCAGTGTTCTAGGATTTCCCGAAGGAGAGAAAATAACAGTAGCGACAACAACAAAAATAACCACCGTTGTCACGGATACAGAGTTTCAGTCTTGCAAGATGAAAAACGTTCTGGAGCTGGATAGTGGTGACAGCTGCACAACAGTGTGACCCTACTTCAGGCCACCAAACCGTACATTTTCAAATGGTCGCATGGTCAATTTTATGCTATGTATGTTTTACCACGGTTGTTTTTAAAGTAGCCACATGAACAGTCTTTAACATGTATTGACCCCCTACTCTAGAGAGTACAGCCCCGTCCTGAGGAGGCCGAACTGCCAGAGTCCAGATCCTAGCTCCACCCGTCACACCGTCTGGGAGGCTCTGGACAAGGTACTTAACCTCTCTGTCACTCCTCTGCCTCCTAGGGAACAAGAACACAACTCACCTCAGTAGGGCCGAAAGAATGAAAGAAATACGTCTAAGTGCTCCAAGCAGTGCCCCGCATAAATGCCTCCATGCTCCGCACTGTGCAGCTCCCAGATCTTCATAGCTACAACAGAAAAGCCTCACCCTCTCTACCTAAGCTTTAAAAACACGCTCCCCAAAGCACATTCTGGCCTCCCCTTATTCTAGTTTCTAATCCAGACAGGGCTGAGCTTTTTCCAAGAGCAGACCTTTGCAGGATGCAGAAAAAAGGCTGAACTGGTACAAGCCTTTGGGCATTGTGATGGTCACCCCTCCCACTTGCTCCCTGAATAAAAACCCCTTATCTTTCAGCAAAAGGGGCTCTGTGTTTTTTATTCAAAGGCCTATGACCCCTCCAGAAAGTCAAGAAGCACCTTACCTAACAGAGGCTGGGCCAGCTGTTCACCCCAACTTTGGAGTTTTCTTCTCTCTTCACTGAGTGAGACCCACTCCTGCCAGTTGCTCACGGTCAATGCCAGCATCTCTTACAGGCAATGTTGCTTTTGACTGGGAAGCCATCTGGATAACCTTGACTTCATTTTTCAATGTAGAGGAATGTTCAGGTCCACCAATTCCCAGGTCTCTTGCGGGCCTGGCAGGGACAGCTATCTTCTCCCCCACTGAGGCAAGCCCTCCCCCTGCTAGAGAAATTCCCTGGGAAAGAGAAGGAGCACTCCAGATCTTCAATCATACCATAGCCAATGAGTTGGATCCCTTAGGAATGAATGACAGCCAAGCCAGCACAGGGATGCTTCGAAGTCTTAGGTGGCAAAATCTAATTGGTCCAGGTCCAGAGGCAGGTAACACCGTAAACTAAATTACTTGGGCTTCTTTTATAATGGGACTTCTCAGAGTCTTTGATATGCTAATGAGCATCGTGAATCTCCAAGAAGGCGAGATAGCACCTTGACAAACCCATTTGGCATTGAAACCCTCTTTTGGAGGGTAGCTCCAGAGCTAGGGTTCCCGGGAACACCCACTGCTTTAATGTAAACAGTGCTGGACTGGGAGTCTGGAAAGGTGGTTCTAATGGGAATCCGGAAACGGGGATCTAATCTTATTCTGGCTTTCCCAAGAGCAAGGGGTGAGGCTCACCTTGACATTCCTTTAGGGTCCTGTGGGATCCCTAATGCAAAAAGATATTGGGAGGTGGGGGTGGTGGAGCAGAAGCCCGTGAGAGGAAGTCTGGGAAGGTGAGACCAGAGAAACTAGTGTGCGTTTGGGCCTGGCCTCCAAGAACCCCGAGGACAAAGGCGGAGCAGGCAGAGGCGAGAGAAGACTCCAAACGTGCAAAGGTGCAGCCCGCGGGCCTTTCCAATCCATCCTCACCTTTGCAGACGGGCCCCACCCAACATCAGAGAGCGGACTGCGCAGGATGCCCTCACAACCCCGAGCTGAAATGAAACTCTTCGCTCATCCTGAGACCAGTGGAGGCCTGTCCTCAGCTCTCCCCGCGGATGCGAGGCTGCCCTTCACAGCGCTCGAGGCTGAAAGAGGGGCCAGGGGACAGGGGTGCTCTTCCGACATCGGGGCGGGAGAGGGCAGTGGCGCAGCCAGAAGGCTGGTTCCAATTGGGAGCCTCCCCCGGATCTACGCGGCGCCTGTCCACGTCTCGCTCTCGGCACGGAAGGGGGCGAGGAAGCGCGAGGTTTCTCCTCGGACAGCCAGGGTGTGTGGGGGCCCGCTCCTCGGAGGCGGCCCTGCCCGGGTCCCAGGAACCGGCGCGGGCGGCGCGGCGGGCCGGACTCTAGGCGGCGGCTCTGCCGTCGGACGGGAACTGTGGGCCAGGGCGCCGGGGCGCGGGCGGGAGCGCAGGGCAACGGGTGGGTGCCGGGGCGCACGGGCGCGGGGCGGCGGCGGCAGGAAGGACGGGGGCGCCGGTCTCGGGAGGGTCCCCGCCCCGCGGCGCAGCGGCTCACGCCACCTCCTGCTCCCCCTGGTAGCGGCGGCAGCAGCCGTAGAGGGCCGAGAGCAGGTAGAGGCCGAGGCAGAGGCCTCCGCAGACGGCGGCCGCCAGGAAGGCGTGGTAGGCGCAGGCCATCTGGTAATCCTTGAGGTTGCAGTAGCTGTGGCTCTGGGTCTGCGAGATCATGATGCCCGTCGCGGCGCCGTAGAGCGCGGCCGCCAGCAGGTCGTGCGCCACGTTGACCACGAGCCAGCGCGAACCCAGCACGGGCACCAGCTCGTGCTTGCCCAGCAGCGTGAGGAAGTAGAGGCCCAGGGTCAGCAGCCAGAAGAGCACGGACACGAAGAGCGCGAAGTGCACGGGGCCCTGGTACCTGCTCGTGGCGATGGTGATCCAGAAAGCGGCGCCGGCCAGCAGCTGCAGCAGCCGCAGCACGCCCAGCGGGCCGCGCAGGAAGGCCCTGTGCAGGCGCACCGCCCCGCGGACCGCGCGCGCCTGGGGCGGCGGCTGGCGCGGGGGCGGCGGGAGCATGGCCCCCGGGCGCGGTGGCGGCGGCGGCGGCGCCCCGAGTAGCGGAATGGCGGCGCCCGGCTCGCGGGGGTGGCCCGGCCGACGTGCCCGGTTCGCCCGCGGCGGCCTCCTCGCGTCCCTCCGAGGCCTCTTCGCGCTTCCTCTCCGCTTCTCCCCACCCTTCCTCCCCTCTCTCCTCCCTCCAGCCCTCCTCTCTTTCTCTCCTCCTGTCTCCACCACTCCTACCCGCCCTTTGGCTTCCCCTCCCCGTCTCCACCCCCACTCGCTTCTCCCGGCTTTCTGCCATCTCTTTTGGGCCTCGCTCACCACTCCGGCCCCCCTTTCCTGCCGGCGCCAGACTCCCAGCTCGGATTCCTTCCTCCCCGGGGCGCGGCAGAGGGCACCCCCCCGCCAGCCCCCTCCGGGCCGACCGCGGGCCTTCCGCTCTGGCCGCCCGGGCCAAGTTTGGCACATCTGGGGCCATCCTGCCTGCCCTGCCTCCCTGGCTCCCGTCCAGCCTCGGAGGGGAAAGCTGTCTTCTGGAGCGTTCTCTCGGCCTCTCGCTGGGCCCCTTTCTTTCTACTTTCTCCTGCCCTAGGGTCCACCCCGGGCCTCCTGGCCTTTTCCTGGCCCTGGAGGAGAGCAGCGCTGGTCTTAAGCTGACATCCATTCTCACCTGGACATCTGGAATATGTCCACCTCACACTTCTCTGGTCCAAAGGCTCTCAGACATCAGAGAAAGGGACCGTCCCCCACCAGAGACCCCACTGCCCCTCGCACACACCACAAAGCCAAGTCCTATCAGTCCATCCTCATTTTTCCAACGTCCTTGCCATCCAGTGTTGCCTAGATTAAAAATGTGCTACCCAACATGGCCAGGGCACCAAGCCCGGGGTCAGAGACAGCAAAGACCATGCCCTTAACTACTAGGCAAAACAGCCTCTAATGGAACCTAATGACGCTTTACACTGTCCTTTACATGTATGCCCACTTAAGCCTCAAAACAGCCTCAGAGATAGAATTATTTCCCTCCTTTTACTGAGGAGGAGAAATGAGGTCTAGAGAGGTTAAGCCCATGAAGCTGGTAACTGCAGCTGTGTCTCTTGTCTCTCATCCCATTCAACCTTCTTTCACTGTGACATCTTTCTAAAACACAGACCTGGTGTTGCATTGCTTCCTTCACTGACCACAGGATAGAGTTCTATCTCTTCTACGGGCATATTTCACAAAGTGGCTCCAACTGACTTTTACTTTTCTTGTTTTCCACTTCCTTTCCTTACCCATGCTCCTACCCCACATGCTAACCCCACCAAAACTCTCAAATGCCCCCAAATAAGCTCAGAATGCCCTTCATTCCCAGACCCCACTTGGCTGGCAAACTCCTACTTATCCTTCAATGCCCAGTTTATATGCTCCTCCCTTGGGTCCAGACTCCCAAGCTGTTGATTGCTGGCTCCTTAGGCCCTCTCTGGGAGCATCCAGTAGTTCTGCGGTACTTCTGAGTCTGGTACATTGCAAGTGCTGGCTGTCACCTTTATCTCTGCCTGGCACAGGGGAGACTCAATAGATGCCCACAGAGTGGATGACCGAGTGGCTGTGGGAACAGCAACGAAAATGAGAGGGCCCTCATACCTAGGGACCATGCATGCTTCAGTCCCCCAGCCAACCCTACCTGCAGAACTAGCCCCTCATCTCCTGGTCATGTGATGTGTCCATTGGCCCCCTGGCCTGGCTGAGCAGGTCTCTCTTCCAGCAGCCTGCCCCCCCCCCCCCCCCGCTTGTAGGAGAAAGTATATGTGGTTTCTCAGGGGACTAATGCCTCTCGCTGCACAGCCCCGCCTGCAGGGACCTGAGAAAGGTTGAACGCTTATTTTAAATGAATAAAAGGTGGGACGCCTGGGTGGCTCAGTCGGTTAAGCGTCTGCCTTCGGCTCAGGTCATGATCCCAGGGATCGAGTCCCACATCGGGCTCCTTGCTGAGCAAGGAGCCTGCTTCTCCCTCTGCCTGCCTCTGTCTCTCTCTCTGATAAATAAATAAAATCTTAAATAAATAAATAAATAAATTTTAAAAAGGTGATGTATAACATCCATATCTGTGTAAGATAGCATGGCATTGAGACTCAGAGTGCAAACCATGGAGGCAGACTGCCTGGCTATGCATCACAGCTTCACCACTCCCTCATGCTGGGACCTGGGGTGTGTCTGCGCACGCGCACATAACCACTTTGTGCCCCAGTTTCCTCATCTGTGAAAGCCTTTCATTCAGCAAATGGGTATTAAGCAACTGTTAGGCACTGGGCACTATTTTAGGGTCTAGGGATACATAATACATATGTGATCATTATTAATTAAATGCTTACTATGCTCTAGGCACTGTTTTTTATTGTTCTTTTTTTTAAGTAAGCTCTATGCCCAAGGTGGGGCTTGAACTCACCCCAAGATCAAGGGTTACATGCTCTACCGACTGAGCCAGCCAGGCGCCCCTATATTCTAGGCAATGTTATCTCTGATTTGCTGGTGGGGAAGCCAGCACTCAGAGGGTTAAGGAAGGTGACCGTGTTCACAGAGCTGATGGGTGACAGTTTAAACAGGAGCCCAGGTGTGGCTGGCTCTAGGTGACATTCAAAGTGCTTATATATACTTTCCCATATTTTATTCTCAGCTACTGTTACAGGGACCCAGAAAGGTTACATAACTTGCCCAAAGAAACAGAACTGGCAAAGGTCAGTGTAGAGACTCAAACCTAGGTCTTCTGATCCCAATTCTGGGGCCTTTCTAAACTCAGCATCCCTTAGCAATCAATCCCTGGCGGGACATCCTTGATGTCCTCAGGGTGCCAATCTTGAGAAGGGCTGGAGCTAGGACAGGCACCTGAGGGCTGAATCTGGGTGCTGGGCTGATGACGGGGTTATACTACACAAACTACCTCTGTGAGTAGGGGACCTAACCAAATAAACATTGAGAGGGAGAAAAGAGAGTCCTTCTGTCGCCTAAAAAAAGGCATCTGGAGACTTAAGGGTAGAGCGCCACCTGGTGGGTACAAACCTTCAACCTCACAGCTAAGTCCAGCTCCTTACAAGGAAGCCAATGGGGTGGCTTTGGGGAGATATTTTTAGCCTCTGGAATCCTGAAGACATTCCAAGCGGCAGTCCCAGGAGACTCTGCAAAAGCATAAGCATGCAAGAAGATCTTGATTCCTCCAACTCAACAAATAAGACCTAAGCACCTGCGGGATGCAAACAATCGGGGTGTGGAATGTAGGAATAAGGAGCACAAGCTCCCGCCCTCACAGTGTTCACGCTTTTCCTGGTAGTGGAGGGACAGCTGTGGACACAAAAGAAAGAGGTGGATGCAAGGAAATCCAAAAGGGAGAGTATGTGTGACGGGAGGGCTGGGAAAGCTTTCAGATTGAAGTGTCTCTGGAGAGTGGATAGAACTGTGACAAGCAGAGATCGGGGCTAGGCGTTGTTGGGCAAGGCAGTCCACCATGGGGCCTGAGCAGCTCTGGCTCTAACCACTGAGTGTGCTAAGAATGCAGAGCCCTGGTCGCCCATTCGCTTTCCCACCACTGCTCACCATTGTGTTCTGCAGCCAGCAACGTTGTGGGATAAGGGAACATCTCCCAGACAAAGAGCAGGTTTGCTTGTTGCTTACTATAAAAGTGGTGGGGGTAGGAAGGGACAGGGGTGGGTGCTCCAAGCTCAGGACTCCGTAGCTGTGACATAAAGCTCCTGCGTGGGCAACCCATCTACCTGGGCCCCTCTGCTTTGCCCCCCATGAAACTAGGGAACAAGGGAAAGAGACATAAGGATAATGCTCATGCTGCTTGCTGTGCCAAGAATGATAAATCCTTTGAGTCTGACTCAGGAAACCGTGTCTTCTGCCCACATTCATGAAACAACAGCAGGCTAGCTTATTAGCTTGTAAGCAGGGTAAATCACAGCCCTGACAGGTGCTATAGGCAGAGGGAACAGTGTGAGCAAAAGCAGGGCCTATGTTGCTCAGGGAACAAGAAGTAGTGAAGTAGTGATGCTTGCTGGGTACTCTAAACCCCAAAGCAATGACTTTCACATGCCCAGAAGGGAAGACAGCTTATAACAAGGAGGAATGCGTGGCCACCCTGAGATCCCACGACCCACCCCTGATGTTCAGTCAGTTCTGTCTTCAGTCTCTGGGCTACTGTAAATTACTGCATATATGGACTCAACTCACATTGGTTTAATACCTATTATGTGCCAGGCCCTGAGCCAGCACTTGACACAAATTAGCTAACAGCAAAAGCAAAACTCACAGTGAGGAAGTAGGTGGGTGTTGGGACCTGCAGAATCTTGCCTTGAATCTTAGAGTTAAATTACTAAATAAACATTTCCTGAACACCTACTATGTACGTACCTGGCATTATGCTACTCTGATACCTGAGTTGGAAGAGGCCTTAAAGATCATTTGCTCCAGGCTTCTGCTTTTATGAAGGGGTAACTAAAGCCTGGAGAAGGTAAGTGACTTGCCCCAGGTCACACAGCTGGTTGATGATGTGAGTGCCAAGTTTAGAACTTAGGTCTCCTGACTCACAATCCAGTGTTCACTCGGGGCAGGGGGCTCTGCACATGAACTCTCATTTGTCAGCCAAGTGGCTCACATGTCCAGGCCTGTTCCCAAGGCTGTGGGAACAGGGACCTCTGGAATGGTGGGTGGGGTCCCCTCTGGGTTGGAGTTGGGTAGGAACCTGGATGGCTCTTCAGTTTGTTAGTCCAGCCCCCAAGGAGTACCTAGCCTTCACTGGAGCCATGAAGTGGCCTGGATTCTGGGCCCCTTGGGCAGACAGAGGCAAGGGGCCACAGGCTGGGCATGAAGTGGTAAAGGTGCTTGACTCTGACAAAGCTCAGACCTCGCTCCCCAGGAGAAGCTGGCCAGGACCTGAAGCCACAGGTACCCTGTGAGGCTTATCTGGGTGTGAAGCCACCCAGAACACTGGCTGGGAAGGCTGGGTCCCTAACGCTAAGTAACCATGGGTGACCAAGGTAGATGCCCATGAGACTTCACCATTAATTGGCTGCCCATGAGGTGCTGAAGATGACCTCCTACTGGGACTATGATGGGGATGCGCAGACACCAGCAGACCATATTCCTGGGGAAAGGAGGGGCCTCACCTATAAAGATGGACACTCTGAGCCAGGATGGATGGAATCAAACACCACCACTCTGCCAGTCAGCCTCAGATAAAAGTGGAAGTGGCTCAATAGTAGTAACCAACGTTTGCAAAGCATTTGCCACGTGCCAGGCACCATGCCAGGTGCTTTCCACTCTTGTCTCACTTAGTTCCCACAACAGCTCTGTGAGGTGGGGCCATTAAAACCACCTCCACTCTAAAATGAGGAAACTGAGGCACAGAGAGCTTATGTGACTTATCTAATGTCAATCTAATGGGGAATGAAATTCAAATATTTGATCTCCAAATCCAGGCCTTTAAGCAGTGCATATATCTCAGACTTCAGCCTTGATCTTGGAGGTCACAAGACATCAGAGGACTGCCCCTGAGCAGTGACAAAGAAAATGATCCCCATGCTGCAGAGATGGTCAGCATGTAGGGGGCCAGGCATGGGGCCATGAGAGTGGGTGTGGCTGTCACAGGCCCCAAGATCTGCACTTGGGGGAGGCTGACTGTGTATGCTGTTTCTATTTCTGACCCTGCTATGTGAAGGGTCTCCAGGAAAGGGGGATTTGTCCCCTGAACTCTCTAGCCTACCCACGGCTGGAGCTTTAAAGCAAGAGGAGTGAGGTCCAAGGGTTGGCCTAGAGCCGAGAGTCTCCATTAGATGATGTTTTGTGCTGAGCGTTCACCTGCATCTCCTCCTTGGCCCTTGCAACAACCTTGGCAGATAGGTAATTCATTGTCTCCACTTGACAGTTGAGGAAAATAAGATTCAGAAAGGTTAAGCTAGGAACTAAATTTAGATTTCTGGACCACTGGAAACACTACAACTGTCTGAGATTCCCTGAGTCTACTTTAACCATGAACTTGCCCCTTAGGTCTAGTCTCACCGGACTCTTTATAAGACATTATTCACTGAAACCACAGAGCAAAAGCAAATGTGGTCTCCCCTCCTCTACCACTTGGTCTCCAACTCCCATTACCCCTGGGGCCTCCTACAGATGTGGCAAATCATGAAGATTTTCTCCAACTCTGGTTTCCTCTCTGCAGCCAAACCCCCCCCCCACCACCACCAACCAAGACAGAGTGGGACATGACTGCCATGACTGAAAGAGATCAAAGATCACAGAAACCACTAGAGACCAAGAAGAACCTTGTCCTGACCCATCAGGAAGATGCCAAAATAGCAAACATCGGGGCGCCTGGGTGGCTCAGTCGTTAAGCGTCTGCCTTTGGCTCAGGTCATGATCTCAGGGTCCTGGGATCGAGCCCCACATTGGGCTCCCCACTCAGCGGGAAGCCTGCTTCTCCCTCTCCCACTCCCCCTGCTTGTGTTCCCTCTCTTGCTGTGTCTCTCTCTGTCAAATAAATAAAATCTTTAAAAAAAAACAGTGAACATCATGGCATTCAAGGATCAAGAGAAGCAGCAAGAATCTTCAGGGCTTTGGGAGGCTGCCTGCCTCTCCTATGGCAGCCCTCTCCCCATACCCACAGCCCCTGTTGGAGTGGTGGCTCTAGATATAGATGGTATATTTATACTATAAAGCTCTGCCCCTACTTTCCCATCTCCTCTTCTGACCCAAACTGGGCCTATCAGATTCCTTCTTTTGGAATTTGGCCAAATGGTCGTTCCTAAATGGAGCTAGTGGTGGAGTAACCAAAGCCAGTGCATGAGGCAAATTTAGGAGGAGTAGAAAGCCTGAGCTGGCAGAGGAAGTTGATCTGCAGATAAAAGGGCAGTGTGTTAGGGTTGTCTAAAGAAACAGGATGGATAGATATATACATATAGATTTATTATAAGAAAATGTAATCATGGAGGCTGTTAAGTCCCAAGATGTGCAGTTGGCAAGGTGGAGACCTAGGAGAGCCATGGCGTAGTTTAGTCTAAAGGCTGAAGGCTCAAGACCCAGGAAGAGCCAGTGTTTCAGTTAGAGTCTGAAGAAGGGGGTGCCCAATGTCTCAGGGCACCTGGGTGGCTCAGTCGGTTAAGCTTCTGACTCTTGATTTCGGCTCAGGTCATGATCTCAGGGTTGTGAGATCGAGCCCCATGTCAGGCTCTGCACTGAGCATGGAGCCTGCTTAAGACTCTCCCCCACACTTGCCCCCATCCCCACTTGCATGCATGCACACATGCTCTCTCTCTCTAAAACACACACACAACACAACAATGTCTCCACTCCAATAGTCAGCAAAAGGAGGTCCTTCTTACTCATGGGAGGGTCAGCCTTTTTGTACTATATAGGCCTTTAACTGATTAGACAAGGCCCACCTACATTAGGGAGGGCAATCTGTTTTACTCGGTCTACCAATTCAGACGTTAATCTAATCCAAAAACACCCTCACAGACACACCCAGAATAATATCTGAACAAATCTCTGGGCACTCTGTGGCCCAGTCAAACTGACACATAAAATTAACCATCACAGGCAGCTAGCTATACAGGGACAAAAGACGGTGAGAGAGGACAGCTGCCTGTGACTTGCTTCGGGTTGTTCTGCTACCCTTCATTTCTGTGAACTCACTGTTGCTTTCCAGTAA
The DNA here is from genome assembly GCF_964656455.1 of Halichoerus grypus. Taxonomy (NCBI): domain Eukaryota; kingdom Metazoa; phylum Chordata; class Mammalia; order Carnivora; family Phocidae; genus Halichoerus; species Halichoerus grypus. The sequence goes on from NC_135718.1 coordinate 30,244,861, forward strand.
CAACAGCCCCCGTACTTCTTCACCTGAGCTATCTTAAACAGATTTGTTTCTTATCAGCACTGGAATGCTTGCATCTATGTCCCCTTCCCCTGAATCGGGGTAAGCTTGTGACTCAGTTATAACAAACAGGATGGCAGGAACCACACGGTATGACTTCTAAGTTCTGTCCAAAAGACAAAGCCACTCCTGCCTTGGTCACTAGAACTCACACTTGCAGCCCTGAGCCACCATGGAAGAAGTCTCTGTTCCGGGTCACGTTGAGAAACCACCGAAGCACTCCAGTCAGCAGCCTTGGCCTTCAAGTTCTCCCAGCCTAGGCACCGGACATAGGAAATGAGCTTTCAAATGATTCCAACCCCCAGCTGTCAAAGCAACCTGTGCGTTCAAGACTTCCAGCCGGAGTTCTGACATCAAAGGGCAGAGACAAGCCACTCCCACTGTGCACTCTCTCAATTCCTGTGTATCATTCATGCTTTCTATTTTCTGTTGTTTTGTGTTGTTTTGACATCTTGGGACCTTGCAGATCCAGGGAGGGACTGCCCCTCCCAGATTTAGCTAATTCCTAAAGATAGCAAAGAATGTGACTGAGAGTATGCCTTTGACATGCAAACCAACCAATCCTGAGCCCATACTCCAAACCACCTCCTTTATTTGGGCTCTTACACTCCAGGAGGCAATATTCCCCTGCCCTAATCATCCCAGGGAAAGGTATCAGACAACTGGAGACAGTCCCTATGCCCCAGAGCCTGCTGGAATTATTCGAACTAGCCAATCCTAAACTTGCCTAGCTGCGTACTTTGTTTCACCCATTTCTTCCCACAAAAACTATAATAAAAGCTCATGTCCATGCTTTTGCTCCTTCTGCCTCCTGACTGACCCTGGTGCTTGCCAGTGTGGCCATGTGTGGTGTGGCATGTCCCTTCCTCTGGGGAACTGTGAGTAACAAGTTCTTTTCTTTTCTTTTCTTTTTTAAAGATTTTATTTTATTTATTTGAGAGAGAGAGTGAGAGAGAGAGCACAAGAGGGGGGAGGGTCAGAGGGAGAAGCAGACTCCCTGCTGAGCAGGGAGCCCGATGTGGGACTCATCCCAGGACTCCAGGATCATGACCTGAGGCGAAGGCGGATGCTTAACTGACTGAGCCCCCCAGGTGCCCCCAAGTTATCTTTTCAATGGCAGCCATCACCTGATCTGTTGGCCTCACAGTTCCTAAATAAAACCAAAATCCTGACATTTTAAAACATCCTGACCTGGGGCACTTGGGTGGTTCAGTCAGTTAAGCCTCCGACTCTTAATTTCAGCTCAGGTCATGATCTCAGGGTCCTGAGACCTGAGGTCCCACGTCCAGCTCTGTGCTCAAGGTGGAGTCTACTTTAGAGTCCCTCTCCCTCTGCTCCTCCTCCGCCAAATAAATAGATAAAATCTCTTAAAAAATAAATAAAACATCCTGACCCACAGAATCCATGAGCATAATAAAATGGTCATTTATGCCACTAAGTTTTGGGGTGATTTGTTATGCAGCAGCTGTAGCTGGAAGACATGTTGATATCGTGGAGGTCTCTAACCTCAGCTTCTTCATTGGCATAATGAGATGAACAGCAATGGCTCAGTATCACCGGGCTGTTGTGGGGATTCAATGAGATGCAAAGTGCCTAGAGCTCATATGTGTTAGCTTTATTATCAATACTGTCTTCTGAAAGAGCTTGGACACCCAGCTCACTGGTTTCAGGGTATCACTGGATTGCAAGACAAAAGCCTGCTCTCACGTGAGTTTTGTTCACTTGAGGTTCTTTATCCTCACCACACTACCAGTCTCGCTATCCTCCACTGGATCAGCCAGAGTTCAATCTCGAGACAGAAACCACACAGTAATTTGCATAGGGAAACCTCAATATAAGGAATTATTATTTACTCTAATGGAGTGCTGAGGCATTAGCTAACAAGAAGTTAAAGAGAACTCTAAAGAATATAGGAAAAGAAGACCTAAGCAACAGCCACTACTCCTAGGGCTGAGATAGGCCCTTAAGAAGAGCTCTCCGCCCCCCTCCCTCCTACCAGGGCCAAGATTCAGATCTCCTTAGAGAGGAGACATAGCTGTGGCTCAGTAAATGGGGAAGAAGTCAGTGAGGTGCTGTCCCTGTAGAACTTGCCAGAAATCAGCCATCCGGGGTGCTACTGCACGGACATCAAAAGTTATAGCAAAATGGAGCGCCTGGGTGGCTCAGTTGGTTAAGTGTCCAACTCGGTTTCGGCTCAGGTCATGATCTCATGGGTCATGGGATCCCCTGCCCCAGGTGGGGCTCCGAGCTCAGCAGGGAGTCTGCTTGAAGATTCACTCCCTCTGCCCCTTACCCCCACTCATGCTCACTCTCAAATAAATAATCTTTTAAAATCTTTAAAAAAAAAAAAAAAAGGTTACGCAAAGCCACCCAAGGGGCCGAGGGAAGCTACCAGCCCGTGTGTGTTACTGGCCGCCCAGCGCTATAGGACCCAGGCGCTGAACAAGCCGCCCACACCGCGGGAGCCTACACAGGGGGGTGCGCGGTGGACCTGGTGCCTGAGAAGTCACCTGAGCTCCAGGAGCAGGCCCTGGAGAAGCCTGGCAAGCTGCGGGAGCCTGGTGAGAGGACACACCAGAACCAAGGAGAGAAGCCCTTCCTCCCACGGCGGCTTGCTGGCTCCCTCCACTGACAAGGCTGAGCACTGTGCCTGCTGGAAAAGGAGAAATATTTGCAGGACTCGGCTCCGTTATCACAGAGATAACTGGTACAGTCTACCTCTTTGGAGACTCAACTTCCATATGCAACCCTCTATATACATTTGGACTTCCATACGACAATGAAACAACTCAATATTACCACCTAATGAGATACAGTTCTCCTTCTGGGACATGACATTCTCATTCCCTCTCTCCAAAATAAAGAGATACACAGTCCCAACGGTCTGCATTAAATACTGCTCAGAAAGAAAAACAAACAAAAAAACACAAAAAAACTTCTCAGATTTTTTCAGAGTCCCTCGGAATATACTGTTAACTAAACACTAAACTGGTGACATTAACTTCCAACAACTTACATATAAACTTACATATGAAATGAAAACATGAAGAGAGAGAAAAAGAAAAAGGTTAGTATGTACAAAAACACCCTGTATATATAACAAACAGAGAAAAAATAAGCAAAGCTACTACAAGCCTTGTTTTTATAATCGGCCACAGGGCTGTTTTAGTAGCCATTAATGATTTTCTAGCTGCTTCATTCCTTCTACATTTATTGGTTGGTATGCTACTATAGGAAAGGTCTTTTTCTTCTCCTCTGTTTACCTATTTATTCACTTATTTATATTGTTATGGACTTAGGTATTATTTCACCCACTGGGTTATAATCTGTTACTGTTATGATTTATTTTGATGCTCTGCACTTGCTAATGGGAGCCCTTATAAATGGACTCCTAGTCCTTTTGATGTGTTTCCATCATTCTTTGAGTACTTCCTTACTTTCCAGGACAAGATGTTCTAGAATCATCCTGAACTTTCTCAACCATTTCTCCAAGGAGCCATGGTTCCTTTTGTGGAGAATGATATTGAGAACTCGGTATGTGGATTGTAAATGTGCTTATTCCTATTGGGGTATCATCACTTCTAGGCCCTCTCAGAAGACACAGCTGGAGAACGTGTGTGTTTGCATGTGTTGGTGTGGATACATACACATGTATATACGTACACATACACATTTAAACATATGCATACATTTACAACTTATTTATTTCTATACTTATCTGTATGTTAAAAACCATGAGTTCATACTTGCTATGGACTGAATTGTGTCCCCCAAAATTCACATGTTGAAGCTCTACCCTCCAATATAACTGTATTTGGAGTAAGGAAGTCATTAAGGTTAAGTGAGAGGTCCATAAGAGTGCAGCCCCGATCTGATAGGATTAGTGCCCTTATAAGAAGAGACACCAGAAAGCTCCCTCTCTTTCTTCACCATATAAGGACACAGTGAGCAGGTGGCCGTCCGCAACCAGGGAAGAGAGCTCTCACCAGAAACCAGATGCGCTGGCACCTTGATCTTGGACTTCTCGCCTGCACAGCTGTGAGAGCACAAATTTCTCTCTCAGAAATTTGAGCCACCCAGCCTGTGCTATTTTGTTATGGCAACCCGAGCAGATTAATACAAAATTGACCTTTAATTCTAATGTACACGAGTCAGATTAGGTGTGGGTTTTTTTGTTTTGCGTTGTTTTGTTTTGTAGTGTTTCTATAATGTACCATTTGCCTGTAGGGCTTTGCTCTCTTCTCAGTTGCTAAGTCCAGAGAAGAGGGCTGTAGTAAGTTGTCTTGTGTAATGTCCTAAGCAGAAGGGTGCTTTTTAAAAAGTTTAGAATTACCAAGAGCATTTATCAAGAAAAACAGAGCTGACTCAAGAGTCACACTATTGCTTGTCAGCTGAGTGTGAAAGTTCTCTCTGCTCTCCCCGGAACGGGACAGAGAGCAACAACAAACCCACTGGAACAAACCTCAAGTCCACCGGGGAACCAGTTACAAGAGCTGCTTGAGCAATTCCTGCAGGACAGAGAGCGAAGGAGTCAAATGCTGATTTGGTGTCTATAGCAAGGTTTCTATCGAGCACTATGCCTATTGCACCTCACAGCAACACAGAGAGGTGGGTATGATTATTTCCACTTTATAGATGAGAAACTAGGAAAGCGAGAGGTTAGATTATTTGCCTAAGGTTGAACAGCTGGAACCCCTTTCCTAGACTCTACTCCCCTAGAAATTAGTACTCTGCTGAGCCATCCTGGCGCCCAAGGCAAAAGGAAATAGGTGCACTCCTCTACACACCTATCAAAATATTCTCTGAATTAAATGGAAAAAGTAGACGAAAGGCCCACAATCAAAAAACATGACCATACATAAAGCCTTCTGTTGCCCAATCGATTCACACACTATTTTCAGTCGTCATAAAGCTAATTGGCAGGGAGCATAATGGCGACCTATGTGGGAACCATGGGCTGATAGGAAATGACTATTCCTGTTGCAAAATGACACGAGGTCATAAAACAAACAACAGGCTGTCTTTATTTTAAGTGTTGATATTTTGTTCACCGTGGATGTTTTACATTAATTTTGGTTTTTAAAAAATATTACATTAAAATATTTATCTTGATTACTGGGTTTTTGTTTTTGTTTTCTTTTGTTTTGGTGTCCCTTTAAGTATTGCACCCAAGGAGTATTCCTCACTCATCTCACCATAATCTGATCCCTGGTAAAACCAAGTCTTGGCCTGAATTACAGCAGGGCTCCATTCCTCAGAGTTGACCTTCTCTTCCAAACAGGGTCCTTCCTGTTGGGGGGTTGATCCCAAATCCTCCACTCCTGCATGATGGAAGTGCCCTGTCTTCTCATCAGACATACGGAAACATAAAGCTGTAACAATAGAAACGTTTCCATTGTGTGGTAAGCACATGGTCACACGCCTGCAAAAATGTGGGAAGACACCAGATGTTCTCCATCTCCACCCAGCCTTAGTCACATCTGACCCAGAAACCACAGGTTCCCAATTCCCACCCTGGTATGCTCATCTGAGCTCCTGGCATCAGAAGTCCTAGGCTCTCCAAGCACTGATATGCCAAGAGTTTGGCCTTCCTATTTGTGAGACTAGGGAACAGGACGTCCCTGGTTCAAGCCCAGCCTCCCTGTTTAGGACTCCACACACTCCTCTTTTGAGCCAAGCAGTTGGCTGAAAGGCTTTGCAGCAATGAGGGCCTTCTATTGGAGACGAACACTGCTGACTTCTTTATTCTTTTTGCTATTTCCCTAGGTCTTCAGGAAAAGCAAAGAGAAACCATTGTTAAAACCCTTTAAAACAGCAAAGCACTTGCTGATGTTGTTTTTGTGCTGGACGGAAAGAGGAACTAGAGACCATAGGATGAGGAAGAACAGCTCCCAAACATTCCTTCCACCTTGCAGAAAGGGACCCACAAATCCTTATATGCTGGCTTTTACTCTTTCCCCTCGGAACTTTTACAGAGGAGAGATCACACTTAAATGACCATGAAGGTCGGCTCTGAAGTGAAATAGAAGTCAGGGAGACCTAGCTGCCTATTCCCAGGCACCTTTCTGACCATTTTTGAACCAGTGTGCAAACAACTCCTCATCTTCCAAAAAACTAACCAAGCATTTATCAAGAACCTATTGGGGGCACCTGGGTAGCTCAGTCGGTTAAGCATCCGACTACTGATTTTGGCTCAGGTCATGATCTCAGGGTCATGGGATGGAGCCCAGCGTTGGCTCTGCACTCAGCGGGGAGTCTGCTTGAGATTCTCTCTCTCCCTCTCCTTCTGCCCACTCCCCCCCTCATAAATAAATAAACCTAAAAAAAGAGAAAAAAGAAGAAGAAGAACCCGTTGGCCACTGCATCCACTCCCAAACCCTCTAATACAAGTTCCAAGCTGCGACCAAAGTGACCTTCTAAAAACACAAATTTTTCATGAGGATGGAATGAGCTAATATTTGTAAAGTGCTGACTGGCATTACAGGCACATGGTAAGTGCTATAAAATATCTGTTAAATGATATATATAATGCTATTCCCCTCAGAGAGTCAAATGGAAACTTTTTCACCGTCCGCCTCTGCCTTCTGCTTTCTCACCACTCTATCCCTTGCTAGCCTTGCTCCAGGTCTCATATCAAGTCCTCCTGAGTCAAGCTACCTCCTAGACTCCGCGCATGCCATTCTCTCTTCCTTAAACACTCTTCCCAGACCCACTCCTCTTCATTTGACCAACTTCAACTTCTTCCTTTCTTAGCTTAAATGTTTCTTCTTCTACCTCCCAGGACCTCCTACAGGGAGTTGTTTCCTCCTGTTTGACCCTTTTATAATGTTTATCACAATTGTAATCACTACTGAATGTTTTCAGCTCTTTAACGTCTGCCTTCCTTACTAGGCTGTAAATTCCCCCAGGGCACAGGCTTATAGAAGTCTCCAGTTCACTGCCTGTTAAGGAACTTGGACAGGGTGGGTCCCTAATGGACCATTGTCCAATGAATGTATAAAACCCTCCTAATACTGCTCATTTAGGTAACTGGCCCAAGGTTGCACAGACGGTTTAAGATTTGAACCCATGGCATTCTAGCTTTAAACCCCAAGATCTCACCATCCCTTCCTTTCCCTCAGAGCTGGAGCCAGAAGACAAGTGGTCCGTCTGGGAAGTGAATTTAAGGGAACTGCTGATTTGCAGAGGGCCACACGTTGCAAGGCGCGCGGCGCGGTGCGCGCCGGCCTAGGGCCCAGGAGAGGGGGCACGCGTCACGTGTACCCGCCTGCCGCCGACGCACCCCGAGGCTGGAATGCGGCCCCGCCCCGCTCCCGCGCCAGCAAAACCGCGCTCTCCCAGGGCACTGACGTCAATGAAGGGGGCGCCTCCGAGCGCCGCGCTAGGGTGGCCGAGGGCGGAGGGAAGGGGCCCCGGCGGACACGCCCCTCGCCGCTGCTCCGCTGCTGATTGGACCCGGGGAATCTTCGCACTCGGGTTTCGAGGCCGGCGGAGGGAAGGGGGCGGAGCCTCGACACGCCCCTCGCCCCTCTTTTGCTGATGATTGGCTCACAGAGTCTCCGCGTTCGATTTTGGAAGGCTCTCGCCGGAGCTCTCACCGAGGCTCGGCGGTGGATTGGCTCTTTCCCGGCTGGGGAGCGCTTTCTCCCGGGAGTCGCGGCAGTGACCTAGGTGGCCCGCCTTGAGCAGCCAGGTACGTAGATCGGAGGCCCGGTTCGCGCTGCGGTGGGAGCGGGCGGGTGGGCGGGCCGTCAGAGCCCGGGTGCCGCTGGGACCCGAGTCCGCAGGTCCACTTAGGGCCCGGCGTTGTGCGAAGCTTCGGCCACGTCTGAGCCCCGGGGGCTGACCTGGGCTGGGGATGTCGCCCTGCGACCTGGGCCAGGATATCCCCTCCCAAGCTCTCGTCCTGTGGGTGAACACCGCCTGGTCCTGGTGAGCACCTTCGCAGCAGGAAGCGCAGAGCTACGCCCGCCCTTTCGAAAGGCCGTGAAGGGGTTAGGGTGGGCACATCTTGGCCTGCCCCATCCCGATTTGAGGTCTGTCGGCGCTGCCCTTCAGCGTGGTGAGTAATCGCTCTAACTCCCCGCGGGGCCGTGGAGTGCTGAGCGCGCCGAGGCTGGCTTGGGAGACCTGACTTTCAATCCCTGCGCCTTCCGAAACCCGCAGAAGCGGATAGCAGGCTCCGAGAGGTTTCAGAGCCTCCTGGGTCGTTCCTTCCCCTGAAGACCTCGTCAGCCATCTGGCAGAACAAAAATAACAGTGGCTGAGAGGCTGGGCGCTGGGGTCACACTACCCGGGTGTATCCAGCCTCACCACCTACCTCCTGTTTGACTTTGGGCAAGTTACTTAACCTTTTTGAGCTCAGCTTTCTCATCTGTAAAATGGGTATAACCTGTAAGTATAGTGCCTCTTCATGGGGTGAGGATTAAAAAGATCACCTATTTGAAAGTGACGTTCTGTGCTTGACATGGAGCAAGCTGCCTTGGTGGCAGCTGTGGCTTAAAAGTCCGCAGATGAATCCATCTCCCTTTAAACCTCTTTTCCCAAGAGTGAAGGCCCCTTCTGAGGGAGTTTCATGCAAATGACAATGATTCTATACTGCCTAGTTGTTAAACAGCCTTTTCCTTACATCACTCATTCATAATGCAATGTACTGGGATGGATGCTTTAATATACTTTTATCTCCCTTATCCCCTTACGGGTTATTTACTCTCACTAATCTATTTTGATGATGAGCAAAATGAGGCAGGGGAAAACAGGAACGTCACCCAGTTTTCAGAGGCACAGCCAGAATTCAGGGTTCTTGAACTCTTGAAAAGAGTTATTCCTACATCTAGAGTTTATTTTCCAGACGTATGTGAGAATTGGTCTGGGGGTAGGGCCCAGTTCCTTTCTCTGCTTCCACATTAGCTTTGGAGACTAACGTGTATGCAGTTCTCTCAGGCACTCCTGGCGGAGGCTAGGCCCTGAAGGCCTGGGGGGCTCACACGGCCAAGTGGACTGGGCCTCCCAGTGGAGGAGCCACAGATTTGGGCTGCTGTCCAGGGGCAGGGAAGCAGGCCAGGGCCACAAGTGTTGATTTGGGCCTTGGGCCAGAGCCTCCAGTTCTTTATCCAAGAGGCCCTTTGCCTCCGATTACAGATTATTGCCATCAGCAGGGTTATCTGAAGTAGGGGAGCTGAGTGTGAAAGTGGCCCAGCTCACGCAGATGTGTTCTGCCTCTCGTGGTTACGTGTGCCTCCCTGAGACCACGGTCGGAATAGCTGTGTCTAAACAGAGCTTCATACACTACAAAGGATGCGCAGTTGTGCACTGTATTTATGTATTACAAGTTCATTGCATGGTGAGTCACTTTTTAAATATACTTCTTTGTTAGAGTTCTCTAGTTCATTTATTGCCTATTTCAAAACAAGTTGAACTTTGTCATTTTCCACATTTGGTATTTACTTTGGGGGTTCATTTTAAGCTAGTTTGTGTCAAACTGAAGTTTTTTGCAATGAGTTTTTACTCATTTGCTCACAGACCCATGTTTATATTCTTTCATGTCAGCTCTGGAATGAAAGATCCATTTGTAATCTTTTAATATCCCTGTGGTGTCATTTTCCGGTTTAAAAAAGTACCATTGTTCAAGTATACACTGACTTTCTTGGATTCAGGTGTTGTCCAAGAAATTAGGGGGAAAATAACACATTGAAAAAGATAAGAGACGTTTCTTCTGGGGAGCCTGGCTGGCTCAGTCAGTGGAGCATGCTACTCTTGATCTCCGGTTGTAAGTTCAAGCTCCTTATTGGGTGTAGAGATTACTTAAAAATAAAATCTTAAAAAAAGTTTCTTCTGATAATTAAAGTGTTCTGATTCATTTTCTCAAAGTTTACATGTAATCCTATGTGAAATCCACTGATTTTTATTCCCAGTCTTAGTGCTGGCTGAATCCCAGGGTGGCAAGCAGAGCCAAGAGTGAGGATCCTCAAAATCTGGAGGTGCCAAGGCCCCCCGCCCCAAGGTGCACGGAGGGTATGTTTGAAGCTGGAGGCTTAGACTCCCCCAGATGGTTTGTTGGTGTGTTTTAACTCAGACGCTAGAGGCTGGAGGTGGGGCCTTGTAGCCACACAGAGGTGCCTGGGAGGATCTGGGAAGTCGGGCTCCAAGCCATCCCTTAGACAGCTGCCGCTACTTAATCCAGTTGCCGTTCTCTCCAAAGGGATGGTAAGATTGCCTGAATCTGAGAGAAACAATACCACCTCTTCTCCCACAACCCAGACCAGCCTAGGAGTATGCCCCAGGCTTGGCCGTAGCCAGCCCAGGTCACTGGAGTGCTTTAGAGCAGTGAGTTCTCTGTCTTCTCCCAGACCTTAAGCCCCACATCCCACCAGCAAAACAGTGCCTTGTCTCCAGGGAAGATTGAGGAGGGCGGAAAAGAACTACTGGTTGGGGAATTTCCTGGCACCTAATTAGCCAGACCTGTCCACACATGTTGCATCTAGGCCTCGGCAGCCCAGCAAACCTAGTCACCGCTTCCGTACAGACCTAGCCTCGTCAGAGAATCACTGACTCTGCACACGCCCTCAGAGACCATAAGCATCAACCTGTTCTTCTTACAGATAGAAGGGGGAAACAGAGGCCCACGGATGTGAAGTGCCGGAGGCCCCTCAGCCAGTGAGTGGCATGCCTAGGGCTCTGACTCATAAGCCAGTACTGTGTGCACTGGGTTGGGCTGCAGTTCCAGATTTGTTTTGTGGAAGCTGGGGGATCCTCCTCTTCAGAGTGCCGCAGGTTCAAGGCTAGAACAGCGGGTCACGCAGTAAACAGCTTTGACGCTAATGAAAAGATTAAAATAAATTCTACAACCCCGCCCCCGCCTTGTGTGTGGGCTAGTCACGGTTCTTCCTTTTGCACCGGCAGGTTTCCCCCTTGGTGACTTAGGTGAGAATAGTGAAATACCCCCACCGAAATGACGGGCAGCAGCATTTGAGCTGCTTGGCTGTGAAGGCAGCCGACGTTTTCAGACACAGCTGCAGCCCCTCACACCGGGTCCTGGCCTTGGCTGAGCCCCTGGCATTGAATCTGTCTCAGCTTCCTTTGCTCCTCTGAGCTGGGAGGAGGGTAACCGCGCCTGATTCCTAGAATTGTGTTGAGGATGAAATAGCATGCATACTGTCTTATCACCTGATGCAGAGTAAATGACCCAGAGTCAGCTTTTTTATCAGCCTGCAAAGTGTTCCCTGCTGACTATTGTTTTCTGGTCACAGTATGTTTTTATCATCCAGCTCAGGGGAGTTAATTACCACACATACTAGGTTTTTAACTGGATTCCGTAATAGTGCCTAAGGAGAGAGAGATTTTAAATTCCCATTTCCAGATAAAAAGCACAATTTTTATGGAGTTAGTTTATCTGAAAATTTTCTACAGGTTTATTTATTAAACCTTTTGAAGAGAGTGGGGTTCTTATGAGAGGAGGCCTAGACACTGGGACAAGGTGAGTGTGGAAATTACTGGAATAAGGAGGGTGGCTATTGAGTTGAGGAGGAGGGAGGGCCAGTTACATTTGCAGAGTCTAAATGGGATGGAGAGAGGTCTCAAACTCTCAGAACAAAGGCAGGTGAGAGTAAGGGCCGCGAAGCTGGGAATGCTTTATGTGATTTCCATTTTGTTGGTTACAATGAGCATGGACATTTTGTATTGAAATGTATTTTAATTTTTATTCCCTTTTTAAGCTAGTTTCTGGGTGACCAGTATCTCCGTAGCTCACTGGAATGAGGTGAGGTCTGGTGTAGCAGCCTGGCCTTTGCCATCAGGCCTGGGGCTGAGTCCTCCAGCTGACTCAGGCCAGAACAGAGGAACAGAGATCCTATCACACCCCTGATCCAAGTACAAAAGTCAAGGAGGCCAAAAGGGGTGGGGGGGGGGAGGGTGCAAATTTACATTTATTTGGCTCTTACCTGGTACCTGATACCATACCACCCTAGACTCACTCAATCCTTACAGCAATCCTGAGAAGTGGTTATGAGCCCCACTTCACAGCTAAGCAGAGAGGCTCAGAGAGGTTGAGGAACTTGCCTAGGGTCACCACTAGGAAGGTGGCAGGGCTGGGACTTGAGTCCAGTTCTGTGTAATGCCAAGGTCCTTGGTCTTCCTTGTCTCTACTCTGCTTTCCAATGTCATAGCATTTTCAGGCTACACTGGAGACAAGGGTAGGCTGAGTGAGCCTCCTTTTATTATTCTTTATTATTCAAATTGAACTCTCTAGAACTGAGGAAGATCGTTTAATTTTCATTTCCTATTGGGGGGGAGCATTGACATGAGCCTTCCTTTTATTGAACTTTCTTATAGATTTCAGCCTCTGCCCATGGTTGTATATTCTAACCCTGTAGCCGCCTCTTCGCCCGTGTTGCTCTCCATGGCCTTTTGGACTGCAGTTAGATCTATTTCATACTGTGTTTGCTAAACTATGTGGACTTGGTCTGTCTCCAGGATCTTGAAAATAGGTGGGATGACTGTTCTCAGTGTTACAGGTGGGAAAGCAGAACAAAACATCGAGCTCACTGCGACTCTGTGAAGTAGGAATTGGTACAGGAGGCAGCTGAGCTAGGCAGTGGTGGAGGTGGCTAGAAGCGGGATTCCAGCCTAGGTAGCCGCCCCATAACCTCCCCTCACTTCTGTGCTACAGGGCCTGGGCCTTAGCATCAGAGAGATCTGGATTCTGTTCTTCAGTGTCTTCACTAGTGAAATGAGGATTCACGACCCCCCCACAGGGCTGCCTCGCAGTTACGTGACTGCAAGTCTTAGAGCCATGCCCGATACATTTAAATGCATCACACAGTGCGGTGGGTGCTGCCAGCACTGTCCTTGGGACCTAGGTATCCCGGGGTCTGCCTGGGCTCTACAGCCGGACGGACCTGGCTTCTACTCCCGCCTCTGCACTTACGCAAGGCTTTGTGACTGCCAAGGGTCATTTCACGGAGTTGCACTTCTTCACCTGTATGGTGCAGATACACCATGCTTACGTCACAGGTTGCTGTGACTCTCCAGGGAGATACTACATGTGTTGCATACATAAGCACTTTATAATCAAGTTTGACTGTCATTATTCATATTATTTCCCCCAGGTGCCCTGGAAGTTAGAGTGATTTTAAGTCAAGACTTAACTGCACATTGGCTCCCGGAGAATAGAAACATCGGAAGCCTTGCATTGGTCGGGACCCCAGGTTTGGGAAGGGCCTGCTAAGCTGATGTGTCTCCATGCTTTCCTTCCCCAGAGCACCCAGGATGGGCACCCCAGCCTCTGTGGTGAGTGAGCCACCCCCTTGGCAGGCCCCGGCTGAGGCCCGGAGCCGCAAGCAGGCCTCGGCCAACATCTTCCAGGACGCTGAGCTGCTGCAGATCCAGGGCCTGTTTCAGCGCAGTGGGGACCAACTGGCCGAGGAGCGGGCACAGATCATCTGGGAGTGTGCAGGAGACCACCGTGTGGCAGAGGCCTTGAGGAGGCTGCGCAGGAAGAGGCCCCCCCGGCCGCAAGCCCTGGGCCACTCACTGCACCACTGCAGCCGACTCAGGTGGGTCCCTGGAACCGGAGGGCTGAGGGCAGGTGAGCACTAACGGTGGCCCTGCTACCATTTCCCGGCGCGGGGACCTGGCGCCACTGTAAAGTACCTGCGACGAGGGTGGTCAGGTCTATGCAGTGCCTACGATTGCTGTTACTACTGGAGTCATACTGGGCCCTCTGAACTTCCGTGGGAAGGAGTGCTGGGTCCTAATTTTGCAGTGATTCTCAGCCAGATGGGAGGGACTGTTGTTTGGGAGGAAGAAAATCTGTTTCCCTATCGTAGAACAGGTAAGAATCACAAGTAAGCCTGGTTAAAATCTCGCCTGTGGGATTATAGAGACTATAGCGTAGGAAGGTTCGGTAGAGGTATTGAGGTTTGGAAATTGTTGAGGAACTTGAAACTTTCCCTAGTCATCCCCCTGTGCCTAGGTCACTGACAGCCTGGGAACAGCGAGCCCCATGACGTCAAGCTGAACCACATGGCCTAGCCAATCACCATGGGTTATGCTCTGGGCTCTATTCTTCCCGCTGCCTTCTCGAGGCCCCCAGTCAGAGCATTAGACCTGAACAGGTCTCCCGAGTCATCAGGTCCAGGGGAAGCAAATCAGGCCCTTGCTCAGATTAACTCCAGTTGACTTGCAGTCCCTGTTTAAAGCACCTTGCTAAGGAGGATACTCCGTTCCTCGAGTCTCGTATCACAGCGGACTAATGATGACTGCCATGAGGACAGCATGAGGAAGCTGGAGAAATGCAGAGTATCACACACCCTGATCTAGTCCAGCTCTCTTTACAGAGAAGAAATCTGAAAGCTTTGCCTAGTCTTTAGCTCTCAGAGGGCAGACGAGACCCGAGCCCTGGTCTCATTTTACCCCAAACAGTGTGTTTTAATAGTTCATCATGACCACAATCTCTTTAGCCCCCATTCTGCTCTTCCTATTGACGTGGGCCTACCACACACTTGTTCTCTGCAGAATCCCCGAGCCCTGCGCTCCACTGGCCGACCCACAGAGTGGTGCCACAGAGACGGCTTCTGGCGATCAGTATCTGAACTCCAGGAGGACAAGTGCCAGGATCCGCCGGAACTGGAAGAAGCCAGGCCCCACAAGCTACCTCCATCAGATCAGACACTGATCCAGGGAAGGGGCAGTATCTTCCCCAGGAATCATAGGGACTTTTGCCAAAGGGCCCAGGAGGTGAAGAAGGAAGAGAGACTTGAGGCAGACAGCCCCATAGGGGTAAATGAAAGACCACTGCCACTGGCCTGCTCCATTCAGAACAGGACTGGAAACGTCCCCTGAGCTCTAGGTTATGTGGGACCCATTCCTCACCAGAATGTGGAAAAACAGCGCCTCAGCTCTTCCCATCTAACAGTACACCTGGGCTGCATGATATTCCCCCGACAGTCAAGTGATGGGCACTCAGATTGAGCATCTCACCACTCCTGCTCCTAACCCTCCTGCTGCTCCTGTAACCCGTGGCCCGGCGGCCTGCCCACACCCCTGCCCGTCAGGCTAGCACAGGGAAACCGTGGTTTCAGGGGCAAAATAAAAACATTCACATCAACAACAGTGTGTCTGTCACAGAAAGGGAGCGTCCCCAAATGGATACTCTGGAGCCAGGGAATGAAAGGTTGCGCTTACTCCAGGAAGGAGAAAATAGGACAGGCCTCCTTTTCCCTGTGAGCCCCCCCAGTCCCCTAGTTCCCTGTGCCCAAGCCTCCTTTTCCAGAGGTTGTCCGATTAGGAGATGGAAGCATCTCTTTAGGGCAGTCCTGATCCACAGGAGAGAGAGGGCTCCTGGACTCTGGCCAGTTCTAGAAGGGGAAAGGCTCTTCCAGTCGGCCCTGCACAGTGAGCAGTGAGCCTGCAGTCAACGTACTGGCTGCCAGCCCTGCAGCTGGTTTCTTTATCCCCATGGGCCAACCATCCTGAGGTGGGGCAACAGCTGGACCAATCATTCTTAAGCCTCCAGCATTCCTGAGGTTTCCTAGCCTAAAAACATTTAAAGTGAGGATTTTTGATTACTCTGCTGGCTTCACCTCAATAGCATATTATGTGCTCATTAGCATTCAGCTCCGCTCCCCAGGAATCCTATCTGCCCGATCACCCCCCACTTAAAGGACCCAGGGTTCAAAGTGCTTCAGGCAGGCTACCATGTGCACACATAAAGGGTTGCCCTCTTGTAGCCAAGAAGAGATGCTGACTCCACATTCCTCATCCCAAACCCTTTGGGCTAGATGACTTTGTTATTCAGGATTTTTCCAGCTTTTAGGAAGTAGTCAGTGCAAATACTGCATAATCCCTAGTAGGGGAAGTATCTCATAACAAAACATTAATATTTCTGCAACAAATATACACACTAAGAGGAAAACATGATGGTTACAAATAGCTTCAATTCATACCAGTGTAGGTTCAGGTCACGTTTTGGTGTCAACTGAGTTAATGAAAATATTAAGCACTGGGACTTTGGAAGTGAGGACCTGTATAACTCAGGAGCCCTATCTCAGCAACTCCATGGAAACACATAGTCCTCTGTCCTTAAAATTGCATTCTACCTTGTCTTCCTTTCACCCAAGAACACTAGACAAAAAAGATCAGAAGTGGACTTGTTATTCATACATTTGCATTGATTTAAATACATTACATACAAGTTCTACAGTGCGTTGGAAGAACAACACAGGCAGCAGCACTCTCCCAGCCAGGCCTCACCTCCCTGACACGGGGACAGGGCCTGGGGCTGGCAGAGGGCTGGGCTGTCCCGTGAGTGCCACCCAGAAGCCTGCCCTGGCAATTTGGGCCCCCAGCTCTCCCCAAGTCCACATTCAAGGCAACCTGAGTACAGACTTCAAGGAGAATGGAGACATGCCAAGAAAGGATGCCCCACATTCTTGCCTGCCAGGACTGGGACCAGCCCCCTTGTACGCTGGACCCAATTTCCTTCTCATCAGAGAGCTGGTCTGGATGAGGGCAATGTGCAGATCTACTTGGCTGGGGGAAGCAAGCAGCTTCCTCTAAGACTGCTTGGGCTCTCTCAACGCCCAGGTGGGAAGCTTTACCAACAGGTGTGTGTAGAGAGGTCTTTGGAGAGCTAGACACACCTGGGTCCCCTGTGGCCTCTGGGAGCCCTGCTGCTCCTGCAGTCTGGGTGCAGGCACCGTCGAAAACATGGTCCCCCAGGGCAGATGCCAGGGTGGCCGAATGAGATTGTCAGGGCTGAGAGCTGTGTCTTTGTCCACAGGGCATGCTTATCCAGCTCCCAGAGACTCTTCCTGTCAGCTGGAGGGAACCCCAGCACAAACTGGCTCCTGGGGGCTGGAATGCAAAGGGACCAGCTTGGTCCAGCTGACAAGAGGACTGCACAGCTCTGCTCCTCCTCCTGGGCAGCGGGAGCTGGGTAAGCGGAGGGCACGCAGCCATAGTCCTCGCTCCCTTTCTTTGGTTGTTTTTCAAACCTTCAAGATAGTTTCTTTCCAAGGCTGATTGACCAATCGCAGGGTGCCAGAATCTTGAAGTGTCCAGTAGCGCAGAACTGCCCTTAGCCACAGATGGCACCCTCTTCCCTCCCTCCTGAGGCCATTCTTTGCTTTGGTGTAGAAAGGGCTCGGGACACCTGGCAAGGGGGACAGCTGAGGGGAAAGAGACATGGAAGCAGGAAGATGCACACTGAGCTGGGCAGGCACTGGGGGACAGTTTAAAGGCCTTTCTCCTCTGGGCCCTGCCCTTCTCAAGAAGCCAGGGAAAAACTGGCCTGGAACAAGAGGTCAGGGAGCAAAGGGAAGCTGCCAACTAGGAAGAGAACACGAGTCCCGTTACCTCCACCAAGCAGCAGGTGGTGGCACACAGAGAAGTCCAGGGACCTAATATCCTGTCCTCTCATGAGCTGAGATGCACCTCACTGAGACCCACTCCAGAACCCAGAACTGAACCCCTAAGTCAAAAGTGTTGAGAAAAAAAATAGCTAACAACAGAACAAATCAGAGGACCAGGGGGAGTTTATCACCAGGACTCAGGAAGCAAGGCTGGGATAAGTTTACCCACAAACCAATTACAGCTCCCAGCATGCACTTAGGCCAGATGGATTGCTTCTGCATGCTGGGGAGGCCACTTCCTCCCTCTTGCCTTTGCCTGAATGGCAGGTAAACTGCAAGCCTGGACTAGGGAGCCTGCGTCCTTAGCAGGGCAGAGAGCAGAGCCAATCTCTATGATCATATGCAGAACCACTGAGAGTTCCGGAGCAGAAGTGTCCCGACCATGAGAACTGGGTTGGGAGGCTTTTAGTCAGCCTACTGTACTGGTGGGAGAAGTGGAAGAAAACTTGGCAAAAACCCAAAGGAAAGGTGTGGCTTCTGTCTGTCCCAACTGGTGAGTCACCCAGTGGCTCTCTGAATCACCCAGCCGCATTGGTCCACGGGAGTAAGGAACTGTGAGGCACCTGAGTGTCTGGGTCCATGCAAATTTAGGTCTGGATCAGAGGTTTCTGACCTGAGAGGATCTGGGATTCTGCCTGGGTTTTGCTACTAATATTGAAATTCGTATTTGTACGTTCGTTTTCTGATGCAGAATATAATGAGGAATTGCCACAGAGCAGGGTGTCAGGGAGGGAAGGGGATTTCCCAGCCTGCCCCCAGGGGATGCTGGGAGATGCTCCTTCCGGGGCTTCTGGACTACTCACTCACATGGAGGCTCCAGCCCTCCCTAGCACTTTGAAGTGCCCAACAGCACATACTGTCCCTCCGATTGTGCTTCTCCCTGTGCTTGGGAAAGCGCTGAGGGGGTGGCAAGCAGAGAAGAAGGGCTCTTAAGGGCACTGCTCTCCACCAGCTTCTCTGGCTTTTCCTGCAACCCACTCCCCAGACTTCCTCCCAGCCCAAGTCTCAAACAACATGTCTTTGTCTGCCTCTTGGGCTACCACCACGAAAAGAAGGGCTTCCGACTCTGAAAGCTCTGTGTGTAGGACTCGCTAGAAGACCGCTGATGGGAACGGGCCGTCTCGACAATCACGGGTGGCATCTGGACAAGGTGCAGGGGACTCTTGTTGTCTTTCAGAGCCTGGGTCAGATTTAGGATCTGCGGCAGGAAAAATAAGATCAGTGAGGGAAAGACCAAGGCATCCTGGTCTGCCTCTGAAGGGAGACCTGCTGATATAGTACTCCCATAAATCAATACAAAAATAAATAACACATTAATGGAAAATTATACAAATAGAGTATTTCCAAAAGTAGGAATGTAAGGGGGCAAAATACAGAAAATGGAAATCTCTCTGGTCATTTAAAAAATGCAAATTAAAACCAAAACCTCCCATTTTTTGCCCTTCCCGTTAGTAAGGATACAGAAGAAGAAGAAGATGCCTCAGATTTGAGGAAAGTTCAGAGCCAGGCTATGGGGCTGGACCCTGGGCCAGTTTTTCAGAAAGGCTTAAAAGTGAACAGGCCCTCTGACTGAGCAATTCCATTTGTAGGAACTAAAGAAACAACCATGGATATGCACGAAACACTTAGTTTCAACTAATACAGTGCAATATTGTTTATAACAGTGAAAATGGTATAAATGCCCAAGAGCATGGGATCAGTTAATAATCTTAAGGGATAAGAAATAGCAATTAAAAGATCTATTTTATTGGCATGGAAAGCTAATCCTGATGTCAACAGACAGAAAAGGACAGAGACAGGAGCCAGTATTATAATGTGACTTCACCTTTATTTTCTGAAATTCTATCTTCTTATCTACCTATCTGCAGAGAAAAAAAATTCTGGAAGTTGGCAGTAATTATCTCTGGGTCAAGAAATTATAGGGGATTGGGGCGCCTGGGTGGCTCAGTCGTTAAGCATCTGCCTTCGGCTCAGGTCATGATCCCAGGGTCCTGGGATTGAGCCCCACATCGGGCTCCCTGCTCTGCGGGAAGCCTGCTTCTCCCTCCCCCACTCCCCCTGCTTGTGTTTCCTCTCTCACTGTGTCTCTCTCTGTCAAATAAATAAATAAAAAAAAAAATCTTAAAAAAAAAAAAAGATTTTATTTTTAAGTAATCTCTACACCCAACGTGAGGCTCAAACTCACAACCCCAAGATCAAGAGTCACATGCTCTACCAACTGAGCCAGCCAGGCACCTTCTTTAAACCGCCTGATACTGAAGATTTTTATGGCCAGGCCACAGACACAGGGGAGGATAAGCAGGGCTGCACCCTCAAATCACACAGACACATAGTCCTCAAGCCACAAATATCTTGGGTCTGCAAATGCTGCCCATAAAGAGGCAGAGATACACCTGAAACAGAGGGGGAAGTCAGAAGTGGATCCTACCAGTAATTATATTTTTTACTTAATTGTTTTGGTATCTGTCAGCATCCTCCACTGCTTCAAAGACCCTTGAACACAAAACCCAGGGTAGAGAATGAAAAGGAGTTTCAAATGGAATTGGAGTGAATTGTACAGGAGACTACCCAACTTAAGAGAAAGGATTTTAAACCTGCCCTGGCTGGTTCTTCCTGTGCTTCCTTTGGTTCTTTGGGCTAGAAGCTGCCTCTCATGCATGCTGAAGTATCTGGAGTAAAATGTCAAATTATCTACAACTTACTTTCAAAAGATTTGGCCAAAAAGAAAATATATCAATCTATCTACCAAGGGAGAGACAAATTTCACAGGTACATTAGAGAGAGAAATTACATGGATATATAGAGATAGATATTATTCCGATAGATAATCTACAGAGATACAAGCAAATAGATACAAAGCAAGTGTGGCTAAGTGTAATAATTGGTGAATCTAGGAAAAGATCCTCTTTACTGAGGCTTGAAATTTTTCAAATTAAAAAGTTGACGAAAAAGTGATAGCAGGCACATAATGCTAAAGAATGAACATTGTCTTTGAATATGCCATTTAAAGAGGCTTTACCTCCGACCCTGCACTCTAACACCTGGTGTGACGTCTTTACAGTGAGTAACAACTTCTGTCACCCAACTCCGTCTCTCTGGGAGTTCTTGACTCTTTCTCCTGGCTTAGGGCCCTCATACAGGCACTCTGTGACTAGGCTCAGGTAGGTAAAGGGTTGTGACCTCCTTTCCCTGTGGTAGGTCAGACTTCTGGAAGGCAAAGGCTCATTTTGCCCTGACTGGTAAGCTAATAAGGATGTAACTGGTATTGGCCACCTACCTGCTGAAAGGAGCTGGATGCTCATGAAACCTTACAGTGTTTCAGAGGTAGGCACTCTAGGTTGTAAGAGGCCAAAAGGCCCTCAAAAGACATTAAGGGCACAAAACGGAGAGAAAGATAAAATTACACTCTCCCTCCCCCGCCTTTTTGCCACTCTAGATAACATCCCTAACTGGATATGAGAGGAGGGTTGCTATGGTTTTGGCAAGGGACTGAGCTGGGAAGGGATCAGGGCAGACAGTACAACAGGGACCGAGGCGCAGCCTACATAAACTTGAGAAGTTGTTCATTCCTTTATGCTGAGTGCCGTAATACCACAGTACATCACGTGATTTTTAAGGCTTCCAAAAGTTCTGCCAGCTTAACTGGGCCCTTACACGACTTGAGAAATGTAGGAAGACCGCGTTACTGGTATGCAGGCAGCTACAACTACCGCAGCTCTGAAAACCTCTGTACGGCCCATTTCCAAGGAAACATGGACTCGGTAAGCCCAAGAGTTGCTCTCACCAGAAGCCTTTACCAAAACGGTAGGAAGAGGTAAATGCCTAATTACAGCTAGAAAGACCTTCCTAGCCTTTAAAGATGTGAAAAGCTGGGGCACCTGGGTGGCTCAGTCATTAAGTGTCTGCCTTCGGCTCAGGTCATGATCCCAGGGTCCTGGGATCGAGCCCCACATCGGGCTCCCTGCTCAGCGGGAAGCCTGCTTCTCCCTCTCCCTCTGCCACTCCCCCTGCTTGTGCGCTCTCACTCTCTCTGTCAAATAAATAAACAAAATCTTTAAAAAATAAATAAATACATAAAGATGTGAAAAGCTGCTTTTTCTATATACAGAATCATAAAACAGCTAATGCATATCGAGAACTTCAATCCATCAAGCACTACTCCAAATCATTTATTTCTTAATAACCCTATGACGTAGGTGCTGTTATTAATCCCATGTTACAAATGGAGAAACTAAAGGAAGGAGAGATTAAGCAACTTCTCCAAGAACTCACAGCCAATAAATGACAGAACCAGGATTCAAACACAGGCACCATGACCAGTGTGTGCCCCTTAACCATTATGCCATCCCAGATCTCTTTAAAGTGATAAGAATGTCAGTGCCCTACAGAGTTTTACTACAATTTTTCAGGCTAGTCTTTACTATACTTTAGAAGATCAACAATTCCCTAGGGGTTTCCTTAGCTCTCTTTGGAGGTGAAATGGAGAGAGAAGAAATAATACGACTTGTAACCATAATAACAAAAATTATAACCATAGCCAATTTATGAGTACTAACCATGTGCTAGGTAATTGTCTTTACTAAACATTTGATATGCATTATCTTATGTAATCCTTTGGCCAACTGTGCAAGGTGTTATTATTGTCACATTTTATAAACAAGGAAGCAGAGGCTCTTGCCCAAGGCCTCAGAGCTTGTAAGTAGTGAAGCAGTCTGACTCCAGAGGCTAGCTCATGAACACCAAAGCATATGGCCTGCCTTGAGCAACTTGAGGACAGGGGCCCCTGGGTAAATTTACCAATGAACTACCCAGCAACTGGCACAGAGCTGAGCACATAGTGCCTCGCCAAGCACTGGATACCATGGAAGAGGTGGGAGATTTGAAAGGGCTCCCTTTCTTCTCCCATGCGCTAAGACAGAGTCATAAATAAGTATGGCATAGACTCAAAGGGTGTAAAACACAAGCTTTATGCATTTACTCAACATAAGCATATGACCCGCCCAGAGAGATCCCAGGGATGACACCAGGAGGAAGTCCCAGGCTTACCTGTCCCCGCATGACAGCAATCTGCTTATGGAACTGGCCCCTGTCGAAACCAGGATCTTTCTGCAAAAGGGCAGGAGATGAAACCTGCATGAATCCCTCAGAAGAACCCATTTTCTTCCCCCAAATAGAAACTTTCTAATAAAGAAAACTTACATGAGGCTTATGAGGCATAGTTAAGCTAACTACCACCCTAAGAACTCTGTTTCACAGATGGGGAAAGAGAGAACAAGTAAATATCTTGTCCTGAGTCTCATTATTAACTCTAAAGAACTCCAGGCCCTCGTGCTCCATTTGCAAAGGAGGGCTCTGTAGACACACTGCAGCCCCATGACATGCAGGATTAACCCACGCTGATTCATCACAGCTGTCAATGTTTTTTCCAAACTGCCCCAAACTAGGTCTTGCTGTCCACATGTGGGAATCTTGCTCGCTCTTCATTGGCTAACACAAGTCAGAAGAGTGTTAGCCATTCTCTCTTGGCTTGTATCAGAAGCCATTTGAAAAGCCATTAGAAATTCCTTCTTCTATATAGTCATAAGGTTGAGGCTCCCAGGGCTAACCTTGAAGAGTTCATATAGGTCCTCCTCCAAGTCCTTGACGAAGTTAGGGTCCGATATCTTTGGAAGAATCAGATCTTTGATCTCCTGAGAGAACGGGACTTTTGCCTGAGGCAACCAGGCCCAGTAAAAGGGATCTGAAAAGAAGAAAAGCACAAAGCAAAGCTGCCCATCTATGTCCTCCACCTATCAGAGCACAGCAAAAGGCAGAACGCCCCTCTCACATGATATACAACAGGAAAGAAA
The DNA here is from genome assembly GCF_964656455.1 of Halichoerus grypus. Taxonomy (NCBI): domain Eukaryota; kingdom Metazoa; phylum Chordata; class Mammalia; order Carnivora; family Phocidae; genus Halichoerus; species Halichoerus grypus. The sequence goes on from NC_135718.1 coordinate 30,268,178, forward strand.
ATTACAAGGGATGTTAATCCTAAAGGCTACAGAGTAAGTGGAAGAATTAGGATTCAAACCCAGGACTGCAGAATCCCAGAGCTGGTGCTCTTTCCCAGACATCACATGACCTTCCAGTGACTTGCCACTGAGATATTCAGATGCTCCTTCTGAGAAGACAGACTGGTACTGCACAGGGGCTAGTGACCCCCTACTTGTATCTCTCTCTCTTTCCAAGAGTTTCTCAGAACAGGAGCTGACTTCCAGGATGTCAACAAGGAAGACAGAACACTGACAATAGCTTATATTTAGAAACACAAATGGAATAAATCAGATAGTCCTCAGAAAGAACGAGAAAAAATGCAAACACAGATGAGAAAACTCAACTGTGTGCTTTTAATAGGAATAATGTAAAGGTAAAAAATGATGATAACAGCTTGTGTTCTGCATACTTGCCACGTGCCCACTACTGTGCTAAATGCATGAGCTGCATTATTCCATGAAGTCTTAGAATAATCCTGTCGTAGAGGCATTATTATCTTCATTGCATAGATGAGAAACTGAGACTGAGCAAGAAAAGAGCCAGACCACAGTGGTCTTAGACTTACACGCCCTCCAGGAGTCAGGATGTTTCAGGGGGAAAGCCAGCCCATTGTCTATGGCAGCCACCTTGATAACAGGCTCCTTCACCACCACCCAGTCTGTGTCCTGAAGAGCAAGGAAAGACGCAATACTTAGGATCCCAACTGTCTCATGCCCTTCAAAGTAGTAGCAAAGCACCCCACCTCAACCCCCTCAGGCACCAATCCTTAGTCAAACTCCGAACTGGTTTCCACAGTTCCTAAACTTAGTACATTTATGGCACCCCTGACTTGGCCTCTTCAAAGTTCTCAGAGTCCCTTATCTTAGAAAAGGTGCACTTCCCCAGGAGTTGCCACAGCCCTTGGTAAGAAGGAAACCGACAATAACAAAGGTAACTCCAAGCCTTTCCTCCTAGGGAAAGCCAGTGAGAGTCCTGAGAGTATGAAAAGGAAAAAGGAGGGCGCCTGGGTGGCTCAGTTGGTTAAGCAACTGCCTTCGGCTCAGGTCATGATCCTGGAGTCCCGGGATCGAGTCCCGCATCGGGCTTCCTGCTCAGCAGGGAGTCTGCTTCTCCCTCTGACCCTCCTCCCTCTCATATGCTCTCTCTCTCTCTCATTCTCGCTCTCTCAAATAAATAAATAAAATCTTTAAAAAAAAAAAAAGGAAAAAGGAAAAGCAAGTATCAGCCAGCCAAGGTTCTTCTGTGTAGACCTTGACCAGGTGATACTTCACTGGTGACCACATTTTCCCGTGACACAACTGAACCATGGAGGTACCAGCTGGCTGCTCTTGCACAAGAGTCTCTTGCCATTGCAGTGATAAGGGAAAAGGACAAGGCCGACTGCAAAGAGTGGGGCAGGCTACCTGTGATAGCCTGTCAGACACTCTCATGACTGTCTGTTTGGCTCCATACTTCAGGTTCACAGGTGCCATCGCAGAAACAGGGTATGTAGGTTGAGGATACCTGCATCGGAATCCCCTAGGAGGTCTTATTAAAAGTATGGGATCCTGAGGCGCCTGGGTGGCTCAGTCAGTTAAGCGCTGCCTTCAGCTCAGGTCATGATCCCCGGGTCCTGGGATCGAGTCCCACATCAGCCTCCCTGCTCAGCGGGAAGCCTGCTTCTCCATCTCCCTCTGCCCCTCCCCCTGCTTGTGCTTATGCGCTCTCTCTGTCAAATAAATAAAAATAAAACCTTTAAAAAAAAAAGTATGGAATCCTGAGTTTTACCCCAGACCTAGTGGAGGAAAGGCCTGAACAATCTATTTTTAATCAGCTCTTCATGTACCAAATATGAGAACCACAATTAGAGAAGGAAGTAAAAACACTATGAGAATGTGTTAACTAACCTTATTGTGGTAAACATGTGGCAAAATATACATGCATTAAATCACCATGTTGCACATCTTAAATCTGCACAATGTTATACATCAATTCCATTTAAATAAAGCTGGACAAAGAAAAACTTATTATAAGGAATAAAAGTCAACCTTACTCTCCTATTCTAGGTAGCATTCCTACTAATTTTTTTAAATGTGCAGACTGAGCAGGAATAGAAAAGCATGGTAGAGGATGAAAGCAATGAGAAAGTAAGGAAAGTTGCAGGAAGCAGCTTTTTCTAAACTGATGTTCTATGGAATGGTCTATTATGAGGAAAGTATTCTAAAAAAGTTTAGAAATCACTGGGCCAAACAAAATTAAATAGGTTCATTTAATGGACTACTTCTCAAACCTTTACTGTGCTACTATGCAATGTGAATCTCCAAGAAAGGCATAAAGCATGTAATATGTTCCAAACATATTTGAACCTTTCTTCATTCTATTTCTATGAACATCATTCAATAAGATACCACTTAAAAATCAGATTGAGAAAAACTCTATCAAATATTAACCTATCAATTTTAAACACATGTGAATCCTGATTCTTCTGAACCTATGTGACCTAATCTCTGATTATTATGTGTTTCTGTATTATGCATACACACTACCTCATCTTCTTCTTTAATACACAGATCAGTCTCTTACCCGGGAGCTGGAACTATCCATTGGACAGTCATATTTAATCAGCCAGTTGTCATTGCCTCGATCTGTGAACAGAAACATGAAGTTAGAAAAAACTGGGGTGACTTTCACTTTCAGTCATGATGGACTACATATTTTGGGCACTTGGTCCAATCATTCTACTGAGAACACCTATAAAAAATTGATAAAATATTTTCAAATCTCTTGAAGGTACTGGAGATTTTAACAAGACCATTAAGAGTTAAAGTGTTGAGACCTGGGAGAGAAAGGAAATTCAGACAGGGAGTCCATCATTTGTGGCTTATTTTCTCCTAGAGCACCTGCTGGTTATAGAGCTGGGTGTAAGTTTTTTTAAACTTAAAAATAAATAAATAAATAAAATAAAGAGAGAATAGCTGAGAATCTTCCAAAACTGACAAAAGGTATCAAACTATTGATTCAAGGGAAACTGTGAATCCCTAACAGGATAATACAAAGAAAACTATACCAAGCATATTGCAGTAAAATTTTGAAAACGAACTACAGGGAAAATCTCAAAGGAGCCAGAGAAAAAGAGAGATTACCTTCAAAGAAACAACAATAATACAGGAACAACTGACTTCACAGAAATCATGGGAACAGAAGACAATGGAATGGGCTTTTTTTAACTACTGAAAGAAAATAACTACCAATCCCAAATTCTACACCCAGCAAACATAGCCTTCAAAAATGAAGGTGAGGGGCGCCTGGGTGGCTCAGTTGTTAAGCATCTGCCTTCAGCTCGGGTCACGATCCCAGGGTTCTGGCATCAAGTCCCGCATCTGGCTCCCTGCTCGGCGGGAAGCCTGCTTCTCCCTCTCCCACTCCCCCTGCTTGTGTTCCCTCTCTCGCTGTGTCTCTCTCTGTCAAATAAATAAATAAAATCTTTAAAAAAACCCAAAAAACAAAAATGAAGGTGAAATAAAGACATTTTCAAACCAACAAAACCAAAATTCATCAGCAGCAGACTAGTATTAAAATATTCTATTTTAGGGTGCCTGAGTGGCTCAGTTGATTAAGCGTCTGACTTTGACTCAGGTCATGATCCCAGGATCCTGGGATCAGGCCCTGCCTCAGGCTCCCCACTCAGTGAGGAGTCAGCTTGTCCCTCTCCCTCTGCCCTTTCCCCTGCTTGTGCTCTCTTTCTCTCTCTCAAATAAATAAATAAAATCTTAAAAAAAAAGTGTATCTATATTCTCTAAGTCAAAGGAAAATTATCCCAAACAGAAGCTTGGAGATACAGGAAAATTGAAAGAGCAATAAAATGGGTAAATATATTAGTAAATCTAGATAAATATTAGCTTTTTGCGGTATGATAGTGTTTTTTTTTAAAGAGTTATCTTTTAGAGACACATACTGAAATAATTATGAATAAAATTACATCTGTAATTTGCTTTAAAATAATAAAAGAAGATAAGTAAACAGAAGTGTGAATGGGATAGGATTAGTCATGGACTGATGGTTGTTAAGGCTGGAATGACCAGTGCATGGAGGTTCACTATTCTGCTTATTTATATATGCTCAAACGTCTCCATAATTATTATTAATAACAGTAATAATAATAACAATATCATCTTATGGTTTTACAGAAAAGTGGTTTTACATATGCACAAACATACACATATACATACATACATGCATATATAATTAAAATGTATGATACTAATAGTATAAAAGTCTGGAGATAGGAAATCAAAGATTCACATGGTAATCTTTAGAGTAACCATCGAGGGAAAAGACAAAGCGTATAAACTTCTGAGCTAAAAGAGGGGAGAAATGAAATATTTACAAAATAATTTAAGATTTTATTTAGAGAGAGAGAGAGCACATGTGAGCAGAGGGAGGGGCAGAGGGAGAGGGAGAAAGAATCTCAAGCATACTCTGTGCTGAGCACGGAGTCTGACGTTGGGCTCAATCTCATGACCCTGAGATCATGACCTGAGCCGAAATCAAGAGTCAGACACTTAACCAAATGAGCCACCCAGGCGCCCCTAATTACAAAATAATTTTAAAAGAAAGCAAAAAAGAAAAGAGATCATAGGAAGAAGTGTAGGAAAAAAAAAGACAAGCACACAAAATAGAAAGGAAATAAGATGGTGGATGAAAATCCAAATATATCTGTATGTACATTATAGATAAATAAACTAAATGCTCTAAAACTAAAATATAACAGTTGTCTCACTGGATGAATAAAATTGATAACCATTTAAATATTTAGTTTAAGAAAAAAAAGAGAAGATTGAAATTGCTAAAATCAGAAATGAAAGTAGGGACATTACTACCAATTTTACCAAAATAAAAATAAAAAGGATTATAAGAGAGTACTATAGGCAATTGTATACCCAGAAACTGGATAGCCTAGATGAAATGGCCAAATTCCTAGAAACACAAAATCGAAAGACTAGACCATGCAGGGGCGCCTGGGTGGCTCAGTTGGTTAAGCATCCAACTCTTGATTTCAGCTCAAGTCATGATCTCAGGGTCATGAGATCAAGCCCCATGTCAACATAATAAAAGTCATACATGAAAAACCACAACAAACATCATCCTCAATGGTGAAAGACCAAAAGCTTTTCTCTAAGATCTAGAACAAGGCAAAAATGCCCGCTTTCAACATTTCTATTCAACTTGGTACTGGAAGAACAGAGCAATTATGCCTAAGAAAGAAATAAAAGGCATCTAAATTTGAAAGAAAGAGGTAAAATTATCTGTTTACAGATGATATGATTTTATATGTAGAAAACCCTAAAGATGCCACACAAAAAAAATCAGAACTAATAAATAAACTCAGCAAAGTATCAGAGTACAAAGTCAACACATAAAAATCACTTGTGTTTTTACTAACAACAAACAATCCAAAAAGCAAATTAAGAAAACAATTCCATTTAGCATCAAAAAGCATAAAATACTTAGGAATTAATTTAACCAAGGAGGTGAAAGATTTGTATAATAAAAACTATAAAACATGGCTGAAAGAAATTAAAGAAGACATAAATAAATGGAAAGACACTCCACACTCACAGATTGGAAGGCTCAATATGGTTAAGACGTCAATACTACTTTGAAGCTATTTAGAGATTTAATGCAATTCCTATCAAAATCCCAATGATGTTTTTTGCAGAAATAGAAAAACCCATCCTAAAATTTATATGCAATCTCAAGGGATACCAAATAGACAAAACAATCCAGAAAGAAAAGAACAAAGCTGGGGGACTCATACTTCCTCCGAATTTCCAAACTTACTATAAAACTATACTTACTATAGGGGCGCCTGGGTGGCTCAGTCTGTTGGGTGTCCAACTCTTAGTTTCAGCTCAGGTTGTAATCTTGGGGTTGTAAGATCAAGCCCTGTGTCGGGCTCTGCGCTGGGCATGGAGCCTGCTTAGGATTCTCTCTCTACCTCTGCCCCTCCTCCCCCACTTGTGCGCACATGTGCGCGTACTCTCTCAAACAAACAAAACAAAACTATGCTTATTACAAAACTTAATACAAAGCTATATAAATCAAAATAGTGTGGTATTGGCATAAAGACGGATGCATAGACAAATGAAATACCATACAGTCTAGACATAAACCTTTGCATGTATGATCAAATGGTTTTCAACGAGAGTGACAAGACCATTCAATGATGAAAAGATAGTCTTTTCAACAGATGGTGCTGGGAAAACTGGATATCCACATATAGAATGAAGTTAGACCCTTACCTCAGACCATATACAAAAATTAACTCAAAGTAGATCCATGACCTAAATCTAAGATCAAAAATTATAAAACTCTTAAGACAAAAACATAGGGCAAAAGCTTCATGGCATTAGATTTGGCAATAATTTCTTGCATATGACCCCAAAGGCACAGACAATAAACAAAAAAATAGACAAACTGGACTTCGTGAAAATTTAAAAATTAATTGCATCAAAAGATATTATCAACAGAATAAAAAGGCACCCCATGGAATGGTAGGAAATATTTGCAAATCATGTATTTGAAAAGGAATTAATATCCAGAATATATTAAAAAACTCCTACAACTCAACAACAAAAAAACGTGATTCAAAGATGGGAAAAGGAGTTGAACAGACATTCCTCCAAAGATATGCAAATGGCCAAAAAGTACATGAAAAGATGTTCACAACATCACTAATCATTAGGGAAATGCAAAACTACAAGAGGAGACCACATTATACCTATCAGGATGGCTACAAATGAAAAACAAAACAAAACAAAACCCAGAAAATAACAAGTGGTGACGAAAAGGTGGAGAAACTGGAACCCCTGTGCACCATTGGTGGGAATGTAAAAATGGTGCAGCCACTGTGGAAAACAAAATGGCAGCTCCTCAAAAAATTAAACATAGGTCAACCATACTTCAATTAAAAAAAAATTAAACAGAACTGCCATATTACCCAGCAATTCCACTTCTGGGTATATACTCAAAAGAAATGAAAGTAGTGTCTCAAAGATATTTGTACACCCATGTTCATAGCAACATTATTCACAAGAGCTAAAACATGGAAGCAACCCAAGTGTCCACTGACGGACAGATAAGCAAAATACAGTATATACATACAATGTATATCCAGCCTTAAATAGGAAATTCTGATATATGCTGCAACATGAATAAAGCTTAGTGGCATATACTAAGTGAAATAAGCCAGTCACAAAGTGACAAATACTGTATGAGTCCACTAATATGAGGTACTTAAAGACAAAACTGTCCTGTGATAGCTCTTGCTACTATGAGTAACTAGGGATCAAGGGCAAAAGTATTCCTGATGTTGCTTTGGAAGAGCCAGTGTGTCTTCCGTCTGGGACCGGGAAAGAGGTTAAGATAAAACATTAGTAACTACTGGCTCCAGGATTCACTACCTCTGATAACCACACATGATGTGCCTGAACAAAGCTTGTCTTGGAAAATTATTTTCAAGGCCCTTCTGACTCAGGAAACCTTCGTCCCAAGAAGGCACTGTGGTATGGAGGACCTCACGGGGGTCTAGCACAGGCCCCGGGCTGCCCACGGCTGCTCACCAGTGTTGCGGATGATGTAGTCCAGGACCACCAGCCGCTCAAACTGCAGCAGTAGCTGCCGGTTAGTGTTCTCCGGGAGAGGTTCTGCTTCAAAACGCCGTAGCCAGTAGTCTGCATCTTTGTAGCCTTCAACAAAGAGCTGGAATGAACCAACCTGCAGCCAAAGAGCAGGAATTAAGGTATTTCCCTACAGCTCAAGTCCAGAGAGCCCAGGAGTAAGCCGGGTGGCCCATAATGCCCTATGGAGTTTATATCAGAAAAAGGTCATGAGAGTGAGTGCCCATCCAAATTCAAGAAGCGCATCTAAATGGGCCAGAGGAGTCAAGTGAGAAAGTTAGGGTCTCTGTTCTCTGGAGAATTATTCCCCAAACCTTAGACCCTCAGAAACGAGGAAGACGGGCGCCTCACGGCAGGCTATTCACATGTCTATATGCAAGTGTCTAGGTGCCTTGTTTCACCACTTGGATGGTCATGCCATCATACATCATCACCTTTACTAAGCCACACAGGTGCACTGTATACCTTTGGCGGTAGCCCGATGCGATTAAACCGCTGCCCAACTTTTGGCACTTTCTCTAGCGCAAGCCGCTTGCCCCTGGACTTCACTCGGTCAATGGCACTATAGTTGAAGGTATCACTGGCCAGGTATACTACCTACAGTGGAAAGAGAACAGATACCTAGGTTACAGTCAAGTATAAGGAAATATATCACTATGGCAGGGAATACCTGGATGCTCACCAATACTGTTCCTCTTCCAGAGGATGCAGAAAGAATGTACTTCTCAGCCTTTCTAATATGAGTAGTTCAGGCCAATGGAATGTTGACAAAGTGATGTCTGTATATCACTTCCGGGCCTGGCCCCTTAAATCTCCCATGATCCTTAGTTTCACACTCCCCAATCTGTGCAGCTGGAAATGAAGGGCTCGGAGATGGCAAAACCACATCATGGAAGGATCTTAGATCTCTTGTCACTACACGGAGTGACAAGGGATCTGGGAGAGCTGCCTAACTGGCATGAGTCTACGATGTGAGCAAGATCCATTCAACCACTGAGATTCAGGAATTGTTATAGCAGCTAGCAAGAATTCCCCTGTCTAATACAGCCGTCTCCTGGGTTAGAAGAGGGCCCAGGGCCTATTTTTCTCTCCAGATAAAAACAAATTGCGATTCACTCTATACCCTTTTATTTCTTTTGAATTCTGTACTATGTGCAATTTATTCACATTTTAAAAATAAACATTAAAAAATAAACATTAGGGGAGCCTGGGTGGCTCAGTCGGTTAAGCATCTGCCTTCAGCTCAGGTCATGATCCCAGGGTCCTGGGACTGGGCCCCGCATCAGGCTCTCTGCTCAGCGGGGAGTCTGCTTCTCCCTCTCCCTCCATCTACTGCTCTGCCTACTTGTGCTCTGTCAAATAAATAAAACCTTAAAAAAAAATTAAAAAATAAACATTAAAATGGGTTTTAATCCTTAGTGAATTGCTATATAACATGCATATCTATGTAGACTATATCTGGAATATTACACAAGAAACTAGTACCAGAAGCTGCCTCTGAGGAAGGAAATGGAGTGGCTGGAAGGCAGAGGTGGGAGAGAGGCTGAACTGCCCTTCTCTGTCTACCCTACTGTGCCTTCTGATTTCTACACTAGAGGCCTGCATCGCCTATTCAAAAAAAACATTTTTTTAAAGATTGTATTTATTTCTTTGAGAGAGAGAGAGAAAGAGAGAGAGAGCATGAGAGGGGTGGAGGGGCAGAGGGAGAAGCAGAAGCAGGAAACAGGCTCCCAGCTCTCTGCCCAGGACCCCAGGATCATGACCTGAGCTAAAGGCAGATGTTTAACCGACTGAGCCACCCATGAACCCTTCAAAAAAACATGTTTTAATGGGCCATCAATATTACACTTCATTGGGGCACCTGAGTGGCTCAGTTGGTTAAGCGTCCAACTCTTGATTTCGGCTCAGGTCATGATCAAGTCCCACGTCAGTCTCTGCACTGGGTGTGGAGCCTGCTTAAGATTCTCTCTCTTCCTCTCCCTCTGTCCCACCCCCCCCCAAAAAAATATTACACTTGATTGTCAAATTGTGGTAATATCACTGTAATCCGTATGTATGTCAATTATCACCCTTATCACACCATCTTGTGATTATCCATTTATACATCTAACCTCTCTCTTAAGACTCGAGATTTGGGGGGAAAAGAGAACATCTTATTTTATTCATATTAGCATCTTCAGTACCTAACACAGTGGCTGGCACATGCTCATTAAATATTTATTAAGTGGGGCGCCTGGGTGGCTCAGTTGGTTAAGTGACTGCCTTTGGCTCAGGTCATGATCCTGGAGTCCCTGGATCAAGTCCCGCATCGGGCTCCCTGCTCAGCAGGGAGTCTGCTTCGTCCTTGGACCCTATCCCCTCTCATGTGTTCTCTCTCTCTCATTCTCTCTCAAATAAATAAATAAAATCTTAAAAAAAAAAAAATTTATTAAGTGAATGCATGAATGAGTTACAAGCTTCTTTCAGAGATAGCAACAAGTGAGTCTCAGCATATAAATAACTAAAATCAAATTTAAAATTCTTTCTTTTCTAAGCCTTGCAAAATTCATTACAAATAATTATTGTGCCTATGAATCTTAGAGAGGGACAAAAATCATCCCCTCCCTCCTAGCCATTCATCTGTCCATCCAAAGTTAACAGGAGTATCTACAATGGATGTGCAAGGTACAGTAGGTTGGCAATCTCTGCCCAGGAAACACAAGCACAGAAGTTAAGGAGAAAAAAGGCTTTCCTAAGAATACCTTGCCAGTTTCCACAGTGAAAACCCTCATTCTCTCAAGCAATAAACCACCCTTTCCCCCCAATCAGATTTTTTTTTTTTTTAAAGATTTTATTTATTTATTTGACAGAGAGAGACACAGCGAGAGAGGGAACACAAGCCGGGGGAGTGGGAGAGGGAGAAGCAGGCTTCCCGCAGAGCAGGGAGCCCGATGCGGGGCTCAATCCCAGGACCCTGGGATCATGACCTGAGCCGAAGGTAGACGCTTAACGACTCAGCCACCCAGGCGCCCCTCAGATTTATTTTCGATTGCTCTCTGTAACAACCCACTTTTTTCTCTATGACTAATGAAACTATCATAACCCGAAACCTTACAGTAACAGAGAGCAGAAACAAGCTATCGAGTGAGAACTGGAGCCTTACTATTTGAAGCTCCATCATAACATGAGCCCTGTTCCCATAGTGACAGATGCTCTCATTAACTGGATAGAATCCTGTCACAAGGGTGGGGAGGGTGGGAGAGGAGAGACCTCCTCTCACTATTCTGCGGCAGCTGTAGGTTAAACTTGCAAAGTTCTATCTCATTTCAGTCTCATGGAAGACTAATATTTTGTTGTTGCTGACTTTTTGATGCAAAACATCAAACAGGGAAACATCTAACAGGGAAAGAGGAAGACCAGAGATGGGGAAGAACAGGATCATGGCAGGTGACATTCTATTATGATTAGAATTGTCATAAAAGTACCACAGGCTAAGACATATGGAGTATTTACATTGTGCCAAGGCACTGGGCTCTGTGTTTTACATGGATTATCCTGTGTAATCTTAATAGCCGCCCCATAAAGTAGGAACTACTTATATCCTTATTTTTATAGTGAGGAAACTGAGCACGCAAAGCATGTGGGGGTGTCTTAAGTGACTTGCCAAGGGTCACCCAATCAAGAGCTGCAGAGCCAGAACTGGGACTCAAGCCCTGATTCTTAGGCACTACTCTCCAGAAACACAGGCAGAACATGCACAGGGCCAGGTGCAGACTGCTATTTACCTAGTAAAGAAAGGGAATTACAGTGATGAGCAAGGAGTATTTAAAAGAATGTTTAGAGTCTAGGAGGGGCCTAGTAGGAGGAATTCAGGTTAGGCAGGAGATCTTTGGAGCATTAATTATCATACGAGATGTTCAAAGTGTGCTATTTAACTCTGTGTACAGACAGAACTAAAGCATAAAGGGAAGTAATGAGCTGTACAAGGCCAGGCAATGAATCCAATGTCAGTGGGAGCTGTAAGCAGACACTCTCCCCATAGATCTGAGTTGGGGGATCTCTAGGATTGTCCCTCATGTTTTGATATTCACTCACTGATTCAGCTGGCACTTACCGAATACTTACCATAAAAACAGTACTTTGCTTGGGGCACCTGGGTGGTTCAGTCGGTTAAGTGTCTGACTCTTGATTTTGGCTCAGATCACTATCTCAGGGTCATGAGATTGCGCTGAGCATGGAGCCTGCTTAAGATTCTCCCTATCCCTCTGCTCCCCCCACGCCCCGCCCTCCAGCTCATGTGCACACTCTCTCTCAAAGCAAAAACAAAAACAAACAAAAAAACCCACAGTACTTTGCTAGGTGCTGAGAATAAGAGGAAATTTCAAGAAACGGTCCCTGACTTCTACAAACTTACAAACCAGTTGGCTGATTGTTTGGAGTTTGGCGGCAAAGGAGCAGACAGTTAAACAACCACAACAATCACAATTTCTTCTAAAACACCCTGGGAAAACAGAAAAAATAGGTTTGAAGGGAAGCTCCTGTCTGCTGATCAGTCTCTTTGCCCAAAGAGTCTACTATCTAAACCTGCAAAGAAAACCTCAAGCAGGGGTCTTTAGTCTACTGGCATGGTCCTTACAAGGTCAATGAATGGACTCCCAACTGGTCCATGAACCATCCCCGTGAAATTATATGCAAAACAACAATTGTAAATATATGAATTTTTTCTGGGAACGACATCTCTAGCTTTCATCAGATTCTCAGAGGATTAAGGCCCATAGCTACAAAGATGCCCCTGCAGCCTTAGGGCATCATATCAGAGTTCCACCTTAAGTTGTTACTAAACCTCAGGTAGCCACACATACTAAATGGGTGATGATGTGTCCTTGAATGTTCATATGCTGACCAGCAGGCATTCCTTCCCCTCACAACCCTCGGAAAGTTTCCTGGACACCTGTAGTACAGGGGCTTTTCACCTGGCATCAGTAAAATGTATGCAATCAATTCTGTATTTCAGCATACTGAAGGGGTGGCAGGGCTCAGACCCTAAGCTAAGTCTATCACACATATAAGGTGTGTGCAAATTCATTCTAAGTGTGGATTCGCCTGGATCTGGGACCCGATTTTGTTATGTTCAGATAAGTACCAGTTTCCCATAGCATAAAGATGGATGAGAATTCCATGTCAGTTCCCTGTACAGGTTCAAGCCAGACCTTTACTCTAACCCTCAGCCCATCCTAGACTCCTCCTTGCCAGAGTGACTAGCTAACATCAGTTAGTCCGTTTTAGAACATATCTAAATCATGGAATAGCTCGGAAATCTAAGAGAATGAGCTACAAAAGTAGCTAGGTTTCTAACCAGCTTGCAGTTACCTGGGATCGAAAGACCCGGGAAACCCATAAATGTGCATCAGAGGGTCAGTGAATTTCCTGAAATTGTATGCGAAAATTTTATGTGTATCCTTCTCAGGATAGCTTCCATCAGATGATCAAATCATGAGCCTACATCTACCACCTTCCCCCCAAAAAGGCTGAGAGCCCTAGATTCAGGGCATACATAGCCCTCCTTGGACCTAATGGCTCCATTAACAGGTAGCAGGCCCAGGAAAACTCTGGATAGGCAGTAAGGCTCCCTGGAGACAGGTCACTGACCTTTGTACGGGGTACAATGTTGAGTTCCAGTTTTTGGTCCACCAGACTGGCCCCTGCCTCTGAGAGATAGCCCTGGTTGAGGACAAGGCAGTCACGGCCAAAGCAGCAGGGACAGCATAGCTTCTGCAGCCACTTGGTCCACTTAGGATTAAGGTGCCCATATGGCTCTTCGTTCTTGGGTTTGAAGACAGCAGTGATCTTCTACACAGAGAAAAGAAAAATAGGATGTTAAAGGCAAATTGATTAAAGTGGGTCACAGACCAGGTCAGCAGGACTCTAGAAAGAAACGAGAAGGCACAGGCAGACAATCCCTAAAGACAGACACTGGCTTCTCCCCAGCTTGTAAGTGGAAGACACAGCTCATGTGTGCAGCTAAGAGACCCACTGCCAGGAAGGGCTGTGGCCAGAGAAGATGCCACATCTAGTACACATGGTAAAACAGATTGTCACACCATCAAACCCCAACTTCCAAGGTAAATTCATACAAACCGTTGTTCTGCATCAATTAGGTAAAAGCTCAAAAAAGTACCAACTGAAAGGAAATTAATAAGGTATTATGGTATGAGGTTAAAAAAACTCCAGCAGTGCTTGATTTCCTCTATCAGTCTTATTATCTCACTCCCTGGGTGTTAACAAAACCTTAAAATAAAAAGTTTAGGAACGACAAACTAAGAAAGTAATGGAAGGAAAAACTCACAGCGTGAGAAAGAATCTGCCATCTGATTATAATAGGGTTCTTTTAAGTGACTCTGTTAGGCAAGAGATTAGGACATGAGAGCCCACAAAGATTAAAATCCATCTTCTCTTGCAGGTGAGAACTTAATCCTCAGAGGTCCTTAGAAATATGGGATGCTGCTGCAACCCCAAAACAATGGGCCTCCCTTCTGGAGTCTTCCTCCCCAGGCCAGGCAGCCCTCCATGGTTATTTCACATTTGTCTCATTCCCTCTAGTCCCCAAACTGGTACTTTCAAAGGAAGAAAAGTAAATATGCTCTCCAAGTGATTCATCTTTGTATCATATGACTCTCCCTCTCTCTCACCCCACAGCCAACTCAAGCTAGTCTGGGTCATAAGACATTTTCCTCTGAGTGTCACTTCCTGACAGGCAGGTCACAGCAGAAAACATACGCCCATCTGCCTGCATTAAGTATGTACTCATATTAGGAACTGGCTAGATACATGTCTCCAACAATAATTGGTCCATCTTGAGGCTAGTTCTTTCAAGAAGCCTTGCAAGAATTTGAGAGGACAAGAAAAATACAGAACTTTCCTCCCTCCAAAGGAATCAATTTATTCTTAAACACAAACAACCTTACTGATTCACCGGGGAAAGTCAAATGCATAAATTCATATCCTAGGTCTTCAGATTTACCTTTTTATCCAAAATGGCTAGCAAAAGGCCTAAGTTAGCAATATTCCTGGCTCCGTACCCCCGGAACCCTGGGCTCCAAACCACACAGCAGCAGTAACAAGGGACTCCTATCACTCAGAGAATGACCGATGAGTCCATGGTAACTCTCTGGAACTAGACAGTAAAACCACAGGACAGCTTGAGGCACATCCCCCACAACTTAACAGTCAGTTCAACTGAGGTACAATGTGGAGTTCGGCAGGCTGCTTCCCAGCAGAAGGAAGACCAAGACAATCTTCTTAGCGGGGCTGAAAAATACCAGGACTGAGGCCTAAATACCTTCATTAAAGAAAGCAGAAACTGAAGGCCAAGACCGCAGCCAAAGCCCCATTTACAGACTCACCTCTCAAACTTCTCCATTTCCTTCCGACAGGAGAATCGGAAAGCATCTTGAGGACTGTGAAAGCATTAGTGACCATCACTACCTCAGTATCACACAAGGTTCATTAAATAATAACGTTTGGACTGGACAAATGGAGGGACAGTAGGGTGAGAAGGATGGATGAACAGAAAGATATCAGGCAGGAAGGGAGACAAGTGCCCTTCAGGACTAAGCATGGCCTCAGTTCAATTCAGTTCTGCTAACATGTGCTCAGTCCTTCATTTGTGTAAGACAGTGTGTGAGTGCCGCAGGTTTGCTGGATGATACATGACACAGCCTCAGGCCTAATTTCCAAAGCTGACGTGAACTTCACATTTTCAGCTGTATTCCTGAATACTCAAGAATACTCAAGAACTACTCAAATCAGAAAGGCACCCACCACTGTTTGGTTGAGAAAGAAAATGTCTACTGCCTAATTTTTCTCATTCTCCTCTCTCTTCTTTACTATACTTTCCATTCCTTTCTTACATTTAATTAGGAGTAAGCTTCAGTTTGATGCCATTTTTTTTTTTTTTAAAGATTTTATTTATCTGACAGAGAGAGACACAGCGAGAGAGGGAACACAAACAGGGGGAGTGGGAGAGGGAGAAGCAGGCTTCCCGCGGAGCAGGGAGCCTGATGCGGGGCTCGATCCCAGGACCCTGGGACCATGACCTCAGCCAAAGGCAGACGCTTAACGACTGAGCCACCCAGGTGCCCCGCCAATATTTTTCAAATGCCTTTCCTTACCACCCACTGACTAACCCTCCTTTAATGAAAGGGCTGAGGTACAGGGAGCTTAAGCAGCAGCAGCAATGGAACTGGGGATCCAAAGAGAACTGCACAGGAATCAGGAGGCCACTCACTGGCTGGTGTCAGAACCCGAACCAAATACTGGGACCTGGAACGCAAAGGGTTTTCTCTATCTATCCAGCAGCCCCAAGGAGGAGGTATCATGTGACACTAAAATTTAAGGTAGTTCAAGCACATCACTCATATTGTACAGTGAAATACACAGAAATAACTTCTTATAAAAGTCGGGTTTTTTTTTTTAATTTGGTAAACGTGAAGCTGATGATTCTCCAACATTTTGGTCTGAAGATCCCTTTAAACTCTTAATTATTAAAGACCCCCAAAACTTTTGTTTATGTGGGTAAAACCTACATTTGCTGTATTACAAATTAAAACTGAAATGTTAAGACTGTTAATTCATTTAATAAAAATAAACCTATTACATGTTAATATGGGTGCTATGTTTTTGTGAAAAATAACTATTTTCAAAAACAATTTTTAGTGAAAAGGCAGGCACTGTTTCACATTTTTGCAATCTCTCTAGTGTCTGGCTTAATAAAAGGCAACTGTATTTTCACATCTTCCTTAATATTCAATCTGTTTCGATATCACATATCATGTAGCCCCTGGGAATCTCCACTGTGCACACACAAGGAAGTGGGAATGAAAATGGCAAATAGTCTTAAAATTGTTATAAAAATAATTTTGACCTGGGCACTCCTAAAAGGATTCCTACAGGTCCTTCAGCCTCAGACAACTGCTGTATCCTGTGTTAGGAGTCGGATAGAAACAGCACTCCTATTTAGGCAGAGAAGCCTTCTTTACATGTTAACTCTCAGAAAAGAGAGGGATGGGCTACTCCAAATATATGAGACCCTGAAAGAAGATGGGATCCAAACAGAATGCCAACAGAAGAGATTTAGACTGTATTTATTTTCCTATCCACTGCCATTGACCCAACCTGTCTCATCCGTTACAACTGGTGGCCTGGGATAGGTCCCTACAATAGACGGTAATGATGCTTAAAAACCTCAAGAACTACATCTAAATATGACATACAAACTTGACTACCTCTTAACATTTTAGAAAAAAAAAAAAAGTTATTCTGGGGGTGCCTGGGTGGCTCAGTCCATTAAGCAACTGCCTTCGGCTCAGGTCGTGATCTCAGGGTCCTGGTATCGAGCCCCAAGTCCAGCTCTCTGCTCAGTGGGGAGTCTGCTTCTCCCTCTCCCTCTGTGCTTGCACACGCTCTCTCACTCCCGCTCTCAAATAAATAAATAAGAATTTAAAAAATTATTCTGTTTGAGACCTTTATTCTTTGTTGGGCTATCAGTGTTGCTCTCAACCACGTATAAGGACATCAGAATTTCTTGGGAGGGCACAGGTAGTTGGAAGAAGCACACTCAGGACTATAACATAATTTTATATTTGAAAAATGAAAAAAAAAATCTGTACCATTTTCATGACAAGCTCCTGATGGGTAAGTATTTTTAAAAGACTGCAAATTACGATATAAGGCCTAGTTCCTAGAACATGTGAGAGGTATTCATAAAATTTTGAAGCAAACACCAATTAACATTATCTAATAAATTACTATTCTCAGTGGTCATAAAATCATCATCTCAAAATTATACTACTTTTGCTTTATTCAATGCCATGTGTCCAAGAAACCCTAATCCAGAGGTCAGTGGGCATTAACTTAACAAAAAGCAGAACACTTGGAGCTCCTGCTACGTACCAGGAACTATGCCAAAGGCTTTCATGTGTGATATCGCATTTAATCTTCTTAATAAACTAATGAATCACATGCTATTCTATGATTCTTGGCAATATGAACATATAATATTACTAGCCTCACAAAACAGAAAATGCTCAAAAAATATTTTCATAGGTGACTGAGCATAAGACCAGAAAGCAGAAGAATGCAAGTGAGGAGGGTAATATGAGCACTCTCTACCATGCCTTCTAATCTAGCATTTTCCATCTTACTGTTCTCTAGGTCTCCACTTGCTTGCCCTGAGGGAGAAACCATCCTAAATTGGGAAATGAAATCAGGACTATTATCTTCAAGAACCTTCTAGCCTCTCTAGCTCCAAAAGCAGCTCTGGCAGAAACTGCTGGTTCCCCCAATCTCTGTTCCCTCTTCTTCCTTGGACACGGGACTCCGCGTGTGGGGCAAAATAAAGACTACAGTCCCCAACCACTACTGCAGTTAAGTTCTGAACAACGGAATATAAAGAGTCTGGTGCAACTTCTATGAAATATCTTAAAGGAAGAGGGCATACTCTCCCTCTCCTTTCCTTCTTCCAACTGGTTGAAAAACAGACAAGATGTCTGCAGTCTGAGTAGCCATCTTGGATCATGAAGTGGAAGCCACATGCTAGGGATGGCTCATCAGCTGGATGGAAGGATGCACATTGTTCATATTGCCATGCCAGCCCTGGGCAGCCTAGAGATTTCTTCTATGAGAGTTAATGTATTTTTATTCAAGTCATTATTATTTTAAATTTTCTGCCACACATAGCCAAATGTAATCCTAACCAATATGGTAGATGAAAAGAGGAGGCAGAAATTCAGATGACTAACTTTGACGCAGCACTGCATAGTTTTTAGGAGCATGAATTCTGGAGCCGGTTGGCCTGGGTCTGAATCCTGCCTCCTACTTACTAGCTTTTAAGACCCTAAGCAAATTAGTTATACTGTGTGCCTTGATGTCATCATCTGTGGGGATAATAATAGTACCTACTTCCAAGGGTGTTATAAGTGCTAAGTGAATTATTATTCGTGAAGCACTTAAAACAGTACCTAGCATATAGTAAGTGCTATCTACGTATTTGTTAAATAAAATAAACACATTTGGAGCAGGGCCAAAGATGACACGACCAACTACAGTGAGCCTGTGGTTCATTGTAACCCACCACAGCATTTAGGAAGCGGTCCTCTGCTCTGAACCACATTTTCCTCAGTGGGAGCAAGATGGTTATATTAATAAGTTTTGTCAGGGCATATGTGTTTTGACTTCCTCTCAAAGAAAGGACAGTGGCCAGGATTTAGACCCTGGGATCCTGCAAATCACCAAGGAACATACCCACAGTCTGTCATTCTCTGTAGCCTATGCACAGAGGTGGTAGTAAATTTACCTGCCAGGTAGAAGTGAAAGATCTTATTACTCCCACCTGTCAGAGCACCAGATCACTTCTCAGCTGACCTGACACACTTCCAACAAAGCTGTAAAGTGTCATGAAAGAAAAATAAAAACCTTCCTCCTGTTCCTATACCTATCAAAGATAATTAGTCCCTTCTTACATCAGCCAACAAGCTAAAAAAAAAAAAGTAAAATAAAATAAAAAATAAAAACCACTTACATAAAAAATGAAAGTATCTTGCTAATAACATTTAGACCTCAGGACACCCACTGTTCTTATATTCTAGAAGTAACGGTTCCCCTTTGAGCTTTCAATTTAACTCGGTGCTCCCTTACTTGAGGGACTTGGAAAGACCTATTATTCTCAAAGTTTTCCCCAACTTCCCCAACTCAGTTTATGTTAATTGCACTGATGGCAGAATTGCTTTCTGGTTCTTGATAATTCAGGGACAACAACATCTGGGAGAATGACCAGATCATTCAATGAACCTAACCAAGGGCTACAAGTCAGAGTCGATCCTGGCCACTCGGCACTCCTCTAAGAACAAAATACCACCCATCTAGAGTTCACCCAGGAGAGACGCAGCAAAAATTTGCAGGAGATTTGACAACCATTATTTTAATAAGTGTAACAATAGTATATTTTTCCAATAAACCATTCTGGCCCATCTGAGAACTCTGACAGGGAAAAGTTAGTATGTTTTGACCCACTGATATTCCAATGATACCTCTGGTTTGATATAAATGCCTTAAATTCTTCTGCAGCTATCAAAAGAATAAAGTCACCTCTCAGCTGCCCTGGTCACCCCATGTCCCATCCCAACCCATCTCATCCCCATCCCCCTTTATACATATGCAAGGGACAAAAAATAAAGGTCAGCAAACACTTTGCCTGAGCTAAAAAGCAAACCGCTGATAGTCCTAGGAGAGAAATGAAAGTAAAAGGTAGCAGGCAGTCCTGTGTTTCTAAAACTCCGCTTTCTTTACTGAAGAACCATAAAAAAGAATTTGAACAATCTCCCAGAAGTGAGCAATAACCAGGACAGATGAAACTGGTTTAAGTCCACCCACTCCATCACTGACGTCTGCCAGCAAGAGACCTGGGACGGTGGTAGACATCCCCACAACACAGAAGGCTGGAACTGAACCCTCAGAGCCCTTGATGGATCACCCGTCCTCCTCAGTGAACAGCGACAACGCTGGTTCGGTCCAAAAAGAGGAAATGGGCCCAAAGCTCAAATCTGTAGGACAATGGCCGAATAGCAGTCTCCGTAGTTTAAAGCTAAGGAATCTACTAGAGAGTAGCATCTCCCCGCGCGTCTCCGTCGACAGGCCGATTGCCCCACCACACCGCCGGGCCCCTTGCCTGTATCTGGTCAATTTCCTCTTTTCATTCTCCGCTCACTCCTCCCCCACCAAATAGGTTCTGATTTATTTCTTCAGTCCGCAGAGCTTCTCCATCTCCAGTCCTCAGGGGCATTCCAAAATCTTGCCAAGGGGCTCTGCACTGTGAAGTTTCTCCCTTTTGCAGCCTTTCAACCCCCCTTCTCCCTCTGGCTGTGCGAAGCTGCTAACTCCCCCGGACAGGCCCACCCTCCCCAAAGGCGGCGGCGGCCCCCACCCCGCTCTCACCCCCTGAGGGTCCTTGACGAAGTAGCTTCCGCTGGAGCCCTGGTAGATGCGCTCGGGGAAGATGCAGCGCTCGATGGCCACCTCGGCCTGCCGCACCACCGCCTCGAACTCGGGGTCCTCCGGGAACTCGTTCCGCTCGCGGTGGGCCTGCGCGGCGTGCGCCGCCGCCGCCGCCTGGGCGGCCAGGGCTTGGGCCTGCGCCGCCACGGTTTGGGTCTGGCCTTGGGCCGCCGCGCCCCGAGCCCGATCTAGCAGTGGCTGCCGCTCCCGGTCGTGGCCTGGCGAGCCCGGCGGAGAGGGGGCCGGGCCAGCCGCCGCCGCCACTCGGACCGCGCCCCCCGGCACCTGCGGAAAGTGAGCGCCCGAGCCGGACGGGAAGGTGTAGTCCGGGGGTTGGGCCCGTTCGGGGGACACCAGTGGGCTCGTTTCGTCCATCCCTCAGGCCGCCGGCTCCGGGTCCCGGTACGCTCCACAGCTGAGCTCCGGCCCGGGACCAATCCGCGAAACTCCCAACCCCCGACTGGCCAACCAGGTCGCGGCGCCTCGCTGGCCCCGCCCCTACCGAGCCTGTTTACTTGGCGACGAGTCGGCACGACCCCTCGCGCGCGAACGATAACCAATCAGAACCAGCGTCTACGTAATCGCGCTCTCCGCATTTTTCGCCCGTCACCGTCTGTGAAGACTGCGCATGTTCCAAGAGCCAAACCCGGGTCAGACACGCCCCCTGCTCTTACCAGCCTAGCCCCTCCCGTAGCTTCCAATTGCTGACCTGTCTGTGGGAGCTTTCAGTAAAGTAGCCTACCTAATCAGTCAGTCATTTGTTGAGTGCCTATTATGAACCAACCAGCTATGAAACTGGAGAAATCTAATCTTTGTATCTACATTCATTCAATCATGCACTCATTCATAAAATATTTATTGAGCACCTACTATGTTCTAAGTGCTAGAGAGACAAAAATGAAGCAAAGAAACAAAAATCCCTATCTACCTAAATAAAAAGGTTTTTAAAAAATCACAGGCCCAGTGCAATTTACAGAGTCTGGCCTGGATGCTCTATGCTTCTTTGTTAATTGAAGAAAGATATGGTCTTATGTGGGGCACCTGGGTGGCTCAGTCATTAAGTGTCTGCCTTTGGCTCAGGTCATGATCTCAGGGTCCTGGGATCGAGCCCCACATCGGGTTCCTTGCTCAGCAGGAAGCCTGCTTCTCCCTCTCTCACTCCCCCTGCTTGTGTTCCTGCCCTCACTGTGTCTCTGTCAAATAAATAAATAAAATCTTTAAAAAAGATATGGTCTTATAAGACTAGAAAGTTCCATGAGGTAAGAGTACAGGACTGTTTTATTCACCACTGTAAAACCTTGGTGTCTAGACATGATAGGGACTCTGTATATTTTTTATTAGTGGAAAAGAGAAGGAAGAACTATCCTTGCCCTCAAGAGGAAGACATATATAGCTCTCTGAGGCGGCAGGAGAAAAGGAGCCAACAATGAAAACTGAAAACTCAGAATTTCAGCAATTTGGGGGTAGGCTAGAAAGTCAGCAAAGGCCTTAAAGGGGGCATGTGCTATGAGCTGAGTCTTAAAGGCAGAATGTAATTAGATTACTGGGGGGAAAAGGGAAAAAAGAGGGAATCAGAATCATTTGAGTTTGAACCCCATCTCTACACTTAAGCTTCTGTTTTCTCACCTGTAAAATGGGAATTATTATCCCTTCCTCAATTAAATAAGAATTAAGATAATGTCTGTGGAACACTGACATAGTGCTTGGTACATAAACAATTATCCCTCCCTTAATTAAATAAGAATCAAGATAATGTATGTAAAACAGCACAATGGTTAGTACACTCAACAAATGGTACCACCTTTTTTTATCGTTGATGTTGTTTTTGTTTTTGTGCTTAAAATCACCAAGATTAGAGCCATGGGTTTTCACAAGAGATAATCAGCCATATTGTAACCAATATTTCATAGTCATTCTTTCTTGAATCAAATTATTGTCACAGTACTAGAAGTACTAGAAATACTGAACTGAACTGAACTGAATTGAATTGAAACAACTATTGTTGGGGGCACCTGGGTGGCTCAGTCATTAAGCGTCTGCCTTCGACTC
This sequence comes from Halichoerus grypus, assembly GCF_964656455.1. Lineage (NCBI taxonomy): Eukaryota > Metazoa > Chordata > Mammalia > Carnivora > Phocidae > Halichoerus > Halichoerus grypus. The sequence goes on from NC_135718.1 coordinate 30,290,936, forward strand.
AGCTCAGGTCATGATCCCAGGGTCCTGGGATCGAGCCCCGCATCGGGCTCCCTGCTCAGCAGGAAGCCTGCTTCACCCTCTCCCACTCCCCCTGCTTGTGTTCCCTCTCTCACTGTGTCTCTGTCAAATAAATAAATAAAATCTTTAAAAAAAAAAAAGAAAGAAACAACTATTGTTTAATTGTATGTGTGAGAATGTCTTAAACATTTTTTGCCACATAAACCATTTTAGGCAAAGATCCATACAGTTTCCTCTTTCAGTTAGAAGACATGTATTTCCCTTTCTTATCCAGACATCGAATAATTCAGTAATACTTGTCTCTTGCATCCCAGGGATCACATCCACTGAGATGATCTCTTGGAATTATTTGTCTCATTTAGCCCGTAAGCTTCAAATTTTTGTCAAGGAAAGCTGCAAGATTTAGAGTTCTCCCTTGAGAACTCTGTGCAAAATCCTCAAAATTTATTTTTGATTCTACCCCTTAGAACTTGATTTTCCTTCTACTGAAAAAAAAGTGTCAATACATTCCCTATTACCTATGAAGAGCTAGCACTCACCAAATAACTAAGCACGTGCCAGACATTGTTTCATGTAAAGTACATGGATATAACTGGATTACATGTAAATGGCATTACAGCTCTTATGATGTTGGAAACTGAGTAAAGTAACTTGCGTATGGTCATGCAGCTGGTAAGTGGCAGAGCTGGATCCAAATCCAGGGAGACCAGCTCAATGCTTTTAACACTATATTGCCTCTTATTAAATATCTCTATGAGATGTGTTTCATATGTGATGTGGGAAGCAAAGGCAAAAGAAAAATTAAATTTCCTTACTACTTACAGCCCACTGACAAGTCCTTAAAACAGGCAGAGTGACATTCCTCTAGGAACTCAGCTGTCCTGACGTTAATATTTTGCTAAGGGAAAAAGGCTTAGCTTAACATTATCCCAACAACGCCCCCCACCCCCCGCCATCCTATAAGTCTACTTTAACATATAAACATTCCTTTAGAAACTTCCTTTATATCTACCCCCAAGATATCAGTTGGCAATCATCCCCCAAGCATATGACCTACCAATATACATCTGAAGGGTCTCATGGCTAAGATTTTATTAGACAGTAATAAATGACCTTTTCCTAACAATAGCTAACCCCCTCAAAGTCTTGGAAACCTTGCTTCCATAATTCCTTAGAGACTTACGCTATCCCTAACCCCCTCCCAACTTGAAAGTATATAACCAGCCACTCCTCATGACCCCGGTGCAGCTCTTTCTGCCCATAGGTCCTGTCCCTGTGCTCTGTCCCCGTGCTTTAATAAAACCACCTTTTTGCACTGAATATATCTCAGAAATTCTTTCTTGGCCATTGCCTCTGAACCCCAACATCTTTCCACAATCAGCATGTACCCCCTTTCTTTCCATTTTTACTGATGCCATTTACTTTTGAGACTCTCAATATATCTTAGCTACATTATTAAAATAGCTTGTGAGTTTGTTTCTCTGCTTCCAATCTCTCTGGTTATCTCTGAGCATCACTACCAGATTAATTTTCTTAAAACACTGGTTTCCTGGTGTCACTGCTCTGATTAAGAAACTACATTTTTTATTGCAGTAAAATATGCATATTTATCATTTTAACCATTCCCAAGTGTACAGGTCAGTAACATTAAATACATTCACAATGTTGCATAACCATCACCACTGCCTATACCCAAAACATTTTAATCATCCCAACAAAAACTCTGTATCCATTAAACAATAAGTTCCTCTTTCTCTAGCTCCTGGTAACTTCAACTTTCTGTGTCTATGAATTTGCCCATTCAAACACTACATTTTGCAAACCATATCTTCCCCCTAATTTTTCAGGTTTCTCCATAACTTAACCACAATCTATTTAACCTTATTTCATCAAATTTTCTAATATACTTTCTCTAATCTAATAAGATCTGTTTTCTTGACATGCCATTCTCTCAACAACTGTATTTATATTTATAGTCACTACCACATAGTTTAGCATGCTTAACCATTGAGTGTTAGAGCTGGTTGAATCTTACAGGTCTGCTAGTCCAATCTCATTTTATAGGCTGGAGAACTTAATAACTTGCTTGAAGTCACACACACTTGGTGGCAGACATGGGATTTGAACACAGAATCCAAGTCTTTTAAAACCATGTAAACTGCTGTTTATGGAGCACTTACAATGCACAGACACAGTACTGAGCATTTTACACTGTATTCTCATACAAGTGCTGGGGAGTCTTTATCATTATCATTATTTTCATTTTCTATTCCACAGATGAGGAAACGCCCAAATCAGAGAAGCAGTTTGTTTACTCTCTTCATGCACTTGCCTTCTTTTAATAATTAAATATAGTCTTGAATTTTTCCATGGGCATGAATCTTTTCTTCTCCACATCTAGGCAGTAAGTCCCATGAGGGCAGCGATCACGTCTTTTCTAGCTGCATTCACATTGGTCAGTAAATAAACATGTGGATAAAAGGATTGGCGTGCACGATATTTGGAGAATCTGCTCCAATCTTGACACTGTATTTTAAACACAAAAGATCTGAGTAATGACAACAACACAAATCCTTACAATGAGTGAATGCAGAAGTGTCCTGGTATCACAGTGCTGGCACGGGGCTGACACACATTAAACCGCAGCTGCTTGGTCCAGCATGTTACAATTCACAAAGCTGAAACTCAAAAGCCAGGTTTGGGTTCTGTCCTCAAACTCCAGGGAGGAGCCATTTACATCTCTGAAGGTCCGCGCAGGATCCGAGCCGCTTGAATTGGTGGTCACTGTTGTTTCTGACCCAGGTTTTGTTTTGTTTTTGTCGACGTTTAGGCTAGGCTGTCTCTGGGTAGACGAGACCTAAGGTCTCTCTCCATCAGGTGGCGGAGGTAGGACCGTGGGTTCAGCCCCACCCCTCTCTCGGATGTTTGACCCGAGCTCTTGAGACACTCCGCCCCGCACAAAGATGGCGCAGAGTCCGCGCTGGGCCAATGGAAAGTGGCGTTGCTCCCGGTTGCCTAGGTTACAGCCAATGGGCAGCGGGAATTGCGCCCAGTGCGGCCGCCCGGGATGGCGGCGTCAAGTGGGGCAGGCGCTGGTGGAGGTGTTGGGAGAGGCTGGTGGCAGGGGCGAGCCCGGCGGAGGCGCCGTCCCGGCCGCTGCAACCCCGCGTCTGGGCGTGATTGTCATCCCGAAAGGCGGAGCTCAGGTTGGCCGGCAGCGCAGGAGGGAGGGGGCCAGGAGAGTGTGGTTGGTGAGGAAGGGACTGAGGAGCCCATCCCGAGATGACTGGCTGGGGATGGTGACTCCATCCAGGACGCGCTGACCAGAGGGCGGGGCCGGTGGGGTGCCGAACCCGGGCCTCCGGTCTCTACCGCTGGGGCCGAGGCCAGGGAGAGCCCACGGTACCCGGCTTGGCGAGCGGGTGGGTGGGGGCTGCGTCCGGAGGGGATGGCAGACCAGTGTGAGCAGAGACCTGGCCCAGGCGGTAGAGCGGAGCTCGGGTAGAGGGAAAGATCGGTGCTGGGATGCAAGAACGGGGTGGGAGATCGACTAGGAAATGTTAGTTGGGTCCAGGGCTTTGTTTGGCCTGGGCCCGCTTCTCACACTCTGGTGGAGAGACGTCCCACACAACGAGGCTTGGGGAATGGGATACCTCAGTTAGTGGAGGTGGCACGCCAGCTGGGTGGCATCTCCAAACTGCTTAGGTATCCGCAGGAGTAGCTCGGCTTTATTAGAACTCGGTCCAGGCATTTCCTTTTTCATGAAATAGGATGGCAGTCCTCATCACCCTCAAGTCTTTTTTTTTTTTTTTTTTTTTTTAATCTTTCTGGTGTCAGGATTTTCTTCCCACTTTCTTCAATCTGTCCCACAGTCTTCCTAAATAAGACCAGTCTTCCTAAATAAGATCTTTATCTGGTAACAAAACATTTCTTTTTTTTTTTTTTTACTTTTCGAGTTCACGGAAGACATAGTAAAAAGACTTGTAGACTTATAAGAAAAACAGTTATTTCAAGCTCATTTAAAACACTTTAAAAGGAATGTGTGACTTTTTGTTCTAGGTTTCTTACAAGCCTAATTTTTGTTCACCAAAGTCTTCCTTTTCTTCTCTTTAGGATTCTAAAAGCCTAAGACTGCTTTCTTTATAATTAAGAGAACTTTGACAAGACGGTCATACTCTGGGGAGGCTTTGGAGGAACAATGTAAAGGTATATGTAGGGAAAGCTGGCTGCCTCAAAGCAATATTCTTAAAGTGAAAATCTGTTCCTCTTTATGTTAGCTTTTTTGTTGTTGTTGTTGTTAATCTGAATTTGAACAGAAGACATCTTGAATGCATAAATATTTTGTAGCAAGTTTGATTTCTAAACTCTAAAAAAAGACAAATGGAATGGAAACAAAAGTTAACATTCCTGTCTCCAAGTTCTATTTGGAAATGTCTGGGTGAGGAGAAAATAAAGATGGCAGGGATGTAGTCTGTTGCGCAGACCAATAGTATATTCGGTTCAGGGACAAAAGTCATTTTCTTTTAGATAAATGTTTGGATTGATCATTTGCAACCCATCTATCAAAAGAGCAGAAGGGGTGGGTATCTGTTTAAAAGCCTGAATCTTCTTGGTTTTGTGGCTAGATGCCATATGTATGCTGAAGCCTAAATTCCTAGGCTACGTGTTCTCTTTAAGATTTTTTGGGTAACTGATATAAATACTGATTTGCATCCTTCTTAAAGTGTTGGGTTTTCAGTCTTCATCAGCGCCGGCTATCCTGTATTAAACTAGATTTGTCTCAGTGACCATGATTTCTTTTTGGGTCAGTGGCTGCACAGCTGACAATTACTTAGCATGGCTAATTATAGAAGTCATAAATGAAAATCGCTGTCCCAGGCGGTGACAGTATCAGTTATTTGGACATAGGTAGAAGTTTCTAGTCAAATGTGTTCAACGTGGCCTGAGACCCATAGAGTCCACGTGTGTCCTTTAGTTAGCACTTCCGATTGTGTTCTTGGGAATGGACATCATGTTGACCAGCAACTGTTGAAAGGAGTTTGCTCTGTCTCCCTAGATAAAGAAAGGAATGGAAATGTACTTTTGGAAAAACACATGAGAGAGGAGGTGGCAGGGTTAGGTGGAGAGATGATGTTCCAGTTACTATAGCTGTATAACATTATACCCCAACCTTAGCTGCTTAAAACAACCGAGTGATGCTCACAGATTCTGTGAATCAGGAATTTGTAAAGGGCATCATGGGGATGACCTCGCTCTGCTCCATGCTACCTTAGATGGGATGCCGACTCAGTGGCTGGGAGCTAGAATCATCTGCAGGCTCCTTTGCTCACAGCTGGTGCCTGGGGTAGGCTGATTCAAAGATGAGAATTGCCAACTGGAGCACCAACACATGTGGCTCTTTGTGGCTCAGCTTCCTCACAGCACGGTAGCCCCACTGTAGTAAGACTTCTTCTGTGGTGGCTCAGGTCTCCAAGTGCAAGCGTACCAGTGAGCAAGAGGGAAGATGCATCACCTTTTCTGATCTGACCTCAGAACACACCATCTCTTCCATCGTGTTCTATCGGTTGAAGCAATCACAAGCCTGCCCCGATTCAAAGAAGAGGAGTTAGACTCCACCTTTTGATGGGGCAATGGCAAGGTCAAATTATAGAACGCGTAATACAGGAGGTAAGACTGCAAATGTCTTTGGAAATTACAATCTGCCACATTTGGTAATTAGAGGATGATCTTTTCAGGTTCATTGGCATCTTTAAAAACTTTAGGATCTATTCCCTCAGAGTAACAGCATACCAAAAGAGTGGCTACGTTTACAGTTTGAGGGGCTGACTAGTACTTTGTCCAAAGATAGTCTTCACACTGGAGAAACGCCATTCCCTTTCTTTCAGGGACCTTCTGTTGGTCCCTCTGAAACAAGTGGGATACCACTGTGTGGAAGTTTCACATAGCCTTGAGAAAAAGTAAACAGATGCTGGAGTCTGCTGCCTCTGAGCCCCTGGGCAGTCAGACTGACTCCTCACAAGCACCACAGTAACTCCTTCCAGACCTCGGAGTGAAGACAAGTTTACAGCTGCCAGACATCAAAAGGAAATGCCCTTATCTTATCATCTCCCTGCATACATCATGATTCTGTATTTATGTTTCGGAATGGTTGTTTAGTGATAAGATTTATTATAAGACACGGCCTTTAAGATTCTGACTTGTTTTGAAGGAATGAAATATTTCAGATTTGTTCCATAAGCTGACTTTTAGTGCGCCGACTTCATTAGTTCTGGAAAGAGCTGAAGACGGCCTGTAGTTGTCAAAGCTTCTCTGGACTGGAAAGAGTTTTCCTCTGCAGTTTCAATGGCAAACTGCTTCTCTTCCCCTCATTAATGTTGTATTTGCAGTGGAGTCATGCTGCCCTCTACCCCAGGCACACTGATGCTGGGCTGACAGCAAGAGGCTTGAGCCTGCACTTGGACGCTGACCTTGTGGAACGTTGGTGGAGCAGAGATGGCACACCAGGTACAGCGTCACCATCAGAGAACGCAGCCCCAGAGCTTTCCAGGGGCTTTAGGACAAGAAGAAAATGATCCCTGCCGCGGGACATCTTCTGCTATGTGAGAGAGCCTGGGCGTGGAGCTCCTGAGTAGCAACAGCGAGAAAATCCCTGGTGGAGCTGTGGGAGGGGCTCCCAGACATCACTGGAAGAGCTTCCCAAGCTGGCCTCATTATGGGGGTAGAAACGAATGCTGCTCCCTATTTGGGGGAGAGCCAGGGATTCTCAGGATTCATCTGTCCTCAAAGCTGGGAGGAAACGAGAGCTTTGAGACAGGGCCGGGGCCCAGAAGATGTGATTGAGCCCCGCTCTGTTCAGGGCCAGCTGTTTGCACATCAGACCATTTCTGGGCTTACAGCATCTATATCCAAAAGCATCATGACATAGGCCAAAATTAAAATATCCCATGGGATGGCCATAAAAAACAGACAGGTGGCAATTGTAGTTTACTTTTTCTCACCTGAGAATTTACCTCAGGCAAAATTGCTGAATTTTTTTCCAAATGTTATTTTAATTATATTGGTAGCATTTTTATACTGAGACTTTAGAGAAATTTCCATTACAGTAAGTGAATGTGTGAGTTGAGGTGTCTATTTTGGAAGGAGGAAAAGAATAATATTTAAGGAACAGGGCCTGGTGGTGTTCTAGGTACTTTCATGTATCTTATTTAATTTATTTTTTAAGATTTTATTTATTTAACTGACAGAACAAGCAGAGGGAGCAGCAAAGGGAGAGGGAGAAGCAGGCTTCCACTGAGCAGGGAGCCTAAAGTGGGGCTCGATCCCAGGACCCTGAGATCATGACCAGAGCCAAGGCAGACACTTAACCGACTGAGTGATCCAGGCACCCCAGTGTATCTTCTTTAATTTAATCCATGCCAATTCTCTGAAATAGGTTTATTTTCTGTACTTTACAGGGGAGGAGACCAAGGTTTAAAGGCATTTAAGTAACCTTCCCGAAGTTACAGAGTGCACTGGGGTGGGAGCCCCGGTATTGGCGCTCCTGGGCCCACATGCCACTCTATTACACTGGGAGGCATGTGGGATAGGAAGACAGGATGGGGTTTAGGAGCATGGGCCCCAGAGGCCGACCCCCAAGTCTCTGCTTCTAACTTGCACGTTAGCTAGGGTTCCTTGGTGAACTTACTTACCCTCTCTACTCCTCAGTTCCCTCATCCATAAAGTGGAAATGATAGTACTACCCACCTCATAAAGTTGTGAGCTGAAATTAGATTATGTATTTAAAAAACACTTATAGCACACAGTAAGGAGTCAATTCCTGTTAGTTGCTGTTGTAAAGATACTTCAAATAGCTTCTCTGGGGTTAGCTCAGTTGATTCCAGAGTGTTGTGTTGGCTGACCTGGAGTATAAATAACCCAGCCCCATCTACCATCACAATTTGGAGAATACAAACTAATGTACATCTTGTTTTAGTTGAACATTTAAAGCATCATTTTAGTATCAAATGTGCCAGATCCCTCTTGTACTGAGGAACCTACTCTTTGTAAGCCCATCTTGTTGTTCCATAATGGAAACAGCAATACAACCATTAACATTGTGTGTGATTTGGGCTTCTCTGGGACTTGAAGAAAGCTGACTGTTGGCATCAGGCCGCAGGGATTTAAAAATCCACTCCTGTTTGGTCCTCCAGGCCTGGCCCACATGCTCTGAAGAAGAGGTGCCCTTGTCCTGTTGGAACTCAATCAGATGCTTGAGGGTTAGACTCGAGGTTCATTTTTTTTTTTAAGATTTTATTTATTTATTTGAGAGAGAGAGAGAGTGCACAAGGGAGCGGGGAGGGGCAGAGGGAGAGGGAGGGGCAGAGGGAGAGGGAGAAGCAGACTCCCGGATGAGCAGGGAGCCCAGATGCAGGGTTCCATCCCAGGACCCTGGGATCATGATCTGAGTCAAAGGCAGACGCTTAACCGACTGAGCCACCTAGGCACCCCTCTAGGTTCATTTTTTTTTTAAGATTTTAGTTATTTGGGGCGCCTGGGTGACTCAGTCATTAAGCGTCTGCCTTCAGCTCAGGTCATGGTTCCAGGGTCCTGGGATCGAGCCCCGCGTCAGGTTCCCTGCTCAGCGGGAAGCCTGCTTCTCCCTCTCCCACTCCCCCTGCTTGTGTCCCCTCTCTCGCTGTGTCTCTCTCTGTCAAATAAATAAAAAATCTTTTAGAAATAACGATGGAGAGAGAGAGTGAGTGAACAGATGAGCAGGGGGGAGAGGGGAGAAGCAGGCTCCCTGCTGCAGGGAGCCTGATGCGGGGCTCGATCCCAGGACCCTGGGATCATGACCTGAGCTGAAGGCAGATGCTTAACCCACTGAGCCACCCAGGCACCCCCCTCTAGGTTCATTATTAATAACAGGGGACCTTTCAATAGTGATTTATAGATCAGAGAACTTTCACACATAGTTTATCTGTTTATTGGAGTAATAGTCCCCACGCTTTCAAGTGTGTAGCAATCCAACGATGTGCTTGTTAAAACTGCAGATTCCCCGGCTCTAACTTACAGAATCTGATTCAGTAGATCTGGGTGTGGGCCTAGGACTCTGCGTTGTCACAGTCACTTGCAAAAATGTTGTATTGCTTAGATCTGGAAAAGATGAAGAGGTGAGTAAACAGACCTAGAAATTAAATAAGAAGTAGGGATTGCACTTGTAAAAATATGTCAAATGCTTATTTGTCTCTGTTCATATTTAATGATATTTTAGGTATCTTAACCCCCTTCTTATAGGATATCTTTTTTTTTTTTTAAGATTTTATTTATTTGACAGAGAGAGACACAGCGAGAGAGGGAACACAAGCAGGGGGAGTGGGAGAGGGAGAAGCAGGCTTCCCACTGAGCAGGGAGCCCGATGCGGGGCTCGATCCCAGGACCCTGGGATCATGACCTGAGCTGAAGGCAGACGCTTAACGACTGAGCCACCCAGGCGCCCCTAGGATATCTTTGAATACAAGCATTCTTTTACTGCACACATGAAGCCATACCTAGCCAGTCTCCAAATGTTACTGGATGTTTGTTTTTCTGTAATATCTCTGTCATCACCACTCCTTCCTTCTGCTCCCATTACGCTGTTATCCCCTCAGTGCAGGCCTCACGATCTTGTACCTGGGTCAATCAGTTAGCTTTTGCTGGGTAATAACACACCACCTCAAAACATAGTGGCTTAAAACAACCACCATGTATTTAGTCCGTCATTCTGTGGCTCAGTAATTTGGACCTGGGCTCAGGAGCAGCTCTGCTGGTCATGCCTGAGCTCACCCATGCATCTGTGGGCAGTTGGGACAGCAGCTCCACTTGACCCCTCGTCACCAGCCAACTCGCCCGGGCTTGTCCACAGGGGGGCAGGACAGTTCCAAGTGCAGTGAGAGGGCAAGCCCCGTGTGGACGAGCACTTTCCAAACCTCTACCCACCCAGACCCAGCGGGTGGGGGAATAAAGTGACTGTTAATGGAGGTGCTGCCGTGTCATCACAAGGGCACGAGCAGAGGGAGAGCGATTTGTGCTCGTTTTCACAGTCTCCTGAATGATCACATCTCCTGCCTTGCAAGCTTTTCTGGCTGTGGGCTTTGCTGCTACAAAGCATCCTGTTTCCTGCTGCCACGTTCATTTCCCATAAGCACTGCTTTCATATTATGTGCCTGTTCATAAGCCCCCAGAGCCTTCGTCTTTCCCCCTCCTTATTAGCTGTAAACTCTTCTGCCTAGCTTTCCAAGGTCTCCTTAGAGTAGCTGGACCCAAAAAGCAGAGCGTGCAATACAAGAGAGAAAGAACTAGCAGCAGTCAGAGGAGGCCGGGACACTAGTCCAGCCCGGCCACAGACTAGCTCTTCACTTCTCTTTCTCCGTTTATGAAGTGACGGAATTTGGATTTAAATCTGAGAGGTTTTTTTTCAGATTTCAGATTTCCGCTGAGTACCTAGACAAACTTAATTCCTATTACTCCTTAAATAAACCTTCCACTGCAGTAAAACCCAGCTTATTAGTTTCCCACTGAACATCCAGCTTACATAGCTCTCTGTGCTTTCATTCCCCAGGTTTTCTCCACGGGTAACTGCCTTTTGCTTTCTTGACCACTTGTTTTCAGTTGTGCCCAGCCCTGTCTCTGTTCATCTCTGCCATCCAGTTTGGCACTTAATGACATTATCTCTCATATTGTTCTGTCTTTCCATTATTAGTCTTACCAGCTAGACTGTAAACTCATTGAAGGAAGAGACTATATTTTACACATCAACTAAACACATAGTAGCTATCAAGCAAATATTTGTAGATTAATCCTCAGTTTCTATCCCAGGTCATAGAAAATTGGAACTAGCTGATAACTTTTTTTTTTTAAGATTTTACTTATTTATTTGAGAGAGATAGAAACAGCATGAGTTGGAGGGGTGGGCAGAAGGAGAGAGAGAATCCCAAGCAGACTCTGTGCTGAGCGATCCCAAGACCCTGAGCTCACGACCTGAGCTAAAACCAAGAGTCGGACGCTTAACCGACTGTGCCACCCAGGCGCCCCAGGCTGAGAACTTTTAAAACCAGTAGGAGGATGAGACTGCTTGAGCAGAGGTGGTGATGATGAGGGTGGGGGTGGGGGAATTGGAGAAGTGAGTATGTTTGTTAAATGTATCCAAGGTAATATACTTATTGGGCTGGTTAGTTGATAGACTGTATCAGCAAAATTGGTTTGCAGGCCTTTCCTCCAGCCATCCTGTGACTCTGGTTCTCTCCCCTGTTTCCTGCAGTCGTTATCCTTTTCTTCCGTACGCTGTCACCATGACCCTGACTAAAGGTTCCTTCACCTACTCCAGTGGGGAAGAATATCGAGGCGAGTGGAAGGAAGGTGAGAGAACCCCCCCCCCCCCGACCGGGGATCATTTGGCTGTAGGACAAATACATCAGGCTATAGAATTCAACTGGATGAGTCTTCATGTCTGATTCCAGGATTTAATCTGAATAGTAATAGTGCCTTTCCTTTTCTTTGATTTTAGGATTAAATAAAGGAATTAGAAAATGCCATTGGTTGCCCAATCTCCAGCAATGAGTTAAATCTTTCTGCTTCGGAATATGAAGTGTCTTAACATCTTTTTATCCTTTTGTGTTATTATTTGGGAATTGTTTTTTATAAATACTCATGTACCAGGCAGAGTAAAATGAATTATTTTGAGTGCCTACAAACTGGAAAGTACAGAATTCATTGCAATGACTTGGTTCCAATGAATTTAAAAAGTTAAGGAAGATCTGGAAATTAGGACAGATAGATACTCAAGAGCAAATGACAGTCGTTGCCTTGAATTTCCTGTGACAGCTCATTGCATTTGGAAATATCTAGTCACAGGATTGGTGAAATTCTTCAGAGCCTGAGAAACACAGTCTGACCACTTAAAAGCCTCGTGGGGCCAATCCTAGCAAGCCACAAAGTGCCCCGAGGCGCCTTGACTTCCTACCGTTGTGCCAGTGAAGAGAAGTTTAGACCATTTCGACATTCACCCCATTCTTTTCATGTTAGATCCCTACAGCTCATGAATTCTTGAGCCCTGAGAGGAGAAACTGGGCAGATGGGATGTGACCTTGCTCGGTACCTCCCCTGCCTTTCTCCTGCCTCCCCAACACCTGCTGTCCCCTCAAATCTGGCCAGTTAGAGGTGCCATTCTGCCAGGCGGTCTCTATCCCCGGGAAGAACTCCCTCATACTCTGTTAGAAAGACATGATTGCTCCTCCCGCGTCTTGCTGTTTTCTGGTCAGTTCGACGGGTAAGCACAGCCCTACTGACGGAACAAAGCCCGAATCAGTGTTGCCAGGCAGCCTGGTAGGTTTGCTCCCTAGCTGCACAGTTCCATGTGGCACTGTTTTCTCGCAGAGAGGCAACGGAAGTAAGTGGTGAGGGCTCTCCGGCCAGGATGCCTGCTGCGTTTTTCATTCTTGCTCTGCCACTCAACAGTGGTCGTGAGTAAGTGATTTAGCTTCTCCTAGCCTTGCTTTCTGCATCTGTGAAACGGGAATAATAATAGTACTGTGCCTACCTCTTAACGTCGTGAGGATTAGATAGGATGATCAGTACAAAGGGCTCAGAAGAGTGCCTGACACATAGTGAGGGCGCTCTGGTAGCTAGTGTTATTTTTCAGCGCTCTCTTATTCATACCGACAGAGACCTGCTCCACAGCTGATGCCTGTGACAGGTGGGAAGGTCCCAGGAGCCGGGTTTTCCTGGTGCCTGACTCTGGGTAGTAGTTCTCTGCCCAGCTGACATCACTGCTTCTCTTCTTTGCTTTGCGCGTCGGGTGACGAAAGACAAGGGATGTTAGGCAGCGAGGGGGTCCCTGAAGCTGCCCCATCCCAACCTGACAACTGTCGTTCTCTTTGCTCAGGCCGCAGACATGGTTTTGGTCAACTGATGTTTGCAGATGGTGGCATCTACCTGGGTCATTTTGAGAATGGGCTCTTTAATGGCTTCGGGGTACTGACCTTCTCCGATGGCTCAAGGTAAGTCCTGGGTCATTCCTTTCTCAGCTTTGATAGTGATAAATAGCTGGTCAGACCTGAGCTTGGCCCAGGCCCTCTGAAAACAGGCAAGAAGTAAGCAGTTCTTTTATGAGTTACTTTATAAGTAGATCTAAAATTTGAAATGGCAAGGAGCCAAGTGACCTTCCACCCGACTGCCATTCTCTTGTGTTACCTCCTTGAGATTAGAGCCCCATATCACACATGCTCTCTGGCCCTCCTCTGCCGGTTGGGAGTGGGGTGGGTGGGGGCAGGGATTCTGACACAAGCAGAATGCGCTCAGCTCCTTGCTGTTAATAAGTAACACTCACTGGTAGCTGCTTCACAGTGAACCTCCGTAGCTCGCTACCCACCCTGCCTCTCCCATCTCATGTTTCTGCAGGTATGAGGGGGAGTTCGCCCAGGGCAAGTTTAATGGCGTCGGAGTCTTCATTCGACATGACAACATGACATTTGAAGGGGAATTTAAAAATGGCAGAGTAGACGGTTTTGGTAAGTCACAGCCCCGCAGGACGGGCGACCGGGGGGAGCATACAAGGGGGGAGTACACCTTGTTAGCTTGGATGCTTTCGGGGATGTCTACCAATCCCTAGCGACCGGGCCCTGACGCCGGTCTGTCGAACTTGCCCGTCCAGTGCTCCCGCTCTCAGGAGTAAGAGCTGCAGGTTTTCCTTCCTGCCGCCCCGTGGTACCTAGCTGCTTTCTGAGTCACGCACGCCCTTGTCGGTCCCGTATTTCCTCTGTCCCCCTCAAAGGCCTGCTGACCTTCCCTGATGGTTCTCACGGAATACCCCGCAATGAAGGGCTGTTTGAGAACAACAAGCTGCTGCGGCGTGAGAAGTGCTCCGCAGTCGTGCAGCGGGCCCAGAGCGCCTCCAAGTCGGCCAGAAGTCTCACCGCCTGACGGACGTCGGGCACCCGCTCCCAAGCACGGGCCAAAGTGCGGGCCCCATGGCGCCCTCGAGGCGAATCCATGAACCAGATGGGAGAGGAGAGGAGAATGCCCATGGAGCAGAGGGCTGGAGACATGCCCCCTCACCTGCCCAGTGGGGATTCAATGACGAAAGTCGTGAGGATTCTGGCCCCCCGGCCCACAGCAGGGTCACCAGTGCCGTCTCTGCCTCTCTCCCTGGTTGGTATTCTTTGTCCCTAACGCCTCGGGTCGCCCAGTGCAGACCTGCTTCTACTCGATTTCCTGCCAACGGAGGCAGGATCTCTTCATTCTGCCTGTACTGGGGGCAGATGATCCTGGCCCCAGGTTAGGGCTAGTGCTTTGTGCTACCCTGGAGAAACAGGGAGAAACACAGGGGTGGCTTAGACAGCTCCGCAGGCCTGTGAAAGTCAAAGCCAGAGCGTTTCCGTGTGTCACCCCCTCATTGGCTGCTGGTTGGCTTCATGGCTCCGGGCCTTCCACTTTGTCTCCCCAAGCTGGTATTTGTGTCTGCTTGTCCCCCTGTGAAGGGTACGGTAAGAGTGCGATTTCCCTCTCCCCTGACTGTACAAGCTGTCTTCCTTACCTGAGGTCCAGCAGCTAATTTTTGCCCCATTTGTGCCTCTCTCCTTCCTTAGACACAGGACAGGATCCCTTTTGGGGCTAGTCAAGAAACTGATACAAGGAGTCATCTCATAACGTGTATTTGTTACTTACTCCGGGGCAGAGGACAAACATCTCTGGGCCACTTAAGGCCCTACCATGGAGTGACTGAATTCTTAGGGGTGGGTTGGGCTGACACAGCCCCTTCCCAGCGGACCTGTAGGTCAGACCCACCTCAACCCCTTGGAGCTTGGGGAGAATTGGACCCATCCTAGGACCGAAGTGAACCAAAAGAGAGTTTGGCTCCTTACATTTGGTTTCCTGTTAACTCTTCCACCACGAGCTTGGCCTTCAGGCCTGGGGGTCAGATCTGGATGGATAGGATCCCTGCGTAGTTCATCACGGAGGCCTCCAGTTATCCCAGAACCCAGACATGCCCACTCCACTCCCAGCCCCTTATCCTCACACTGAATGTCTCCTCAACAGCAGATTGTGGTGGAGATTATAGCCGTGTGCCTCTATTTATTCTCTGAGTTGTACTGTAGAAACAGGTGTTTATGAAGAATAAACAAATCACCAGAACTGCCTGTACTTCGTTTCTTGACTCTTGCTCTGCATCCTGATCATGGATCAACCCATTTGCTGTTTCTAAAAGTTCATCACAGATGGGGGCTTGGAACTGACACCGCACACTTTACTACGTAGTACCTAATTCTCAAAACCTCTGCAAGGCAGGAGTTTTTTGTTTTTTTTTCCTTTTAAATCAGACAGGCTCAGGTTGCCCAAACTAGGAAGTGGCAGAGCTGGGTGGGATTTGTATCCTGGTTTTTCTGATTCCAAATCACTTGCCACTGTACTTCTTTTGTCCTGAGCGTCCAGAGTGCCCACATCCTGAGACCAGTTATTGTCACACCTCCTAGGTAACCTTGGGCAAGTCAACTCCTGCCTGGGTTTCCCTTTCTCTGCAACAGCACCTCCCCGACTGAGCTAATGTGCAGTGTTCACCTGCCACGCTAACCCCTGCACATGTGTGATCTTATGGAGCCCTGAGAGAAAGGAACTGTTACTATCCCCAAATTACAGATCGGGTCGGGCACTTAAGTAGTTGCCCAAGGTCCCATCGACCCTAAGGGGCATATCTAAGAACTTAAACCCAGGCCTGCTTAATTTAAGCCCAGAGGCTGAGTGCTTTACCAGTACACCGACCAGCCTCCCGAGCCCTAAATTCTGCCCCATAACTAAGCTGGATTCTCCTCTGAGCCCAGATCTTCTGGACGTTGCCTTGTGAGAAGAGCCCAGGTGCTAAGCCCCAAGCTTCAGTACCATCCAGATGGCCAATTTCAGTTGAAGATTGATACCTTTTATAGTCTCTCCTCTAGGCTTTGTCCTAAACAAGGATCTGTTTACCTTTCTTTTTAGCCAGAGTAATTTTTAAAACATTCATCTCTGGTTTACTGCCACTAGTCAAGTATCACTGAGTAAGGTTAAACATTTTTTGAGAAAGCAGTCTTTTTGGTTAATGTGCTAAAGTGTTTCTAAATATCTCAGTTGAATCTTTTTGCCTCCTACCTCCCAGTCAGAACTTCAATAAGCCTTTCCCCTTGGCCACCACTGATCTAATACCTCGTTTGCTGTGGACTCTTAGGGCCTCTCTCAGAGCTGGGAGAAAGCAGACCTTGAAGGTTAAATTGCCTCTAGGAAGGTTCTTGACATCTAGGCAGGAAACCTGAGACCTACATGGCAGCGAGGTGTCAATTTGTACATGGCCACACTGTTTTCACTTATTCAGCTTTATTGCAAGAACAAAGTATTATTTTTAACAATGAAAGCACAGTGCCTAAGGCAAGAGGATGGCCAGGTTTTAGACCAAGTCTCCCTCCCTAATGTCTCAGACCTAGGTTGGCTAGAAGTCTCCTTGAATGTAACATTTATCCACCAGGGGTCATTATTTACCAACTCTGGCAAGCCCCTGGATGGGCTCTGTGCTCTCTACGGTTGAGATCAAGGCTAGAGATGAGACTATGAGATAATCAAAATGGATTTAGGAAAGGGCACTGTGTCAGGAATGCAGCTTGGGGGCCTTTCAAAGGCCAGTGACACTTCTGATTAGGTTTCCGAACCCACCGCTTTCCCGGGAAGGAGTCAGTTCTTAGGAATAGCTCTGGCTCCCCACTGCACTGTGCTGGGCTCAGGTGTGTACCCCCAAGTCTAAGCGGCCGTCCCATCAGTAAAATACATGACCTTACTTGTGCCCAGTACCCCCCTGCTCTTGCCCTCTAGCTCCTGGTCACGTCCCAGGGCACAGGAAGGCACAGTAGAAGGACAAGCAATTGCTCCTTCCCAGACTGAAGGTCTCTAGAGAGCAGAGTTTAGGATACAAATGCCAGCAGTCATGGGGCTGTGAGAATAGGAAATGGGGATGCACGGCAGAGCCTGGGAGAGGCTACCTGGAGGACTGAAGTAGGGAAACAGGCTTTGAAGCCTTGTACCCCCATGTGCCTCTTCGACTGCAGGTACAAGGCAGGAAGCTGAGATGGGCTCGGGTCCTCTCCTTGCCCTCAGAGCCAGCCATTACTGCTGAAATCCATACGCAGCTCCTCCTCGTCCGTGGGGCTCAGCTCCTGCAAGGGGGCTCGGCAGGGGCCTCCATAGTAGCCAAACCAGTCCATGGCCTTCTTCAGCCCGGGGATCCCAAAGCGCCGGGTCACCTGTGAAGCAGGGCCTGTTAGAAGAGACTGGGGAACCCCTGCATACACATGTCTGGGACACAGGTGTCACTTTCAGAAAGTTAGGGTTCCTCCCCGCCTCCCCTGGTAGAGTAACTTTACCACATCGGTGACACCACGGTCAATTGGAAATTCAGACTGAGAGACCAGAGGGCAGGGCAGCAGTAGAGAACACGATGCCAACAACTCAGATTAAGGAAGGAAGTCACCTCCTTGGGTTTTAGGAGAAAAATCCACCCCATTGGGGAAAAAAGCGGCATTCAGTCATCAAGCTGGGATGGGAGAAGATAGCAATGCTGTGGGTCTGCAGCCCAGTTCCCAGGGACCTAGGGCCAGGGCACAGCAGGCCTGGGAAGCCAGGCAGGGGAAGGGTCTGTGAGAACCTCAGGCATAGCCCAGACCTCAACTGGCCCTGCAGGATGGACCCTGACCCACTCATAGCTCCTCCCTGACCCCAACTCTGAAAAACAATGCATCAGCTGTCCTGAGAAGTTCCACTGTGTAACCTTGTATCGTGAGCGTTTTCTCGTCTAAAAAATGAGGGGACTGGATGACATGATATCTAAAGTGTTTTCCATTGTAAGGGGGGACCTAAAGCTATTGTGATAACTTAAAATCATGCATGGGGTCTTATAGAAAATGAATCATCAAGTTTCTTTGCCTTCGGCATAGCAAATGGTTATTTCATGCTGATCAGAAGTGTTAGATGAATCTTTGACTACCTAAAAACTAGGAATGTAATCATTAATTAATAAAGTTTTATTTGGAGGGAAGGTAAAACCTTAGAAGTATGGGCTTCACGAAGGGTAAAATAATAAAAGAGGTTGGTTGCGAGCCACTGATGAATGATTGACGACTAACTGTTTACCACTAGTGGCCGGGGAATTTTTTCTTGGAATGAGTGATACGCCATCCTCCTCCCAGGCCTGGCCCCAGCCACGATGTTCTAATAACCTGGGCTTTTCACCCAAAACCTGAGTGGGGTATGAAAGACCTAGGGGAGAGGATGGGAACAAGAAGTACCTAGAGAAAGGCCGCCTTCCACCTTAGGTGCGTGAGATCTCTGAGTTGCCCCCTCCCCAGACCCACAGAAATAATTGAATGCTTTTTGTGGTAAAGAACACGGAAAGTCCTAAATATAGCCAGGGCAGGAGGCCAGCTAGGTCAGAAGGCAGAGGAAGGACATTGTGTTCGAGCAGGGCAGGGCAATAGGGTGACATCAAGCTGCTCCTGGGGGGGCTGAGCTGACAGCCCAGGCAGCAGAAAGGTGTTCCAGGCATTCCTGAATGTGTGCCCGGAGTTGGCACACAAGAAGGCACCGAGTGAAGAGGAAGGCAGGATGGCATGCGGAGAGCTAGCATGGCAGCGAGCATTCTCTCCTCCCAAGGGGCAGCCCACGGCTTCATCTGTAAAATGAGGAGATGACAACACCTACCCCATGTCACAAGAATCAAATGAGAAAAATACCACTATAAGACCAGACCTCAAGAGACCTAAAAGCTGCTCCTTTTCCTGTCCTGGTGGTATGCTGGTTCTGGAACCTTCTCTCTGCAGGTGAGTGGGCAAAGAGAGCAGAGGTCCCACCCCAGTGGAGTGTCCGGTACATACCGGACAGTCTGTGCCCTGATGGCGCTCAGCTGAATGGCCCTCATTTCTGCAGTTCTTGCATCCTATTAATAGGGCATCCTATCCCAGGAGAACCTTCACATCCAGGGGGACTCGTGCTTGCCTCCTCAGCTGTCCTTTCTCTAAAGCTGAGTTAATCTGCCCCTTTGAGGTAAAGATACAAGCTGTGAGAGAGATCTAGAGCCCACCACTTCACCCAAACAAAACATTACTGCTTAGCCTGGGACTATCACCTCAGATGCAAAATTTAAGGGGATGCCAAAAAAATCAGTCATCCAGGTAAGTGATATTTAGTGCCATATTTTTTAAAAAATCAAAATCAATGCAAAAAAAAAAATCCATGATGAACAAAGTGTCAATGTTTTAAATAAAGACAGGATCCAACAGGGGCTCCTGGGTGGCTCGGTCAGTTAAGCGTCTGACTTCGGCTCAGGTCATGATCCCAGGGTCCTGGGATCGAGCCCCGCGTCAGGCTCCCTGCTTGGTGGGTAGCCTGCTTCTCCCTCTCCCCCTGCTGCTCTCCCTGCTTGTGCTCTCTCTCTCTCTCTGTCAAATAAATAAATAAAATCTTAAAAAAAAAAAAGACAGGATCCAACAGAACCGTGCCTTGCCATATTGTGGCCCGAGGCAAAAGTAAATGTGTGCCCCTATATCCATGTTCTGTGTGTTTTTTATTGGTTCATTTTTGTTTTTCTAGGAGTAGATGCAGGAAAAAATTTTTTGATGAGGTTGTTTCTATTCAAGCCAGGGAAGTAAAATTATAATAAATTATGTTTTTAATATAGATAGAATATTTAAAACTAAAAGAATGCTGTTTTAATATACCTACTTTTTAATTTTCTAATATATTTTTTCAAATAGTTTACTGTTCTATGGGGGGCAAAAATCACCATTTAGAAAAATACTGAGCCTGGCTGGCTCAGTTGGTGGAGCCTGCAACTCCTTTTTTTTTTCTTTTTTAAGATTTTATTTATTTATTTGACAGAGAGAGAGCACAAGCAGGCGGAGTGGCAGGCAGAGGAAGAGGGAGAAGCAGGCTCCCCACCAAGCAGGGAACCTGACCTCCCCACTGAGCAGGGAACCTGACACGGGGCTAGAGGCCAGGACTCTGGGATCATGACATGAGCTGAAGGCAGACGCTTAACCGCTTAACCGACTGAGCCACCCAGGCACCCCAAGCCTGCAACTCTCGATCTTGAGGTTGGAAAGAGAAAGAAAGGAAGGGAGGGAAGGAGGGGAAATACTTAGAGTTTCCACTTCCAGGAAGATGGAATGGATGTACTTTTCCCTATTCCTCCCAACAAATATAGCTAAAAATCCTTGGACATTATATAAAAACAAACATAAGGGGGCGCCTGGGTGGCTCAGTCGGTTAAGTGGCTGCGTTCAGCTCAGGTCATGATCCCAGAGTCCCAGAATCGAGCCCCACATGGGCTCCCCACTCAGTGGGGAGTCTGCTTCTCCCTCTGCTCTTCACCCTGCTCGTGCATGTTCTCTCTCTGTCTCAAATAAATAAATAAAATCTTAAAAAACAAACAAACCTAAGACTCTGAAAGGTCGAGATAAGGAAGACAAACTAGGGACCTCAGGACCCAAGGAACACAGGGGTGAGTTCCCTGGCCTCAACTTGAAGCTTAAGAAGCCAGCAACCTCAGAATGCCAATGGGTACAGATAATACAAGCCCCCAACAAAAGCCTGTTCACTCAAGCCAAGGACCAGGAAGAAGCATCCTAGCAAAAATGGAAAACTTTAAGACAATCACCACTCTACTCCAGCCAGGCACCCCAGCAAAAACTGTGGCCCCATCCCCACCATCCCCACCCAGGCCAGCAAAGGTTGAATTGGGACACAGAACTTCTACACCACCCCCACACTCTGGCAGTAAAGAGTGCCCTTCACCCGCAACAACGGATGGTCTCAGCAGAGGCCCAGTGAGGAAAATCAGAGCTTACACGTCACTGCCCACACCGAAGGAGGTCACCCCCCTCCAGACATATTTGTAATGTCAGTGGTGGCCACGTGGGAAGCAGTAAGGAGGCATTCCTACCCCTTCCGGTCAGGGAGGTGTCACTGGAGGTCGGGGGCAGAGCTGGAATTAAAAAAAATCCTCCCCAAAAATCTCCAGGCCCAAATGATCTCACTGGAGAATTCTAAAAAACGGTTAAAAAATATTTAACACCAATTCTACACAGTCTCTTCCAGAAAATAGAAGAGGAGGGAATACTTCCCAGTCAACTGATGAAGCTATTATTATCCTAAGGCCAAAATCAGACAAAGGCAGCACCAAAACAAGGGGAAAGCTATATACACTGTCTCCTATGAATATAGACAGAAAAATCTTCAACTAAGTATTCGCAAATGGAACTCAGCAATATTGGAAAAGAGTTACACATCATGACTAAGTGGGATTTATTCCAGGGATGCAAGTCTAGTTCAATATTAGAAAACTATCCATATAACTCAGCATATTAGCAGGCTAAAGAGGAAAAAAAAATCACACAATCATATCAATCAAGGCAGAAAAGCATTTGACAAAATACCTTCTGCAATCCCACACAGACTTGATTACTATAGGTATATAATAAATCTTAAAACCAGGTAGACTAATTCCTCCCACTTTGTTATTTTTTTCCAAAATTCTTTTAGCTAGTTTAATTCCTTTGCCTCTCCATATAAACTTTAGAATAATTTGGTGTGGTTTTGCAGATAGACACACAGATGATGGGAGCAACAGAGAATCCAGAAATAGACCCACACAAATATGCCCAACTGATTTTTGACAAAGGTGCAAAAGTAATTCAATGGAAGAAAGATCATCTTTTCACAAATGGTGGGGGAGCACGTGGATATCCAGAAGCGAAAAAAAATGAACCTCCACCTAAGTCTCACACTTCATACAAAAATGCACTCAAAATGGGCCGCTGACTTGTAAAACGTAAAACTAGGGGTGCCTGGGTGGCTCAGTCGTTAAGCGTCTGCCTTCGGCTCAGGTCATGATCCCAGGGTCCTGGGATCGAGCCCCACATCAGGCTCCCTGCTTGGCGGAGAGCCTGCTTCTCCCTCTCCCACTCCCCCTGCTTATGTTTCCTCTCTCACTGTCTCTCTCTCTGTCCAAAAAAAAAAAAATCTTAAAAAAAAATTTTTTTTAATTAAAAAAATGTAAAACTATAAAAATTTTAGGAAAAAAAATAGGAGAAAATCCTCACAATCTAGTGCCAGGAAAAGCCTTCTTCCACTTGACATTAAAAGCATAAATATAAATGAAAATATTGATAAATTGGACGTCATCAAAATTAAAAACTTTTGTTCTGCAAAAGACCTGTTCAGAGAATGACAAGACAAGCTACAGATTGGGAGAAAATATTTGCAAACTACATATCTCACAAAGGACTGGTATCTAAAAGATATAAAGAATTTCCAAAACTCAATTGTAAAAAGAAAAAAATCCAGGGCCCCTGGGTGGCTCAGTTGGTTAAGCAACCTTTGGCTCAGGTCATGATCCTAGGGTCCTGGGATTGAGCCCCGCATCGGGCTCCCTGCTCAGCAGGGAATCTGCTTCTCCCTCTGCCTGCCGCCCCCCTGCTTGTGTGTTCTCTCTCTCTGACAAATAAATAAATAAAATCTTTTTAAAAATCCAATTATAAAATAGGCAAGAGACATACACAGACATTTCATTTAAGAAGATATACAGATGGCAAATAAACACATGAAAAGACGTCCAATAGCATTAGTCATCAGAGAAATGCAAGCTAAAACCACAATGAAATGTTTCTACACACCTATCAGAATGGCTAAAATAAAAAATAGTCACAATGCCTAAAGCTGGTGAGGAGGCAGAGAATGGGTCAGTCATACATTTACACTGATGGAAACGCAAAACGGCATAGCCACTCTGGAAAACAGTTGGGCAGTTTCTTAAAAAACTAAACATGCAATCATCATATGACCCACGAATTATGTATTTATCCCAGAAAAATGAAAACTTACAGTCACGAGAAAACCTGTACATGAATGTTCAGAGCAGCTTTTCATAGCCCCGAACTGGAAATGACCCAGCTGTCCTCCCACCAGTGAATGGTTACACACAGTGTGGCACGGCCACACCGTGAAACACTATTCATCAATAAAAAGAAACGGGCTATTGCTGCATGCAACAGCTCGGATGAATGTACACAGAATTCTGCAGAGTGAAAGCAAGCCAATTTCAAAGGTTAGAGACCCAACGATCCCATTCATATAGCAGTCTTGAACTGACATAAGTGTAAAAATGGTGAACGGATGTGCAGTTGCCGGAGTTAAGGAGGGGGTGGGGGCAGGAGGTGAGTAGGTGTAGTCATGAAAGCATAACATGAAGGATCCTTCTGGTGATAAAAATACTCTGTACGTGGACTGTATCAAAGTCCGAATCCTGGTTGTGATATCGTACTGTAATTTTGTAGGATACTCCCATTGGGGGAAACTGGGGAATGGGTACATGGACTCTCTCTGTATTCTTTCTTTTTTTTTTTTTTAAGATTTTTATTTATTTATTTGAGAGAGAGAGAAAGAGAGAGCGAGAGGGCACACGCAGGGGGAGGGGCAGAAGCAGTCTCCCTGAGATCATGACCCAAGCCAAAGGCAGACACTTAACCGGCTGAGCCACCCAAGTGCCCCTGGATTATTTTTTACAACTTCATCTGAACCTACAGTTATCTCAAAATTAAAAGATTAATTTAAAATACACATACAAACGTGTCTCTAAGAACACACATTTTCCTTCCTGCCTCAGACCCCAATATGGCTCTGCACAGCGCTGCTGGGCTCTTGACAGGCATTCCATCTCGGCTCTTCTCCTTGACTTGCCCAATACAGAATTGGGGTACGCCGTGTGACTGCAGAGAAGATTATTTAAAGACAAAACTCTCCTGGGAAGTCTAGGCTCTGAATACATCCAACCTTCTAACTCCTCCTTTACTCCCAATCATTCTGTTCTCCGGGATCTGACTCATAAAGCTGATGGAAAGGCCCATGATTCACTCTCTCCAGGCAGTGCATCTCTAGGTAAGGTCCCGGGATTACTTATGTCACCACAATCAGCCAGGTTGTTTGTCTCACGCTTATTCCTGGGTCTAGAGGATTAGAATTTTAACTGGCTCCCTAAGTGAATTCCAATACAACCAACAGGGCTCAACTTTGTCTGAAGTCGTGATTGGAGTTCCCACGCTGGGAGGTTCTCTAAAAGGATTTTCTGAAAGGGAAGAGGCTACGTGGGGACCCCTGTGCCTGCCCTGGCTCCTGCCCCAATGAGGACACAGACACCCCCCCCAACACACACACACACGCCTTGGGGTCACGGCTGGGAGCTCACCGCAGTGTTTGGCTCAATGAGACGGTGCTGCAGTTTCTGGGCATCTTCCCATTGCCCCGTGAGGCAGAGCCGCTCCAGCTGGCACACCTGAGCCCCCAGGACATTGGCCAGGGCACACACGCCCCCCACAGCTCCTGCCCCAGAGTAAGATGCAGAACATCAGCCTCTTCTCACAGGCAATTCCAAAGCCTGCACCCCCACACCTCTTATTCTGGGGAGAGAGGATGTGGATTTCTGTGCCACTGGTTGGTCATATCCAAGGCATGCTCTGTGAGTCCAGAGTACAGATTTCCAGAGAGAAAAGCTGCCAGCATATTTGGAGTAGAATCACACAGGCTGAAGGTCAGGGAACAGAGCCTGAAGGCTAACTTAAGAACAGTTCTTCCCCTGCACCTCCCAACACACCTCCCAGAGTAAAGTCCCACCTGCCAGTTGACACCTCCACGATCCTCTAATAGCCCCCTGACTCATCAGTCCGGGAAGGGGGTGGAGTGGACGGGAAGACCTTGCTCTTCTGAAATCTTATCTCCCCGCCCCCCCGTGAATTTGGCCTGGGACGGCGCTGGGGGTGGGGGGGGGTGGGGTGGAAAGAGCCCTGGACACAGTCGGGAGACCAGGCATTTCCTCCCACTGGCAGCGTGAACTTGCCCAAGTCCTAGACCTCCCGGTCCTCTTTGTTCTCATCTGGGCAATGAAAACGGGCTGGCTGTGATCTTGGGGGGCCTTGCCACTCTGCCAGCCTGTGATGTGATTCTAAGGCTAGTTAGGGGTGACCCTAAGCACAGTGGCCTCAAGACTGGAGAGTGGGAAATTTGGAATGAGCTAATAAAGCTGCCATTTATGGATCCCCACTCTACGCCAGGCACTACGTGGACAACGTGGCCACATTCTCACACGTTCTCACAACACCCCCCTGCTTTACAGAGTAGAAGCTCAGGCCCAGCGAGGTTGAATACCCTGCCCGGCAGTAAGTACTACCCCCCCACCCCACCTCCAGAGCCTGTGCTCTTTCCATCTGCCCCTCCCTCGGGAACAAGGCTTCAATGGGTCCCCTCTTCTGCCCTTGCACTTTAGAGACTGTGACGTGGCAGAGGAGAGATGTGCAAGGACCCAGGCAGCAAGCCGAAGTCTGTGGAGACCAGAGGCCAGGAACCAGCATTGCCCCCTCAGCACTGGACAAGTAATACAGATCTGGCCTTGCTGCGGCTCCAGCCGAAGGGAGCAGATGCTCCCGGGCTCAAATCCAACCTGAACCCAAGGAGCCCAACCCACAACAGACCGGCATGGTTGGTTTAACGGTGATGTTCCTAGGATCCTGGACTAGAACAGAATCAGGCAGCTGAAGATCCCTGGCCCAACCCTATAGGTCTGACAGTTCCTTCTGGCCTGGCACCAGGGGGAGGCGAAAACAGACTCCTGGACCAGAGGAAAAGCCCCAAGGCCTCTTCTATCGTCAGAGAATGATTTACAGGGTGAGATTAGAGGGGCTAAATTTGTCAACTAAGCAGGGAGCTCAGGACTTAGAACAAATTTCGGGCATCCCTGCTACAGCCCAAGGATTATACACAACCACCCTCTTCTGCCCGGAAAGGTCACTCGGGAGCACCCAATTTTCAGACAAGCGAGCAGCGTTCTGGGCAGGCAGACTGGCAAAAGGACCCCACAGAAGGGGCCCCAGCCCTCGGCGGGGGGGGCCTGGCTGTACCACCCACGACAGTGTGAGTGCAGCAGGAGGCCTACCCACGGCGTAGCTGGCCAGCAGGAAGCCAGCCGATCCAGCCAACACCTGGAAATCCTGCCTCCGGGTCTTGTGAACCATCAGCCCCATCCTGGTCACCTGCAACAGCAAACCTGCGTGAGAACCCCGCCCAGAGCTTCAACACCAAGCGAGATGGGGGCTGGGCGGGGGATGAGCGCCCCGGCCCCAGAGAGCTAGCCCCAAAACTTGGACAAAGCCCCAGAGAGCCCACACGACGGCAAGAACCCCGAGAGCAGCCCAGGACTGAAGTGGGTCCCAGAGCTGCCCCGAAGTTGATGGCCCAGGAGACGAGGAAGGAGCCCCAGCCAGGAGCCGCTGCTACTCACATCACCGCCACTGTCCTTGATGCCCACGATGTTCGGGTGCTGGGAGAGCGTGACCACCGCATCCACGGGCAGGGCCAGGCCCGTGTTGGCTGGGACGCTGTAGAGCACCACAGGGACTGGGGAGAGGTCAGCGACCTGAGGGAGGCAGAGAAGGGAGGAGAGGTGGTGGGGCCCGAGGGGCGCGAGGCACCGCCCACCACCACCAGCTCCGGGCCTGGGGCCCTGGGGGCCACCTGGACACGCCCACCTCCTGCACTAGGAGTCACAGTGCTGTGTTCCCTGCCTTGTAAGCGATAATAATAATATTTCATGAGCGCTTTCTATGTGCCAGGCTCAGCTCTAAGTCCTCTGCATTTCGATGGAACTCGGTCCTCACGGGGACCCCGTGAGGAAGACCGGGCCATTCCTCCCATCTGAGAGGCGAGGAAACAGCCACACAGTGTGTCTGGCCAGCGGCCCAGCGGCAGCCCTCCCCGTCCCCACGGCTGCCAGTCACGGGAAGGAGGCTCCCCCTCGGCCCCCAGCCGCTCTCTCTCTCCCCAGGCAGCCTCCTCTCAGTCCCAGGCCCCACACCCACCTTGGTGTAGTGGTGAATGAGGGCAGCGCTGCTCATGCGGCCACGATAGTAGCAAGGGGTCACCACGATGGCGGCGTCTGCCCCAACCTGGGCCATGCTCACAGTCATCTCCACAGTGGCTTGTGTGGCTGTAGGAGGAAAGAGGGAGTCTTCCCTACGGGCCACGGCGGGTGAGAGCAGGAGGCCGAAGGGCTGGGCAAGCAAGGGGTTCAGAAGAGACAGAACCGGTAGACTGAACCAGCCCCAGGGCCAAGGAGCCTGGCTCCCCGCTCCCAGGCCCCCCCAAGCACCCCCAGAGCCCAGAGCACTGTGGCCTCACACTCGCAGCCGGAGCCGGCTAGCAGGAGTTTGTCCTTGGGCATGGCCTGGCGGACTCGGCTCACCACCTCCAGCCGCTCGCTGCTGGTCAGGAAGGGGAACTCGCCGTTGGAGCCCTGGACCACGAAGCCTGCAAGACAGGTCCCATCACGGCCAACGCCTTCCCATCCTCTACCAACAACCGGGACGTTGCCGTTACGCACACCCAGGTCCCTACCGCCCCAACGCCATAGTTTTTCACACATTTCCTTCCCGTCTTTGTCCCGATGCAGGCAGAATGTTTTACCCAGTTGCGACGGCAGTGTCCACACCATTTTTCTTTGTGTTAATGAAATATTTTAGCTATACCCAAAAGACTCGATAATAATAGAATCCACAGGTGTGCACCCAGCACCCACGGCAACCCTCCCCTGATCACCTTTTTCTTCCTCTTCTAGCTGTCCCGACTCGGGTGTCATTGTTCCCGTTCATGTCTTTATACCCTTAAGGCATACATATTGACCCAT
The DNA here is from genome assembly GCF_964656455.1 of Halichoerus grypus. Classification (NCBI taxonomy): domain Eukaryota; kingdom Metazoa; phylum Chordata; class Mammalia; order Carnivora; family Phocidae; genus Halichoerus; species Halichoerus grypus. Next base: position 30,318,705 of record NC_135718.1, read on the forward strand.
AAACAAGATATAAGACGTTTTTTGCCATTTTAAGCTTTATAGGAATGGAATCAAGCTCATACAAGCGTCTGTGGTTTGCTATTTTTGCTCAAGATTATGTTGTGAGCTTTGTCCATAGCAGTACACAGTTCTGATTCATTTTAATTGCTCTATTATATTCCGTTGTGAAGTTAGACTACAATTTACTTTTCATTCTCCTTTTGGGGACATTTAGAATGTTTCCTTAGTTTTGCTATTACAAATAATGCTGAAACAAACACATCCTATAAGGTCTTCTGTGCCCATGTCTGAGCTTCTCTACAGTCTACTTGGGTGTGTAATTGCTGAGCCACATCCATGTGCATCTTCACGTGCCAAACGTCTGCCTCATTAGCCAGTTTGTACCACATGGAAGGGTCTGTTAGTGTTCATCCATGCTATTGCTGGGTATTGTCAGAGTTAATTTTTGCCAATTTTCTGGGTGAAAAGTGACATCCCATTATTTTATTTTGCATTTTCCTGTTTGACCGATCATTTGAGAGGTTTCTAACACCACCAGATAAGGTGTCAACCCTTTTATATCACAGAATTGATGCTGTTTGGCTGAATCTGAAGGGAATGTTAGAGTAAAACCATTTTCCTCTCTGCTTCTTTCATTTCACTTTCTCTTTCCTCTTCTTCCTCCTCTCTACTCCATCCCATTCCAAAAACATTGTTCTGAAATAGTTGACAAATACAGCCTATGACACAACAAGATTATTAATAAATAGGAGACCTCTTGGGAGAAAGCAAAGAAGAGAAAGCTGGGGGGGCGGATACTGATGTACAAAATCCCTGCCACGCAGTTGTGAGAGATGGGCCATCACTTTGGTTTGGAGCTTCCTGACAGTCAAAGCTAAAAGGGAAATGTGATCAGCTGACAAGATACGCAGAACTCAAGATAAAAGCAAAGCAGCTGCCCCAGAGACACACAGAGTTTCCTGGCATTGGGACCAAGAGAGACTGTTCCAGTGAGTCATCCTTAGGGGACACAGTGTGATGGAGAGTCAACTTTTCAACACAAACCTTTTTCCATGCTGTTCACGACACCAGCAGATTCCACGGAGTGGATTGCCAGAATGGCTCACTGGATACTTAGCAGTTTCCCCCCCCCACTTTTTTGCCTTGGTGACATTGCAGGGAGCATCTTGAGGCAAATAGTTTTTGGCTTCTGTTGTGTTGCCTCCTCAGGATCCATTTCTCCACGTCAGGCCAGGAGCCTCCTTCTGTCTTGTTACAAAAGGTGCCGGTCCTTTGCCCGTGTGAGTGCCCCCATGTGTGAGTCGCCAACCCCGGAGAGGACTGGACCAGCATCCTCTGCTGAGAGGTCAAAGATTCTGAGATGGAACTTCTGCCACTGCCTCTATGGAAATGCCTCCAAAGACATCTCCCTCCCTCCGCAACCCTGGCTGCCACCACCACCCTGGAAGGGGGCAGGCCCATTCCTGCACCAGCCACTTCTTCGGCCGTGTTCACTCATCCCCAAGACCCCCTTCATTCTGGGGGCCAGTTCCAGGGGCTCCTGCGCAGCAGGACAGCTGGGTCTTGCGCTCTCCGAGGGGAGGCAGGCCCCTGTGCTCAAGACTCCTGGTGGCCTCTCCCTTGTCTCAGAAAGGAGCATGTGACCCAGGCCGGAGGAAGGCAGGCCAGGCTGGGGAGGAGGGAATATCACAGAGTCGGGAAACAGTCAGACCCAGCTCCCCTTTTGAGCAAATTACATCATGTATCTGAGTCCCCATTTCCTTTTCTACAGGATGATAATAAAAACATTTCGATCCTACCTCATAAGGCTACTTTAAAGGCCCAAACAAGAAAATGTACAAGAAAGCACCTTGAAGTCTGTGAACTGATGCTGCAAAGAACCCCCCCTCTCTCCTGGGTGGGATGTCCAGTTTTAGGCCTGCTGTGCCTCCCCTGGTGTAGAGAGGGGACTAGAGGGGGGGGGGAGAGGGGGGCGCGCCAGGGCCCCGGACGGGTCAGGGAGTGAAGACAGCATGCGATGGAAGAGCAGGTGGGTGGAGTGGTCGGATGCGTAGGCTCTGAACTCAGAGGAGCCTGCGCGAAACTCAGCGCAGGCCCTTATCAGCTATGAGATCTTGGGCAAATGGTGTCACCAAGTCTCAGCTTCCTCACATGAAAAATGGGGATATTAGTGCCCTCCTTAAAGAGTTGTGAGGCTTAAATGAGATACTACTTATAAAGTGCTTAGATTAGAACCTAGCAGTGTTAGCTGTAATTATGACAGAGTCCGGAGAAAGTGCTCAAGCCTTAAATCAGGAGGGTGGCAGCTTTCCATCTGAGGCGGAGAGGGCTGGCCGCTGTGGGAGGGGAGCCTGCTCTCAGGAACTTCTCCTGCCCGATCCAGCTGCAAGACAACGCGGCTCATCACAGAAGCTACTCTCCCTCGGCCCCACGGTTATGCTGACTGCTCTGGGGAGCCAGAGTGGCCTGAGGGAGAGGAGTAGGTCTTCGGGGCTGGGCATGCACAAGGAACATGGTGACTGACTGTGGCCCAAAGGAATCACAGTCTCTCTTACTCTTATGCCCCTTGACCCATCATCCTTGCCACCTCCCCTCAGAAGTCTTCCCAGGATCCCTCCACCAGACATCTCTCCTCTGAACTTCCATCTCCTGTTCCTTGTCCTTCCCTGTGGCCTACCCAAAAATATACAGAGGTTCTCCAGAACCCTTCCATCTCCCCCACCTCCACGTGCAGGATTAGGCAAAATTTCTCAAACTGGTCTCTGCTGTAAAATGAGGAAGTTGGACTGGATGCTCTTCTACGTCCTTCTGGGCTCTAAACTTCAGAGTCATGTTTCTGGCTTTTCCTGCTACCTTTCGCGCATCTCTAAATGTTCCCCTTCAGCCAAACTGTCAAGGTCCCCCAGACACAGTGTCACGACCCTGCCTCTATACCTTTGCGCATGCTGTTCCCTTCTGCCTGGACCACCTTCCTCCCTGAGCTGCAGCCCCGGAGAGCCTTTTCTCACTCCCCCTGGCTTCTGTCCCTCCTGGTATTTTGTCCCCCTTGCACAGCACATGGCCCTACTTTGCCAAGAATCATCAAGATCACGGACATCCCCTCATGTTGGCCTCCTCCACGACACCCAGTATGAAGTATTTTAAATTTAAAGTGTATATATGCACACACACACACACACACACACACACACAGACACACACACATTAACATTTATACAAAGTCACTTATTAGTAATTTTTAAAAATATTCAAATACTGGGGCGCCTGCCTGGCTCAGTCAGTGGAGCATGCGACTCTTGATCTCGGGGTTGTGAGTTCGGTCCCCACGTTGGGTGTATAGATTACTTAAAATCTTTACAATAGATAGATAGATAGATGAATTCAAATACTTCCAATTATGCCCCATAAAATCAATCAACAACATTTAGGGTGTTTGTAGATTTATCCATCCTTTGGAAGGATTCTGGGTGCCTTCTGGGAATTTTGAGGCCCACAGGCTGGGAAACACTGGTAAGTTCATCACAGATGCCAATGGTACATTTCTATGTAAAGGAGCCACTGCGGGTTAGACAGTGTGGTGTAGCTGACTTCTCTCAACTTTCATGGGAGACAGAGCTGACTCCCTTTAAGCCCCTTACTGGAGGTCCCCCCTTGCCCCAGAAACGGCTTCTTGGGACCCAGGAAGAGGAGGCAGGGGAAGTCCCGGGCTTGAGGGAGGGCACAGAGAGTCAGGACATGTGGTAAGAGGGCAGAGGTAAGCATGAGAGAGGGAGCCCCCTGGAGGGCCACTGCTAGGGGGCAGCACAAGGCAGGGACTTGGGGTCTGAGCTTTGGAGTCGGCCAGAGCGGGGCTCTAACTCCACCACTTACTGTCGATGCCCTGTCAGGCGAATTACAGCTCTGAGCCTCAGGTGTCTCATCTGCAGAACGGAGGGAACGCAATACTGTCTCCATGGGACTGTGCTGTAACACTTAACATAGAACATGGCACATACTAAAAACTGAAAAGAAAAAAAAAAAAGAGGGAGCTGCTGGTAGTACTAGTAATACTCCTAATCCATAGTACCAGCAGCAGCCCACAGTACTAGTAATACTCCTAATCCGTAGTACCAGCAGCAGCCCGCAGTACTAGTAATACTCCTAATCCGTAGTACCAGCAGCAGCCCGCAGTACTAGTAATACCCCTAATCCGTACCAGCAGCAGCCCGCAGTACTAGTAATACTCCTAATCCGTAGTACCAGCAGCAGCCCGCAGTACTAGTAATACTCCTAATCCGTAGTACCAGCAGCAGCCCGCAGTACTAGTAATACTCCTAATCCGTAGTACCAGCAGCAGCCCATAGTCCAGCAGCAGCCCCAGCCATGGTAACACAAACAGGAAGAGAGAGTATACGGCACAACAGCTCTGACGGTAGGCGGGGGAGGCATTAATGGGGATCCCAGTGGCCCCGGAAAGCAGGTGGGGCAGGGAGAGAGCACTGCAGTGCAGGAGGCCACATGACTCGAGCAGCAGGAGATAGGGTGAAGATGACACCAAGAGGACAGAAGACCCACACCCCACCTTGCTTACTAGCTTCTGAAAGCCTGTCTCTCCCCCCACCTCTCAACACCTGGCTGCTTCCTCCTTCCCTGGCCAACAGCGGGTTGGTGGGTGCTGAGCTCCCGGGAGACGTCCCATCCCCAGAACCTGAGACCCGGGGAAGCTGATTTATGGAGTCTTGAATCAGCCCAGCAAAAAGCCCAAGCCAAGGGCCACACGAAGAGGACTGGGGAGCAGGAACCCTCTCCCCGTATCCCCTCCCAGTCCTGAGGCTGGCCACAGAGCCCCCCAGACTCAGAATGAGGGTATACAAGGCTTTATTGGCTCAGTTCCAGGCATTTGGCGTCGGTCTGGGGCTCTCAGCTACTCCTGGGATCTGCCTCGCCTGTCTTCTCTCAGTGGGTCTTCAGGGGCCTGGGCGTGTGTCTTGGCTGCTTCCCTTCCTTCCACCTGCCCCTCCGCCGGGAGCCATTCTCCGTGACAGACCCTACTCACAGACTTGAAGGGGCCCAGGAGCCCCGTGGGGGGCTGAGGAAGAAGGGTTTTGGGCGGCAGCCTCTCATCCTGGGCCACACGGGTTGCCCCCCAGGAGAGAAAACAGGCCTGCACTCGTGTGCCAGCCCTGTCGGGGGAAGGGGCGTCTCCATCTGTGGTTAGGTGGTGGCTTCAAAGGGGTGGTAGGTGTGTTGGCTGCGGTTGGGCAGACTGTGGCTCGGGTGGCTCGGGTGGCTCAGATAACCCTGGTGGCCGTGGTGACCGTGGCCATGGAAGGTGTGCGTGTGGTTCATGCCGGCTACCGCGGTTTCTCGCTGAGTGAGGAAATTCCCCTTCAGCTTCAACTCCACCTCCTCGAGGGCCTTCAGCTCCTCCTGGTTGATGTCTTTGGACTCCAGGTGGCCTGAGTTCTGGTAAATCGTGGCACGCTGCAACATGGAATTAGCCAGCTGCTGTCCCAGGTTGTCAATCTCCTTGGTACAGGCAGCCACAGCGGCCCAGGTGGCCGCATCCATGGACGAGGATTTTCCAGACTCCCTCTGGGTCTCTCTGGTCAGCGAGGAGCCAGCCAACCTCTGCTTGCTGGTGAAGGACTGCCGGTGCAGAGCTGCGCCCACCTCTCCTTGCCTGGTGGGGAAGGTCTCCGTGCGCACCGTGGTGCTGGCCGCCCCACTGCCGCTCTCGGGGGCAGGGGGGCTGCTGCTGCTGGCGGCCAGCTTCTCTTCGGAAAGGCGGCTAAAGTGAGATTTAATCCAGTTCTCATTCTTTGCTTGGTGACCTTCGGGTAGCCCCTGCTCCTCCCGGGCAGGAGCAGGGGATGTCTTCCTTCTCCTCCTCCTCTGAATCCACAGCATGAGGCCTCCACCGCCGAGTAAGAGGGCAGCCCCCAGCACCACCTTGCATGATGGTTGCTGGATGAGCTCCAAGAAGGCCTCCAGGACCCTAAGCCAGGCAGGCAGAGCTAAGAGCACACTGGGAGTGGGGGAGCCCGGATGGTATGGTTCATGCTTGAAAGGGCAGGTTCCCCGAGGCTGTCTGGCTGGCAGGCCCCTAGCTGGACCCTTCCTAGGATGCCCCTCCCACCTCAGCAATGAACCCCATTGTGAGGAAGGTGGCTAGGGGGGCGGGGTGGGGAGAGGCCACAGCATCCCTCATGTCCAACCTGGCAGGCCGTTTCCTGAGGCCCAAGTCCCGTCTCCCACCCTGACAGCTGTCCCCGAGGTCAGTGGAAAAGCAGCTTCCCCAATTCTGAGTCCCTTCTGCCTTCTGCTTGTGACCCATTCTGCAACTCAATCCTTCTTTTCCAATCTTTGGTTTCTCTCCCTCTCCATCCAGTGGCCCCCAGGGGGCAGGTGCGCCGACCACGGCTGAAGGGGTCCTTCCATTCCAGGCATCCATTCCAGGCTGCCTGACGTCGGTGTCTCCTTTCATTCAGGGCCCACCCCTGCTGCCAGCTTGGCACATTTGCAGCCCCAACCCCTTTACGGAGCAGGGTCCAGAAGGAAAGGGGCCCGGGAAGGAGCTCATTCTAGAATAACATGAGGTCACAACTGAGAGGAGACAACAGTGGGCTGAGAAGGCAGAGCAGATAGGATAGGGGTCTTCACCAGATGCCAGATCCCAGAGGCCATTCCAGGATGGGGGCTGCTACCTCGTGCCTCAGTGACACACCTGCAAGCCCAGAAATATCCCCCCTCCCCCTGAGCCCTGGTTAAATGGACACAGTTTAGATGATGAGCAGGTGGGCCACCTGGCCAGGCTCTCTGTAGGTACAGACAGTGGAAAGCCTGGCCCACAATCCCAAATTATATCCAGAGCCTCTCAGGGTAGAAACAGGCCTGGGCCCCTCTAATTTTCTCCCAGAGGCATCTAACACATTTTTTAAAAACCACATTTCACTTTTTAAAAGTGAATGCCAAAGTAAATGCCAAAACAGGGTTGTAAAAATTGTGATTTTTTTTAAACAAAATATTTTTATTTAACAAAGTAATGGCTTTAATATACACAATAATATCTTTGTCTATGTACTAAGGGAATAAGATACAAGCTCAAAGTTTCATGGGGAACATCATCTCCCTAGTCCTGCTGAAGTAGCTCTGTGGTCGTCCACTAACCTCATTTGGGAAATAACAACTCAAAGTTCATCTTCGAGGTTGTTTGTAGGAGTGAGCTCAGGGCCAAATGGCCCCTCTGCAACAGTTTTACCCTCCGGTCTCTAGTTATAACTTTCATTTAAAAATGATACTCTTTATACAAATAATCAGTAAAAATTAACAATTCAAAAATAAGAAATAAAGAGAGCTACACAGTTTCAGGCAATACCTTCCAGAAGAATCTCTAACCGTTCACTGATTCATCAAAGGCAGGTTCCCACCTCCCCTTTGGAGGCCCTTTAACTTACTGCAGGAGGCCCTGGCACTGTGGTATGTGAGGGCTTCCTCCTCTGCCCCCGAGTGTTGTGCAGCAAAGCCAAAGCCGGGGGCCAGGACAGGGCCAGGAAAACATTGTCTGTCGAGCAAAAGTTGCTCACGGCTCCTTTCCCGGGCATTCTGGCTGTGTCCTGGGAGCAGTGACAGGACCCTATGGCTCTATTCTTTATGCCAGGCCCTCACACTTGAGCTCCTTGGGAGGAATGCGTTAACCCTGTGGCTCAGTTCCATTCTAAAATGAGGAAGTCAGATTAGAGAGGTTCAGGGATTTCTCCAAGGTCGCCATAACTGGCAGAACCAGGATTCTTACCCAGCCTTCTAACTCGGGATGCTGAGCTCTTTCTACTCAGCCCACTGCCTCCCTGGTGTGTGGGTAAGAGAGAGATGAGGCGGGAGCAGGACCCTGTGTGGGTTAGTGGGCACCCATGGCCCGTGGCCTGCCAAATCCACAGCAGCCTGTGATCCTGGGCACCCCCGTGTGCTCTGCAGGAGTGAATGAGCAGCTAGGAGGGAAGGAAAGGTCCAGAGAAGAGCCTGGGGGTGTCTGTGGATTCTCTGGGTGGCAGGCAGGCACTGGACGCAGAGTTCACCCTCCCCACCCCCTGCACCAGGGTGTCATTGAACCTGGAGGGTGAAGCCGAGTCTTCCTTCCTCTTAAGATTCAAGGAGCAAGGGGCGCCTGGCTGGCTCAGTCAGTGGAGCATGCGACTCTTGATCTTGCGGTCATGAGTTCAAACCCCATGCTGGGCATAGACATTACTTAAAAAAAATTTTTTTTAATAAATAAGAGATTCAAGGAGCTTCTCACTTTGCTTCAAGAGACGCAGGCCTCCGTGCAGACTCTCAGGCCCCAGCAAGCTGCGCCCGAAAAGAAATTTACTTAGAGTTTGTGTCACTGCTCACCATGGGCATCCACAGGGCATTCACTGAGCCCTAGGAAAGGGTCCCATCACCTCAACCCTGAGATGTGGATGGGGTTTGGTCAGGTCAGTAGTCACTGTCACAAAGCAGCTCTATGGACCTGTGGTCCTAGTGATTGTGACCACTGGATCCATAACTTCTAGGGTACATCACCCTTTTCTATTCACAGTGTGCTTTCATTTGCCCTCTCTTGGATTTCTCTCCCAGCCATCGTACGATGTGGGCATCATTACTCCCAGGTGTCAGATGGGGAGACTGAGGCTTAGAGAGATGATCTCACAGCTAGGTCAGTGGCAGAGTTGTGATCTGAATCCAGAGTCCATGTTCTCAACTGCTCCGCTGCCCTGCCTCGGTCAGAACCTCTCCACTCCCAGAGCTGGTGCCAACCAGACTTTATTTGTTGAAACAGTCTGGTCTAGCAGCTCAGCGGTTAGTGCTGTGGAGTGAAACCAAGCATAGCCCTGCAGTCAGACCTGGGTTCAAATCCCAGCTCAGCCATGTATTAGCAATGACCTTGGGCAAGCAACTGTGTCACTCTGAGCCCCAGCTCCCCGTCTGTGAAATGGGGCTAGTGAGATTACCGCCTCAGGGACTTGTCACGGGTGACAGACGAGGGTGGGCAGGATGGGAGGACCTGGCCACTTCTTCCCTTCATTTATTGTGCCTGTGGCTGTGTTGCATTGTTGTCCGGTCCCTGACCTCAGCGAGGGGAGACCCACGTGTAAAGAGGAAATGAGTCAGAGGATCCAGGGAGGCTTGGCTCAGAAGAGAGTGTGCAAACAAGGCTTGTAGGGAGATGAGCCCACTGGCTGGGTTGCCACGTGATGCCCCCAGCTGCCTTCACAACCGCACAGTGTTTAGCTGACAAGGACTTTCATACCTATTACCTGGGGCCTAAGAAGGCACTCTGGTAGTTTACAACTGGGGAAACCGAGGCAGGTGAGACTCAGTCAAGGTTGCACGCCAGCAAGGAGCTTCCTGCCTCCTGACCCCAGAGCAGTGCCCCCTGCTCCTCTCCCAGAATAAAACGACTCCTCCTGAGGTACCCAATGTCTCTGAGCAGCTCACTGGCTGAGGAGACTGGGGTCATTCACATCTCCCTCGACTCCCCCAGAGGACAGACCCCACTTACCTCGGAAGGGGAAGGTACCCAATTTGTGCAGGTTCTCCTCCAGTTTCCCATAGTCCACCTCTGCCGTGGCAGTGAAGGGGGTGGTCACAGGGGGGTAGATGCCTGCAATGTCCACCTTCCTCCCCTCCCCTGAGGCCCAGCCCCCCACATTCCTGGACAAGCCCCTGCTCAGCCCCTGCCTCACGGAGGACCAGACTCCACGGCCCAACATCTCTGCAAGAGGCCCGAGGCCCAGCTGGTCTCTGCCCCTGAGTGAGGCTGAGTCTGAACTCCTTCCTACCCTGTTAATGATCAGTGTGTCTAGTTAAAAATTTGCTGCCCCCTGACTATTGGTGCCGGGGCAGGCCTGGGCTGAGAGTCCCCAGGGTCAGAGGCTAAGCCTATAGGCCCCATGGCCTCGCTCCCCTCAGGGGGCAGCTGGACAAATGCCACAACCGAGTGTCCCTCGGGCCAGACGTGGGGGGGGGGCGGTTCCTGGAATACCGACCTACAGGGCTTCTCCAGTGGGGCCCGGGCCCTCCTCCCACAATTCCCGGCCCCAAAGCCCGGAAGGCAGGCCGCGGTTGGCGGAGCCGATTGGCTGAGCCGGCCCCGCCCTGCGGGAGGGAGGCGTGGTTGCTGAGCCGCCGCGGGGAACCGCCGCCCTGCGCCCGCGCTCCGCTGCCCCTGATCCCGGGCCAGGCTCCCCCTGCGCGGGCGGGCCGCCGCGTGACGAGCCTGTGCTGGCCGCACACAGCCCTGTGGGACGGCGGTCACCAGGACGGGGGGAGGGGCAGGAGGGGTGCGCGGAGCAGCGGACCCACGCTGGGAATTTGGGAAGAGGGCTGGCAGGAAAGAAGCAAGAAGACACCTCGGTAGGAAAAGCCACAGGGCTGAGGCCAAAGGGCTCCAGGCTCCCCTCTTCCCTGAACCTACCCTGGCTCCGTTTTCCTTCACTCCTAAACATTTTAGACACAAATCGAAACAAACATCACCAATAGCAAAAACGACTTTTTTTATTGCAGTAGCTTGTGGGTGTCCCGGATCGTACGCAGAGGAATGGCAGGGTCCTCAGCTCTGGGGGCCGTTCTTAAGAGCCTCTGGCTGCATGCAGGGGACAGCCCGGGTGCCCAGCTGGCCTGGGACAGGTGTTTAGTGGGCTGGCACAGGCTGGGGGGGCTCCTGCCCACTCTGGGCAGGACCCTCCAGCCCGTTCTGCTCTGACCCTGGCTCGGGCTCAGGGTGCTCCAGAGCCTGCCGGGTGTCAGCTTGCCACAGCTGCACCAGGTCCGTGGGGGTCTTTCCTGCCTGGGGGAAGCAAGCGGAGATCTGGTCACTGTTCAGAAGTTTGTACCAGGAGGTTCCCTCATCTAGACCAGGGGTTCCAACCAGGGGCAACTGGCGATGTCTAGAATGTTTGTGGTTGTCACAATCAGGTAAGTGGGAACTACTGGCATTTGGTGAATAGAGGCCAAGGATGCTGCTTTAACATCCAGTAATGCACAGGACAGTTCCCTCACACCAATTATCCAGCCCAAAATGTCAATAATGTCCTGGTTGAGAAACCCCCACCCACTGCCTCCCCATATCTTCCTGACTTTCCCATTATCCCCTTAGTCTTTCTCGAGTCAGGGGGGCCCTCCCATTCCCCCTCTTTCGTGATTGCTCCAGACCCCAGAGAAGACTAGGGGACGTAGGACCCTGAGAGAACTCCAGGCCCACACAGTGTGCTAGGGGCAGTCGTGCCAACCAAGCACTCAGGTTCCTTCCAGCTGTGTTCCTCCATGTCCCTCCCTGGGCCTAGACATTAGGACCCCCTTTGATCTATTTGGGAGCCTTTGGGAAGTCCTCTTACTGTCCTTTCTGGCCCTTCCTCTGCACTTGCACTCTGGACAGAGATAAGCATAGAGAGAGCTGGGAAGGTGGGTGGGCCCCAAATTCCCAGGGGTCCAGAAAGACCCTCCACTGTGAGTGTGCTCCGAGGGCAGGCTGAGTCTTGCTCAGTTCTGTATTTCCTCTGAGTGCCTAGCACAGAGCCTGGGTGAGTGGTGCCCACTAATTACTGAATCAGGGAAGCAATGAACTTACTAGGTTCTTGGTCATCATGTCAGCCCCATGCAGGAGCAGCAGTTTGATGATTTTGTAGCGGTTGAGCCTCACAGCATCGTGCAGGGCACTGTCCCCTTCCTAGAGCCAATGTGACACTCAGTATGGCCCACGGGGGGCATATGGGAGCCCTCAGGCTTCCTGCACCCCCAGGATTGGCTGAGCAGAAGGGAAGCTGGACACTCACTCTGTCTTTGGCATTGATGTCCAGGCCCAGGGATAGAAAGTGCTGCACGATCTCCACGTGCCCTGTCCGGACTGCCACATGCAGGGGGGTACTCAGCAGCTGTGTGGGAAGGAAGCAGGAACTGCTGGCTGAAGGGGTCTGGACTGTGGTGCCCCTGGGAGGGAGGCTGTCCTAACTCCAGCCTAATCCCTTCCCCAAGTCCTAGTGCCAAGGCCTGAGCCCTGCAACGACTGGGAATGCTACGATTTCCACCATCCTATCCAATGGTCTACCTCGGAAGCATTAGGTGCCTCATCCTCTGGGAGGCCTTCTATGGTTTCCCTCTCACCCAGCTGTTCACTCCTCTGCCCTTCTTTTAATAATTATAATAGATGCCATTTACTGAGAGGTAACTATGTGACAGGCATGGCAAAAGCTTATAAAACATCAGCCTTATGCTGAATAAATAATTTACATACATTGCCCCATCTAATTATATAAGAATTCTGTAAGACATGTGACAGATAAGCCACAGAGGCTCAGAGGCTGTCACTAGTTCAAGGTTACACACAAAGGAATGAATGCATAGAAAAATGGTGGACAAATAAACAAGCGAACAGATGAATAAATGAATGGATGGATGGATGGACAGATAGATAAAGGATGAAGAAGGATGGCACGGATGAACAAATCCCGCATCGTTTGGGTGATCCCAAAGCCCCCTAAATAGTGGATTTCTTCTCTTCCCCTCTCCTCTGTCCTTCCTGCTCCCATCCCCAGATGGTGGTCCCCAAGGACCTACAGGTGATGGCCAAGACCCCTCCCTGGGCTCTGCAGCCCCTCTAGAAACCAGACCAGCTCACCATCCTCCTGCTTCCTGGGCTTTTCTGTTCTCTGCCCCTCGCCCTCCCTCCCCAGCCACCTAATACCTATGAGCGTTATTGCCTCACCTTGTCCCTAATGTTGGTGTCTGCTCCTCGGCTTTGCAGGAGCTTTACCACCTCCAAGCAGCCCCCGCGGCAGGCCCAATGCATGGCTGTGCAGTCCAGCTGGAAGGGAAAGATGGGGCTGGAAGGGAGAAAATGCCCTGGGGGAAAGGACCCCGGCCAAGAGGGCAAGAGGAATCGAAGGAAAGGGGGCAGGGAAGGGGCAGGGGCATGCCTGTGCCTGGGCAATGGACCGAGCAGAGCAGGAGAACCCTCGGGTCCAAGCCAGGTTTACAGAGGATGGCTCCAGGCCATACAACCTACTGGAGGTGGGGCCTGGCCCCAGAGGAAGCCTGTTTGTCTCCCAGGTCGGCACAGGTTTGCAGGGAGAGGGGGTCTACTGGTGCTGGGCCCACCTCCTACCTCCCACCCAATAGGTATCTCTTGCTCACCCGATCCTGGAAGTCCACAGTGGCCCCACGGTCCAGAAGCTTCTCCAGGATCTCCATGTGACCTTCCAGGGAAGCTCGATGAAGTGCTGTCCGGTGGAACTGTCCCCAGAGAGACTGTCAGGGCCTGATCTCTGGCCTCAGGCTGAGATCAGGCCTTACCCCATTTCGATTCTGAGCCCTGTGCTGGTACCCCATAGCTTCCATGTTCTGGCAGCTCCTTCATGTTCTATCCAGACCAGCCTTGGAGCCCTCTTATGCCCTGGGAACTCTGACCTTCTCACTGTCCCCCACCCCCAAGCACATCAAGCTAGGCCTTGACACGGGCTGTTCCCTCTGCCGGCAATGCCCATTTTTGCCCTTACTTTCTGTGAGTGCTTGATGAATTCTTGCTACTCCTTCAAGAGGCAGGGCAGCTCAAGTGCCATTATCTTGAAACCTCTAGGCCAGAGCTGCCCCCAGGGGACCCAGAGAAACAGTGAGAGGGGATTGGAAGGCAGGCCAAGTCTTACTAGACTCTGTTTCCCCTGAGTGCCTAGCCCAGGGCCAGAAGGGGCAGGTGCGCACCCATGACTGATTCAAGGAAGAAATGAACTTTAGCATTTTGCTTTGGTCTCTTGAAACACTCGGGCCGTGAGGCATATCTTCCCACAGTCAAGATCTGGCTGTGTGCCAGTCTCCCTCTACTCTCAACTCTGGTCTTTCCTTTTTTGCACTCCCAGCACCTGGCACAGTGCTCAGAGGTGGGAGGTGTTTGGATAGACCGAGAGGATTGAGACTCCCGAGTCTCATGGAGTGGAAGGGCCATGTAGTCTAAGCCCACAATGATGCAGGCTGCAGAGGGTGACCATTAAGTTGCTTAATCCCGGGAGATGAGTGTGAAAGAGCGCTCTGCCAATGTGAAAGGCAGTTTCAGGGAAAACAGGAAAGTATGAAGGGTGATGGAAAGGTTTTGAAAATCGTGGTGATGGTTGCACAGCATGGTAAATATAATGAATGCCACTGAACTGTACACTTAGAATGACTAAAGTGGCATATTTCATGTTATATGTATTTGGCCACAATACAATAATAAGTTTTAAAAGGAAACGTATTATACAATGCGACACAAAAATAATATAATATCCTAGCATGTGCTTTATAGTTTTTTCCTTCAGTCAGTAAATACTAATCGAGGCATTAATATTCCATTTGATCCCCATGACATGCTCTGAGGGAAGCAGGCCATTTTACAGAGGAGGAAACTGAGACACAGAGCTAGCTGCAGGTCACATGGTTAGGGAGTGATAGAGATGGGATTTGAGCCCCAAATTCTTGGTTTGGGCTCTTTTTTTACTTAATTCCATTCCTCTTTCTTCCCTAAAAGACCACATGACATTTGTTACTCTGGAGGTAGTTCAAGTTGAAAAGGGCCTAAGGATTTAGGTAAATTCCTGCATGGGCAAGGTGGCATCCCATATCTAAGGGCCCCCTCCCAAAGGACACCCCATGCCTGTTCTCAAACAGGCCTACAAGTGGGCGGAGTGGGGGTGGCAACTCTGAAAGGGAGGCAGGCCCAGGTGCAAGTAGAACATCACCTTATCACAGGTGTCCGGGGAACCCCCATCGGCCAGGAACTTCTCAATGACCTTCATTTTCCCCTCCACGGCTGCTTTCAGGAATGTCTCCTCTTCCACAGGGCCAGTCTGGAAGGCATGAAACCAGTAATGGAAGGCTGCCCTGCAGTGATCAGAGGCCCTCCTGGGTTCCCCATGCCCCCTGCCGACACAGGTGTCCTCCCCAAGACCCTTACGATCTCCTCGGGCTCTGGAGGTGGCTCCTGGGAGGCCATCAGTGCTTCCCGCTTCTTCTGCTTGCGTTTTTTCCGCAGCTCGATGAGGTTCTGGATCCCACCCACGTCGATGATCTCCCGCCGAAGATCTAGGGATGTCTTGCGCACACGCTCTTGGCCCTGCATGGAGGTGGCTCATCAAACCCCATGCTGGGGCCTTGGGGTCCCTGAGCTAAGCTGGGGGAGGAGGATAGAGAGAGCTTCTCAGGAGAGAGAGAATCCAGGTCTAGCTCTCCTGCCCAGGACTAGGAGAAGCAGATGAGACCGGGACACAGATGGGGATCAGGGGACAAGGGGAGACTTGAGGGGACTGCGTAGAAGCTGCCAGCTTTGAGCCTTCATGTAGTTGAAGGGTAGGAGGAGGGAATCTCAGAGGTAACCCTCAGCCCAGGCCTTCAGAATGGAATCTGAATCCTCAGCTTTCCATGCAGTTTCATTTGTGTGTGTGTGAGATCACAAAAGTAATATAGAAACAGGGGTGCCTGGGTGGCTCAGTTAAACTTGTGCCTTCAGCTCAGGTCATGATCCCAGGGTCCTGGGATGGAACCCCGCACTGGGCTCCCTGCTCAGCGGGGAGCCTGCTTCTCTCGCTCTCTCTGTCCCTTCCCCCGCTTGTGCTCTCTTTCTCAAATAAATAAATTTTTTAAAAATTAAAAAAAAAGTAATACAGAAACATAAAAGGTATGAAGAGGAAGCCCTTCTCTCCCAGAGTTAACTTCTATTATGGCTTGGTTGATGCCCTTCAGACAAGCATCCTATGGGATCATCTTCCACGATAGTGCTCTGGAAGCTCTGGTTTCCTCGTACCAGCACCGAGGTCTCTCCAATCAGCACACACAACCTCCCTGAGCCCCTTAACATGGGCATGGTGCCCTGCTGTATTGCTACCCAGTCACCTGGGGCTTCCAAAATGAGTCCATCCCCTGGGATCTTGTACACACGCAGATTCTGACTCGGCAGGTCTGCGGTGGGGCCGAGATTTGGCATTGCTAGCATGATCCCGGTGGGGGGTGCTGAGATAATGGTTTGCATACCTCACTAGGGGGAGCAAAGCCATAACTGCCTGTCCTGTCCCCTGAGCGTGGAGGTTGGGTTCCCCTCACACTTACCTTAACCTTCTGTAAGGCCGGACTCTGAGCCCTGTGGTGCTTCTCATCCTCCAACACCAGCATGTCCATGGGCAGCTTCTGCTGGGCAGTTCCTTGGAGTTTCTGGTGAGCCAAGGAGAGGATGTGCTCCAGGACCTGCCCACAGCACCCAGGGAGGCAGGTAGCCTCTCCCCCAACCCACTCCAAGGAAAGCCCAAAGACCTCCTACTGTGTGACCTCAGAGCCCTTCTGAGCCCCACTCCTGACTGGTCCTGGAGCGCCCCTGGCCAGAGCCAAGGTCCCCATAGTTCCCCAACTCAACCCTACCCCAAGTTCAGCTCAAACACCTGTCCACTGACGGTCGTGTGTCCTCAGCAAGACAAGTTCAAGGGCTACTGGAATGAGTTTTCATGAAATTAAATATATTCACCTTTCAAAGCACTGAGATGATGATGATGATGGTGGTGATTTCTTTGTTGCCATTAAAAATTCGCATTGATGAACTGATTGTGGTAAGAGTTGACAGTTATTTTTTAAATAGATTCATGTGTCAATACAAAAATTCGGCAACTCTCAGATACCAACTTTTTTTCTCAGATTTTACTGCTCCATGAAATCCTGGGACTGGAAACTTGTTGTCAGGGAACCCGAGGGACGGGAGCCACAGCTGCGTAGCCTTCAGTTTGAAGGGACTCCTAGCATTCCCCTCATTTTCATTGTAATTAGATGGGTGAAACTCCTTCCAAGTCTCCTCTCCATTTGTAGTTTTGACTTGCCTGGACCACTTCCTCATGGGCTCCTCCTCTGTTTTAAAGGAAGCCACTTTTTGCGAAATGCGGGCACCCCATCTCTGTGGGGAGTCCAGATGGCGGCTGGGGAGGAATGGTCACCCTTACAGAGCTCTCAGCTGCCTTGTGCCTTTCCCACTGAGCTCTGGTGGTATACTCCTCCGGGGCTGATTTCCCAGGCTGCTCCCTTCCGTGCTGCGCTTACATGGTTTGAGGTGTCCCCAGTGTGGCCTCACCTGAAACACTGCATCTTCTTCCCGGAACAAGGGATGACCTTGGGCTGCAGCTACTACCGCATGTGGGACCCTGGCTGGGTTCCTCATGGAGCATCCAGAGGGTGGGCTTGGGTCATAATCATTTTGGTAACCCTAGCAGCTATGACAGGGTCTAGCATATAGCAGGTGCTCAGTGAATGTTGGAGAATAAATGAATGAATGAGTGAATGGATCATGACAGGGGGCGCTCAGCATCTCTGCCCACCCCTAAGTCCTCAGTGATGACCTGACCTTGTATGCGCCCACGACAGATCCCCAGCCCAGGGGCTTCTGGACTCTCCTTCGCCTCCCACACCAAGAAGGGGGAGCAGGCTGGACAGAGGCTCCCCTCTGAGAACCTTGATGGGCTGGGACCTGCTGGGAACACCTAGAGACTCTTGGGCTCACTAGACTCTCTAGTCCTTTGCTGCAGATTTGTCTTTGGGGGCTGACATACAATAAGAACTCAATGTTTATTGAACTGGGTGCTATTGGGTGAAACACAACGAAACAAACTCCCACCTTACTTTGTAGATCGTTGTGCAGATTAAATGAAAGGATGCCTGTACAGAGCTTAGCATGGTGCCGGGCACATAGGAGGTATTTGGTGGGAAGGCTGGCTCTGTGGGCACCCAGTGTCCCAACAGCCCTGCTGCTATATTTGTTGGGTGAATGAATGGATGAGGACTGCTCCGTGTCCCTTGCTGAAGGTCTCTGTGTCCAGCGGCAGGACTCCAGAAATGGCACTGCAGCATGACTCACCTACCTGGCCCCAGGGGAGAAGTGGCATTCCTAGAGATCCAGGGGTGCCCCAGCCCGGCCTCAGCGGGTTCAGCCCAAGCTCCTCACCCACAAACCTGCCCCCCCCTCCCCCGCCCCTGGTCCTCATCTCTTCTTCCACCAGAGTCCTGGTCCTTCCCTCTTCCTCACTCCCATTCAGTCACTCTTTTTTCGAACGGAGCCTACCTCCAAACTGATTTATCTCCTCCCTCCCATTCCTGTTAGGGCCAGTCTTTCCCCTCCAACGTGTCCTTCTCAGGCTATCCAAGCTGCCTTCCTAAAATAGGTCAGATGGCACCACTCACCCTCACTCGCCAACACTTAGTGTCTCCCCACTGCCCAAAGAATAAATATCTTTCCCATGGCCCTCGCTGGTTTGTGCCCAGCCTTAGCCCCTACCTACTATCAGACTTTCTCACAACAGTCCCACCATCACTCACCCAAACTTTAGTGCCTGTCTTTTCTTTAGCCTGGAATTCCCTCCCTTCCTGATCTCCACTCACCAGCCTTGAAGGCCCCACTCAAATGCTGTCCCGTTCCCAAGAGTCCTTGAGCACCCACAGTCAGAGCGACTCACCTACCCTTTGTGCCCCTTCCCTGCTGCATTAACAGCTCTATTTCACCATTGCTTCACTCTGCCTGTTTCTCTGTGGACTTGCCGCTGACGGATGCTGGCTAGAATGACTGTAGGGCTGGTAAGGAGGCAGGGGCTGGCCCTACTGACCCTCTTATTCCTCACAGCACCTGGCACTTGGCAGAGCAGACTCTAAGTCAAATACCAGTTTAAACAGAATGAAGAGTAGACAAGCCTGCACCTCCCCCTTCCCCGACTTCTTTATCCCCGAGAAAATGCAATTGCCCAGAGCTGCATGCTCCAAAGGCCTCCCCAAGTGCGGCTGGTAGTCCTGGGAAAACCCATGCTTCCTTTCCCAGGACCCCTTCTTCGCTCTGCTCCCAGTCTTTATTCTTCTTCAGGGACCAAATGCTGGAGTTTCTCCCGTCTCAGCAACCCCCTCCAGCAGCTGGGAGATCTCAGGGCCCCACACTCCCACCTTCTCTGGCAGCACCCCGGCTGTCCTACTCTGTGCAGCCTGGCCCGCTTCTTTGAGGCCCAGGTGGGTGGAGGATCTCAGGAGCCCAGCTCGGCTCGCCCACCCCACTGTCTCTCAGTTCTTGGGGTTGAAGCCTCAGTCTCCTACTTCCAGCAGCTCCCTCCACCAGGAGCACCCTGGAGCTAGAATGGAGCCATTGGGCCCCTGGGGACCCCTGCCCTCCTTCCCACTACAGATGTGTCAGCCAGGCTCTTACCTCCTTTGATAGTAGAGCTGGACCTCCTTAGAATCCCCTGGGGTCCCCACACCCGTGCCCATACCTCATTCTCTTCCTCCTGCGCCAGGCGCTCCTCAATAAGCGCCGTGGCCCTCTGCACCGCCTCAGAGCCCTCCATGGTGCTGTCTATAACCAGCCTGTGCAGGCCACAGGGCCTCGGGGGCTTTATAAGCCAGGCCACCCACCCCCACCCCGCTGGGCGCCTTTGCCATGAGCTCACCGGCCCAATTCTCCACCTGCCTCCCCGACCTGTCACCTTCACCCCGGCCAGCCCCAGGGAGCTGGGGGAAGCAGGCAGTTTGCCCCCACCCCCCCCCCCCGGCTTATTGGAACTGAAGAGCCCAGTGCCCCAAAAGCAGGGCTGCAGGAAGGAGCCCGCCTAGCCTCTGTCCTGAGTGCTTGGGTCCAGCTGGGCCTTAGCCCCGGCAGCTGGGCTGCACAAAGGACCCACTGGCTGCCTCTAACCCTGATGACAGTGCCACCTGCTGGACGCCTGGAAACTGCCAACCAGTGCCAGTGAGGGGAACTGAAAGCCAACGGTGGGGACCCAATACAGGTCTGTGTCCCCAGCTGTCCTGTGAACAGGCTCTGCTCGCTCTGCGGTAGGGCAGACTCTGCTATGTCTGGGCTGGAGTGTCAAGGTGCTGGGCAGGAGTCAGGGCAGGGGCCTCCCTCTTTGCCCACAGCTCATGCGGGCCTTTGCCTCTCCGGGGTCCCACAGCGCCCCCTAGTGAGGCATCACTGTATGTGGCTGCATGTCCATTAGCCTCTGACAAACAACCTTGACCATCTGTCTGTCTCACAAGGCCTCTGCAAAACTTAAAAGGTCTTGCTTCAAGAATGGTGTCAGGAAGCCACCTTAAAAGAGCCAGAGTGCAGTGCCGAGTCTGGGTGACGACCAGCTCCTTCTGATCCTTTCCTCCTGGTTTCCTTGTCAGGCCACCCCAACCGGGGTCTGGCCATGCTTGCTGAGAAGGAAAATCCTCTCAGTGGAGAAAAAGCAGCCCTGAACTTGCTCAGCTCCACACCTAGAACTGTGGGAGTGAGCCCCGGGCCGCCATGACCCAGGTTTAACCTGCCAGTGAGCACAGACGCCACAGCTCTGGAGTTCCGGAATGCTCACGTGGCTCACGCTGAGCTAAACCACCTCATCAGAGGTCCCCCTAGGACGATACCCACACTTCCCCGAAGGAAAGCCGGGCACTGGCTCCTTTTTCTCTCTGGTTCCCTTGCTGGTAAGCTGACACATGCTCAAAATCTAAATCTGTCCAAGATTTTGCTTTCACATCCCCCAGGGTGCAGTGCAGCGTCTCCAGGATTTGGGCGCATACCTCAGCCCTGAGGGCCCGGCTCGGGGGCTGCAGCAGGCGACCAGCACCCTCCCGCTACAGGAGCAGACCAGCAGATTACTAATGCCACCTTCCTGAGACGCGGCCTCTGCTTTCAAAGCACGTTCACATCTGCTATATCCCATTTAATCTTCCCAGCAACTGAGGGAAGCAGGGCAAGAGGCATCTCCTCCACATTAAGAATAAGCAAAGTGAGGGGCGCCTGGGTGGCTCAGTCGTTAAGCGTCTACCTTCGGCTCAGGTCATGATCCCAGGGTCCTGGGATTGAGCCCCGCATCGGGCTCCCTGCTCTGCGGGAAGCCTGCTTCTCCCTCTCCCACTCCCCCTGCTTGTGTTTCCTCTCTCGCTGTGTCTCTCTGTCAAATAAATAAATAAAATCTTAAAAAAAAAAAAAAGAATAAGCCAAGTGGGCTCAGAGGTTAAGGGTTTGTCCTGAGGACCCAAGAGAACACAGGGCCTGGAACACTAGGAATTCGAAGCTCCCAACTGTCCACTGCCACACCAGAACTGGCTCCACAGCGGGGCCGGGGAGCCCGCAGGCAAAGCTAGGCGAGAGAGAAGGAAGGAGCAAAAGGCTTTATTGATAAATATGCAGATATGTCTGTACACAGGGACCTGTGGTGGGCCATGGCCAGGCTGCAGACCCCCCCCCCCACCGCTTGGGTTACAGCCAGGACATGGCCCCGTGCAGACCCCTGCCTCAACAGCACAGCCGTCCAGCCACCCGCCCGCTCCACCTCTGCCAATTGTGCTGGGGGGCAGGGAGAGGCAGAGGCCGGCCTCAGGCTCCCTGCCCCTGGGGCTCACGGGCCATCCCCTCCCCTCCAGGGGACCGGCACTGGGCCCAGGGCAGAGTCAGGGAGTGGGGGCAGGGGAAGGGGACAGCAGCTGCTTCAGACCCTGAGCAGAAAACCGGAGTGAGCACAGCCGGCAGCACCGGAGGACAGATCTGGGCTCCGGGGGCCTCCAGGCTGGCGCTCGTGGCTCGAACCTGCTGCGGGAGAGAGGCAGGGTGGAAGGCCCCCGTTCGCCTTTTCTCCGACAAGGCTGGCAAAGCCTGTGTGTGGCAGCACTGCTTCCTGGGTGCGGGGCCCTGGGGGCCCCGGGGGCCGGCGCCTGGGAGGCAGGGCCCCTTCACGGCTGGCCCAGCAGCCACGCGACCGGAGGCGCCCCTGAAGAAAGCGACAGCACGCGGAGGCAGGGTGGGGGCACCCAGTGCTCAGCCGGGGGGGGCCTCTTCGCCCCGCAGAGGCCTCCACAGCCTCTCTTCCCAGGAGTCCGCGGGCTCCTCAGTCCTGGGGCGGCGGGGGCTGGTTGATGATGACCTGGATGACAAAATCTTTCTGGATCTTGGTTTCCTGGAGTCGTGTACGGTCTGTGAGCAGCTTCCCGGAGAAGAACCACCGCTGCCAGGACGGCTCGATGCCCTCCTGGGTGTGCAGCTGCCTCTTCAGCTGCCCCACTGTGTCGGGCAGGCTGGCGCTGAGCCTCACGTCCTTGCCCGTGGAGAGGCGCACCTTCAGAGGGAACTCGCGGCGCACCCCAGGCGTGGGCTCAGGTGGCTCCAGGCTTTCCTCTTCCGTGTGCTCCAGCAGCAGGTTCACGGGCGGCGACAGGCAGTAGATGGGCAGCTGGTAGCGATTGCCCAGCTCATCATAGCATTCACAGAGGGTGCCTGGGTGAAAAGCGGGGCAGTCAGAGTCTGCTTGGGGAGCCCCACATTTCCCGTGTGGAAGCCCTGACCCCCAATGTCACTGTAATTTGGAGACAGGGGCCCATACGGGAGTCACTAAGGTTAAATGAGGTCATCTGGGTAGGGCACCGATCCAACAGGATTAGTGTCTTTCTAAGAAGGGACGGTGGGGCACGCTCTCCCAGTATGTACGTGAGGACATAACAAGCAGGCGGCCATCTACAAGCCAAGAAGAGAGCCCTCACCAAAAACCAAATCAGCTGGCACCTAGGTCTCGAGCTTCCCAGCCTCCAGAACTATGAGAAAGAAATTTCTGTTGTGCAATAAGCTACCCAATCTGTGGTGTTTTGTTAGAGCAGCCCAAGCAAACTAATACACCTGTTCTGGCCGCCCCACAGTCCCCAAACCCACCCTACAGTCAGGTCTCTCTGGGATAGGCAGCTGGGAGGAGTTCAAGGTAGAATCAGGAAGATGTGGGCCGGCATCTTGGCTCTACTAGGTACTGGCTTGTTCCATGCTGGCAAACTACGTAACTTTCCATTTGCTCATTCAACAACTCTCTCCTGAGCATATGTGCTGGGCGCTGGGGTGACCAGGGTGCATGAGAAAGCACGGGCCCTACTCTTCATGGCTTATAGCCTGGTGGGTCCCAGTTTCCTTCCTGCACTATGTATTGCACACAGTAATATACTTGTTGTGTCTTGGGCACCTACTAAGTTCCGGGACCGGACTAAAGGCTGTTCTGCATATCTTGCTGAGTCCTAACAACCATCCTGTGAGGTGGGTATCCCCACTTTACAGTTGTAAGTTCCTGAGACTTTAAAATCCAGGAGCTCCCTGCTCAGGGACACACTACCAAAAACAGAGACATTTGTTAAAACCCAGGTCTGTGACTCTACAGTTCACTGTGACCCTCTACTTTACATTGCCCCATAAGGCTGTTATGAACTTAAATGAGATACTACGGTAGAAGCTTCTAGCTCAGTGCCCAGCACATAATAACATCCAACAGAAGGTTAGTGCCTCAGATGTTCTGTGATCCCAAAGTACCCTGAGCAACGCTAGCTTGCTCTCATCACACTGCTTTGAGGTCGGTTGGTGCCTTTCTATCCCTTCATTAGACAAGCGGGGACTGGGTCTCACTTTAGTTTTTGTCCCCACTCCTGGTGCATGCTCAGTAAGGGCTGTGTGAATCAACAAGCAAATGGCTACCCTGGCCACCTAGCAGCTTGGATAAAAACTCCCAATGTGTGGCTGGCCACCGGCTCTCTTCTAGCCAAAGCAGCCCGACGGCCCCCAGCCCAACAGGGAGAAAGCCCGGCCCTGCCTGCTCACCATGAGGCAGGGTGATGCTGGCTCCATCCAGGATGGCCTGAGCCAGCTCATGGTCGTTGGCCTCGGCTGCATAGGCGGCGGCCTTGAGGGCGTCCCAGATCTCCTTGCGGCCCTCGAAGGCAGGTGCTGTGTCCCAGAACTCATCCCGTTTGCTCCGCAGCTGCCCGTCAGTCATGGGGTAGTCACTCTTCCACTTCAGCCGCTCCTTCTTCAGGGGCTCATTGCGCCCTGGGCAGGACGGGAGGGAGAGGCTGAGTGCCTCTGAAGCCAGGCTGCGGCCCGCTCTCTCTCCCGCCCCTCCCCTGCCAGCGCCCTCCCACCCCTCCCCTCCCCAGCAGTGGCTCCGAAGTATTCCGGTCTCAGGGCCCCTTCCTGGCAGCGTCAGGGAAGAGTCTGGAAACTGCATACACCCAACCTGGGGACGTAAACAATTTTTGTCAGCAGAGCATGCATCGCCTCTTTCTTTGATTATAAAGGAGTACATGTTCAGTAGTCTTAAAAACCTGGCAAGAATGCCAATGTGTGAGAGTAACAGCCATTTATGGGGCAGGGCGGGCGCTTTAAACCCACTGCTCATCTGGTCCGCAAAACCCAGCAGATGGGCCCACTGAGGCCAGGAGAGACTATCATTTGCCTGAGGCCACACGGGTACAGATTTCACACAAGACATTCTGAGTGCTGAGGCCACCCTCCGTCTGTGCCATGCTGCCACGGGGGAAGAAATGACTGCAGAATTCCACTACGCAGAAATAACCATCGTTGACACCTAAACATATTTCCTTTTCCCCCATTTCTCTCAATATAGTTGAGTTGATATTATTTTTTTAAAAGACTTAGAGAGAGATCAGAGAGTGAGCGCGCGTGCATGAGCAGGGGTTGGGGGTTGCGGGGGGACAAGGGAGACAAAGTCCCAGGCAGACACCCTGCTGAGCACAAAGCCCAAAGCAGGGCTCCATCTCATGACCCTGAGCCGAAATCAAGTGTCGGGACGTTTTATTGACTGAACCACCCAGGTGCCCTAGTGGAGTTGACACTACTAATTTTATTTTTTTCTATTCCTTGTTACAGAAAGGACTTCACATTTTTTTCATGCCAATATACAACTTTATTTTACAGTTACATTACTGTCAATGTATATTCCCATGATTAAAAATGATAAACTGCAACGTCTATATGTTATTAATGTCCTACCATGTAGTTACAAAATACATTTTTTGAAAAAACCATAACCAACCAACCAAAAAAACCCTGCAGCATCTGAAGAGGAAAACAATTCTGTTAAATGTCATTTTTCTTGTTACCTGGCCCCAAGTGACTTCCAAGACAGGTCGAAACTGAAGGCAGAAGCATCTCTCAAAGGCTCTAGGAGGCTCAGTCCTCTCAGAGCTGAAGGCAGAATAATCCACAGGAGGAAGGACTAAAGCCTGCTGCTCCCACTCTAACTCAGATCCTCCAGGCAAGGGGCCGAACCCAAGCCGGGGTCTGCCAACCAGGCCACCCGGTCTAGCTGGGGCAGGAGAGGGGGCTCCTCAGGGGAACACGACAGCATCCGACCCCCACCAGCTGTGTGAAAGGACCCCCTGCAAGCACTGTATTTATATATATTACCCTGGTTCAGCTTCGCAGCAGCCTTAGGCGTTAGGGGTTTATAGCTTCTTCACAGAGGATGGGACAGGCAGAGAGATCCAGTGACTTGCCTGAGGTCACGCAGAAAGTGAGAGAGCATATATGGCTCAGGTCAGACTGAATCCACAGACGGCCCTCCTCGGGTTTGCCATTGAGCTGCAGGCAGAAAACTCTCAAAGCCAGACATTTAATTTAAAGAGCTCCTGGGTTAGCAGAAAGAACCGCAAATCCTCTTTGTGGGAAAACAACTTTAAACCAGGCCTCAAAGAATTCCCAGGATAAAGTTCCAAGGAAAAGAGATGATGAGGTCATAGTTTTTTGTTGGTTGTTTTTTGTTTTTTTTTTTATCACAACATACAAGGAAACAAGGCAAGAGAAGCCAGAGCCAGCAAAAACGTCAGATGGGAGAATCAGACCACAAAGATTTCAGATAAGGGATTTATCAGACACAGATTATGAAATACCAAGTTTAAGAAGTAAGTGAGTCTTAACCATATGAACAGGGAAAAAGAGATTATAGAGAACGACCAAGCAGAAATTAAAGGAACCATACAAGACTTCTAGAAATGAAAAACATAATATTGATATTTAAAGGTTCTAACATTTTAAGTCAGAATTTCCAGAAGGATACAACAGGAAGAATGGGAATGAAACAATATTCAAAGAGATCATAAAAATGTCCATTTTCTAAACTGTCCTATAAATTCAATGCAATTCCACTAAGATTCCTAACTGGGAAGCTCCCCCCCGGCCCCACCGCCGCCCCACCAGGAACTTGAGAAACTGATTCTAAAGTTTAGATAGAAGAACAAAGCCACCCCTAGAGTAGAATGAGGTGGGAGAACCTGTGCTACCATTACCTACACTAATTATAAAGCTATAGTGAGGGCAGTACTGGAACAGGGACAGACAAATGGGCCAATGGGACAGAACAGAGAGCCCAGAAATAGACCCAGCATATATGGAAATGTGATTAAAATGAGAAGGAACACTGCAGATGGTGTGTGTGCAAGAGGGATGTGAAATAAATATATATATTCATTATATATATTATAGATTTATATATATGTGAAATATATATGTATGTCTCTGCCCCTAGTTTCTGATAATATTTGGTCTTTGACCTGGTTCCTGATATACAGCTCCTAAAACCCTTATAGTTTCCTGAGTGATAGGAATGTCTGATACAGAGCTCCTAAATCCCTTGGAATTTCCTGGGTGATACAAGTGTCTTCTGTTCTAATGAAGTGGCTCTTGGTGGGCTCTATGATAAGCTTGGAACTTTCAGCCCTGTCCCCCATTCTCTGGTGAGGGGAGAGGGGCTGTACATTGAATTAATAGTTGGTCATACCTATGTGATGAAGCCTCCACAAAAATCCCAAAAATATGGGATTGGAGAGCTTCCAGGTTGGTAAACATATCCATGTGCTGGAAGGGTGGTGCACCCCAAGTCTGGGACAAAAGCTCTTGTGCTCAGGACACTTCCAGACCTCCCCTCATGTATCTCTTCATCTGGCTATTCATTTGTTTGTTTGTTTTTTTAAATTTTATTTATTTATTTGACAGAGAGACACAGAGAGAGAGAGGGAACACAAGCAGGGTGAGTGGGAGAGGGAGAAGCAGGCTCCCTGCCAAGCAGGGAGCCTGACGCAGGGCTCGATCCCAGGACCCCGGGATCATGACCTGAGCCGAAGGCAGACGCTTAACGACTGAGCCACCCAGGCGCCCCCTGGCTATTCATTTGTATCCTTTAAAAAGTCCTTTCTAATAAATCAGCAGTAGTAAGTAAACTATTTTCCTGGGTTCTGTTGAGCCGCTCTAGCAAATTACTGAACCCAAGGAGAGGGTCATGGGAACCTCTGATTTGTAGCCAACTTGGACAGAAGTTGTGGGTAACCTGGGAACCCACTACTTGAAACTGGAAGCTGGGGGCAGTCTTGACGGGTGAGCCCTTAACATGTGGGGTCTGCACTCACTCCAGGTAGTGTCAGAATTGAACAGAACTGTAGGACACCAGTTGGCATCCAGAGAAAATTGGAGAATTGCTTGGTGTGGGAAAAACACCCATTCAAGTGGCATCAGAAGTGTTCTGTGTGTAAAGGAGAAACACAGGAGATTTTTCTTTACGATGGACTACTGATAAATGGTGTTAGGGCTATAGGTTCTCCTATATAGGAAAACATGAAACAGAATCCCTACCTCACACCAGCCACAAACATCAAAACCAAATCGATCAATCACTTAAATGTGTGGAAGAGAAAGGATGCACTGGAGAGACAGAAGATTACAGTTTTGTCCGACTGTTTTTTGTGAAAGTTTGGCTTGGATGTGTTTTTGCTTGGATCAAAGAAATAGCTCTGCTTCATGATTTCTCTGGTCCTTTAGCAAGAACTCTGATCAACCAGGGTTCACAGTCATGCGGTGATACCCTCAAGGACCTCTGGGTGGTGTGGAGCTTCTGCCCCTCCACTCTCTGACCTGATCGTCTTTTTAACTTCTTGAGCTGATTTCTATAGTTTTCCTGTCTCCTTCCTTTTGGCCAGATGTCACTTTTTTTTTTTTTAAGATTTTATTTATTGGGGCACCTGGGTGGCTCAGTCGTTAAGCGTCTGCCTTCGGCTCGGGTCATGATCCCAGGGTCCTGGGATCGAGCCCCGCATCGGGCTCCCTGCTCAGCGGGAAGCCTGCTTCCTCTCCCACTCCCCCTGCTTGTGTTCCCTCTCTCGCTGTGTCTGAGAAGGCAGACGCTTAACGACTGAGCCACCCAGGCGCCCCCAGATGTCACTTCTTACTGGTCCCTGTCTACCTGTGGCTCCTATGGGTAGAGGTCAGGCCCAGCTAATGGGCTCCTAATCTGCTGAGGGTTGGGAAAGCTTGTCAGTACTTTCGAAATCAAGAGCATCCGGTTTTAAGAAAGAGGCTTCCTAAAGAAGAAAGAGACTAGGCTTCAAGACATCTGTTGTTCCTGCTCAGATCCCCGCAACCCCTGCCCCATCAAATGGGGTTTGGCTCCGTTCCTGACAATTGAGGATACCTGAAGTATAAGCATGTACACATGCCTCTCACTGTCTTCATAAGATAAAAATAGCCCCATGGGCTCCCCTTTCAAAGTCATCACCTGAAGGATGCTTTGCTCACATACCTAGCTTTCAGAGGCTCCTCCCCTATATGTGGACAGCAGAATGCTTTCCAACTATTAGACCCACCCACAGATGGGACACAATGCAAGTGCACATCTGCAAGTATTAACAGTATCTGCCGTCACCCAGGATACAATGGTGTAAAAATTCCTTATCCTGGCTGTCTGCCTTCGGCTCAGGTCATCATCCCAGGGTCGTAGGATCGAGTCCCACATCGGGCTCCTTGCTCAGCAGGGAGCCTGCTTCTGCCTCTGCCTGCTGCATCCTCTGCTTGTGCCCGCTCTCTCTCAATCTCTCTGACAAATAAAATCTTTAAAAAGTAAAATAAAATAAAAACAAATGGTACTAATGCCTTCTTAAAAAAAAATTCCTTATCCTGTATGCTTGTCCTTTCAGACGGAAAACACTAGAAAGTATTAGAACGGAGTGGGGGGTGGCGGTGGGAACAGGGGGGGCTGAAGTAAGGAAAAGGCAGCCCGAGCAGCTGTCATGGCACCTCGGAGCCAGCAGGGGGCAGACGCAGCACCTCCGGGCCAGGTGCTGGCTCCCTCCAACAGTGAGTCAAATACAGCGTAAAAATACCCAGCAAAATTCTCCGGGCCGAACGCAAGCCTGTGTAAGAGACATACCAAGATGTCTGGATCCCTACAGTCTGACGCTACAAGTTAGGCAAAGATACAGACGAAAACCGAAAAGGAAGGTTTTAATCCAAACATAAAGGCAAATTGATGAATATTTTTAATTTCAGCTACTTAAAAAAAACACAATGTTTTATAGTTAGTTGAGTCAAAAACACTGGGCAGTCGAAAGGGTGTGAACACTCTCATATGCTGCACAAATTGGTACAAACTTTCTGGAGGGCATTTGGTATGGTACCAAAAAACTCAAAAATGTGCATCCTTTTGGCTCAGATATTTGAATTTCCAAGAATGTATGCTAAGAAGATAATTGCAAGTATGTGGCGAAGGTTCATCTATGAAGCTGTTTAACTCAACACGGTTTTAAACAGGGAAAGCTAGAAACAAACTAAATGTACGCCAGCAGGAGAAAGGCTAAATAAAATCTGTGCATCCGTGGCAGCCACTCTGTAATGCTGACTAATGTGGAGAAATGTCCACAAAACAGCGAAAAAAGGTTATAGAACAGCAAGTGCTCTGTGCTCCAGCTTCTGTTTCTAAAAAAGTACGTGAAATTACATATATTAAAAAGAATGGAAGGATTTACACCAAAATTTTAACAGTGGTTATAGCCGATTGGCAGTTACTAGTGAAAAAAAATTTTTTTTGCTTCTATTTTCCAAGTTTTCTACAACAGGCATTTATGATTTCAGCAATAAGAATAATACAACGAAAGTTGTTAACAAAGTAAAGGGGTACATAAAGTTCCAGAGAGTGGCCACAGAAAAGCAGGGAAGAGTTTGGGGAGCTGAGTGAGAGGCTTTGGAGGGGGTTGGTGAGCTGCGAAGCCCAAGGGCCACGGCCTCTGAGATTTCAGTTACTGGCGGCTCGGGGCAACTCTGTCCAGGGGCAGGGTAGGCGCTGCTGGTTTCTGCAGCAGGAGCACCTAGTAGCTTCTACGTAAGTCTCTACTTGTCCTAACTATGCTCCAGGTCAAAGACAGAGTAAAACAAATGGTCCTTATCCTTAATGAAGTTGACAGAAGAGAGATTTAAAACACAACAGGAGATCATTCTGTAGTCAAGGTCCACACCTGCCTGGGGAAGTACAAAACGCCCACGCAAACGGCGGGTTTCTGTGATTACGGCGGACACAGCGAGCAGCAAGAGAGAGCCGTGGCTGAGCCGAGAATGTAGGTTTCTGAGTTCAGAGGCAAAGCTGGAGTCTCCAAGGGTTGTCCAACATACGACCTGTGTTAGGATCTCCTGAGGTGCTGGTTAGAAAGGCAGACTCCAGCGCCCTCCTCGGACCCACTGAATCAGAATCATGGGGGCTGCCTAGCTTCTCTCTCATGCAGACCTTTCCCTGGGCTGGGCTATGTACTTGATTCCGACAGAAGAACTCCACTTGTAAACACAGCAAAACAGACGTGGAAATGGCATGCTCATCCACACCTTAATGCAAATGAGTTCAATGGATCCCCTCCAAAGTTGCTGCGGAGAGCCGATTTGGAGAGGAAAGAGGGAGAAGAGCAGGAGGGCACAACGTCTGGGTTGGGGGAGGATAATGATGGTGGACGCTGTGGTTCGGTCTCCATAATGAATGGTGTCTGGTGATACCACCCCCAAGGGAGGGCACTGCAAAGAGTGGGAGAGAACACTAGAGGTCCTTTCCAGTTTACCTGCAGCTGCTGTCTCCGAGCCTGTGTGTGTGTGTGCAAACTACTACTACCTGCTTCACCCTGCTTGATTCAGAAAGACGATGCCGAAGAGAGGATTCTCAAGAACCCATGGAAGGACAACAGGCCCTGGCTACTTCCCTCTTCCCTCCCATGACCTCGTAGCATGCTGGCCTGGTGCAGGTTCTCAACATGTCTGCTGAGTTGAAAATGGAGCCAATGAACACCCAGTGAATGGAGTGGGGAGCCTGGTGGAGGAATCATGGCTGAGAGCAGCTGTGGGCAGGTGGGGGACGTAGGGGAAAGGTCTGCATGAGAGAGAAGCTAGGCAGTCCCTTTGCCTTTTTTTTTTTTTTAAGATTTTATTTATTTACTTGACAGAAAGAGACATAGCAAGAGAAGGAATACAAGCAGGGGGAGTGGGAGAGGGAGAAGCAGGCTTCCCGCTGAGCAAGGAGCCTAACACCGGGCTCGATCCCAGGACCCCGGGATCATGACCCAAGCCGAAGGCAGACGCTTAACAACTGAGCCACCCAGGCGCCCCAGTCCCTTTGCTTCTTGATATCACACCTCAAGAGGTCCTTATTGTGGCTTTGGGGACTGGTACAACTGAGCCACTGGGAAGTGACACCAAGTCTGAGGCCAGCCAAGGGAACCAGAGATTTCCCAGGACAGTCAGTCCACCCAAGCCAGGAGATGGCCCTATTTATACCTTCAGCAATCCCCAAGCTCTATTTCCACACTTGGTTACCAAGCTCCATCCCCAGGCCCCTACTCCAGGGATGGAGCCAATACTGTCCTCCTCAGGAGTCCTGATTATGTGACAAGTCTGGGCTTGCTCTGGCTGGTGTGAGAGATGAGAGGCTCTGGGCAAAAGAAGGCAGGGACAAGGGCCTCCCTGTCCCAACATCTTGGGCTGCAAGGGCCCTTTGGTCAAGATGCAGACTTGACTATCTCCTCTTCCCCTCCCACCCTGGTAGTCACAGCTGGGACGCAGGGAGCTGGTGAGATGGGGCTGAAGTATGGCACCTGGTGGAGGGGGTAATAGGTCAGAAAGAACATCAGGCTCCAGAAGGATCAGCCCAGCTGGGGAAGGGTGCAGGCAGGGGAAGTGGAGCCCAGGTAATCCCTTCAGGAAGCGTGGTATTTATAGTTAGACTTAGCCCAGGATGACCCTCAGAGCCGGTAAGCTTCGAAGGGAAAGTGCTAGCCCAGCTCTGCTAGCTGGGGCCTCCCCAGCGTGGGCCCTTCTTCCCCATTCATTCCCTCAGGCCCAGCTCCAGGGTCCAGGGAGGGGAGGGGGTGGAGCCAGTTGCTAAGTGACAAGCCAGGCTTCCTAAACTGTATCACCACCTGGGCAGGGCTGAAGGAATCAAGGTTCCTCTGGGAGCCCTGTACCAGGCTCTGTGGCGACACCTGGCCCTGCAGTTCTCTGTGATGATCCTGTCTGTCCCCCCTGAGGCTGGGACCACCTCCACTTCATCTCTGGGGTCCTGGGGCAGGCCCAGGGTCTGGCATGCAGCAGGTCTCAGTAACTGTTTACCCAGCGAGTGAGTGAAATGAAGTGAGCAGGCAGTTTAGGAAAAGTGGGGGGGCGGGGGAAGCTGGAGACGGGAGAGGCAAGATCTGAGTTCGGAGAGCAGATGGAGCGGTCTGGAAGAAATTCCTGTAAGCAAGAGAGTTCGTTAGGAAGAAAGGGGGTGGCAGAGGAGGGAGTCCAGGAGAGAACAAACCAGTTCCTGAGGTGCACAGGGAGGAAACCCGTTGGAGGAAGAGGGGCTGGATGTCAGAAACCAGGCCCACTGAGGGCCTGGAACCTTCTTGGCAATTGGAAAGACGAAAGTGCAGCCAAGAAAAATAAACCTGCCCAGAGGCCCCCTGCTTGGGCAGTGGGTGTGCACAAGGGGGCACACATAACTGCAGAGACAGTACGTGCTTTCATGCGCTTGCACACAATGGACACATTTACTGGGGTGAGCTTAGGGGAGCAGGGCCCTTATCTACTCTGCCTTGTGCCTCCAGCCTAGGACCCCCCGCCACATGTGGCCAGGCAGGGTGAAAGGTGGCCTCCCAGGGCCAGGCACTGACCAACTCTTCCCCTGACCTGCGCTGACTTCCCCCAGCCATCCTCCTGTCCCATTCCCTGGTGGAAAACTCTTGGGCTGTCTGATCTCAAATACAAACAGAACCCCCAAATCCTCAGGGTCTGCTCTGGGATCTAACCTGCCATACAACCAACAGCTCCTTTTCTGAGGCTGGCTGGGATTCACAAGTAGAGTTAAACATTGAGTATTTGGGAAATCACTGCACCTCTCCTTGTTTTAGGTTCATATGAATTTAAAACAACAACCACCGCCGCCCCCCACCCCAGCCAATTCCTTTCTTGTAGTGAATATATTCCTATCTTCACCATGTACTGATGTTTGTTTCGGGAGCACCAAAGTCCTGGCCTGAATGTGAATGGTTCCACTGCTACCAGCTCTAGAAGGAAACTTGATTACATGTGTTTTCTGGAAACCCAGATTACAGATAATTATGAGGTAAGAGACACCTTCACAAACCTTCTCTCTCCAATGTGGCTACTCACTCACAAATGGGCTTCAGATATGGGGGTGGGGGCGTTGCTTCAGCGACTGGCCACCTGTGTGAGCACGGGGGGACCACCTCACCACTCTAACCTCGGCGTTCCCACCTGTAAAGAGGACATAACCTCCACCTTGTGGGACTGCTGTAAGGATCACAGACACCACTCTGCCCGAAGCTTAAAAGGCAGTACTATTGTAATTAGCAATCATGCCAAGCCAATAATGCTTATTACCACTACGCAATTAAGAGAATGAAAGGTTACTATCCTTTTTTCCCCCATCAAGTTGCTGTGATTTTGAAAACTTTGAAAACTCTTGCTGCTGTGAACTCCTGGTCTCTCCTTCATGGTACAGGAGGACGGAAGGGTTAAATGAGGTTACGTCTGACAGGGACAAAGAGCGGGTTCGATGCAAACCTGTGTCCCTGGCAGCTGCACAGCAGAGGGTCAGCACTTTTCCTGGGGCAGAAGAGGGAGGATGGTGGCTAATAAATAAAACAGAACTCTCCAGAGGTTGCTAGAAAGGTCTCTGGTATCTGGCCAGCTCCCCTGGCTACCTTGGGACTCCAGGGAAGAGAGACAGGTCATCTCTGCCACTGTGCTTTCCACAGCCCTGCTGGCAAGGGGGGTCCCCATGGGCTTGGCGGCCAGGTGCCTGGAGGCCGAATGGCACAGCCTGACTTCTGACACCGGAGACTCCTTCTTACCGGGCGTCAAGTGCCCCCAGCCCTCTACTTGGATGTGCGCCACGCCATCAGGACAGGTGCCCCAGAGCGTGGCGGGATCCTGAAGCAAGGAGTGACCTTAAAGTCAGTCAGCCCAGCCCCTTCGTTTTATAGACGAGGAGACAGGCTCTGAGAGGTGTTGCGAACAGTCCTGCACTGCACAGCTCTTGCCTGTGTGTGCGTGTGTGTGTGTGTGTGAGCACGGGTGTGTGTGTGTACACAGTGGGGATGGGAAGCAGATTCTTCCTATCAAACCACTCCACTGCCAGTGGAAGCGGAATTATAACTAGAATATTAAAATGTCAGGAGTTTGAGAGATGACAAATACGCCAACGGGAAAGCAGCAAGCAGAACACACATCGGAGCAAGTGCAGAGGAGTTAGGAGTCTGCCCTCCCCCCCCCAGCTCCCACTAGGGACGAACGGAATCTAAGGGCCGGGCCCTCCCAGGACACGGTGGCCTAACTGTGCGCTCGGGTCTCTAGAAACACAGACTCTAATTCTGCATGGCTGGTTGGGGGCTCAGTGATGGAGACCAACCTCCTACCCACACAACACTCTTGCCGGGGGCAATTCAGCCTGTGTGCACTTCTAGTGACGAGGTGCTCATGGTACCAAGCGGAAGCCTACTGCTTTGTGAGACCGGCCAAAAGGTGAGAAAGTTAATAATCTTAGAGTCACCCTTCACTGAGCACTAGCTATGTAGCAGGCAGCAGAACAGAGGCTGAAGGTCCCGAGTTTGGAGTCAGAACTGGGTTTGAACATCAGCTCCATCATAAATTAGGGAAGTGACTCTGGGTAAATGACTTCAGCTTTCTAGTCTCCTCTCCTGGGAAGTAGGGAGTGGTAACATATTACTTCTTAGGGAGGTCACGAGGCTTAAACATATATACGTATATATTAAATTAACTAATAGAGTCAAGAAGATTATATGTAAGGGCGCCTGGGTGGCTCAGTTGGTTAAGCAACTGCCTTCGGCTCAGGTCATGATCCTGGAGTCCCTGGATCGAGTCCCGCATCGGGCTCCCTGCTCGGCGAGGAGTCTGCTTCTCCCTCTAACCCTCCCCCCTCTCATGTACTCTCTCTCTCTCATTCTCGCTCTCTCAAATAAATAAATAAATCTTTAAAAAAAAAAAAAAAGAAGATTATATGTAATAAATCAACTATTGGAACCCTTCCGGTGTGGTCTCCCTAGCACCCAGCCCCACCAGGCTCGTTTCCTCAACTGAAGACACACACATACCCCAACACCATACTTGCCACAGAGCAGGCACTTATTATGGTCACTGAAATTGTTTTTGCCATTATTATTATTAACATTGTTCTTTTGACCTGAAATCCATCGGCTCGGTTCTCTGCAGCGACACAGAACAAGTCAAAACCTCTTCCACGGGGCTGATAGTCTCCTCCTCTCCAGAATGACGATCCCTTTTTCCTTCTCTGTGGCTTTCCTTCTCTCTTTGTGGGTTCTCTGCCATCCTGTTCACCCTCCCCTCAACCAACCTAACCTACTGGCCCAGGTGAGGTCTGCCCAGTGCCAAGGCCCTCTGGGCTCGTGCTTTCCTCGATCTGAGCAGCAACCCCACTGCCTCCATGGCAAACCCGGTGACAAGTTCGCCCAGGACTGTTAAAGCTGGAGCCAGAAAAGACCCCATCATCCTCTCCCTGGTTGTGGCTCTCCATTCTCTCAATCCCGGTGTTCACTCACAGTCCAGCTTACCCCGGGGAGCTGGGCCAAAGTTACTGTGTGTCTTTTAGGTCTGTATCTCAAGTGGGGTGAACCTGGAGTTAGAAGACCTGGGTCTTTTCTATCGTGATCCATGCTGTGTGAGCCAGGGCATGGCACTTAACCTCTCTGAGCACATCTGCCAAATGTGAATGCCTCTCGTCTTTGCACCTTACAGAGCCACTGAAATGCTCCAGCAAGTTTCTGTGCAAAGTGCTGTGGTCAAGTGCGACATGCACACAGATGCCTGACATCCCTGAGATCTGCAACCCCATCTTTTTAAGGCTCACTCCCTTCTTCATGTGGCACAGCTCAAGACCCACAACACTCTGTTTGTGGATCAACAGAGAACTCGTCTGAGCACGTTCAGTCTCCCGAGCCGGGCTCAGGCCTTGCACGCAGCTGTGCCTGACTCACTCTTCCCCCTTCCTCCCCTACAGCCCGTGAATCACCAGCCCCGTCAGGCCAGTGTCCTCCCTGGTTCCCCTCCCGAGCACTGCGCCTGGTCACGACCTCCATCCCTCACGACGCAGGAGGCCAGCCCTCTTCCCACCAGGGCCCACGGCTCTTCTCCCCTGACCCCGTGGCACAGGAGCATCCATCCCACAGCAGCTCTAAGTCACACGCCGCCTCCCATGCATGTTCCCCGCGCACAGTGCTGCCCCTGCGACTCTCAGTGGCTGGAGGGCAGGCTCTCGAGAGGCAATGCAGGGCGGTATATGGAAAACACGGTTGCCTGGGACCCACCCCCCGAGACTCTGATTTGACTGCACTGGGGTGTGGCTTGAGCATCAGAGGGGTTTTAAAGCTCTCCCAGTGACTCTGATATATGGCCAGGGCTGAAAAAGCACTGATCTGGAACCAGGTTGCCCAGCCTGGCTGGCTGCTCCGATTGTTTAATTAGGCTTCTGAGAGGGCCTGGCAGGGGGTTGCTCAGGGAGAACCCTAGGCCTGCCTGAGGCTGACCATCTGGACAGTCCTTTCAAGGCTTGGAGCCAGACTGGTCATAAGGCAAAAAGTGGGTAGTTCAGGGGACCCTGCGCTAGGGGAAACCCGGCTGCACCGTCCAGAGGATATGGCCTAAGCCCTTGCTTGCCGAAGGGACAGGGTAAGCCAAAACAAGAGGACTAGCTTGGACTAGCTATCTCACTCTCCTTACTAACAAGGAGGGCCCTGCCCCTCCTGACTCGACTCAACCTGAAGCCTGGTCTCTCATGCCTGTGTGGCCAGCACCCAGACACCCTCTTTGTAGACGTAGGCCTCTTCCTCCAGGGCTGAGCCCCAGACTTCTGGATAGAAAATGTGCAGCTCCAAGGCAAGGGGGACAGTGTGTGAGAGCAGAGGGAGGGAGGTCCTATTTCCTAAGAAAATCTCCCACCCCCTCCCCAGCTGCTCTGGGCAAGAAGAAAGGAAAAATCTGACTCATCATGCTGTGTGACTCACAGGCCGACGAAACTTACTTGCCAGACTGGCAGGGAGGAGAGCCTGCTGCTCCCACCACAACCAGAGGCCATGGGCAGGTAAAGCCCATCCCTCCATCCCTGCTCACCACCAGCTCCAGGCCTGGGTGGCTGGCCTGGCAGGAGTGCCTTGCTCAGCTTGGTGCCCCGACAGCCACACCCTCCCGTGGTTGGTTTAGTAACCTGCTGCACCAAGGGGCAGGGCTGGGAAGAATAGAGAACTCAGGTTTGGAACACAGAGAGGTGACTTTGGAATCAGAGAGGACCTGGGTCTGACTCTTAACTCTATGCCCTCATAGGTGGGAGCCTCTTGACCTCAGTTTCCACATCCATAAAATGGGAGCAATAAGTCTTGAAGGACTATTGAGGATTAAACAAGACCTTATTTGTAATCTCCTAGTACTGTGTGAGGCACAAAGTAGGAGCTCAAAAGTGGTAGTGATTATTACTAGGTGTATAAGTACCAGATTTAGGATTACAAAAAGGTTTTTTGTTTACATCATTTCACTTAATCTTTTTTTAAATTTTTTTTTATTTTTAAAGATTTTATTTATTTATTTGAGAGAGAGAGACACAGCGAGAGAAGGAACACAAGCAGGGGGAGTGGGAGAGGGAGAAGCAGGCTTCCCGCAGAGCAGGGAGCCCGATGCGGGGCTCGATCCCAGGACCCCGGGATCATGACTTGAGCCCAAGGCAGACGCTTAACGACTGAGCCACCCAGGCGCCCCCATTTCACTTAATCTTTACAACAACCTTGTAAGGCAAATACTACTACTCTCATTTTCCAGATGAGACACTGAGGTTCAGGGACCCTGGGGCCATGGCAAGAATCCAGGGAGTGGTTTCAGATCCTCATTCCCAGCCCCGTGCTTGTCTCGGATGCCGTCCTACATGCCCCCTCCCCTGGGCAACGTGAAGGACCCCGTGGCTGTGACAGCGCACACAGCTGACAGGCACAGAAGCAGCTCTGCCTCCAGCCCAAGTGGGAAGGCCTGGCTGGTGACACCACTGACCGGTTCTGCATCCAGAATGGCATTGCCACCAGTCCTGCCCTGCCTCCCACCCAGCCTAGCTTGACTCTAGCCCACGTGGTGTGACCGGAAATTCACTCACTGCGGCCTGTGTGCGCGTCAGCCTCCACCCCAGGCTGTGAGCTACTCGAGGCCGCACCTGGTCTCGCCAGTGCTGGCGTGTGAATGCCCGGCCCCTAGCCTAGAGCCGGGTAAGCAGGCAGTCGGGCTGCCAAAAGCCTCCGATGCCAGACCTGAGATGCAAGGCCACGTACTTGTAGGACTTGGGCATGTTATTTACCTCTGAGAACCTCAGTCGCCTCCTCTGGAAAATGGGGATAATAAGTCACTGCCTTACAGTTACGATGAGAACTATGGTAATAACCACGGTAATAAGCAGTGCTAACTATGGTAATAGCAATCATGGCTAATATTTATTAAGTTCTTATGCCAGACACTGTTCAAAGATCTTTCTACGAATCAAATCGCCTCGCCCAGAGGTCACACAGCTAGATGGCGGGCTGGTTCTGAAGCCCCCACAAGATACCACTGCTCCGGAGTGTCAAGTGCCTGGTATGTCCTAAGTGCTCAGAACTTAGAAGCTAGTCTAGCGGATGCTTTGGAAGCATTTCTAAGATGAATCAATGAATGAACTTCTTTTGGTCTAATTTCATTTCCATGCACAAGCATATATTATTGAGCCCTCATCTGCATACAGACTGAGTTATTTGAAGTTCTGTGAAACATAAAGTTAAAAAAGAACAAATTAAAAAAAAATAGAAAGCAAGGCCTCCTCACCCCTCTGCAGGAGGGTAACAGGATCCAGACTGCTGGGGCAAGAGCCAGGGATCCCAACCCTGCAAGTTCCATGCCCCTCCCCCTTCCTCAGAGAAGGTTCCGAATGGGATTCAGGAGAAGAGGGGGAGGAAACGGCCAACGGTGCTGGCTCTGCCTGGCCTTCTGAGGTCCCACTGGGGGTGCTTGTGTGGAAGGGAGGGCCTCAGGGCTGCCCAGGCACCTCGTCCACAGCTGTTAATGTTGGCAATGCCGGCGAGGGGCTGGTCGGAGGGCAAGGAGCTCACAGTGCTGAGTAGCCTCGAGGAGCTGGCCCTGACGTCCGTACGGGGGGCAGGCAGAGGCAGGGGGCCCCCCGAGTCCTCCCACACAGCACCACCCTCCAGTCAGGCCACAAGGGCAGGCCCCCAAACTAGACAAGGAGAGGGCCTCCTCAGCCAGCTGCAGGGGAGCTCTTTTCTAAGCAGCAAAACCCGTTTCAAAGAAAATAGTGAATGGCTTTCAGAGAAGCCCACTTACCATGTGAGGCAGAGAAAGGGGATCTGTTGTGGGGGGCAGGGGGTAACACCAACATGCCCTCCCCTCCCGGCACCTCCCTGACAGCTCCGCCAAACCCCAGGCCCCCAGCTGCACACCCCCCCAGGCCTCTCAGGGACAGGTGCCCTTCCCCTCCAGGGCAGCTCTCTCGGTGCGGCTATGAAGGCCGCATAGCTCAGCCCCCGTGACCTGGGACAGCCCCTCACCTGGGCCCCTATCTGTAAAATGAGCAGGCTGGACTAAGGGATTCAGGAAGCCTTCTAGCTCTAAGACTCAACTCAAATCCGCCCTGTGGAAAGGCCTGTGTGGGGCTCCTGGGGGGCACAAAGACAGCTAAGGCAAGACTCTTGCCGTCCAAAAACTCACAGCCCCTGCAGAAAACTGCAAGGCAAACCACATGTGTGATAATGTAAGCACACAAGCACGCAAATGCATGTGCATGCACACACACACACACACACACACACGCACACATGGAAGACCTACAGGATTCCTTGTGCAAAATGCTGCAAGAGTCGGAGGGGAGACTCTCGAAAACCCATGGGGAACCCGTGGAAACTGCCTGGTCTCTCCCAGTCGTCTACCAGTGCCAGGTACTGTGGACACACAGATGAGCATGACAAGTCCCTGACCAGACGGGTTCAAACGATGCACAGCGATCCACTTTAGTTTTGTGATACATTACGTTCATGCTCACTACTTTGAAAACACTCGAAATGCATAATTTAGGAAACCCTTGTAACCTGTTACTCGGTGGCACATTAAAAAAAATAAACAAAGGCATAATAAATACGTGATACATGCAAATTCTGTTCAAAGAACCCCCACCCCCACCCCTACCCGAGCAGGCAAACTGCTGCACACTAGAGCGGAGGTATGTGGAAAGCATATCGGGAGCCCACAGCCTGACTGACCGGGCCTCTTATGCATCTGCCAAAAGGGTGGGTGGGAGCTGGGCTACATCCTCTCCGCGGCTTTCAGCTCTGACCATGTATGACAAGGACTCTAGAAATAAGCAGGCTCCAGCTGGCTGAGGGCAGGCTGGGGGCAAGCCTCACCCTCACTGTCGCATTTCTGACTTCCCACCTCCGCCCTCTGCACACAGTGAACTGCCCCACTTTGGCCTCTGCGGCTGCTAGAGGCAGCAGGTTCCAAGCTCTGGGCCTCAGTTTCCCTCTGGGATAATGGCGGTGGCAGGGGACGTGAAGCATCCCTGATGGAGGGTCCAGATACAAGAGGACCAGCATATGCAGAGCCTCCAGGCTGTCTATGAAGCCTTCAACCCCGGTTCTCTCTCTCCTGCCCCTGATGCTAATGGGTTTGGCCTGGGAGCAGCCCTGTTGGCCGGCACCCAAGTACACAGGACCCTGCCACCCCACCCCCAAGGTAACCCAATTCTTCCCGGTCAAATGACAGCTGGAGGGGGGAGGGAGGGAGCCCAAAGCGGGAAGGGCAATGGTAACTGGCTCACAGGGTGGTGAGGCCCAGACAAAAGGGTCATAGCCCAGATTCCTTTCAACACAATTCCTGAGCACCCACTGTGTTCAAGATCCTGCTCGGCACTCAAGGGACCTGAGAAAATGAGGATGACACTTTAATTACCTTAAGCATGTCTCAAGGTTTAAACCGCATCTCCTCAGAGAGGCCTTCCCTGATAATCTAACGAAAGTGGGCTCCCCTATTCCCCGTCCCAGTCTCCACTCTCCTCAGTAGCGTCTATCCCAATTCTGCCATGGTTTGTCTACTCATTGCTCCGTCTCCCCATTAGTACTTCAGCTGCTTAAAGGCAGGGCCCTGGTCTCTCCCCCCCCGCCCCTTGCACCCAGCACCCCATACAGAGTAGGTCCTCAGTGTTAGGTGAATGAAGGAATGCATGGACAAATCAATGACTAGACCACCAGACAAGAAGGAAAGGACGTAAACAACGATTCAGAAGTCTGTGGGGACGCAAAGGAGGGAACGGGCACATCTCTGAGGCTCCGTGGAGGAGATATCACAAACACTGTGAGCGTGGCCTGCAAAGAGGGTGAGGGAGGAGGAGTCCCAGGTGGAAGGTAGGGAAGCAGCACTGACCTGGAGCCATAGGGCAGCAAGACGGGCTGAGGCCCAGTGAGTCCTCCTGGACCCTGATGGGTGCCCTGCTCCCCGCCCCACTGGCCTCTGACGAATCACTGGGGTCCACTCTTCATTGACAAAGCCAGGACCATGTAAATATCTGAGCACAGCTCTGCAGCGTGGTGAGCAGGGGTTATTTCTAATTAGGCAAATGCTATCTGTGGCACCCATCGGACTATCCGCCTTCTTCTTGTCTAGTTTCCTTCGCCCCTGGCTGACTGGTGCTGGTTCTGAACATCTGTGCCACCACTAGGCGCCATCCCCCACTAGGGGACTGAAGGGTAACTCGACCTTGTCATGAAGAAACGTTTTATTACCCCTCCCCCCATCCCAGGTCTCAAAAGAATTTCTAACGACATTTAGATTACATTTTTTTAAATGGAAATGCTAAGACATATCTGTCAATTTAAGCCTCTGGTCAGCATATAAAAACCAGAGGTTCACACTGAGCTGACAGAATGCCAGAAAAGGTGTTCTGCTCAATCTGGAAGGTTATGATGTCTCTGTGAGTCAGTTCCTCAAGGCCAAGGGATGGGGCAAGAACGAAGGTAAGAGATATGGCCAGAGGGAGGAAGAATGAGTGGGAAAACCCAGAGTTCCCCAATCCGTAGATCCAGGCGAGATTTCCTACACTGCACAGTCCTCCTCCTCCTCAAGGGAAGAAGAGCCTCATGGTGGAAGAGGGGGGCAGCTCCATCCTGGCCAACTGGGGCTTTCCATACAGCATTTTAGATGTTGACTGGGTGTGACTTTGTGGGGGCAGGGGGGAGGGGTGGCTGTCAAAGAGGCCTGGGAGCTTAACACCACTTCTGTTCTGGGCAGAAGTCTAGGTCTAGAGAAAATGCCAGGGGTCAGATGGTGGCCCCTAGAGGCTATGTGCTTCCCAGGAAAACCTGCAGCTGGAAATGAGCCCAA
Organism: Halichoerus grypus; assembly: GCF_964656455.1. Taxonomy (NCBI): domain Eukaryota; kingdom Metazoa; phylum Chordata; class Mammalia; order Carnivora; family Phocidae; genus Halichoerus; species Halichoerus grypus. The sequence goes on from NC_135718.1 coordinate 30,361,222, forward strand.
ATTTATACAGACAGCATTAGCATCTGCAAAGGAAAAATCCGGGGAAATGCACACCAGTCTTTCCACGGGAGGGGTGGGGTGATGGGTGTTTTACTTTCGAGGGTATGTATCTGTGTGTCTGGCATTCTCGCCCAGCGTCTCTGCCATAGACATCTTTGCAGTGTTTTTGCCACAAATATTTTCACCACATAACTAATTGGCTGTAAGGCCATACTGCCATACAAGATAAAATAATGAAAACTAAAAGAGGGGTATTAAAAAGGACAAAATGAAACATGAAAAAAATTAATAAAATTGCCATCAGGCAATTTTGCTGTAAAAGATAAAGTCATGAAAAGTTTTAAAAAGGAAAATTCATTAAAAAGGACATAATGGAACATGAAAAACGAATAACAAAATTAAAAAGACTTTACTGTGAAATATTTTTCATACGTTGAAATATTTTCATACATTTAAAATGTGTGTAGAGGGGCGCCTGGGTGGCTCAGTTGGTTAAGCGTCTGCCTTTGACTCAGGTCATGATCGCAGGGTCCTGGGATCGAGCCCCGCATTGGACTCCTTGCTCAGCGGAGAGCCTGTTTCTCCCTCTCCCTCTGCCTGCTGTTCTGCCTACTTGTGCTCTCTATCTCTCCGTCAAATAAATAAATAAAATCTTAAAAAAAAAATGTGTGTAGATTCATGGCAATACTATGCCAATAACTGGTTTTATATTATGGATTATACCTAAACACTTGTCTTCAAAGTCTTTAGTTCATAGTATTATGCTTTTTTTTTTTTAACTACAGTTTCTTCCTTCATTAAGAGAGGTATCAAGGTCCAAATACAGTTGACCCTTGAACAACATGGGTTTGAACTGCACAGGTCCACTTATATGCAGGGTTTTTTTTTTCTGATATATACAGTACAGTATTGTAAATGGATTTTCCCTTCCTTATGATTTTCTTTTTTTTTAAGTTCTTATTTTTTTTTACCAAGATTTTATTTATTTGAGAGAGTGAGCAGAGAGAGAGAGAGCATAGCTGGGTGGAGGGGCAGAGGGAGAGGGAGAGGCAGACTCCCCACTGAGCAGGGAGCCTGATGCGGGACTTGATCCCAGGACCCCAAGATCGTGACCAGAGCCGAAGGCAGACGCTTAACCAACTCAGTCACCCAGGTGCCCTTAAGTTCTTATTTTAATTCCAGTTAGTGAACACGGAGTGTTACATTAGTTTCAGGTATACAGTAAAATGATTCAACACTTCCACATATCACACTGTGCTCTTCCTTATGACTTTTTTTTTTAATATTTTATTTATTTATTTGAGAGAGAGAGCATGAGCAGGGTGAGGGGCAGAGGGAGAAGCAGGCTCCCCACTGAGCAAGGAGCCCGACGTGGGACTCGATCCCAGGACCCTGGGATCATGACCTGAGCCGAAGGCAGATGCTTAACCGACTGAGCCACCCAGGTGCCCCCTTATGACTTTCTTAACACTGTCTTTTCTCTAACTTATTTTATTGTAAGAACACAATATATAATACATATAATAGACAAAATATGTGTTAATCGACTATTTATGTTGCCAGTAGAGCTTCTGGTGAACAGCAGCTATGATTAGTAGTTAAGTTTTTGGGAAGTCAAGAGTTATGTGTGGATTATTGACTGTGCAGGGGGTCAGCACCCCTAACCCCCACATTGTTCCAGGGTCAACTGTACTAAGATGCATATTTGTAACAGAGCTTTGTATTGTGTTGTGAAAGCCTTCCCCACCGTTGTTTGTTCTTGGCAGACTGTCCCACATCTGCTGATAGATGTTCCAAAGTTCTATGGAAAACGTGGAAGAAACACTAATGCTATCACACTGATGCATTTGTAACTGAGCTTCGGTCACTGTAACTGGTGTGCTCCCATTTCCTGGATCGTCTGGTGTGCAGCCTGGCTCCACACTCTAGTCCACACTTCCAGCGAGGTTTATCACCGAACTTTCTAGCAGGTCCGTATACGGAGTTGTGTCATCATCCACTATTTTAAGACCCCACCTCGTCTACTTGTCACTGCACAGACCACTAGGAGGGCTAGCTGAGGTTTATATAATATAAAAATGAGAGTTTTATCAATGGAGAAATGAAATCAAACTGACAACTAGCTTCAATAGATTAACTCTACTGAAGGCAGCTGATTCATCAGCGAAGAAAGGAGACTGTCAACCGGTTATTTTATCTTTTACGGCAAAACTGCCTTATAGTCAATTAGTTACGTGACGAGCATGTTTGCTCTGAAATGCTGAAAACAAAGAGGTCTATGGCAAAACTATCTAGAACCATATATTTGTGTATGCACTGACTTTTTAAAAAAATTGTGTGTGTGCGTGTATGTGTGTGTGTTCCTTAAGCTTTGCTTCAATGTGGTTTGGTGGAAAACTTCATGAGCCTTACGGGGAAAGGCAATAAAAGATCCTTGTCATGACAAGGCTGAAATGGCTCAGCCAGGACTGTGGGTGCCTTCTACCCACAAGGCACCTCTAAAGACTCTTTCTAGCCATCCTGGATCCAATAAAGCTCCCATGTAAGCCACTTTGAATGAGTTGTGCCGCAAATAAGCTGTAAGGGCAGGGCTGGGCTTACCCATCTCAGGAGCCCAGGGTTCAAGCCAGTGCCTGGCACACAGTAGGTGCTCCATAAAGGCTGAGACACCGACCAGGGAATGGATTACGTGGGGGAATGGATCACGTGTGGGGTGACCAGAGCTGAGGTCTCCTGGGACGGGGGGAGGGCGAGAATGGAAAAGGGAGGCAACAGAAGGAAGCTGCCAGCCCGAAAACAGCAGACTTCCTGGTGGAGCCGTCCTTAGGCCCTTGTGTCAGGGGAAGGCAAGCAGCTGGGTGGCCAGGAAAGGTTGCAGCGGGCCCTGCCTGCAGGGTTTCCCAGAGTAGAAGGCAGCAGGCCTGCCCCATCTGGGACGGCTGAGCCATGGCCCGTATCACCCGCCCTCCCCGAGACCAGTCTGACTAGGGCTTAAGATCTGTGTCAAACGAGAGCTGAGTCAGGCTTGGGGTCGGGGGGAGGACTGGCAGGGGGCAGGGATGACAGGTCAGGCTTATTCTCTCAGATGTGCTCCACCAGGGAAGCCAGGCAGAAGCAGCCTCCTCATCCTCCACCCCTACTCCCAGGGCTTGAGAGAAAGGCAGGCTCCCAAGGTGCCAAAACCCAGGAGAAAGGAAGGCCCCGGGAAGGCTCCCTCACAGACAGGAGACAGCTGATAAATGTGTTAGGAGGAGACCACCTGTTTCACCCCAAACTTCCCCCCGCCCCGCCCCCGCCATGGATCCATGCAGGCAGGCTCTGGCCGGGGTGGGGAGGCGGAGGCAGCCGACTGGGGGCAGCAGGAGTTAGCTGTTTTCAGCACCGCCACCAAAGGGACAGGGAGGGAGCCCCGTGGGCTCAGCTCCTGCTGCTGGAAAAGGCATCCACTCAGTTTCAACTCAGCTGGAGGTCAAGAACTGCGGAGGCTGGCAGCCCAGCCAGGGATGCTGTTTGCTTGCGAGGGAGCATCTCGTCGCCGTGGCGACCCAGGGCAGCACCAGCCAGGAGCCAGCCACAAGGCCAGGAGCAGAGCCCTCCCTGCTCGAGCACTGGCCTTGACCTTTCCAGCTGGGAAAGCTGATGCAAAACAGTCCACTGCCTTCCCTGGACCTGACCATGGCCCATGTAGACTGCAAAGATGCACATGACCCTGTCCTGTCCTTGCGAGGGCCCAGGACATGCCCAGAAAGAAGACCAAATCAGGAAGTGATGAAGGCCACAAAGAGGCATGAACAAGGACTAACATGGCTTTAAAGGAGAAAGAGTTCACCTTGATGGGGAACATAAAGGGAAAAAGACTCATAAAAGCTCCTGGGGGAAAAGATGGCATTAAGCAAAGAGGCAAATGCATATCCTCCTGTGGACAACTCCAACTCCACAAACGAAGAGCACCTTGTTTTGGGGTCCTCCCTCAGGCTAGCTGCTTTCCCTGATCCAGTCAGTCCCCTGCTGCCTTGCTCCCCAACCCTCAGTGTCCCACTTGGCTGCCCCACCCCACCTCTCGCCTGCCAGGTGGCTGACAACCCAGTCACCGGTATCACAATGCCCCTTCTGGCCTTGTCCCCACCTCAGCTCAGCTTTTCTGTTCTGGACCCATCCGGATACTCCCTTGTGGTAGCAAATCCTTACCAAAATCCCATCACATTCCTCCCCTGGGGGCCGGGAAACCACAAGGCCGTCTGCTTCATGCCTGGGAATAGTCCATAGTCGTTTCCAAGGTCCCCGGTCACTGGACGGTTTCTTGGAACACCAGAATGCTGGGTGTGCAGAAAGGGCCAAAGGGTCAGGTTCTGGAGCTGGTGCCAAATCAGCGCTAGGAGCCAGCCGAAGGCTGCAGCCCAGGGACTGGCCCCAGGACCCACAACACCACAGTCAGGGCTCCCCTGTCCAACGGCCCTTCTTGTCACTTTTTATGTGGTTGAAAAGGTGACAGATGCTAAGTGTGTGTGTGTGGGGGGGGGGAGTACATAATAGAAACATAAAAAGAAAAAGATTTAAGTCTCCCAAATCCCATCATCCAACAAAAACCGGCAATAACATGTCAAGAGATTTTCGTTCCGTTTTTCTCAGTGCGCACACACACACTGCTGGGACCACAGAGGGAATACAATCCACACCGCCGCCATTAGCATGTCCTTGGTCCCATCCTATTTTTATTTTCATCTGATGCCAGCTGCCACCCAGTGGTTTGCAACCCTTGTTGCTCATCAGATTTACCTGTGGAAGTTCCATGAAAATGCAGATGTCCAGGTTCCACCCCTGGAGATCAACTCAGGAAATAAAGGAAATCCAGAATAAATAAGATACTTCAAAAATTCTGTTATTTTTGTTTCATGTAGAAACATTCAATAAATATTCATTGAGCAGTCACAATTTGCTGGGCACTATAGGATATGTTTTTTCCTAACAGAAAGCTCTGCCATTCATTCTTTCATTCAAGAATCATGAGTGGAGCTTCTCCTACGCACCAGACCCCAACATGGGGAACAGGGACACAAAGTCAACAAGACAGGCTCTCAAGGTCAGAGCTACTAAGAGAGAGAGACTTAAGGAGGTAAGAGAAACCAATGCACAAATGCAAGGGCTGAACTCTACACAGAATCGTGGGGACACAGGAGATGGGTCTCACCCAGCCTGTGGCAGGTCCTGAAGTCTGCTCTGAATCGAAGGCATGGGCAGGGCTGAGCCAGGTGGAGGAAACAATATGAGCAAGGCCTCAGAGGTGAGCAGGGTCTGGGAACCACAAACAGTGCCATCAGAATGTACCATGCAAGGTGGGAAGTGGGCAGCTCACGGAGGGCCATTAGGCCAGTGAAACAGTGTGGATATTACTCCCTAAGAGATGTGAGGCCCATAAAAAGGTGAAGCAGAAGTTGTGACAGCTCACTCTGGAATGTGTGCATAGGATGGGTCTCAGGGGCCTAGACTGGAGGCAGGAGGGCCAATTAGGAGGGTGCTACGTTAGCAGAGGAGAGAAAATAAGGACCTGTACTTGGACTTTGTTGAGTGTCTCTTATGTAGCAGGCAGAATTGAGGGATGGATTTGAGAGGTACTTGAGTTACATATTTAGATTATTTCTATTTTTTTACACTAGGATGAAAGTCTGCACACATACAGCTTTGCACATACTTCAGCTCATTTCCCTATGATAAAGTCCTCGTGGGAGAATTTCTAGGTCAAAGGTAGGGATATTTTTAGGGTTCTTGGTGCCCTTTGCCAAATTGCTTTCCAGAAAGACCATATCAATTTTCATTTCCTCTAGCAGTATACAACAGTGCTTGTTAGACCCTCTCTGGCCCCCAAAAAGAAAGGCAGAGGTCAGCTCACATCCACCCCATTGCTATGGACTAAATCTTCTGCTTGGCCCAAACAAAATGACTATGTCCAGGAATAGGCTTTAAGACTGCACAAAGAGGGGCGCCTGGGTGGCTCAGTTGTTAAGTGTCTGCCTTTGGCTCAGGGTCACAATCCCAGGGTCCTGGGATCGAGCTCCGCATCGGGCTCCCTGCTCTGCGGGAAGCCTGCTTCTCCCTCTCCCACTCCCCCTGTGTTCCCTCTCTCTCTGTGTCTCTCTCTGTCAAATAAACAAAAAAAATCTCATTTAAAAAAAAGAAAAAAAAGACTGCACAAACAGGACATCAGGCTGAAGTGTGTGTTGCTCTGGAGCTGGGCTAGGCCAGGAAAGAGGCACTCTCTCCCTGCTCCAACCTAACTTCCTGCTGTTGTCAGTAACTTTCTCAGCAGAGATCATGTCATCTCCCTGCTCAAGAACTTTCCATAGCTCCCCACTACAAAATAAAAGCCAAACTCCTTAGTGTGGAATTCAAGGTTTCCCAAAAATAGGATCTGCAATACACCTTTCTATATACTCATTTATTCATTCAACAAATATTTGAGTACCTGCTATTTACCAGGCGCTGTACAAAAAGTCCTTGCTCTCATGGAGCTTACACTCCAGTGGGAGAGACAAATGATGCACAGGTCAATAAAGATATACCAGGTGCTTATTTATTTATTTGAGAGAGCATGATTGAGCGAATGTGCTCAAGTGGGGGGAAGGGCAGAGGGACGAGAGAATCCTGAAGCAGACTCCCTGCTGAGCACGGAGCCTGACGTGGGGCTTGATCCCAGGACCCTGAAGACCATGACCTGAGTCGAAACCAACAGCCGCTCCTCAACCGACTGAGCCACCCAGGCACCCCTATACCAAGTATTTATATGTGTTATACTAAATAAAGCGAAAAAATTAAGTGCCAAGGAACACACAATTATAGGAAGGGTGGCCAGGGAAGGCAGGTGCCAGGAGACAGGTGCAGAGGCCAGGATGGAGTGAGGAGTGAGCCATGTAGATCTTTCCCAGTATACTCAGACCACCCCAGAGCCATCGACCTTGTATGAACTTCCAAGTCTCCATGCCTTTGCTCTTGGTCTTCTCTCCTGAAGATTCCCCTCCTGTTGACGGGGAAGCCCTTCTGTGCCCAGCTCAAACATCACCTCTTCTGTGAAGCCCTCCTGACTCCACAAACCAAACCTGCTCCCAGCACTCCACCACTTCCATCTCCTAGTCTGCACAACTGCAAGCATCTCGAGGCCATGGGTGGCCTTTTAGCTCTCTATCTGCCGTGCCTCACACGCAAGAACGAGGGATCTCTATGTTGGCACTTAGAGATGGTCTGATCTCCACGCATGCCCCCTCCAGACCACACTGAGCTGCTCAAAGGCAGGAAGGAACTGCCTTACTCAGCTTCTGGTGCCCCCAGTTTGTATAGCCTAGAGCCTGGTGTACAGATGTTTGCCAAAGAGGGAAGCATGTGTACAGTTATCAGAGAGAGAGGGCACGTTACTGGCAGAGAAACATTCTTCCCTCAGCACATGCAAATGAAAATACTCTTCACCTTTGTGGTGAGATTTTTAGTTGTCTACCCAAACCCATTCTCCCCTCCGCCTCGGCAAGCGGCAGCCAGCCGGACTACATTTCCCAGCCTCCCCTGCAGTCAGGGTGGCCACGTGATTACATCCTTGCCGACAGAATGTGAGCTGTAGGGACAGGAGCCAAGCCGTAGAGGACCTGGGCCCAAGGACAGTGGGCATGCCTCTTCCGCCTTTTCTTTTCCCTTCCGCTGGTTGGGACCCAAGTGTGCTGGCAGCCCAGCTTCAACCATGCAGACGATGTCCTGTGATAGGGTGACAACCCAAAGGGACTGGGTACCAGAAAGACCACAAGCAGCAGAGCTGCCCCTCACCTGGTCTGCTCAGGTTGGGGATGTCAGGGCCATTACGTGAGCCAGAAAAATCAATTTCTCATTCTTTAAGCCACTGCATCATTAGGCCCCTTTTCACAGCAATATGCAGCCTTACATTACTGAATGCACTCCTGTACAGCAATGGGACGTAAGTCTGCATCGTTCTCAAACACTTTTCTCAGTGCCCACCGGGGAATGGGCAGTCCTGACTTCCAGCCAACCCACTAAGATCCAGCAGGGTGAGGAGAGGAGGCGAGATGAAGCCATTGTACAAATCACGGCAAAAACTCCGTAAGGAACATGTAAGAACCCACAAACGGGTAGAAGAGCACCATGACGAGAGCAGGAAAAGGCAGCAGCAGAGCCCATGAGAGGGACATGAAAGACAAAGCTGGTCCTGGAGGTCTGAAAGCCTGACTCCTCATGGCTCCCTGCTTCTCCCTCTCCCTCTGCCCTTCCCCCTGCTCCTGCTGTCTCCTTCTCTCTCTGTGTCAAATAAACAAATAAAATCTTAAAAAAAAAAAAAAAAAAAGGCTGACTCCTATGGGTAAGAAAGGGTTTAAGGGATGCAAAACCAAATGCACACACACGGTTGTTCTAGCCTCTCTGTGGGTTTCCTCACACCCATCCTGCTGGCTGTCACCGGGCGGAAGAGAAGAAGGAATGAGAGAAATGGGGAAGGACCTGGCCCAGGGGTGGGGGCATCATCTTACCGACACCACCTCCCACAAAGGAACCGAGGAACCAGGGAAGCTGTGTCTTTGTCAGCCTCGAGGGCCCTCACAGATCAACAGTCCTGCCATAATTCTGGGGCTGCTACACCCAGCACCACCTTGCCTTCATTCCACTTCTGGATAGCCACCAACTCACACCCGACGAGAAGGTACAAGGGCGGAAGACAGCCACTGCCTTCCCCCAGCACCCCCAGGTCCCCGAATCACCTGCCCAGCCATCCCAGCTCTGATGGGCTCAACAAGGCCCTGACGGCTCAACCCCACTTCATACAACCATCGCCAGTAAAGAAACAGTGAAGAAGACAGAGGCCCTGCGGAGGGCCAGCACAGACCAGGGGGAGGAGCTCAGGCTCAGGAGCCAAGCAGAAGAAGATTCGCACGCTGACCCCACCCATTAACCCGCCTTGTGACTCTAAGCAAGCTTCAGTTCTCAAATCTGTACAACAGATGATGCCACCTCCCAGGGCTGCTGCAAGGAGAAACGACAGGATGTACGTGGAAGGTACTCCACAATCACCAATTTCCTGCTATTACCCCCAGATGTCCTCCTTGCTGGCCTGCCACGATGTATAAGATTCCTACCGCGGGACTTGTCCTTCAGGATTAAGGCACTGTCGTGAAATATCCCTGTGCAGTAACATGTCACCCACCGCAAGGGCCAATTACATGTTCTGGGCGGGCTAGCAGCCAGGCATCCAGAGCATCTGCTTGGGGCTCTGATGTTAAAGCTCCCAGGTGCAGGCAGGCGTTGCTCTGAAGTGGCAGGTATGGTTGCCGAACCCTGAAGGAGAAGATGTTTTAAAGAAAGATGATGTGTCAAGGACGCTAAAGCTTCATTCAGATCTGGGAATCTCCAGGTGGGCAGAGCTGGAAGGCAGAACAGCTCAGGGGTGTCTCACAAGAAGAAAAACAGGAAAAGCAGAAAAAGGAAAGAGACAGGGAGGTGAAAGTCCTCTAAAGGAGAAGTAGGAAGGAGTCACCGGGGTGGCCCCAGCCCCTGGCAGCAGAGGCACTAAGCCGTCATCCCCTGGCCCCCCTCCAGATCCCTCCTCCGAGCTGCTCTGTCCCGTTCCTGGCACCATATGGCTCCTGCGTGTCCATCCCCACCCTCACCCTACCAGCCAGGTATGTTCTAAAGAGGAAGGAAGCCAAAAGCTTTGACCTTGCCGTTTGGGAAGCGCTCGCACAATCTTGTTGTAAAACATGCTTCAGGTCAGGAAAGAGGCAGAATGCACCCAAACAGTGAAGGACAAGACTGAGTATCTCTGGGGTTGTGTTTCCTGTCTGGCCACACATTTGGGAAGACCGGGGCAAGGCCCACGCACCTCTTTGACCTTCACCACACTGTAAGAAGGGTCACCAATGCTCATCAATGACTCAGATCCCAGCAACAGAAACAGGAAAGCTTCACAAAAGGGCAGCAGACCTGCTCCTGCAGAACCAGCAAGTGGGAGGCACAAAAGAGGCCCGGCTGGCCTCACTGAGCTCACTGAGCGCAGACATCCCTCACGAGGCCACCACGAGGGGCAGGGAGGCAGCACACAGGAACGGGCTTCGTAGAGGGCCAGGCCCACGCAAGGAAGGACTGTTTCTTCGTGAGCGCCATCAAAAGCTAGCCTTGCTCAAGGAAAACCCGGCCGACCCCCCGCCACAGGGTGCTGAGTGGAGCAACCCCACACCGGGTAGGCAGCCGGACCCCACCACCTTTCTGGCTCTCCCAGCGCTAACGTCCTGACACGTGCTCTGGTGCCAGGCACTGACGGGCCATCCCATCGATGTCCTCCAGGGCTCAACCCCAGTCAGCTGTCAGGCCTGCTCTGACCGTTGAAGGCCTTCTGCGGTTTACAAAAGTGCTCCCACCCACATCAACTCATGTGATGCTGTGACAGGGGCTCTAGAACCCAATGGCCCCGCACCACACCCCGGAGCCAGCCGTGGGGCCACGGGAAGTCAGTGAGGCAAAGCAAAAGTCAAAGGACAATCAGTACGGTTTTGCAAATCTCTGTAGCCCCACGTAGCCCAGAGTAAGCGCACCCACCCCAGTCTGCCCTCTCCTCAAACTCATCTGAGTGCCGGCCTCCAGGCCAGGCTCCAGAGACCTGGTCGTGGGTTATGCGGCCTGTTCCAAAGGGGGCCAGGCAACACTGCTGCCCAGCTCCTCGTGGAGGAAAGCTGGACCTAGGCCTGTTGCTGGGGCTTCAGGGAGATCAAGGAAACAGGATGCAAAAGATCTGGGCCAGGATGATCCAGGAAATGTGGATGCCTCTGCCTGTGCTTGGCTGCGGGTGGACCGCCCCCACCAGGCTAGGGCAGGGCAGCTTTGACTTCTGCACCCACCAGATCCCACTGGGGGCAGGAGGTCCTACAGTAGAAGCTGGGCTCTCCGAGGGCAGCCCCTTCTAATTTCAGACTGCTCTCCTTTAGGAAGAGAAATCGCCCTTATGGGGAACAGAAAAACTACCTCCTGGAACTTCGACCCGACCCTCGAGTGCTGGCTCTATCTCCCGAATTACATGACAAGAGCTCCAGGCAACACTGTGTGATAGTTAAAATCTCTCTGCAGTTACGAGTTTGGGAGCCAGAGGGACCCATTCCAAATCCCAGGGAGGTGATCTTGGCTGGATCATCTGAACTAAACCCCAGTTCCCTCCTTTATTAAACAGAGATGATTCTCCCCTATGGATTACTGTGCAGACCAAATAAGATTATGTATGTGAAGCCCCCAGTGTATACCTGGCACATAGGAGAGGCTCAGTAAATGGTAATAATATCATAACCACAATTCTTCGGGGATTTAAAGACCACCTTCCTGATCTTCCTATGCCTTGTGTTTTCTTGCTAAGGAGTCCCTGTTCCTCAAGACATGATTTCAAGTTCCCCAAACACCCCTTTAGTTGCTCTGTCACTAGGCCGCTGAGGCACAATGGCAGGCCCTGCGCAACAGGACAGAAAACCTGGGTTAGAATTCAGACAGCCTTGGGGCGCCTGGGTGGCTCAGTCGTTAAGCATCTGCCTTCGGCTCAGGTCGTGATCCCAGGGTCCTGGGATCGATCCCTGCATCAGGCTCCCTGCTCAGCGGGAAGCCTGCTTCTCCCTCTCCTACTCCCCTTGCTTGTATTCCCTCTCTCGCTATGTCTCTCTCTGTCAAATAAATAAATAAAACCTTGAAAAAAAAAAAAAAAAGAATTCAGACAGCCTTCCTGGAGAGATGCTAGAGGGGACCGTTCTGCCTCCAAATCAGGCTGAGCACCTACGATGAGTGAGGCATCAGGCTAAGCATTGCAGACTCACCACTCAACAAGATATGGTCCCTCCCTCCAAGAGCTGAGAGTTCTGTTTACTCCACATATTAATGGTCCACACACGTCTAGAACTGAACTTGAATGCCACTTCTACAAGCATGCCCCACTACCCTCCCCAAGGCGAGCAGAGCCACCGCCCCCCAGCAGAGTCTCCCTTTACTAGCCATCATTTGCATGTGAGTCTAGTATCCCTACCTGTGGAATGAAAGGTTGTGTGTCTCAGGTGAGAAGACAAAGAAAAAGGTGAAAAGTCCGTGATGTTCCAAATTTACAAGATTAGCACAGAATTCGGCACAAAGTAGGCACTTGTCTTGGGGAGGCTGAATGGAAGCTGGCAGGACCTTGGCCTTGATCTCTGGTGGGCCTTGATCTGTGGCCCAGCTTCCCCAGAACTCCCTCCTAACGGTCCTTCTCTCTTCCTGGGCCACCGCAGAAGTGACATGTACAATGGAAAAGTCAGAGCGGACACTTACCAGCTACAGCCCCAAAGAAGCCAGATGATGAGGGCTCGCTGGGCAGCCTTGCAGCTCCAGACAGTGCTCCGGACATGGCCTCCCTCTCCTTTCTCCTTATGGGGGAGAGAAGCGGAGGTGGCCATTCCTGCCTTCAGTGGCTTTTCTCCTTTCTTGGAAGGCCTCAAGCTCTTTTCCGTCCAAGGGCCTTCGCACATGCAGTTCCCTTTACTCAGCTTGGGGAAGGCCCCCATCTCGGGCTATGCTGCGCACATGTGCACCAGGACCAGAGGCCAGTGGAGGCTGAGACCTAGCTGTGTTCACTCACCAGCGGTGCGTCCTGGCAGGGCTGCCTCTGCCCGGGGCAGGCATCTTTTTCTTATTCACCTAAAAGTGTCACACGGGCAGCAAATAGCTCTGGCTAAGGGTGGGGCCACATGAGACCAACATGACTACCTCAGTCTCACTCAGCCCTCAGGGGCAGCTTAGGTATCTTTTTCAGGGAAGTCTTTTTGATCCTATGTCCCAAAATAATCCATTCCTCCTACCTCATAATTCTCTCCCAGCACCCTCCTCTCTCCTTCATAGCACGTATTACATTTTCATTCTTTGAGCACAATCTATTTGCCTACTACTCTGTGAGTCCCATGAGCAAGGGCCACATCTGTTTTGTGCAGCTGCATACCCTGGGCCAAGCATGGAGCCTGGCATACAGAAACTCAATGCACACCTGAGCTTTTTGGCAGTCTGTGCTTCAGATTAGCCTTGAACTCTCCAGGACTAGGCCTCTACACTACGTATCACCTTCATCTGGCATACTGCCGCAAGTGAGTGGCGAGGCCATTGGGTAGGCCACCCAGAGCCCTAAGAGGGTTTGATTCAACTAAGACAAGACAGGCAGGATCCCCCCATATAGTGCGCACCATCCTGAGAGCCCTCCAGTAAGTACCAATAGGACCGTAGGACACAGAAAAACAGGATACCACGGTCTCCTGTTGGAAGACCGTGTTTCCCAGCCTTTTTAATAAGCACACTCCCCCTTTTGATAAATACACAGACTTCATACACACACCCTACCCAAAACTGTGCCATCTCCCACTTGAGAATTACTATCACATCAGGCAAGAGTTTTGTCAAACTCCACTTTCAATAGCTTACACTTCAAAAACACTGTATTTCTGCTAAACCTAAAATGTGATTATGATACTGAATATGCTTTTTCAAACTTCATATATACCCTAATCCCCAGAGATTTTGATTCTTTTTCTCGCTCTCTTTTTCATTGACAATCACCTCTCATGGACAAGAATAGAACACAAAGGGCCTACCGCAAAGAGTAGAAATGTTCTAAGTCAATAAAGAATGTGTAGAAGAGGAAACTTTGGGGCATATTTCTAGCACTCTCAGAATAGAATGGCAACAGGATCTAAGTGGGAAGAGCATCAGATGGAAAGTCGAGAGATTAGGCTATTATTTACTTCTAGTTTTGAGGCTCCTTTATTAGGACGATGTCCAATTAAGACGAGGAAGACATTTTCCCAGCTATAAAATGGGACACTGGTCTGGGGGAGTCCACAGTAAAGAGAAATACTAGGACCCCTACCATCTGAAGGTCTTTTATTGTTTGGGATATGGAGAAAATAAAAACAAAGCACAGACACCACAAGGGTTCCTTCTGTGGCCTAGTTACCAGTTGCAACAGGCAATTGGAGGAAAGAAGAACCTGAAGTGGGCTGTGGGGGTCCCTGGCTGCGTGGCACCTCTCCCCCTCCAGTCGGAGGCAGACACATCGCCACAGTAAAGAGATGGGCCTGGACGTCAGACCCGCATGAATTCTGGCTCGTGATGTCAGATTCAACTCACCTCACCAGGTCAGGATGAATATTAAATGAGATAATATGTGTAAAATGTTTGGCACAGCATCTGGAAAATGATAAGTGAACACAGAACGTATTTATAAATGTGAGCTTTACTATTTGGATTACTAGTATTGTTTCCCAGCAGGAATGCAGGCAGCTGGAAGGGCAGCCCAGAGGCACCTGGCAGCCCTCTCATTCTCGTTTCCTATTTATTGTCACAAATGACATGACCTCTGTGGTCAAGGACAAGAACAGCTGGGTAGGCCAGCAAAATGCACAGCTGCTGCGTTTTAGGAAAAGCAATACTCCAAGGGGCCTGGACTGGGACGGAGCTGGCAGAGCTGTACAGAGTCCACTTGGGGTGGGGAGGGGGAGGGCAGGAGACTCCAGCACGGGCTCCGCGGGAGGGAAATGACCGGAAGTAGCCAAAGGGGCTGGAGGGGGAGGAAGAGAAAGTACGGGGTGAAAGACCCAAATCAAAGATGGATGGGCACAGGAAGTTCCCTTCCTGGAGCCTGGAAGCTGCAGGTGAGCCAGAAGGAAGCCAGGAAGACCACAGGATGTGGGCAGGAAGGGGAAGCTGGGCCAATCCTGACGGAGGGGCAGCTGGGAAGAAAGAACCAGGCTGCTGGGCCCTAATGGGGGAAGAAAGGTTGGGACACAACAGGAAGGCCACAGGCTCTGTCCCGGGTTGACCTTGGATCCCCTCCTCAAGCTCTCTCTGTTCCCCCAACTCCACAGGCCCCAGGATTTCAACCAGTTAGGTTACTGCCACCATCAACCTTCGCCATCTGGGTCCTCTTCCCTAGGCTGGCGGCAAAACAGGATGCAGGTTTCATTTCCCCTTTTCCTGGGAACTCTGAAACAAGTGCTCCGTGGATTTCCCTATAGGGAAGAGGCCCAGAAGGCCCACCCAGGGGAGAAATCCCCTTGCAGTTCCACTCTGAAATGTGCAGGGGTTAAGCCTGCCCAGAGCCGCCCCCTTCCCCAACTGCCTCTTCTCTCTCTCTCTCTCTCTCTCTGAAGGAGGGTTCAGCCTCAGGCCTGCCCATCGGGCTTAATTAAGCTCTACACACACACAGCACCCATCAGGGGAATGCTGGATGAGGGGTGAGTGAACTCATCCTAGCCCTAACCAGTCATTAGGTACCCCCGGACTCAAGTTCCAGAAAGGGGCTGCTCTCGACACTACCCCAGGTGATTTGGAGTCAGGGAGTCTGAGCTGGCTGTGGGAGCTCGGATCAGGTCACCTCGTCCCAGGTCCAGGAAGGAAGGTTCCCTGACCCCCCCGGGGGGTCACCGTGCAGGCTGTCACACAAGCAGCAATCGTGACAAGGCTGCCTACATATACGTGAGCCTTTCCTGAGCACAAAGCATGGTCATGTATGTAACCTTTGACCTTCCCTACAAAACTAGGAGGGGCCTGGGCAGATACTGTTCCCATTTTGAAGATGAGGAAGCTGAGGCAACGTGGGCATGGTCTTAGTTCCTGAGAAGCAGAGCTGGTGGGCCTGGGACCCATTCTCCAGAAGTCTCCTCCTCTACCCTGGGACTTCCCTTTCTGCTTTAAATATCCTCAGTTCTCCCAACCTAAACAATAAGCACTGCAGCAGTGTTGATGCATAAGGCTAACAACCTCTCCTTCAAAGAGCTTGCCCTCCCCAATGCCCCCACCCCCTGCCTGCGCCTCTTGGGCCCTCCCTCTGCTTCAGCCAACCTGTCCCCCATAAGCTCTTTCTTCAAAGGGGCTTCCGTATCCCTGGCACTTCCACTGCCAACATGCCAGTGCAAACCCTTCCCCTCCTGCCTGAGCACTGCCAGCCACCTAGTTGGCTTCTGTTTTCTGTCCTGCCGCATCCCTTCCCTACCCATCCTCTTCAGCCTTTGAGTCCAGAGTAGAGTACCCTCTCAAGACCCCGCCATCCCTCTGGTCACGCATTCTCAGGGGCTCCCCATCACCTCCACACCCCGCCCCACGGCTCGGCTTCGAAGGGGCCTCTCAGGCCTTACCTCTTGCGGCCCCCTCCCCGAAGCACACACCTGCCCCAGCCCCTCCCTGCATCTTGACTTGAGCTTAGGCTGGTCTGCCTTGCCAAGCCCCTCCTCTCTTCCATCTTCGAGGCTCCACTCTCCAGTGTCCATAAGCGTCCCCTGACTGCAGGAGACTGTTTCTTAATGCCCATCCCACCCAAAGCCCTGAAAGGGGCAGGCTCAAATCCTGTGTGATCAGGCCCTGCACCTGTGGCCTATACCTGGGTGGCCCCGTGACCCAGAGAAGCAAATCCACAGGCTGCCAGAACTCAGCATTGGTGTGCTCAGTCATGGAACAGGCAGATGAGTAAGAGGAGAAGGCTGGGTCTACAGAGAGGGAAGCCAAGAGCAGATGCTCAGATGAAAGCAGAGAGGCCACCAGCCCCCAAAAGACAGAGCCGCCTCCATTCCTGACTGCTCTCCAGTCCCAGCTCCCTTGAGGCCAGCTGCCTTGTCGTGATCCTGCCAGCAAACCCTTTCTCCCTGAGCTAACCTGGAGGGGCCTCTGCTCTGTGTGTCTGTCCATACCAGCCTGGGGAGCCCTGTCCCCTCCTGACAGCCCCAACTGGAGGAGCCATATACTCGGCAACAAGCAGCCTCCGCCAAGGGTCACCTCTTTGCTTGTCTCCTGGATGGCTAGTAGGTGTTCCACATACGCCTGCTTCCCTCCCTGGAACAGAGCTCCTCACCAAGGCCTCAAAGAACCGACAGCTTCAGAGCTATGGATGCAGCTCAGTTCTCCTCGTCGGATTATGTTAAGCGAAGTAAGTCAAGCAGAGAAAGACAATTATCAAATGGTTTCACTCATATGTGGAACATAAGCAATAGCACGGAGGACCGTAGGGGAAGGGAGGGAAATCAGAGAGGGAGATGAACCATGAGAGACTATGGACCCCGAGAAACAATCTGGGGGTTTCAGAGGGGAGGAGGGTGGGGGGAGGGGGTAACAGGGTGATGGGTATTGAGGAGGGCATGTGCTGTGATGAGCACTGGGTGTTATACTTTTTATACTTAACTAATGAATCATTGAACACTACATCAAAAACTAATTATGTACTATTCAGTGGCTAACTGAACATAAAAAAAAAGAATGCTATATATTCATTTTATACAGTGACTTGCAAATGGAAGGTACATATATGTAGATTGTAGTACTGAATGAAAAATATTAAAAATGAAAATAACAATCTAAAAAAAAAAAAATTCCCCCCTTCTGGAGCTGCCTCGAGTCTACAAGGGGTCAGGAATGGCCCCTCCCAGACAGGTTTTGTCACATGTGACCCCCATCCCCCGGCTGGAGCTCAGTGGACCAAGCTGGGCCAATTGGACATGCTCCCCTGGGAATCTGGACTTAGGGCTGGGATAGCTGAGTCCCTCTGAGTATGGCTGGGACTGTTACAGGAACACTTGAGGCTGCATGGGCTGTGGAGAGAGGAAGCCCAAAGAGACATGGAGTTGAGGGGAAAAGATCCTAAAGAGGTTTTTTTCAATTCCTGCTTAGGGCTAGGCAGCAATCCTGCTGTGGGGTCCTGAGCACTGCCCCCCCGAAACCCTACAATAAATCAACTTTTTTGTTTAAGCTAGATTCCGCTGGTTTCTGTTACTCGCAATCAAGGGGTCCTAACACAGCTGGGATCTCCCTTATGCTTCTCCAGGAACACAAAGTAGGTGCTCGACAAACAAACTTGCTGAATGAAGGAAAACTGGCTCCAGATCCTGGCTTTCTGATTTCCGCCAAAGGCACCTCGGTGCTCTACAAATACTCCACATATAAAATGTGAAACTCAGCCCCAGGCAACTTAAATTAAGTGCACTTTCCTTGCCTGAAGTGCATTATAACCTCATTTTTATCTCTTCTTTGGGACAAACCATCACTGAAAGGAAAGGCAGGTGGGAGCAGGCCAGAGAAACAGCCTACGGCAGTGCAGCCCAGCAAGTCAGACTGGATCCACAAACTCTGTGCTAACCCCATCTGCCCCACTGGAAACAACTGTACCTGAGATTTCTGTCCCTCTACCACACCCCAGTCCACCCCTGATAACCATCAAAATCTCCAAGAGGTCACAAAGTTTGCACCCCTACTGATGGCTCATTCATGCCAGAGACCATCACAAGGTCAGACCTGTGGAAGAAACCCCAGAGGTACCATTTTAAGCAAGACATACAGTGGTTTTCAAACTGTGTGCTCTGCAGGACCCCACGACTTCAGTGGAACCTCTTGGAGTCCCAGTCTCCCTGGCGTCAACCAGCGTAGCACCTATCTGTTATATATACCAAGCTGAGCACCAAGAGGCAGAGCTGGGAGGGAACTCTGGCCCCTGGACTCTTCCCATTGCCCCTCTCTCAAGGCTGCTCCCTTAAAGGCTCTTGGGCTTGAGGAGGGCCAGCACTTGGTCCTGTGTGGTTGAGCACTGGCCAGGGAACACGGAGGGAGCACTAAAGACACAACGTGGTGCCTACTAGCTGGCGCGGAGTCTGAGGTCACCCTGGCTACATGGGAGGAAGGGCAATACGAAGCAGCCTGAACAGTATGGAGCTGTCCTGATGCTAGTCCTCCGCTATATATAGTTTCTCCCCTGAAATGACCTCACGCAGCAGCAAGGCTTTGTGGTGTGGCAAAACTGGCTACGCATCCCCAACTCCAGAGAAGAGAGCTCTGCTGAAGAAACTGGATGATAAATAGGAAAAAGAGGAGTCTGTGGCCTGGGGGGGGGGGGGGAGGGCGGGGAGCAAGCTTTCCAGACAACTCAGGAGAAATTCTTTCCCTTGACCCCCAGGAACAAACAGGAGACTCCTGTGCAGTGGGTGATGAAACTAAGTCCCAAGTCTGGGGTGGGGGGAGCCCCTGCTTCGTCGGAGGCTTCCGTCCCGCCTGCTCACAGATGGCGGGCACCCGAACCCCGTCATTCATCTGCACCCCACGTGCGGGGACCAGCAGAGGCCTCCTCTGATCTAAACTCCCCGTTCACTATTCGAGACCTTCCCTAACCTTGAGGTACACAGCCCATTTGATTCTGCTGCCTAAAATAAATACAAAAGCAAGCAAGGATGAACACCAAATGGGAATGGGGACTCTCACAGGGTGGTGGGAGTGTGCAGATTTTCTTCTGTGGGCTTTCTGGTGTTGTTCACACTTTTTACATAAACACAACTTCCACAATAAGGCAAATCCCATTACTTGCTTCTCTCCAACCTGCACTCCTTACTCAAATCACTAACCCTTCTATAACTCTCCTCACTTGCCCTTAATAACTGCCCTATCCCATCTCAACTCTTTCTAAAGTGTCTACACATTGCCTTTGTCTCTGCGTGTCTACACTGTATGTCTTGCTTAAAATGGTACCGTATCTTAATTTGTCTTTGCTGCCTCCCGAGACTGACCAGAAGCTGTCATGGACGATGAGACATATATGTACAATGTGTACACAGGTGTGAAGCAAGATGGAAAGAAAAAGACATGAGAAACGGAATCAGATTTCCTGGGTATGATACCAGCCCCACCTCTGACTGCGCAGGATAGACCACAGACCAGTGGCTTGGCCTCCCTGAACCAGTTCCTCCAGCCGAATTCCTTATCAGTGCCAATTCTCTTCTCCTAAAAGGAAGGAAAGATTCTGAGCATGTCTACCAACCCCACAGCTTTTGAAAAAGAGATCATTTCATCTCTAAAACTGAGAGGCCCCAGACCCAGCCTATAGAAGAGGTCCCTATCCATCCATACCTAAAATAGCACTGGATTATGGAGAACAGGGCCAGTAGGCTGAAATCTCTCCTTAGACACTTCCTATGGGCCAGGGCCCCTGGCATAGACAAATGCCCAAGGGGTGGTGCAGTCAAAAGTGGCAGGCTGAGCACCTCTGCCTAAGGCTGCAGTAAAAGTACTTGATGGTCAGCAATAAACCAGACATCCAGGCCCTGGATCTTCCATGGGACACATGTTACAGAGGACAGAGCTAGGCTCAGCTTCAAACAGGAGGGGTCAGCTGCAGATGAAGGGGCCCAGTGTAGCTCTCCTTTTGCCCATTGACTCCAAAGACTGCCCATCCTGTTCCTCAGGGAGAGGGCCCAGATAACATTGTATGCACCATGTGAATGTTTTAAAAAAAATCATTTGGGGCCTTATAAAAAGCCATAGTAGCAGTAAGTTCCCAGCCAAGTAAGGCCTCCCTTCTCCTCTGCAGCCAGTCCTGGGCCAGGCCACACACAGGAATAACACACTGGCAAGGCCCAGGTGAGCTTGGTTCCGTGAACCTGATGTGACAGCAGAGAGGGAAGAAGGACAAAGAGACATCTGGGACATAAACCCCGCTGTGCAGAGCATCACCAGCTCCCCGTGGACCCTTGGCACTGTGTGTTACGGATCTTCCCACTCGGGTGTGGCCAGAAGGAAACAAGTTTGGAAAAAAGGGAACCCAATCGCAGAAGCTCCAGTATTATTGAGTCCATCACACCTTGAGCTTCTTGAGGAAAGGAACCAACTTTTCCGGCTGTGCCTGGCACCTAACCCAGGGCCTGGGACAAGTACTGACTATCTGGAGGCAGTTTCCCATAGTGCTTAAGGTATAGGTCCCTGGGATACAACTACTAGGATTCAAATAACAGTTCCTCCACTTTCGTGGGCAAGGGTCTTAACCTCCCTGAGCCTCAGTTTCCTCCTCTGGAAAATTGAGGTAATTATGCCTACCTTACAAGGCTGATGTGAAAATGGAAGATGTTGGTGTCAAAGACCTGGTAGGATACTGAATGCATGCATGGTAGGTTAATAAATGGTACTGATTTCAATAATGATAATAAATGGTACTGAGTCAGTGATGTGAGGTCTTGAGAAACGAAAACGCCCATGCCACGTGACAGTCTATTTTGGGGGAACACGGTACTTTCGCTAAGTAAATAAATCAATGCCATGTGTGATATCCTATCTTACAGAGGACAGTGTGGTCTGTTTCGCAGACACTGCATGGGGCAGGGGAGAGGGGGCAGGGGGGACAAACGCATGAAGGTTTGGCTGTCCCATGAAGTGCACTTTCTGGCACATTCAGGATGTGTAGTGTAAGAACTGGCAGAAGCAGACTATTTGCTACTCATGGGTGGCAATGACGTCAATAAACCAGCTATACCTGTTTAGGGCCCAGTGAGCCCTTGGCTGAAATTGACAATGAGCTAGGTACCGCATGGGAGGCACGCTGAGCTGGGAATCTAAAACAGTGGTCTGGAATCCAAAATCTTCCATTGCCCACCGTGTGACCCCACACACAACAGTTAATATCACTGAGCCTCTCCCCTAAAATGAGGACAACCTCCCAGTGAATTATCAGGGAGACTAGATGAGACGTATGTTAAGTACCTATGGCGGTGCCTGCCACACAGTTGGTGCTTAATAAAGAATAGTATATAATAACTATAAAACAACTGTTTTTTTTAATCGAGTTGCAGGGGCCTGTGTATCAAGTGCAGAAAAGTGGCTCTGCTGTGGATGTTGATCACTTTCCAAAAAAGTTCACGAAGGAGGTGTCTGCAGTTGACAGCACGTATTAGAGAAATGTGCTGGGCTCCAGGAAGGAAGCCCCAGTGGACCCAGAGATGTTCTGCCAAGGCGAAAATGAGCCACAGCACACTGAGGGCACTCCCCAGCCTTGACCTACCAAGCAAGAAATGTTTGTATCTGTTTTGAGACAGCCCAGAAAAGCAGCCACTGGGTGTTGCTGGAATCAGCCAGAGCATGTGGGGGGGTGGGAGGGTGGAGGGATGGGTGGCAGGGGTGGAGGCAAGAGATTTGTAACTAACAAGAGTTCTCAAGTTTTTGTGAAAGCTTCACATTTTTAAAAATGAAGCTAGATTCAAGGCTATCTCTATAATAATATCACTCTTGCGCAACTTGCTTCCGATTTGCTTTCCTGAATAAATGAGTGGAATTACAAGAATGGTAGATAACCAGGGTATACCGCGGAAGCTAGGTCTTGCGTAGGAACCTCACTGGCCTTGCATCTCAACTTGGGGCGGGGGGAAGAGGAAGGTTGGGGACAGCCGGCTTATAGTGCCAAGCATGGTGATAATAGTAACTGCCATTTACTGAGTATTTTAATATGTCCCAGGTACCATTCGAAGGATGTTATGTGCATTAACTCATTTAATCCTCCTGACAACTCCACAGAGTAGGTACTGTTATCTTCATTTTACAGATGAGGAAAGTGAGGCCCAAAAATCCAAAATAACTTGCCCAAGGTTACATCGTTAATGAATCGGAAGAGTTGGAATTATAAAATTAAATGGATATTAAATGAACAAAATACTTGTCATATTGTCCTAATTATCTGCTACCAAAAGAAAAATGGTATCTTATAAATGTCCTGTTCAGAAGATCCTAGATTTTGCAAATCAAAAGAAATTCATGGTCAGGGGGCACCTGGGTGGCTCAGTCAGTTAAACAGCCAACTCTTGGTTTTCGGCTCAGGTCACAGTCTCAGGGTTATGAGATGGCTCCCTGCTTAGCAGGGAGTCTGCTTGGGATTCTCTCCCTCTGCCCATCCCCCCACTCGTGTGCATGCATCTGTGTGTGCGTGCGCGCGCTCTCTCTCTCTCTCTGTAAAATAAAGAAATCTTAAAAAAAAAAAGAGAGAAATTCATGGTCAGCCCTTGCTATACACTCTGACTCTAGGGGAAGGGCCAGAGAGTGGCCCGGAGCAGATTTCCGAGGTGGGGCCAGGGGAGGCTACATTCTGCTCTTCCCAACACTCTGGGCTGACCAAGAGTTAATAGAATACAAGTCCCCAAAGTAACCATGAACTTGGTTTTGGTTATTGCCATTAACAACTCACTGCCATTTGCTGGGTGTGGGCACAGTGCTCATCACTTCACACACATCACCACTTGTGTGATGGAGCCCTTGACTACCCTAAATGACCCCACTCTTGTCCCCATTTACAGATGTGGAAACCGAGACTTTGACCTGAGGCTTTCTCACCACAGGAAGAAAGTAGTGGAGCCATCGCCTCCCATGGCTTCTACCTCTCTACCACTTACTTGTCAATAATCTTGGGCAGCTTAGCAACCTCACTAAATCTCAGTGTCCTCACACATAAAATGGGAAAAATGATCTCTGCCCTGCCTACCTAAGAGGATGGCTGTGGGGGAACAAATCATGTATAATACTTGTGAAAACACTTTAAAAACTGCAAAATGCTGAACAAAGCAAGAAATCATTAGTCTTATTAATTACAAAGGGTGACACCTGATCCAGCAAGCACTTTGCTAACAGGACTCCGATGCCTCTTTTTCCCTTGGGAATTTGGGACTAATTCAAAGTCTGAAGAGCCGGGGCATTCTTTTCTTCAAGTCTCTGGCATCTGGGAGTTGGAAAGTAGAAGTTCATTCTGGGAGAAGAAGGAGGAAACAATGGTATTTGCATTCTACTTGTATTTCTCTTTAGGAATGCAATCTTGGCTGAGATTCTACTGCTTCCAGCACACAACCCTCAAACAACGTTCAACAAAAATTTATTGAGCATCTACTAAGTGCCAAGCACTTGTTCCAGGACAATGGACTCATGTGGCTCCAGGGTGTATAGGCTGTAGTTTGGGGCTGGGAAATTAAAGGAGGAGGGAACAGCAAAGAGAAGGGAGCAGAGTGGCTACAGTCCTTGGAGCTCTGCAGGCTTTATAGCAGACTTCAGGCTCCTTTTCATGGAGGTGGGGGAAGGCAGCACAAGAGAATGAGCTCTGAGCACTAGAATTTGAATCAAACTACTTAACCTGAGGTCTAGCACTGCCTCTCCTCAGCCTCAGGACCCCCAGCAATCAATTTACTTTCCTGACCATCAGCTTTCCCATACCTAAAATGGGTAGAAATGTTCCCATAGGTAAAATGAATACAATCAAATGAGATGATTGCCTGAAGGGGCCTAGCAAGGTGCCTAAAGATGCTAATAAACTCACTTTAAATACAAAAACCATGTGTTCTCTTCCTCCTGCCCAGTGAAGATAAACTATACAAGAGCCAAAAGCTCAGGCTCTGAGATCAGACCGCTTGGGTTCCAGTCCTGGCTTGGCTGTTTACAACCTGCACGGCCTTAGGCAGGAGACGTTACCTTTCTAGGGCTCAATTTCTTCATCTGTAAAAAGGTGATAACAGTGTCCACCCATAGGATGGTTGTGAGGATTAGCCAAGATACTGCACGTGATGCTCCTGGCACACGGGAAACACCAAGCAAAGGTGAGCTGCTGCCAAGTGTATCTCTTCCAGCCCTAAAAACAACAAAACTCTGAGTCCTCTAAGATCTAGGCTGCTTGGTGACTGGCTGGCTGCCTAGGTTGGACTCTGGTGCCAGCCTCCCTGAGAAGACAGGTACAAATGAGGAGCCATCCTCATCCCCCTACCCCATACCCAGCAGAAGATGCTCCAGCCCCTTTCCTGACAATGAGTGACAGGAGTTGAGGGGCTGGGGATGGTCAGAGGTACGGATGCACACTGAGCTCGGTCTCTCTTCCCTGTGAGCTCAGTAAGCAGGGAGATCTTGTCCCCGACAGAGAGAAGCACATGGCTTTGTGCAGCAAATTCACCATGTCACCATGTCACCATCACTCCCTACCTTTTACTCAACCCTACATCCTCCCCTCTGCACCACTGTCCTACATCTCTCACATGCAAAAGGGGGCTAAAAAAAAAAAATTGGTGCTCACCCCAAGTAAGACAGTGCTAACATTTTCTGGGAGCCAGATGAATTATAACAACACAGACCTGCTTCACTTAATTGGAAGCCCCATCCATCCATCCCTCCATCCATCCCAGCCATCGACCACCTAATTAGAAACCCAGAAGCAAGCCAAATTCTGACTGACCAGACAAGATGTCACAGAATCCACCCACCCAAGCTCCTGTGCTTCCCTCCCTGGAGGGCCCCTCAGGCTTCACTATGAGCTCATCTACTTTTGCCCTAGGTGCTATTCTAACAATCCCAGCCGTCTGTTTCCCCAGGAAATGGGAGGGGCTGCTATCTGAGCCCCGAAGATGGAATGTCAAGAAGTGACCACTATGATCAGGTATCACTTCACCCCCAATAGGATGGCTATTATCAAAAACAAGCAGGGGCGCCTGGGTGGCTCAGTTGGTTAAGCGTCTGCCTTCAGCTCAGGTCATGACCTCGGGGTCCTGGGATTGGGCCTCGCGTTGGGCTCCCTGCTCAGTGGGGAGTCTGCTTCTCCCTCTCCCTCTGCCCCTTCCCTTGCTTGTGTTCTTGTTCTTTCTCTCACTCAAATAAATAAATAAAATCTTTTTAAAAAAACAAACAAAACAAAACAAAAACCAGAAAATAACAAGCATTATTGGTGAGGATGTGAAGAAACTGGGACCCTTGTCCATTGCTGGGGGCGAATGTACAATGGTATGGCCGCTGAGGAAAACAGTAGGGCAATTCCTCAAAAAATTACACCTAGAGTGAACATATGATCCAGCAATTCCGCTTCTGGATATATACACAAAAGAACTGAAAGCAGGCACCCAAACAGATTTGTACACCCATGTTCACAGGAGCATTATTCACAATAGCCAAAAGGTGGAAGCAGCCCAAGTGTCCACTGACAGATGAATGAACAAAATGTGGTATAGACATACAATGGAAAGTTATTCAGCCTTAAAGAGGGAATTCTGACACATGCTACATCATGGAACAACACTGAAGCTATTACGCTAAGTGAAATAAGCCTAACACAAACGTTCAAATATTGCTTCATTCCACTTACATGAGGTGCCTCAGAGTGGTCAGATTCATAGAGACAGGAAGCAAAATGGCGGCTGCCAGGGGCTGGGGGAGGGAAGGATGAGGAGTCTGTGTTTAATGGGGACAGAGTTTCCGCTGCGGAGGATGAAAAAGTTGTAGAGATGGATGGTGGTGATGGCTACACAGCAGTGTGATTGTACTTACTGTATAGAACTATATACCTGAGTATGTATTATGTATATCTAAGCACATTTTCTTTAAGTGGGGAAAGGAAAAAAAGAAGTGACTGCTACCAGGGAGAAGACAGATCATAGGTGGAAACGTGAACCCCGAAAAGCACAGCAGCCGGACACCATTTAGTTTGGGGCCCAGTGCCCTGCAGTCTCAGAAGCCCAGAGGCCTCACACTGTCATAAGCACAGTTACTGATCAGACAGGACGCCGTTCTCATTCAGAGCCCAGAACAGGAATCAAGAGCCTCCCCACCCCGATGCTGCTCGGGACCCTGAGGCAGGCCACTGTGGAACGGGCTCTCCCTCAGCAATTTCCTTCTGTTTGCCACCAGTTCACCCCACTTCTTTCAGAAATAAAGGCTTTTGACAGAAAGAAGCTTTTGTGGTCCCCACCTCCACCAAGCAGGTGCTTTGTACATACAGGTCTGAACTCAATATCCCTGAGTCGCAAAGAGGAAGTTATTCATGCTCAGTATACTTTGCTTAGAAGCATATCATCCGTTTCAGAAAGATTCCCAACCAAAAATAGTTTTTAAACACTTCTTTTATAGTTTTGCTCTTTAAAAAAAAGAGTAAGCTTCAATGATCTGGTGGGGAAAATCACTGGCTATGGTTTTTGTGTGTAAAAATCCTGTGGCTAGGGTAATAGAAACTTTATGAGTTCACAAAATCTCCTTTTATCCAGGATCTCACTTGATTCTTAAAACCTCTCTGGGAGGCGGGCGCGGTAGCAGTCATCCCATTGTACGAACCGGGAAACTGAGGCTCAGATAGATGAAAGTCACACACACAATTAAGAAGAAGCAGAGAACCAAGGCCTTATTTCCCATCAGTGCCAGATGAGGATCTGGGTTGGGACCTCACATGTGAGCGACCACGCAGTCATGAAAGTAATTTTAAAAACAGTGTTAGTTTATTTTATCCCCATAACATCTTTCTGAAGTAAGCTGGAAATATTATCTTTTTTAAAATAGAGGATCAACCGAGCACAAAACAAATGACTTGCCCAAGATGACCACTCAAGAAAGGGGCAGAGAGACTAGACCTCTTCCCTTTTGAATACACTTGACCTTGAGCACTTCCCTATAATGTCTTGACCCCAACACACTCAAAACTTAAAGGAGCCCATGCAGGTTTTATATAGGTTGCACCACATTTCTGTGAACTCGGCAGGGAGTAGATATACCTTTATTCTCTTTTTAATAGCTGGAAAAGAAAAAGAGGTTAAAGAAAACTTTAAGTTCCTTTCAGCTCTAAAATGCTATGATTCTAAAAATTCCTCAGCAAGTTGCTCGGTAGAGAGAGGCCTGAAATCCACAGCATCCACCTTCCTGCTTCCCAGTCTGTTAGACCACCCCATCTCCATGACTACAAATACCATGTGTATCTGGGAGAGGGGTCCCCTCTCAGATGCATTAAATGACATAAAATGTCAAGAAAGTGCCATTGCCCGGTTAGGACCCTAATAGGGGGCTTGACTTTGCTCTGCTGCTATAGCCCGGGGTCTCCTAGTAAGAGGCTCCCAAACCGGAGGGAATTCTATCCCAGGTATCTGAGACCTGACCCAGGCCTGGGGTGAGAGAGACGCCAGTCTCAGGAACAGTAAAGCACTGTGAAGTTGCAGCTTAAGTCCCCTTACTTAGATGCGTGCCCTAACACTCACTGCACATGGGAGAGCAATCGGGTCTGCTCATTCCTGCTTTCCTATAGACCTTCCCAACTCTGTTAGACACAGTAGCTTCATCCAACAAAGACTTATTAAGCACCTACTGTATGCGAGGCACTGCTCTATGTATCAGGGAGCAAACAAAAGTCTCTGACCGCACACGCAGTAGGGGAGGCCGCAATGCCAGAGGATGGTAACTGCCATGGAGGAAAATTAAACGGGGAAGGGGGTAGATAATGCTGACAGCAAGGAGTATAGGGAAGGGGACCCAGTTTTCAAAGGATGGCCTGGGAGGGCTTGACTGAGGAGGAATGTTTGAGGGGATGTGGAGGAGGAGGGGGAGGGAGGGACCCATTCAGGTATCAGGGGGTGGAACAGGGGACGAAGAGCACCAGACAGCTTAAAGGTAAGCTGGTGAAATCATATCATGTCTTGTAGGCCAACAAAAGGACTCTGGATGAGAGGGGGAACAAAGGAGTAACAAAATCTGACTTCCAGTTTGCAGCATCACTCCGGCTGCTGTGATGAAAACAGTCCATTGGGAGACAAGTGAGGAAGCAGGAAGGTCAGGTACGACGCCCATCGCAGCTGAGACCAGGGCTAAAGCAGTGAAGATGATGGACTTAGTTCTGGATATATTTAGGGCAAAGCCAATAGGATCTATTGATTAAATGGATGTGGGATTGAGAGAAAGGGGAGTTGTCAGGGATGACTAGAGTTTTGGGGGCCTGGGCAACTGGAAGGACGAAATCACCATTAACAGACGGGAAGACTTTGGGAGGAGCAGGGGTGGGGGGTGCGGGTTCCTTTCGTTTTGGACATGCTAAACTGAGAAGCCCTTTAGACGTCAAATGTGGTGAGTACCAGCAGAACGTACAAGGCTAGAGCTGAAGAGGATGGGCTGAAATTATAAATGTGGGAGTCACCAGCTGTATAGCAAAACATAATTGTATGTATTATCATACAGGATTTTCATGTATGATCACACGTAATTTGCATGAATATGTCTATTATCTCCCCCCACCCCTAAACTGTAAGCTCCATGTGGCCAAGGACCATGTCTTTTCACAGCCAGCAAGATACCTGGCACTCAGTAAATATTTACTGGGCAAATGGAGAAGTTGCCCAATTACTCCCTCAAGAATAGCCACAGCAGCCCACACCATGAGAAGCAGACTCTCTTGCAACCACAGCGCCAAGCCCAACCAGCTCAAAACAGGGCCCTGGGTCTGTCCACACCGGGCTTGAGATTCCAGAACGTAAGTGGATACGCCTGGCACATCACAGAGTCAGATATTTGGGTTTCAGCCCTGCCACATTCTCAACGGGTGGAGCTACGCCAGAGGCTTGCCTGTTCTACCACCTCGCCTTCTCCCTGGGGTGGCTGGGGGAGGGGCTGCCTTATCCACAGCAGGGGTGGAGATACTGATCTACTCAGGGTATATGTGCCAGGTGGTGGGAGCCCCCCACATGATAAATCCCCAAGTATTCTCTGAAGCATGTAAGGACCACCTGGCACGTGAAGGGGAAACACAATCCTTCTGGGGATGCATTACGAATAACAGTTAAAAAATAAAAAAGAATGATAATCACAAACCTTCTAGCTAAAGCAAGATGGCCTGACCAATGGGCATCATGTCTCTGCTTTACCTGCCAAGTGACTAGGAAGACAGAACTAAGGCCAAAGGGTGACATAACAAGGCATAAGATTTCAACTCAATAACTTTGCAGTTTTGAACAGTTGTCTCTGTGAAGATGAGATGATAAAACAGCTCTGGTGATCTTGTACAACCTGGTCCCTTTCTGAGATACTGAAAGTGTGACCCGAGAGAGGTTTTAGGACTTGCCCAGGATCACCCAGCTATAGGCCTGGGACTAGAACTCAGGTTCTAGCTCTCTATTGATGGTTTCTTCCCATTACACCAGTGGCAAAGGAAAGGCAAGAGTTACCAAGGTAGCTAGGGAGTTTTAGGCATTAGTGTTACAACATCAAACTATGTCTTTGTCAAAGGGTAAGCTGCAGATGTTACAGGAATGCCAGGTGCACGCTGTGAAGTTAAGAAGGATTCCTTCCCTCATACCAAACTTGTCATCCTACAGAGTTCCCCTTGGCTTTGGACTTTATGAATAAAGCTATTCATGGGGGGGCCTACAGAATTGAAAAAATGATACACTAGCAGGTAAAAAAATGCAGATATATACTTCAGTAAAATGTTTACATGAAAAATTCAGATGCTAGGATATAGTCAGGTTAACATTCTAAAATCAACAAATATTGAGTGTTTCCTCTGTACAAGTCATTGTGATTAAGTGCTGAGTGTGTGTGTGTACATGAGCATTGTGTGTGTATGTGTATAGCTATATGAGCGAGTTTGAGAGACAGACACACAGGGATAAGACAGAACCCAGGTCTTCAAGGCTTGCAGGATAGTTGCTGATACAAGACTATAAACATCAAAGAAATGACTAATAATATGGAGTGGATAATTGTTAAGTAAGTGGCATAATGTGTCTACAGGAGTTCTCAGAAGGGGGGAGTTAGAATTGTCAGGCGAGGTGCTTCTAGAAAGATACAGGATTTGAGGCGAACCTTGAAGAAAGGCTCTTGATAAGAATGGGGAAATGGCAATGAGCAAACACTGGTGGCCTTAATTCAGGGAAGAGAAAGAAATAACGCCTTAAAAGGACTAGACCAAATTGAACAGCCTTGAAAGTTAAAGTTCTTACAGAAGTGGAGAGGTGCGAAAAGATTTCTAAACAGGGGAACGTGGCTGGCTCAGTCAGTAGAGCATGCAACTATTGATCTTGCAGTTATGAGTTCGAGCCTCACGCTGGGTATAGAATTTACTTTAAAAAGTACTTTCTGTAAAATAAAAAATAAAAAAAATCCTAAACATAGAATTACAGAGTTCAAAACAGGTTAATTTAACAAACATCTTCTGGAGGCAGGGCACAGTGTGCAGGCATCGGATGAATGGCTGAAGATGAACTTGCCTTTGGTGGGGAACTACCTTCAGCCTGGGAGGTGGGTTGGACTTGAGATGACTAGAGAGTGAAGCAGAGTGGAAGGGGCAGGTTTGTACAACTTCCCAAGGAAGAACCAGCAGATCCCAGTGGCTGAGTGGCTGGGAGGCAGAGAAAGTCAGCAGAGAGACATCTCCAAAGTACGAAGTCAGGCAGCTGCAAGAATGGAAGAGTAAGGGAAGCTGGCTGAGGGGAGAGATGAAGAGCTTGGTTTTAGAAGTGTTGAATCTAAGGATAACTACATCAGCGTGTCCAGTGGGCATTTACTAATACGAGTCTGGAGTCTGACAGGTAATAGTTGAAGATACAGTATACGGGTCTTCCCAGGGGACAGAGTTGTGGGACTGAGTATAATTTCTCTGCGAGGGCGTATGAGAGAGGAAAAAAAAAAAAAGGTCAAACTGAACCATGGGTGTGTCCACACCTAGGAGGTGATGTGATAGTGAGCAGCAGTGATCAGAGGAAAAAAAAAAAAACCAGGATAATCTAACTTGGAGAAGGGAAGGGGGTATAGTTTCAAGTATGAGAGGGTTGTCACCAGTGAAAAATGCTACAAAATCAATCATGTGGACTGAGCACATAAATAATAAATATTCATTGAATAAATGAATGAATGAAAGAAAAAAAGCCCTTGGGTTTGAGAATCAACTTTCCTCAGTCAGAATGGCCAGTCAATGTTAAATTTACCTCGTCCCTCCACCTCCAGAAAAACATGTTTCTTCTTCCACAAGTCATCCTGTCCAGCACACAGACATCCTTCTCTGCTTCCCCCACATTTCCCCTCATCTTCCTTCCCGGTTTCCACAACCCAAGCAACACACCTTCGGTGTCAAAGGACACAGGAAATTCCAACTAGTTTCCACTTCATTAACAACTATGCCTGTGGCTCCTCATACATAAAGGGATCGGTAGCAATTGGGTGGAAGAGGAGACTGCTCTCTAGCCCCAGCTGCACTACTAACTAGCTGTGTGGCTTTGGGCAAGTTGTTCAACCTCTCTGGATCTGGGCTTCTACACAGACAGGAGGAGTTAGGTCTATCTAGACTCCAGACAAGTTTTGAAGGTCCCTTTCAACTCTAAAGTATACGCTTTTTATCATTCTCAGAAGGTCCTTGCAACACCCTCAGAGAAGGAAGTGAGTACAAGACCCGGGGAAATGAACGCCAGACCTCTTCCCAGGGCGAAGCGCCAGTATAGGAGTGTACCAAGAAAGTAAGAAGGCGCTGCCCGGCCCTCGCGGATCACCAGGGAGCAGATCCCATCCCCAAGGCTGGGAAGGATCCCAACAAACCCGAGCGCGATTCCCACTCCACACCCCACCTTTTCTAGACTCCAGACAGCCGGGAGGCTCTAAAAAGCCCTGCGGGAAAAATAAAGATTTCTTTCCCAGAGTCCTGCGCTGCTTTTGCCAGTTGGATTCCGGCTGACAGGATCTGCAGCCCGATAATGACACAGGCAGTCTCTGGGAGAGCGACAGTTTTCGCTCGCTCCGAGTTCTGGGGACGACTGGCCGCTCGCGCCGTGCCCCGACGGGCCAGCCTCCGACCCCGACCCGGCTGCCAGGCCAGCGGCGCCCCCATCCCGGGCCCCCCTCCCCTCAGCCGGCCCCACTGCGGTCTGCAAACATTTCCTGCCCCCACCCCCACCCCCACTCGGAGCTTCCCAGTTGGAGCGAGCTGGGCTCGCAGCCGGGTCAGCGCTCGCAGTTGCCCCAACTCGGCTCCCCCGGCCACCAGGGCTGGAGAGCGGGCTCCTGTCTGGCTCCGGAGCAGCCATCTGGGAAACCCAGGCGCCAGGAGCCGTGGGAGGTCGCTTGGGAAGCCCAGCGCTCGGGCGAGGAGGGGGACAACTGGCGAGGCGCCCGTGGCCCTGCTCCCTTCCTCGTCGTTACCTGCTCGCTTGCGGGGGTGTCCCGGGGCGGCCGGCCTCTCCCGGCGCTGTCTCCCCACGCAGTTGCCCATGCTGGCTCTTCAGCCGGGCCCCATGCACCGGAGGCGGCGGGCTTGTCGGCTGCTCCGCGCTTCTGCCCCGGACGGCGACGTCCCGGGTCAACGGCTCCTGCCTCCCCGCATCGGGCGCTCCTCGATCTCCCCCCGGGGGCGCGCTCTGCCCGGGCGCCGGCTTCGCCACAAACTTTGCGGGCGAGGGGAGTGAGGGAGGTGGCCGATTCCCCAGCACAGTCCCAGGTGGCCGGGCCAGGGGGGCCCGCGACGGTGCCCGGCCGGAGACCAGCTCCGCGGGAGGGGCGGAGAGAGGGGGCGGGCACCTTCGCAGCTACTCCCTGCTCGCCCGGGGCTCCCAGCTGGGGCCGGCCCCCCGGAGCCTGTCACTCACCTGCCTAACCCCGCCCCAGCCCGGCCCCGCTCCCTGCCGCCGGCTCGGGGTGCCCGCGCCTCCGCCACCGCCCGCCCCAGGTGCGCATGTGACCGACGGCACCGCCCCCTCGGGCCGGGCCTGATTTTCTCATTGGCTTCCCCCAGGGTGTGTACCGCCCCTTGGCCCCACCCAGCCAGGTGTCCGCCCCGCCACCCGTCTACCCGGGAGCCGGGCCGGGAATTATTCGCCCTCAATGGCCCCCGGCTGCGTGCCCCGCAGCCGCCTTCCTTGCCCGCGCCACCGCCCCGACTCCAAGCCCCGCCCCTCAGGGAGGGACCGTCCCATCCCTCCCAGGAGCCGGCAGGCACGTGATCCAGTGAGCGCCCCGCCTCTTTAACCTTCGCCAGGCAATTGGCTCAGGAGGCGCGTGCGCTTAGAGGCCCGTCCCGTGCCACCGCCCACTTCCCCTCCCACGGTCTCTGGTTCGCGTCATGGCCGCCGCCGCCGCTCTGGAGGCGGTGGCGCCTACGGGCGCACTGTGGGGCCTCGTGCACGACTTCGTCATGGGTCAGCAGGAGGGCCCCGCTGACCAAGTGGCTGCAGGTACGGCAGACGGCGCCGCGCGGCTTCCGCATGGGGTCGACAAGAGGGAGCGGCCTCAGTACGGCCGCCGGGCGGGAAAGGAGTGAGGGACAGCGGTGACTTTGAGAGATTGGTCTGGGGCTGGTTGTGAGCACTGCGTGCTTAAGAGCCGTAACAAATTGAGAGTCGCTTGCATCTTCCTTAAAGCGCCTTTATGCCCCTCATCTTAGTAGATAGTCACTCTGTGCTCCAGCTGGGGTTAGAGAATCATTACCGAGTCACAGATGAGGAAACTGAAGCCCGGAGAGGGCAAGAGACTCGCACATAAGGCAGAGGGGGGCAGCTGGGGCTCAGACCCAGATCCTCCAGTCCAAAATCTGGTACTCCCGCCGCTAAACCACGTTGTTTGGCGGAGGTTGACGTGAGAAGTAGCATCTTCGGCGGCCTCGGCTCTAGTCGCGTGGCATGTTGGGAGTGGCCGAGCGGCGCGATCTCTGACTGGCTGTCATAGGAGAGAGGAGGGGAGAAGCCGGGGGCGGGGGGGGTTAGTTTGAGATGTTCCGGTATGCTCCTTAAGGCTTTCCCTCCGTTTCTTGGTTAAGTTCTTGATTAATTTGCTTCATGACTTTTTTATGTGGTGTTTGTTTTTATCTTTTCCCCAGATCTCCAGTTTCCTGCTTTTGACCAGTTCAGGGATCTCTTATCTAAGATCAGCTTAATCAAAATTTGAATAAAACAAATTCCAGATTTCCTTGGGAGTCAGAGACTTCACTCTTTTAGGGAAAAAAAAAAATAAAACGTTGGGTGTTAGGAGGCCTTCAGACTTAAGTAATAGAATACCAAATTACCTCGTCAATACAAATGAGCTTTGTCTATTTTTGGGAATTTGGCGTGCTTGGGAAAAAGTAAAAGACATTTCTCTTGAAAATTGAACATATTTATTTATTTATTTTTAATTTTATTTATTTATTTGACACAGAGAGAGACACAGCGAGAGAGGGAACACAAGCAGGGGGGGTGGGGGAGGGAGAAGCAGGCTTCCCGCTGAGCAGGGAGCCCGATATGGTTGCTCATCCCAGGACCCTGGGATCATGACCTGAGCAGAAGGCAGACGCTTAACGACTGAGCCACCTAGGTGCCCCTAACATATTTTAGAATATGTGAGGAATGGATAAGGTGAATCTGTGAGAAAGTATAATACTTTGGTCCTTAGCAGTTCCACTTTTATTCAGTCATCCCACCATTATTGAACACATGTTATTCTCCAAACAGGATACAAAGCAATGGGAATATAAATACAGATTAGGCTAGATCTGTGCCCACCAGGAACTTATACTGTGGTGGGAAAGACAACCATGCAAACAGATAGTATTACCACACCTTTTTAAAAGGGGCTATATGGGGTATGTGCAAGGTGGCAAGGAAGCATCAAAGAGCAAAAGCCTGTTGCTGTCATTCCTCCAAATTTTAACTTTTTACAGCTTTATAAAGTATAGTATGTTATCAATGCCATTTTCCCCAATGTTTTATTATGAAAAATTTCAAACATACAGCAGAGAATTTCATAACAGGCACACCCGCACACACCACCTAAACTACCATTAACATTTTATTTATTTATTTTTTTATTAACATTTTAATATAACTTGCTTTATCGGGTATCTTTCCATCTATTTAAATTGCAGATATCAGTACACGTCCTCCTAAATACTTTGGTAGGCCTATTATTAACTAGAGTTTGTTTATAGTTTATTTTGGTGTACAATTTATATTCAATGAAGTGTACAATCTTAAGTGTAATGTTCACTGATTTTGAAAAATGCATATGCCTACCCCCTGCTGTTACAGCAGTGCCATTTGTAACTATTCTTTCACATTTATACATTATGAACACAGTAATTTTGGATTTTTCAAATTCAAAACACAGGAGAAGATAGCATGGATAAGGACGGCCAAGTTCTTATAAATACCTTTGTAAAATTTATATTTTTTATGCCTGAAAAAAATGGCCTAAACTATTGTCTAGTTTAAATTTAACTCAGCTCAACTAAGACTGTAACACTAGCCCTGTTGTAATTTAGCCCTCCTGACTAGGAAAGGGGGTTGGTAGTAACATAAAGTTGAAAAGGTTTGGTGGGGTTGGATTATGCATAACCTTGGATTCCAGGCAGAGGGATTTGAATGACCTATTGTAGGTAATAGAAATCATTATAGATCCTTGAGCAAGGAAGTCATATAATGAAAGCGAATTTGAGAAGGATTAAATTGATATTCTCAATCTGAGATGACAGCCCTAGTTAAGATTTTGAAGGCTGACGGAATTTTGAAGCATTCCCAGAATAAGATGTGCTTTCTAATCCAGCCTGAGTCTAGTTTTGTTAGCACTAAAGGGACCAGCTTTCTATTCAGCCACTCACAGCAGCAGCCTGTCCTACAAATTGTAAATGCAGAAGGAACACCCTGTAATCACAGGCAGCTATGACCAACTTTGTTTTGTACCTTTGCATTGGAGTTCCTGAAGAAAGTAGGTGTCAGATGTAAAGGTACAAATGACGGAAGAGAAATGACCCTGTAGGCTAAGGGTTAAAGTTTTTTTAAAAATTTTATTTGACAGAGAGTGCGCAGAAGCAGGTGGAGTGGCAGGCTGAGGGGGAAGGAGAAACAGGTTTCCTGCTGAGCAGGGAGCCTGATGCGGCCCTATCCTAGGACTCTGGGATCATGACTTGGGCTGAAGGCAGATGCTTGAACAACTGAGCCACCCAGGTGCTTCCTTTTTTTTTAAGATTTTATTTTGGGGCGCCTGCTTCTCCCTCTGCCATTCCCCTTCTCCCCCCACTTGTGCTCTCTGGCTCTATCTCTCTGTCAAATAAATAAATAAATAATCAAAAAAAAAAAAGATTTTATTTATTCCAGAGAGAGTAGGGGGAGGGGCAGAGGGAGAGAGACAAACAGACTCTACACTGAGCGCGGAGCCCCGATCCCAGGACCCCGAGATCATGACCTGAGCCAAAACAAAGAGTCAGACGCTTAACTGACTGAGCCATCCAGGCGCCCCAGGGTTAAAGACTTTTCATCCTAGCATTCAAAGGTTGCCACTACCTGGCCCAGCCCTTATTCTTACCAGTCCCCTCCTGGACCTTTAGTGGCAGGCGGCTGCCTGGATTTGCTGTTCCCTGAGTGCTTTCCTTCCCAGTTCCTTTCACTAGCTCCATCTCGTCAAAGTTAGACCTCAGATTCAAGGCCCAGCTTGAGTGCTCACTGCCTGCCCCCCAAGTGTTTCCTGATTACTCCAGCCAGACATCATCTCCCACTTCAAAATCTTTGTGGTATTTATTTCTCAACCACTCATTTATTAGCACTTATTAGGCAGACTTGTTCATAACCCCTCACTTATTAGAAGACTTGTGTTGTAGCTATTTCTGTATATCTGTCCACATCCTATCCTATGCCTACCACCCGAGTCTCCTGGAGACTAGCGTAAGTAAGTATACAGTAAAAAACTATGTAAGTGAATGGAGTGAGAGATGTTAAAGGAAGAATCTGTGGAATTTGAGGCCTAACTAGTTACAGGGGTTGAAGGAGAAGGAGGACTCCAAGATGACCCCAAGCTTTTGAGACTGAGGATGAGCAAAAGAGAAGTTTCTTTGTCCAAAAATGGAGGTTGGGAAGGAACTGATTTTGAAGAGTGTGAGGTTTGGACATATTGAGGGATATAAATTTTCTTCCTTTCAGTTATTTGGGTTTTCCTTCGTTTTGGTCTTTATTGTATTTTCCCACTTTAGTGGGAACCACTATTCCTGAAACCGAAAGATTGTTAAACAACGATAAAACAGTTCTGTGAAATGTCTGTAGCATCCTCAGCAGAAAAGGCATTTTGAAAGCTTGATTAGAACGGAGTCCTGTTTGGGATTTTTCTCTTTCCTGCTCCTTCACGTCCTTTGCCCTTCCTCCATTGGCTGCTCCTCCAGATTCTCAAGAGGCTGCAACTCGGTCAGACAGAGGTCTGATTGTGCATTCTGCCAGTCTCATATAAATACTTCTTTGATGACTCCTCAGTGTTCCACATGAACTGGTGCCCTGCTGAGGGAAGTGTGGGTAGTTAGGAGGTGCTGGTAGGTCCATTTTTAGAGAGTAAATCTTGGACACGCTGGAAAAACTTAGGTCTACTTATGTAGGGAAAGGAACATAACACTTGTTTTTCCTTAATGCCAGTGAGACTACCTTTAGGAAAATTAACTACTTACTAGCTTCTTTCATCCCAGGAGTCCAAGTGCATAATTAACAGTACTTCCAGATATTCAGGTATTTATTGTTTGGGAGAACTTACAGTGTTAAGAGAATGAATCACTTAAAGTTAGTGATGGATGGTTCATAAACCCAGGAATTTTACTCCTTTCTTATGCTAACTAAGTCTGTTTATATCACTATGGTAACACTGAGCTTGTTAACGCTGTGATTGTTTTAAATGTCTTTCTGCCCCAACAGACAGGGCTCCTTAGAGCTCCCTGTCTATATTTCTGTCTCCAGGCCTAACCCAGTACCTGATTTATAATAGGTGCTTAGTAAATGTTGAATGAATAAATAAAAACAAGTACACATGATGATTTTGTTAAAGAATTAGGGAGAAACACAGAAGGGGGTAATTTGATTTTGGGAATCAAGGAGGGCTTCACAAAAGAGTTGACATTTGAGCTGGGTCTTGAAGAATTGAATTTTGACAAGGGCAGGAAGGAGGCATTTCAAACCAAGCGAACATTTACAGGAGTACCGATATGGAAGAGCTTGATATGTTGGGACTTGACTGAATGATAGGAGTCATGATGAAAGGTGAGGCTAGAGGTGATTTGGGGGCTAAATTGTAAGGACATCAAGCCAAGGAGTCAGGTCTTAGGCAGTAAGGAGCAAAAGGAGATTGGTGGGCAGAGAAGTACTTGTGTATTTTAGGGAGGTAATTCTAGATAGAATGTGGATGAATTAAAAGGCCTTTTGAAAAAACTGAGGAAAAATTCACTTTAACCATTTTAAGTGTACAGTTAATTGGCTTTTAACATTCATGATGTTCCACAACCATCACCACTATCTAAAAATTCCAGAACATTTTTTTAGCACACCAAAAAGCAGAGGACTCTTGCTATATAGTCTGGTTATAGGGATGAAAAGGAAGAGTCATTTAAAAGACATTTCTGGGGGCGCCTGGGTGGCTCAGTCGTTAAGCGTCTGCCTTCAGCTCAGGTCATGATCCCAGGGTCCTGGGATCGAGCCCCGCATCAGGCTCCCTGCTCAGCGGGAAGCCTGCTTCTCCCTCTCCCACTCCCCCTGCTTGTGTTCCCTCTCTCACTGTGTCTCTCTCTGTCAAATAAATAAATAAAATCTTAAAAAATAAAAAAATAAAAAATAAAAGACATTTCTGAGGCACCTGGGTGGCGCAGTCGGTTAAGTGTCTGACTCCCTTTCAGCTCAAGGTCCTGATCTCAGGTCGTGAGATTGAGTCCCACCTTGAGCTCTGTGCTCAGTGCAGAGTCTGCTTGAGACTCTCTTTCCCTCTCCCTTTGCCCCTCCCCCCTGCACACACACATGCATGCTCTCTCTCAAATAAATAAATCTTTTAAAAAAAGAATAAAACATTTCTGAGGTAGATTCAACAGAACTAGAATAAAATGTTAGATTTAGTTACCTTTGTGAAAACATCCTCAAAATACTAGTTTTTTTGCCACCGTACTCACCACTTTCTTTCTCTCATTTATTATTGTGTGACAGCTATACAGATAATATAAATAACGTCTCTTCATTTTTTTCTAATTTTGTATTACTTTTATACTTCACTTTGTCTTTTATGTTTGAGCTGCATTAATTCAAGATAGGATCCTTGTGAAAAGTATGCAGACCAAAAAGGCTCTGCCAGGAGGGTTCACCCATATACAGGGATTCAAGGAATCACATGCAAATGGGTGTTTATTTGTAATTATAAAGCAGCCAGTTTCATAATACTGTATGCTTCGTGGTGAAGAAGTCTTTTTTATTTATCAAATTTGAGTCAACCTGTAGGAGAGGGAATGGACTAGTAACTTTGTCCAGCAATGAAAATAGTTAACATCTTGATTGGGGTGTTGATTATCCAGGGTATACATTTGCTAAAACTCATCAAGTTGTACTGTTAATATCTGTGCATTTCACTGTATGTAAATTATATGACTTTTTTTTTAAGATTTTATTTATTTATTTGTCAGAGAGAGAGAGCACAAACAGAGGGAGATGCAGGCTCCCTGCTGAGCAGGGAGCCCGATGCGGGGCCCGATCCCAGGACCGTGGGATCATGACCCGAGCCGAAGGCAGACGCTTAACAACTGAGCCACCCAGGCGCCCCAGAAATTTAGTGTTTAGATAGGGTTTTCAGCAGAGTTTCCTGGGCTTTGGCCAAGAGGTTCCAAAAAGGCACGCTTTTCCACCTTCCCAAATTGTGCAATACTCTTTTATAGTATATAACCCAGAAATGAGTATCTCCGTTCACTTCAGTGTTGCCATTAAGGAATTGGGTACAGAGCCCAACACTGTCAGTTCCTTGGTTTGTCCTGTTAGTCTGGCTGTTTTCCCTTCCCCCACCCTACAGCCTGCACATTTTTTCCCTTGGCTCTTTCTCAGGAGCAGGGGCAGCAGCTGGGCCTTCCACACCCTGGCACGAGCAGGGCTAAGAGTGCCTGATGTCTAAATTGGTGCCAGTCACTAGCTATGAATCCTGACTAGAGCACTCCTTTTCTCAGTCGATTTGGACTTACTCTAGTACCAGCATGAGCCTCTACCCAGTTCTGCTCACAGCTTTGTTCTGAGACCACAGACTTAAGGACAACAGGAAGTTTAGGAGTTTTCTCAAGCCTCTTTCACTCTAGCCAGTCTCGTGTTGGTGAGAGCTAACATATTAGGTCTAGCATTTAGATTTAGGTGGGTTGGGGACCCACAACAGGCTGCTGGAAGTAATTCCCTGATTGCCACACCTTATTGAGCTAGAACTCCTCTATGTTAGTCAAGCCCTTAGGAAGATTGCTAACCTTTTACTCTCTGTTTCTTCCTTGAGAATATATCCCAAGATGGTCCTGATAGATCTATGTGAATTACTGTTGTGCTGTTAAAAATGTGTTTTAAACGGGTGCCTGGGTAGCTCAATCGGTTAAGCGTCTGACTCTTGATCTCAGCTCATGTCTTAATCTCAGGGTCGTGAGTTCAAGCCCGACATTGGGCTCCACACCGGGCATGGAGCCTACTTAAGAAAAAAATGTATTTTGGGGTGCCTGAGTGGCTCAGTCGTTAATTGTCTACTTTCAGCTCAGGTCATGATCCCAGGGTCTGGGATTGAGCCTGCATTGGGCTCCCTGCTCGGCGGGAAGCCTGCTTCTCCCTCTCCCACTCCCCCTGCTTGTGTTCCCTCTCTCACTGTCTCTCTCTGTCAAATAAATAAATAAAATCTTTTTAAAAAATGTATTTTAGGGGCGCCTGGGTGGCCTAGTTGGTTAAGCGACTGCCTTCGGCTCAGGTCATGATCCCAGAGTCCTGGGATCGAGCCCCGCATCAGGCTCCCTGCTCAGTGGGAAGCCTGCTTCTGCCTCTCCCACTCCCCCTGCTTGTGTTCCCTCTCATGCTGTCTGTCTCTCTCTCTCTGTCAATTAGATAAATAAATAAAATATTTTTTAAAAAATGTATTTTAAAAAATAAGTAATATGGGGCACCTGGGTGGCTCTGTTGGTTAAGCGTCTGCCTTCGGCTCAGGTCATGATCCTGGGGTCCTGGGATCAGGCCTGCATCAGGCTCCCTGCTCATGCTCTCTCTCACTTTCTTGCTTGCATGTTCTCTCTCTTTCTCGAATAAATAAATAAAATCTTTAAAAAAATAAGTAATATATTTACATGGTACAACATTTAAAAGGTACAAAAGGATACACAGAAAAGTCTCCCTACTATCTCAATGTGGAATGCAGACTGTGACAAATCAATCTACTGTATTACTAGTATATGATGTGTCCTCACTAAAGGCGTGGGGAGAGCTGATCTAAGTGACTCGCTAAAACAATATTTTGTCTGGAAACTGTAAGTCTAAAGACAAATGCTGCAGCACTCTACTTCTAAATCTGTTTCTCACAGAGATTGACAATTCTGAAAGTAATTTATAGCTATACTAGGGTTGAAAAACTAATAAATGGTAGATAATAGGAACCAGATTTCTCACTGTCAGAGAAACAAATTACAAATAAGAAAAAAAAAAAACAAGCAAGGAGGAAGGCTAGAATGGACCCTGTGGTCCTGGATTAGAGCTGGAGACTTTAATATTTTATGTTTACTGTAATATATATGGATAGAAAAATAATGAAAGATATGTATGTAAACATATGTTAATACATACATATATTTCCCAGCTCTCTCTGCTAAGGAAGGCCTAGGAGCAGTGGTACCCCAATAGCAACAAGCACAGTCACACCCAGATCTTGGTTTGTAATACCATTCTCCAATAAAAGGAACCTAGGCTTCTTGGAGAAAAGGCAAATTCTACAGCTGGGGGACGCCTGGGTGGCTCAGTCGGTTGAGCGTCTGCCTTCGGCTCAGGTCATGATCCCAGGGTCCTGGGATCGAGTCCCGCATCGGGCTCCCTGCTCCGCGGGGAGCCTGCTTCTCCTCCCTCTGCCTCTGTCTCTCTCTCTCTCTGTCTCTCATGAATAAATAAATAAAATCTTTAAAAAAAAAAAAAAATTCTACAGCTGGGACAAAGAAATTACAGGATGAGACGGTAGTATTTTGTAGTGCTAAAAAAGTAAAGTACTTAAAAAATAAAATGATGGGGCGCCTGGCTGGCTCAATTGGTAGAGCATGTGACTCTTGATCTCGGGGTCATGAGTTCAAGCCCCACACTAGGTGCAGAGATTACTTAAAAACAAACAAACAATAATGGGCTGGCTGTGTTCCAATAAAACTTTATAAAAATAATAAAAGGATGGGACAAGAGACAACCTAAAAAAACTCCCCATGGCCAAAGATAGAACAATTTGAACAGCAAAATAACCTCGTATTGGATTATAACCTGAAGTGTAAAATAAATATACATGAATCTATTCTGATGTAAAATAAATGACTGAATAAATAAATGGGGAGAAGAAATGAGTCTTCCTTACAGAATAATTCCACATGATATAGGTAGGTATATAGATACTCCTCTTTTTAGGAAGCAGAGCTTAACTTCTTCCCCCTTGAGTGTAAGTGGGGCTGAGTGACTCCCTTCCAAAGAAGAGAGTATGAGAAAGGAAAAATAATAACTATATAGTGCAGAGACCCGGATGACACTACCTTGACCAAGTAATCAGAGTAAAAATCACCAATAATAAGTAAGTCCTATTGATATCTTGTACCCCTGGTATGGTATGATATGATAAGATGAGAAGGGCACTTCACCTCTGTGTTATTCTTCTCAAAACCCATGTCTCTAGTCTAAACATAAGGAAAACATCCAACACACCCAAATTGAGGGACATTCTATAAAGTACTTCTTTGGGATATCAAGGTAATAAAAAACAAGACTGAGAAACTTTCACAGACCAGAGGAGACCAAGGATTCACAGTGGCTAATGGCAGTGCGGTATCCTTAACTGGATCCTGAGACAGAAAAATGACATTAGTGGAAAAACTGGTAAAATCTAAATACAGCCTAGAGTTTAATAGTCATATACCAATGCTAATCTCTAACTCTAAAATTATTCCAAAATAAAACATCCTCTCAATCCCCTAGCTATCCAGTGTCCCTCCTTGGAGACAACCAATATTACTAGTTCCTTTTATCTTCTAGATAGATAGATAGATAGATGATAGATCAATCGATCGATCGATCATCCATCCATCCATTAAAAACAATGCTGTGCACTTAGTAGTATATATGCTATTTATGTACACTGCCCTACTTTTAGATCATGTCCCATTATCAGTGTGTATGCACACACATTTAGTCTTTTGTACATTTTTTTTCTAAGTGGCTGTAGAGAATTCCATTGTATGGGTATACTGTAATTTATTTAACTGGTTTCGTTTCTTTCTTTCTTTCAAGATTATTTATTTATTTATTTATTTATTTGAGAGAGAGAGTGAGTGAGTGAGAACACAAGCAAGGTGAGGGGCAGAGGGAGAAGCAGACGCACCGCTGAGCAGGGAACCCGATGTGGAACTCAATCCTGGGACTCCAGGATCATGACCTGAGCCGAAGGTAGACGCTCAACCAACTGAGCCACCCAAGCACCCCTATTCAACTGGTTTCTTATTGATGGCCATTTGTTGTTGAAAGTCATTTGTTGTTATAAATAACTGTAATGAATAACCTTGTACATGCATTATTTTGCACTTTTACAAGTATTTGGGATAAATTTTGAGAAGATTCCCTGGATTAAAGCATATGTACACTTGTAATTTTTACTAAAGACATTGTCAAATTGCCCTCCCTAAAGGGGTTGTGCCAGTTTATACTCCACCTACAATGTATAAGAGTGCCTATTTCTGCATACCATCACCAAACATAGGTGTATTACAAAGTTTTTTTTATCTCTGCCAATCTAGTATGTTAAAAACAAAGTTTTTATATAGTTTAATTTGCATTTCTATGGTGAATATGGGTATCTTCTGTAAAATGCCTGTTCATTTTTTGGTTTTGTTCGTTTTTAAATTCCTTGTTGACCTTTTTTTTAAATTAAATTAAATTTAATTTCCATTAATTAACATATAGTGTGTTCTTAGTTTCAGAGGTAGAGTTC
The DNA here is from genome assembly GCF_964656455.1 of Halichoerus grypus. Taxonomy (NCBI): domain Eukaryota; kingdom Metazoa; phylum Chordata; class Mammalia; order Carnivora; family Phocidae; genus Halichoerus; species Halichoerus grypus. The sequence goes on from NC_135718.1 coordinate 30,405,706, forward strand.
AGTGATTCATATTCACTGGGTATATAACACCCAGTGGTTATTATATCACATGCCCTCCCTAATACCCATCACCAAGTTACCCCATCCCCCCACCCCTCTCCCCTCCAGCAACCCTCAGTTGGTTTCCTTTTTTTTTTATTGAGATTTTATTTATTTGTTTGAGATAGAGCAGGAGCTGGGGAGAGGGGAAGAGGGAGAGGGACAAGCACACTCCCCACTGAGCAGGGAGCCCAACAAGGGGCTCAATTCCAGGACCCTGGGATCATGACCTGAGCAGAAGGCAGATGCTTAACTAACTGAGCCACCCAGGTCCCCTCTCTCAGTTTGTTTCCTATGATTAAGAGTCTCTTATGGTTTATCTTCTTCTCTGATTTCGTCTTGTTTTATTTTTCCCACCCTTCCCCTATGCTCCTCTGTTTTGTTTCTTTTTTTTTTTTTTTTTTTTTAAAGATTTTATTTATTTATTCGACAGAGGGAGAGACAGCGAGAGAGGGAACACAAGCAGGGGGAGTGGGAGAGGGAGAAGCAGGCTTCCCGCGGAGCAGGGAGCCCGATGCGGGGCTCGATCCCAGGACCCTGGGATCATGACCCGAGCCGAAGGCAGACGCTTAACGACTGAGCCACCCAGGCGCCCCTCCTCTGTTTTGTTTCTTAAACTTCACAAATGAGTGAAATCATAAAACTGTCTTTCTCTGATTGACTTATTTTGCTTAGCATAATACCCTCTAGTTGCATCCACGTCGTTGCAAATGGCAAGATTTCATTTTTTTGATGGCTGAGTTATGTTCCATTGTGTGTGTGTGTGTGTGTGTGTGTGTGTGTGTGTGTGTGTATACACCACATCTTCTTTATTCATTCATCTCCTTATTGATCTTTTTCTCATCGATTTGTAGGAGCTCTTTATATGTTGTCAAAAAAGCCCTTTGGTATAAGAATCACAAATATGTTTTCCCAGTTGGTCTTATGATGTATTTTTGTTTGTTTTTTCCCTGCAGAAAATGTACTTTTTTTAATGTAACTGATTTTAACCAGTCTTTTTTTTATGGCTTTTGAGTTTTATGTTATACTTAGGAATTTTGTCATATCTTTTTAATCCATTTGAAAAGCTTACTTTGATGAATGATTCAGAGCCAAGATTTTTTTTTCCAAATATTTACCCCATCATTCCAGCACCGTTCATTGAATAGTCTATGTTTTTCCTATTAATTGAAATAGGATTGAAGAGAATTCTCATATGTATTTGTATCTCTTTCTGGACTTTCTATTCTATTTCTATACCATTGATTTCTTTGTTTAAATATGAGCTCATATTATACTGGTTTTTTTTTACTTTTATTCTAGAAACTTCAAGTATATTCAAAAGTACATACACACAAAAGTACACACTAATTTAGTTATTGTGACTTTATAACAATTTTTTAGTATCTGGAGGGTCCACTTTCCCTCCTGCCCCCATTACTCTTTTTCAGAATTTGCCTAATTATGTGTTATTTTTTGCACTTTAACTTTAGAGTAAGCTTATCTAGTTCCCCCCAAAATAAAACTTCTACTGGTATTTTTGCAGAGATTATCTTAAAATTATTTGGGGAGGCATGTCATCTTGGAGTGTTTCACGAATATGACATGCCTTTCTATTTGTTCGAATTTTCTTTTGTGAATCCTCACTGGTGCTTTTAAGTTTTCACTATTCAGATCTTCGTATTTTTTTGTTAAGTTTATATCCAGGTATCCCCCACACACATCCCTCCTTTTTTTTTTTTCTATTGCATATAGGATCTTTTTTCCTTTAGATCATTTTACAGGGTATTTTGTGTATATATGTGTATGTGAGGGTTCTTAATTTCATAATATTAATTTTGTACCTAGCCTCCCTATTGAATCATTTTACTTGTAGTATTTCTTCAATTATTTCTCTTGGATTTTCAAAGTGTACAGCCATATTTACAAATGATATGTTTATTTCCTTTTCAATTTTTACAGTTGAAGTGGCATGTTTGAACTGTTACAGTAATACCTCTCATGTAGAAGGGACTCTTGGCGAGCATAGTGGGCCCCAAGGTACAAACCCTAGGATAGGCGGAAACATTGGTAATTAGAGCCTTTGAACCCTAGGACTGAGTTTTGTTTTTTCATGTTTTTTTTTTTTCTTTTGTTTCCTCTAGATGTGAAATCTGGGAGCTATACTGTGTTACAAGTGGTGGAAGCCCTTGGGTAAGAGCCTCTGTTGTTGAGTTCCCTTCTCTAACCCTGCCTGCGCACTCTGAAAAGGTTATTTTGTACACTGCTGCTTTCCTGGAGCTAACTGGTCCTGAATTTCTCCTACTGTAGCCCAACACCCCCTTTTCATATCAGTATCTCGGTTTAAGCCTATGTTTGTCCTGAAATAAGTTTCACGCCACCTGACTGAAGTTCCTAAGGGAGTGTTGGAAGTGCCTGGATCAGCACACAGGTGTGGGGTGAAATGGGTGGTTGAAGGCCATCAACTGTTAATTAGAACTGGGATTCCTCCTGTGCTTCTTAAAGACCCCACGTGCCCCCATGGGATTCTGGTCAGCCTGGATCTGACTCACACCTGCTCGTGGGCTCTGCCTGGGGAGTTGCCAGGAAGCTGACCTTGCACCAGTTCCTCACTATAGGAAAAGGCTTGGGGAAACAGCTGGAAAATCAGTATGAAAAGCAGATATCTAAGCACCAGAGGAGGTATGTGCTTATACTCTGATGCCTGCTTTTCTCCTGTTTTATACTTGGTAGACCATCTAAATTGACAAGTCTTGTTTGCAAAGGTTGTTAACTGTCAGAGCCAGCTTGTCTCCTGAAGCAGAAAGCTAGAAAATTGGGAGGGTGGGGTGGAATGTAGGTCACTATTAATGCATCTCTCCCACATAAGAGACCATTTGGCCTTTCTACACATGTGGCCTTGGTCCATTTAAAAAAAATCACAGCTCTCTCTCTCTCTATATATATATATATGATATATGTAATTCAGATATGTAATTCATGTCAATTTTTATATATGATATATATAATTCATGTATCATAAAGTTCATCATTTTTTATGTATTCACAGATTTCTGCAAACCTTACTTTAATCAATTTTAGAACATTTTCATTACCTCAAAAAAAAAAAAAACCCATGCCCATTAGCGCCACTATTCCCTCCTCTTCTCAGCCCCTGGCAACCACTAATTTACTTTCTACCTCTGTGGATTTGCCAGTTTTGGAAATTTCATATAAACAGAATCATACAACATGTAACCTTTGTGACTGGCTACTTAGCATAATGTTTTCAAAGTTTATCCCTGTTGTAGCTCTTGTCAGTACTTCATTTCTTGCTGAAAAATAATCAGTTATATGAATATACCACATTTTGTTCAACAGTTCATCAGGTGGTGGTTATGGGTTGTTTTCTGAATAATGCTGCTATGAGCATTTGTGTGCCTTAGTCCTTTTTTAAACGCACAGTTTTCTACTTCTGAACAGGGTCCTTTCTACAAGATCCTATTATGGGGATCCTGTCAAGGGTGATTTTATTTTTGCCCTTTTACCCCTAGTTATAGACACCCTTATCCTTGAGATTTCAGTCAAATGTCCTGGTCAGCTCTCCTTCAGAAATCTTCTGCTTCATACATTTACTTGCTTAGATTTCTTCTAGTGTGTTTAAATGTAATCTCTATAAGAGCTATTTTAAGATAAGTCACCTTATGCTTCAGTCCAGGTTTTCCCATTCAAATTTAAATAGTTAAATTTAAATAGTTAAAACCTTTATTCTGACCATCTTACTTTATAAACTTCCAGTTATAAAGATTTTCTTTTCCCATAAGACCTTGGTTGCTCTCAGCATTTTTTCCTTGGTAGTAATATATTCATTCTCCTGTTTTGGTAGAAGTTGCAGCTGCCCATCATCTGTTGAGCCCTATGGGTAGCTGCTAAGCTCTGTTTCAGAGGAATGTCACTGTCGTCTAAGAGTAAGCCCAATGCCCAGTCAGCGCCTAGAGATGGATACTTCTGTTGGCTGTGGTGTCAGTTGAGTCTCTAATGAATGCCAGGTCAATCTGAGGATTGGGTCTTTAGGCTCTGGCTTTACTATTATCTGTAATACTAGGTACCTACCGAATACCTTCCTGGGCTGGCTTCCATGCCCAAGGGGTGAGTGTGACTGATTTCAAAATATTCCTTCAAAAGTTTGGTGGGCGCCTGGGTGACTTAGTTGAGCATCCGACTCTTAATCTCTTTACTCTACTTTAAAAAAAAACAAAAAAAACATGGGGCTCCTGGGTGGCTCCGTCAGTTGAATGTCTGACTCTTGATTTTGGTTCAGGTCATGATCTCAGGGTCATGAGATCGAGCCCCATGTCAGGTGCCATGCTTAGCAGGGAGTTAGCTTGAGATTCTCTCCCTCTCCTTCTCCCTCTGCCTCTGCTCCTCCCACCACTCGCACGCTCTCTGTCTCTCTAAAATAAATAAATAAAATCTTCAAAAAAAAAAAAAAGGTGTAAACACGGTTATGTCAGGCTCTCTCTATCCTTACTTTCCCCCAGGTCCTCTCTAGAAAATCCAGAACCCCGAACTCGGGCACGAGGAATCCAGCTTCTGTCACAGGTGCTCCTCCAGTGTCAGTCCTTGCTCCTGGAGAAGGAAGGTACTGCCATCACTAGTAGGAGTGTCTTCCTGGATTGCTGAGCCAAGGCCTGCCTTGTCTATTCAAGCCAACTTTCCAGGGAGGGAGGGAAGAAGGGAAGACATAAGGAATCTGTGAACTACTAATTCAGCATCTTCACTCCTCACTGTATATGTGGCAGGGATGATAAGAATCGTGACTGAAGACACTGGGATTTCAAATGTAGCCTTAGACATTTTTTTCAGTGTATCTTCCCCTCTCTGTAAAATGGACAAAGTAGTACTTCATAGAGTGGAAGAGTATGTAATGAAACATCAAGTGCTTTGAAGTCCCAAGGAAAAAAGCCAACAACTTATTTATCTTCTATAGCATAGTAGGAAAACTACAACCTGTTTTTATAAATAAAGCTTTATTAGCCTATAACCACACCCATTTGTTTACCTCTTGTTTATGTTGCTTTTATGTTACAGCAGCCAAGTTGAGCAGAATTAAGTAGTTGTGACCCATACTTTGTCCTGCAAGCCTAAGATATTTACTCTCTGGCCCTTTGAGAAAGTTTGCCAACTCCACTTCTATAGAAAGGAAGTTCTGGGGTAAAAGTGGGTTCAACTGTGGACCTATGTGAGAATGGATAATAAGAGATGTTCACCTATTTTCCTAACTGATCAAGGCACTCTCAAATGGGAGGGCATGGGACATATTTCTTAGTGAAGGAGAAAATTTGTAGTGAAGCCCAAACAGGAACAGCCTTTACAGACTTTGGGAAGGAGCCTGTGTAAAATAATGGCTGCATTTCTGGTTTGTGCAGTGGTACACCTGATCTTATTTTATGAGAACCGGCTGAAGGACCATCATCTTGTGATCCCATCTGTCCTGCAAGGTTTGAGAGCACTTGTGAGTTCTCCTTTTTCAATACATACTATGTTTGCAGGAGCCCTTTTCCAGTGAATTTTGTCCTGTCCTTTGGCGGGGAGACTCCCAAGTGCTGAGGAGCAGATGCCCAAATGTGGGACTAAACTAGTGTCAGCTAACTTCACTTCTGTTTCTAGTCTAGAAAGTAAAAGTATTTTGGGGGGACTGGAATTCAGAACCAAAGTGGAAGGAGCTGCAGAGAATTAATCAGATTGAGAAAAGGGACCGCATTTCTCACTCTTAGCACTTCTTCCTGAACCTGGATGTTGTGTTTCCCACTGTAGCTAATTATACCTCTTCTGGGATTGTGTCTTCAAGGGTAGAATTCCCTCTGTGCTCACACATCTCCTTTTCTCCCCCAGAGCCTGTGTGTGGCCCTGCCTCCAGGGCTGGCTGTCTCTGTGCTTAAAGCTATCTTCCAGGAAGTCCACGTCCAGGTGAGTGAAGACAGTCACTTTTGTATTCTCTGTCTTCCAGCCCTGACATATATGACAAGGATTAGGTGGCAAAAAAATACTGCCTTCTAAGTCCTGAACTTTATCAGGTCTTTGACCATGTTTACATGCTAGTCTTTGCTACTCTATAAGGAGAAGGAGCCAGGCCATTATGTCTGACCTGTGTCCTCTCACACCTGAAGAAAGTAAAGCAGACAGGTTTTGGTTATTGGCCCCGCTGCTGTAACTGCTAAGCCAATAGCCATAGCCTTTCTCTGCATTTCTTCTTAGGTTCATCTTATACTAGTATAAAGAGCACTGTCCACTTAGAGATTATGAAGCAGGAAGTAGTTTTGTCAGCTCAGGTATTCTTTAAGCACTTTCTTTACTTAGTTTCGGTCTCTCCCACCCCCAAGTCCCTGCCACAGATGGACCGACACACAGTCTACAGTATCATCACCAACTTCATGCAAACCCGCGAAGAAGGTAAGAGGCAGCATTCTTTGGCAAGTCTGAAAAGCAAGCGTATCCTTTTTCGCCCCATTATCAGGACTCATGTTTAGCCTGGCAGTCCTATAGGAGACCCAATACTCTGAAAAGAATGAAGGGAAACTGGGGGGTCCACTCGGTCCCAAGTAAAGGAATGTAGAGTTTGGGCTAATATTTTAAATTCTTACCTCTAATGGTTATATATTGATGCACATCTCTTCACTGTGTACTCTCTTGGAATAGGAAAACAAAAAGGGTGTGCTCTGGGAGGCAGCAAAGGTGGGCTAGCGATAGTAGAGGGAGAACACAAGCCAGAAGAAAGCCCAGCTTTCTATCTCAAGGGATGGTAGTGACCTGTTCTCTCCTCCCCAGAGCTGAAGGGCCTTGGAGCGGACTTCACCTTTGGCTTCATCCAGGTGATGGATGGGGAAAAGGATCCCCGAAATCTTCTTGTGGCTTTCCGCATTGTCCATGACCTCATCTCCAGGGACTATAGCCTGGGTACGTCCTTACACTTTGAATTAACTGGTTAGGGCTTGTCCGATGAGTGAAAATTGTAAGTTGACCTCATTGTTTCTCTGTTACCTTAGGACCCTTTGTGGAGGAGTTGTTTGAAGTGACGTCCTGTTACTTCCCTATTGATTTTACCCCTGTAAGTAGCCCCTTTTATTCATTCATTCATTTGTTCATTCATTGATTCATTCGAATATTCCTTGAGTCCTCCTGTGAGTCAGGTCCAGTTCTGGGCACTGAAGGGACAGCAATGAACAAAGGAGACATTCCCTGCCCTCGTGAGCTTACGTTTTAGTAAACTGGGAAATGGAGAAGCATTTGCCATCAGAGGAAGGATTCAATTCAGTGGGTATTTGGGGGCTCCTCAGGCTACAGGATGGTAAAACATGGTTCCTGCCCTTGAAAGCTGAAACAATTAAGTAACAATATGAGATTATGGACCAAAACAAGTGGTGTTATAGTTGTTCAGAGAAGACCAAGTTCAGTGTGAGCTAGAGTAGGAAGAGTAGGAAGGCATTCACAGATAAGATGGGATTTCAGTTGGTTTCTGAGGAATGATAGGATATAATCCTGGAGTCTGAGGGGTGATCTCAGGCAAAAGAAACAAATTGACAAAACAAAGAAGACCTAGTTGAGCACAGCATGCTCTGACCCCCTTGGACCTTCCTCCCACTCTGCATCTTGATATCCCTTCTACTTCCAAAAACTCAGAGTCGCACCACTATATGGATGTGCATGGGTATGTGTACTGCAAGCATTAGTGGTTTCAAAGAAATGAAAGGAGTTAAATCACAGCACACCAAATAACATCTGGGTATTGACTCTTAGCGCTTTTAAAGTTACACAGCCATCTTTTTTGCAGGGACTTGCTTCCCAGCTTATTCCAGTTGACACCACGGTCCTTGGGGCCACCTCTCCTAAAATTCTCTTCATCTCTTCTGTAGTGGTCATCACTACTTCTAACTCAGAAGAACTTGTGCCTTTGAAATCTTGAAAGCTCTTTGTTAGGCCACCAGGTTTCTGTTTTTGCTTTATTTTTTGTTTGTTTTGAAAAGATAATACATTCACATGATCCAACATCTAAATGCTGTAAAAAGGTGAAAAATCTGTTTACCATCATTTCTTTCTCTGTTGTCAACCAGTTTTATCAGTTAAGTCTGTATTTTATAGAACTTTTTCATCCATATATAAACAAATGCTCCCCAACCCCTACCAATGGCAGCATATGTATACACTTTTCCTGTACTTGGCCTTTTTCACTTAGTGTATCTTGGAGAGCCATACTCAGTATATAAGTTAGTTCTTTATTCTTTATGGCTGTGTAGTATTCCTTTCAGTGTGAATACCTAATTAATTTCACTAGTCCTCTATGGGATAAAGATTGTTGCTAATCTTTTGTTGTTACAGGCAATGCTGCAACTTATATATCCTGTACATGTATTGTTTCACATATATATGGATATAACAGTAGGATAAATTCCTAAAAGTGGAGTTGCTGGAATATATGCATTTATAATTTTAGGGCAGGAAAGAGTAAGTCATTCACTTTTTTGAAAGGTAATAGAGTGAGCATGATTCAACATTTAAAGGATGGGGGGTGAAGCCTTTTATACCCCTTTACTGCAACCACCCATTTTCCTTTTAGAGATCATCACTGCTCCCAACTGCTTATCCATTTTCTCAGACATTCTAGGCAAAAAAAAAGTTATAGATAATTATAGGAGAGTTTCTCTTTATTTGAGCAGGTTTTTTTTTTTTTTTTGTAAGTAAATTATGCCCAACATGGGGCTTGAACTCACTACCCCGAGATCAAGAGTCGCATGCTCTAACTGAGCCAACCAGGTGCCCCTCAAGCAGATTTTTGTATGTTCTTCTGCACTGCAGTCTATATGGGAAGCAGAAAGCTCTTGTCAATTAAAATAAGAGACACCTGGCTTTCATGTAACTCTGTTACACTAAAGATATATTCTTTATGGTCCTATCAATCCCTTTTGGCCATATGCCATCATCATAGTGGATCACATCAGTGTAACTGAGGGTTTCTTTGATTTTCACTATGCATATATGCTCATTCTAGAGCAGGGGCAGGCAAACTTTTCTGTAAAGGACCAGATAGTGACTATTTTAGGCTTTGCAAGCTGTATCATTTCTGTCACAACTCTTCAGCTCTGCTGTTCTAACACAAAAATGGTCATAGACACGAATGTGGTAGTGTCTGTATTGCAATAAAACTTTATAGGCATGGAGGGGCGCCTGGGTGGCTCCGACATTAAGAGTCTGCCTTTGGCTCAGGTCATGGTCCCAGGGTCCTGGGATCGAGCCCGGTGTCGGGCTCCCTGCTCAGCGGGAAGCCTGCTTCTCCCCCTCCCACTCCCCCTGCTTGTGTTCACTCTCTCACTGTGTCTCTCTCTCTCAAATAAATAAAATCTTAAAAAAAAAAAACTTTATAGGCATGGAAATTTAAATTTCATATAATTTTCATGTGTCACAAGATATTATTCTTTTGGGGGTGCCTGGGTGGCTCAGTCGGTTAAGTGTCTGCCTCCAGCTCGGGTCGTGATCTCAGGGTCCTGGGATCAAGCCCCTCATCAGGCTCTGAGTTCAGCAGGGAGTCTGCTTCTCCCTCTCCCTCTGCCCCTCGGCCCCCCCAAAATAGATAAGATTTTTTTTTTTTTAAGATTTTATTCATTTAATTCACAGAGAGACAGCAAGAGGGAACACAAGCAGGGGGTAGTGGGGGAGGGAGAAGCAGGCACCCCGCCGAGCATGGAGCCCGATGCGGGGCTCGATCCCAGGACCCCGGGATCATGATCTGAGCCGAAGACAGACGCCCAACAACTGAGTCACCCAGGCACCCCTCAAATAAATAAAATCTTAAAAAAAAAAAAGATATTCTTTTGATTTTTTTCCCGCAACCATTTAAAAATTTAAAAATCATGGGATTGAGAGTACACTTATCTTGATGAGCACCAAGTAATATGTAGAATCACTGAATCACTATATTATACACCTGAAACTAATTTAACACTGTAAGCTACACTGGAATTAGAAGAAAAAAATGTAAAAACCATGCTTAACTTGGCCATACATACAGTCTCAACTGGTTGCTTCCTACTCCTAATGCAAAGGAGATGTTGAATCTTCCTTCACCATCACCCTTGGGATTCCTTTATCCTTGCTCTTCCATCAGAGACCCTATTTCCCCAGGCCGTCTACTGCACCTATATCTCTAAGATTAGAGATGTCTGTTGTGCCTTCTCCAGAGAATTAAACCTCCAGATTCTGCTGAAGAACGGGAGGAGCTGGGAAGCAATCTAGGTGGTCAGATGGCTTCTCTAACCCCACTCCCAATTCCAAGGCACCTGGTACTGCCAGTGCAAAGCGTTTTGAGGACTGCGGTGTGTGTGGGTAGTTACTCAGCTGTTCCCACGCCTGCTGAGGATTCTGTTGTCTTGGCCTATTCATTCATTTTCTTATCCATCTGCTTTTCAGCTCCTAAAATTTTATTGCCAGCACCTCTTAACCTATTTTCTTCAACCTTTAGCTTTATGTCTTTTCTTTTAAATTTTTATTTCTATTTTTTTTTAAGTAAGCTCTACACCCAGTGTAGGGCTTGCACTCACAACCCCAAGGTCAAGAGTGGGATGCTCCACCAACTGAGCCAGACAGGTGCTCCTAGCTTTATATTTTGTTTTTTTGTTTTGTTTTTGGTTTTGGTTTTTAGATTTTATTTATTTATTTGAGAGAGAGAAGGAGCAGAAGCAGGGGGGAGAGGGAGAGGGAGAAGCAGGCTCCCTGCTGAGCAAGGAGCCCAGTGCGGGACTCGATCCCAAGACCCTGGGATCATGATCTGAGCTGAAGGCAGACGCTTATGGACCGAGCCACCCAGGTGCCCTAGCTTTATGTCTTAAAAGAAAATCCCTTTGCTATATTTTTCGTGTTGCTTCTAAAGAGGAAAAGGAAAATCTGATACATGCTTTTACTCTGGCTTTTTGACACAGACACCAGCAATGCTTTTTATGTTCCCAGAATTATACCTTTTTTATAAGGGTGGAAAAATAGAAATGTCCATCAAAGGGGAATTATTTAAATAAATTGTGGCTCAACTATACAATGAAATAGTATCAGCCACTAAACCTAATGTGAAAGAATAATTTAATATTACAGAAAAATGGACCTAATATATTAAGTGGGAAAAAAAGATCATAAATCATATGTTCAAAACAATCACACTTTCTTTTTTTTAAGATTTTATTTATTTGACAGAGAGAGACATCAAGAGAGGGAACACAAGCAGGGGGAGTAGGAGAAGGAAAAGCAGGCTTCCTGCTGGTCAGGGAGCCCGATGCGGGGCTCGATCCCAGGACCCTGGGATCATGACCTGAGCCGAAGGCAGACGCTTAACGACTGAGCCACCCAGGCGCCCCAAGAATCACACTTTTAAAAGTATATTTTAAAGAGAAAACAGTGTCTACTAACATATAGTCACAATATATAGAGAGAGAAGAAAGTAATGTACCAGAAAGTCAGAGTGCTTCTCTCTTGAGTGGCAAGATGATAGATCAGATAGAAAATAAATGCCCAACAGACAGAAATTCTCAAGGAATGTGTAAGCAAGTCTTCCTGCTGGGGCCTCCTGTCACACTATTCTGTCAGATCGGGTGTAAATATCACCCAATGCTGGGTTAAATCATGTGTCCAAGAGTGGTCTGAAGAGTTGTGCAAACCCTTGGGTCTTCTCCCTTTTCCAGCCACCTAATGATCCCCATGGAATCCAGAGAGAAGACCTCATCCTGAGTCTTCGAGCTGTGCTGGCTTCGACACCGCGGTTTGCCGAGGTGGGTCTAGCCAAGGTTACGTGTGTAGCCTCTGCCCAAAGAAGGCTCTGAAGAAAGAACAGTAAGAGCATGGGGAAAAAGAAAGATCCAGAATACATTTTTAGGGTATGGCATCCTGCAAGTGTCTTGAGGCTTATGTGGCAAGTATCTTCAGATCTTCAAAGTGGAAACCTTTACCATCTCTGTTTAAAATAATAATCCAATGTCTATATGGTGCTATCTTTTAAAATCCTGTAGTGTTGCCAACTAGCTCATTTTTCGGGTTAACTGGGAGTCTGGCCACAGCTTGGCAGGAAGGTTGGTTTACAGTCACAACTCCTGACTCAACTCTTTGTAGCTCTTTAATGTAGCCCCTACCCCTGGGGACAGGTGGTAATAAAGATGTAGTTGACCTTGGTGCTTTGGTGTGGCTATGACACTACCCATCTCAGGCTTCAGTTCTTCCTTCTCTCCCACAGTTCCTGCTGCCCCTACTGATTGAGAAAGTGGATTCTGAGATTCTGAGTGCCAAGCTGGATTCTCTGCAGACTCTGGTGAGGGATTTCTCTTTTTTCCAGGGTCCAGCTGCCTTTAGACAATGTAGAGGTACTAAAGGGTATAGACTCAGAGACAGGGAATAGTTCAGTGGCCTTCATGAGAGGGATACCCAGAATCTGGGCCTATATGTTGACCCAAAGCCCTCCCAGCTACATATTGTCTGGTCCAATAGTAACTGAGTGGCAGCTGAGGAAAGGCTGACCAGGGCTCCTCCTTTTTTTTTTTTTTTAAGATTTTATTTATTCATTTGAGAGGGAATGAGGGAAAAGCAGACTCCCCGCTGAGCTGGAAGCCCAACGTGGGACTCGATCCCAGGACCCTGAGATCATGACCCGAGCTGAAGGCAGACGCTTAACCATCTGAGCCACCCAGACATCCCAGGGCTCCTTCTTTATGCTTATTTTCCATCAGTCAGGATGAGCTCCCATTTTTCTGTGACCTGATAGGATTCTTGTGAAATCCTGCTGGTTCTTCTGCTGAGAGCCATGCTCCTTCAGGTGCCATTTTGCTGGGGTGCCTGCCTGTCCTCGGAAGTCTGATTGTGTAGATAGCTGATACCTACACTTTCCTTGGCAGAATGCATGTTGTGCTGTGTACGGACAGAAGGAACTAAAGGACTTCCTTCCCAGCCTTTGGGCTTCTATCCGCAGAGAGGTGAGTGTTAATTAGATAAACTCACTACTGTTAACTCCCAGTTGTCAGGTATCAGAGGAAGTAACACACCCTGTCCTTTTCCCTGTCGCAAGCCAGTAAAGGGGCATACTTCTAGTTGAATGACGGGGAAAAAGTCGCTACATAGGGTCAGCTGTTTGGTGATGGCACACAATCACTTTTTCGTAGTGCCCACTTCCTGTCCTTCCATGGTAAGGAGCATAGGTCATGGTGCCTCTGGCACCATACTTAATAAGGGGGTGGAGGGGAGAGGAAGAGACTTAGGAAAGGGGATCCCAATAGCCAATGCTCCAAGTTGGTATCCTGTTTCTCAAAAAGTATGTGTATCAATTCTAGTGGGACTAAGGACTTGGTGAGAATACACCTGTTGAGAAGAAACTCACTTGAGGAGTTAATTTCCATTGCTCTGCCCTAAAGGCTCTCAAAGCCCACCTCTCAAAGGAAACAGGCAGTGGGTGGGTGGGCTCTCACCTGGTGCAGGCTCACCTCAGTAGCCATGGGATCCCTCCCTGACAGGTGTTCCAGACGGCAAGTGAGCGGGTGGAGGCCGATGGCCTGGCGGCTCTCCACTCTCTGACTGCGTGTTTGTCTCGCTCTGTGCTGAGAGCTGATGCTGAGGACTTCCTTGACTCCTTCCTTAGCAACATTCTACAGGGTAATGGGGCCATGGCAGCCAGAAAGGGGGTTGAGCACAACAGAAAGAAGTTCCATAAAGCCAGTGACCTTTTATGACTAGCCCTCCATGTTCAGTGATTTGGGTGCTGAAGCCCTACTTTGAATTGAAAACACTTTGAGTGGTAACTGCTAGCAAACTGTCCCAGGTCTCAATCTCTAACTTCTGTGGATTGCAGGGGAATCAGGCAACATTCAGCCTACTCCCCAGGTCTGTGATGTGCTGCCTCTCTAGACTGCAGGCACCATCTTTGTGAACCGGACATGAAACTGGTGTGGCCTAGTGCCAAACTATTGCAGGCAGCTGCAGGTGCATCTGCTCGGGCCTGTGACCACATCACCAGCAACGTGTTGCCTTTACTGCTGGAACAGTTCCACAAGCACAGTCAGGTAAGGAAATGGAATCTTTCGAGGAAATGATGGGACCTCTTGCTAGGATCCCTTTCACAGAGAGAGAGCTAAGTGTTGAGCTTGTCCCATATCGTATATCTTGGGTTTTGCTCTCATCAGTTGCTGCTGGTTCCCTTGTTCACTCTCTTCCTGACACTCTTACATAAAAGGATAATTCTCCCTGCTTCGAGAGGAGCAGGACTGAAATCCTTTAAAATATTCTTTGATACATACACCATACACCTTAAAACATTACAGAGCAACCAGCGACGGACAATCCTTGAAATGATCCTGGGTTTCTTGAAGCTGCACCAGAAATGGAGCTATGAAGACAAGGGTGAGATCACCTTCCAGGTGTGGTGTCCTAGGGGCTGCTGAGCACTGTATTCCTATAAAGGATGGCAGGCAAAGATTGCTACAGAGAAGTACTCAAGAACAACAGTGGTCCTGTTGTTCTGAGTTTGTAGCACAAGAGAACACTTATCAGATGAGGCCTGTTTATTTTTTCCCCAGTGTACCTCCTGGACACCCAGTGGATTAAGTTCTTTGAATCTTGCCCCAAGTTGTCTTTGCAACACTGCTGAGTCAGGGCTTTCCTCTAACCTGGACTTTGTCCCTAGATGAAAGGCCGCTGAATGGCTTCAAGGACCAGCTGTGCTCACTGGTGTTCATGGCTCTGACAGACCCCAGCACCCAGCTTCAGCTTGTTGGCATCCGTACACTCGCAGTCTTGGGTGCCCAGCCAGGTACACTTAAGAGAAAGAGAAAAGAAAGGGTATCGGTCCTTCCTTGCGATTTTCTGTCTTCAATGAAGAGCAACCTTAATTCCCTGGTTCTCACCGCGACTGTGGATGATTTGGGATTTTTTTTTTTTTTTTTTTAAGATTCTATTTGAGAGAGAGAGTGTGTGCATAAGCGGGGGGAGGGGCAGAGAAACAAGCAGACATCCTGCTGAGCGGTGAGCCTGACGTGGGGCTTGATCCCAGGACCCTGAGATCATGACCTGAACCAAAGTCAGCAGCTTAACCGACTGAACCACCCAGGCGCCCCGCAGTTTGGGATGTCTAATAGGACTTTGGGAAGGGTGGTGGTGGCTACAGAGGAAGAAAGATGAGGTTTGTGTTTCTTTCTCACACAGATCTCCTGTCTTCTGGGGACTTGGAGCTGGCAGTGGGTCACCTGTACAGACTGAGCTTCCTGGAGGAGGACTCCCAGAGTTGGTGAGACTCAAAAGCAGCGAGATAGAGCAAGCTGTTCCAGGGCTCTGTGCTTCTGACCCTTGACTATCCCTAGGGGAGGGGGCCCTGTGCTTGACTCTGCCTACCAACTGATTGGAGATGTCAGACTTCTCTCTTTTGAGAGCATTAAGAAGCCCTGTCCAACTTCGTGGTGTAGGTACTTGAGTCCTGCTCTTAAGCAAGGCAGGCTTGGGAGTCCACACCACTGAATCTGCTTAATGGCAGGCCTAGGCAAGAGAACTGTGGGCCAAGGCTCAGCTATTGCTCATCTGCCCTGTGCCCCGGCAGGGTGGCAGCACTGGAAGCATCAGGAGCCCTGGCCGCTCTCTACCCCGTAGCCTTCAGCAGTCACCTCGTGCCCAAGCTTGCTGAGGAACTGCGCAGAGGTATGTGTCTCTGTCCTCTGTGGCTCACCCCTTCCCAGGGACGTTTGGGGCCTTCATGTGTGCCATCACACAGTGAAGTCATGTCTCCTGGGTTGCTTTCAGGGGAGTTAGATTTGACTAGAGGGGATGAGCCCACCAAATGCTCCCGGCGTCTGCGCTGTTTGCAAGCCTTGTCAGCTGCATCAACGCATCCCAGTATTGTCAAGGAGACCCTGCCTGTGCTGCTGCAGCATCTCTGCCAGATGAACAAAGGTAATACCAGGAATAACCATCAAGGAGCTGGGCTGAATGGGGAGCCGTAGGCAGGTTTGGAGTTGATGCCTCTAAGGCAGTGGTTCCATCGGTGGCTCTATGTAAGAGTCACATGGGAACCTTTAAAATATGTCGGTGCCTGGGCCTCAGTTCAACTGAGTGAGTGTCTGAGGAGGGATGGGGCTTGAACAATGGGAATTGTTGAGTGTCCGGGTGATTTCAATGTGAAGTCAGAATTGAAAAGCACCACTCTAGGGCCGTGCTACTCAAAATGTGTTCCATCCACCAGCAGCGTGGGCGCTGTCTGGGAACTTCAGTGCAGAATCTCAGGCCCTCCTGATCAGAATTTGAACAGGATCTCCAGCTAGCTCATACGCACCACTGCTCCAAGGCAGAAGTGACAGCAGCTGTTGCTGCTGTGGACCTATGCAAGCTCACCGTGGGCCTCACTAAGTCCCTAAGCTCCCGGCTTGGCACTGCCCAGCCTTCTGTGGCAGATCCAGTGGGTGTTCCAGCAGCCGTTACATAGTAGAAAGAACACTGGACTAGGAGTATGGCCGGGGTTTGACTCCTAACTTTGCACTTACTGTGACCCTGGAAAACCACTGGTGGTTTCATTTAGCCTCCGCAATCTCCTCTATGAAATGGGAGAAATGATACTTCTCGGGTGGTTATGAAAACGAGAGGAGAAAACGTATTAGTGCTCCTATTGCAGAGCTGGCACAGAGCTGGTGCTGCTCCAAAATCGGAGGTGAAAAAGAACAGCCAAGAGAATAAAATTATTTGGCTCTTTGTAAGACACTCTTGGACTCTTTAGTCACTCATCTTTGATTACTCTTCCCATATTCTGTATCTGAAAGACCTGGAAGTGCTTTTAAGGAAACGACAGAGAATATTTTCTCACCACACAGGGAATATGGTTGCAGGAACCAGTGAAGTTATTGCCGTCTGTCAGAGCCTCCAGCAGGTGGCAGAAAAATGCCAGCGGGACCCCGAGAGCTGCTGGTATTTCCATCAGACAGCTTTACCTTGCCTGCTTGCCTTGGCTGTGCAGGCTTCCATGCCAGGTGACTTTCTGCACCCCGCACTTCGCTAGCTCTGCCTCCTCTGGGCCTCAGCCATCCACTAATGTTGAACAGCGCTGCCACCCTGAGTCTATCGCTGGTATTACATTTTGTACCAGCAGAGGCTTCCTTTGAATCCTTTGTCCCCAAGGTGAGATTTCACTTCAAGCAAAGGGTGCCAACCTGACCGGTGTTAGCAACACTCAGAAGGATGCACACCTTTTTTTCTCTATAACTGCTATGTAATTAGTTTAGCTAGAATGAGGCTCTGGAGTTAAGCTGACCTGGTTGGGTTTCATCTTCAACTCCACCGCTTGTTAAGAGAAGATATTTAGCCTTTGTATGCCTCTGCTCCCTCGCTTATAAGGGGAAGATAAAGAGTAGTATCTACGTCACAGGGTAGTTAGTAAGGAGTAGATAAGAAGGTGTGGTGCCTGGCAACGTAGTATATAGTATGTACCTGTGGTGGCTCCACGTAGGTAGCTGCTGTGATAATGAAGACCCGTGACAATACATCTGTGTTATCTTTAAGTTTTGGAAAAAACTATTTCTGAAGTTAAGGTCGTAATAGCTAGCTTTATTTTCCACATTGCCCAGTCTATGGACAGCACAAAGTTCTCAAGAACTCCTTCTGGTGCCGTGCTGGTGCTCAGGGCTACTCGGTGCTCTAACCCTACTAGAGGACAGGTTAGAAACTGCTGCCATTGTGACTGGGGTCCTGATGATGACAGGACCTAATCATCTGAACCATAGTCATAGCCTGGTGATTCTTTGTGTGTGTGTGTGTGTGTGTGTCTGTCTGTTGATTTTTCAGAGAAGGAACACTCAGTTCTGAGAAAAGTACTGTTGGAGGATGAGGTCTTGGCCGCCATGGTGTCTGTCATTGGCACTGCCACTACCCACTTGAGCCCTGAGTGAGTATGATCATTGATGTGGCTTGATCCTAGGCAGGAGGATAGCAGTCTTGGGGAGAAGCGGCAGGTAGCTGCCTTCTGAGCTGTCCTTTTACCCAGAATCAAATGTGGAGGGAGTAGTTTTGCTGACAAAGTAAAAGGAAGGGGCTTTTTAGCACCAGGGACTATGAGGGTAGTGGAGGCATGGGCTAATGGCTCTTAGCTACAGATGTGCATAAGAATCACCGGTAGAGCGTTTTGTTTCGTTTTTTTTTTAAATATACGTTGAGTTCTCTGACTAGACTGTAAACTCCAGGAGAACAGGGATTTAATCTATCTGGTTCACTCCTAAATCACCAGGGCCTAAAATGGGAACGGTTCTTAGCACATAATATATGCTGAATTAATACTTGCTGAATGCGTGAATGATCATGTTCTGGCCCATTGACTCAGTGACTCTAATGTGAACTCAGGGTACTTCAGAACCCTAGCTCCTTGGTAATACATAGTCTTCCATCCCCAGTTTAGCTGCCCAGAGTGTCGCCCGCATTGTGCCCCTTTTCTTGGATGGCAACATCTCCTTTCTGCCTGAAAACAGCTTCCCTTGCAGATTCCAGCCATTCCAGGTGAGGGTCTGATGGATCAGAAGGGAAAGAATCTTGGGACTTTTTTTTTAAGATTGTATTTATTTGAGAGAGAGTGCGCACAAGAGAGCACAAGCGGTGGAGAAGGAGAAGCAGACTGCTGAGCAGGGAGCCCGATGTGGGGCTCGATCCCAGCACCCTGGGGTCATGACCCCAGGCTGAAGGCAGCCGTTTAACCGACTAAGCCACCCAGGCACCCCAGAACTTCTTTCCTTCAAATTTTTAGGGCTAATCTGGGATGGGTTTGGGGGCAGACAAGCCTGTTGCTGGCAGGACAGGCTTGCTGGAGCTCTTCTTCCTTTATAGGATGGCTCCTCAGGGCAGAGGCGGCTGGTTGCACTGCTTATGGGCTTTGTCTGCTCCTTACCTCGAAATGTGAGTACATTTGGGGAGTACCCTAGTTTAACCCTGACAAGGGGAGGCAGCTCCCAAGTGACTTCTGGGCAGAAACTTGCCATAGGCTAAGCTGATCTTCTGTTTTCCTCACTAGAGAATTTAGTTCTCATCCATCCTGGCCCCTGCTGCCACTTTCTACTGGGTATCTCTTGGGGTGCGAGTGTTCTCTTCGTGCATCACATGGTCAGGTTTTGTGTAGGTGGAAATCCCTCAGCTGAACCAACTCATGCGGGAGCTTGTAGAGCTGAGCTGCTGCCCCAGCTGCCCCTCTTCCTCCACCGCCGCTGCCAAGTGCTTTGCGGGACTCCTCAACAAGCTCCCTGCAGGTACTGAAATGAGGCTGGGGGTTGGGAGCCTCCTGGAATCGATTACTGATGAAATCTTGGAAGTTCAGCCCTTATGCTCTTTAATTATGCTCTTTAAAAAAGGAGCTGCTAATAATGTAATAGGGACTTCCAAGGGACAGCCCTTGGGACAAGAGTCGGGACCAGAGTTGGGCAAAGCATTAAGGGACTTAAGAAGGTAAGAGGGTTCAAGCAGAGTGCTCTGTCTAGGTCTGTCATCCTACTCCCCACAGGGAGCTATTAGAGATGATTTTTTACTAGAAGTAGACTGCTCTTTCCGAATACTAGCACCCATGTTAGGAGATACCAGACTCTCATGCTAGTGTCCTAGAGCTGAGTGGGCAAAGTCACAGCCAGAATGATACCGTTCTTCTAAAGGCTTCTCAGGGAGCTCTGCATTTGACATATCCTTTGTTGTTAAAGGAGAAATGTGTAGCCTCTGCATCAGTGTTTCTTATTTTTAGGGCAACAGCTGGACGAATTCCTGCAGCTAGCCATGGACAGAGTAGAGGCTGGCCTGAGCCCTGGGCCCTGTCGTAGTCAGGTCTTCACACTGCTTCTCTGGGTAAGGAGCCAGAATGGATTCTGGTTAGACAGAG
The DNA here is from genome assembly GCF_964656455.1 of Halichoerus grypus. Taxonomy (NCBI): domain Eukaryota; kingdom Metazoa; phylum Chordata; class Mammalia; order Carnivora; family Phocidae; genus Halichoerus; species Halichoerus grypus. Next base: position 30,425,597 of record NC_135718.1, read on the forward strand.
ACAATGATGTCTGGTTAAATAAAATTTCTCCATTTGACCTTGAACCATAAGCATGCTTCTTGGAGTTCTGGGGTTTGAGTGTCATGCCCTGACTGTTCTCTCTCTGATTACAGGTAACAAAGGCCCTAGTACTCAGATATCATCCTCTCAGCTCCTGCCTTACAGACCGGGTAAGTCCATTCTGGAGACAGGAGAGCCAAGGACCTACACAGAAACTTTCCTGTTTATTCTCCCAGAAAGGACAGCCATCCTCCTCTTGCGTATTTAAGATTGATTCTTTTCTTCTGGTGCACCTCTTTTCTCCAGCTCATGGGCCTCCTGAGTGATCCAGAACTAGGCCCAGCAGCAGCCGATGGCTTCTCTCTGCTCATGTCTGACTGCACGGACGTGCTGACCCGTGCTGGCCATGCTGAGGTGCGGATCATGTTCCGCCAGCGGTTCTTCACAGATAATGTGCCAGCTTTGGTCCAGGGCTTCCATGCTGCTTCCCGAGGTGAGAAGGGTCTAAAAGAAAGGCCCCAAATATATAGACCTTTCCTTTGCTCAGGCCACATTCCCTCAAATAATTTAGGACCCGAGTGCTTCTTTAGAGCTATACTGTCATCTGTACCTGAAAGGCTAAATTTCCACATTCTTGTCCCACTTTTTTCCTTTGATGAGCCTATCTTGCCTTTTCTGAGCTTCAGGGTTTTGGGGGGTTTTTTCCCAACCTTTTTCTAGGCTGATGTCCCAGCTTCATAGAGATTGGAGTTGAATTCCCAAGCTCTATGTCTGAGACCAGTTTCTCCCTAAGCTTTTCCATCTTTTTACAGATGTGAAGCCAAATTACCTGAAGGGCCTGTCTCATGTCCTTAACAGGCTGCCTAAGCCTGTGCTCTTGCCAGAGTTGCCCACGGTAAGCCCTGCAGTCAGAGCCTCAAACAGGGACTAAGCCACTGTCCCCAGCTGGGGCATGGTGAGGTGGAGGAAGAGCAGGCTCATCACATACGTGAACCTGCCCGCCTTCTCTGTGGCCCCTTAGCTGCTTTCCTTGCTGCTGGAAGCCCTGTCCTGCTCTGACTGTGTGGTACAGCTCTCCACCCTCAGCTGCCTTCAGCCTCTTCTACTGGAAGCACCCCAGGTCATGAGTCTTCACGTGGACACCCTTGTCACCAAGTTTCTGAACCTCAGCTCTAGCCCTTCCATGGTGCGTTAAGCCCCCACAGCTCTTTGGCACCTATGTCTCTCCTTCATGGGCCTCCCGTTACCCTCTATGGTTGTGTTCCAGGCTGTCCGGATTGCTGCACTGCAGTGTATGCACGCTCTTACTCGTCTGCCCACTCCTGTGGTGAGTACCTGAGATGGTCCTCTCTGGCCTGGACCCTTCTTAGAAGAGCCAGAGAAGTACCTTTTTGCCTTAATCAAGTGGGACTGGCCACCCTGCTGTGTGATTGAGGTATACACAGGCAAGGATTTGCCTGACTACCCTGTAATAGAACGGCCATCCTGCCACAGAGCATTCTCTGGAATCACTAAAGGAGACTAGGAAGAACATTAGTCGTAGAGTCCGAGAAGCAGCCCTTTCAGTTGCTTTGGTTGAGCAAGGCCGTGGCTCTTCTAACCCCACAGCTGCTGCCGTACAAACCACAGGTGATCCGAGCTTTGGCCAAGCCCCTGGATGACAAGAAGAGACTGGTGCGCAAGGAGGCAGTATCAGCCAGGGGAGAATGGTGAGTTTCTAGGTCATGGGCGAGATGGGATTGAAATGAGCCTCATCGCTGATGCTGCCTACATTCTTTTTGCCTACAGGTTTCTGCTGGGGAGCCCTGGCAGCTGAGCCCTCGGTCCTGGCCGAGGCTGTCCTACAGACAATCTAACCTGGAATTACTAACTATCAAGCCATCTTGCCTAAGGCAGGGAGACCACTGGCCTCTGATGGCCTCTCCCTGGGCCACTGTTGCATGGCTCTGTAACATAGGAATCCTGACTTCTAATGGCTTTGTGAAGTAACTGAGTGTGAGACCACTTGTGTTTGAAGAAAGATCCTGGTCTTCGGGCTTTTCCATTTATTTGTCAGAAAAAGGGAGATATGCTGCTGAGGGGCGAATGCAGATGAATGTGGCTTTGAGGACCAGAATGATGGATGTGTGTGTACCTACTAGAGAATAAAGATTTCTTTTGGTAATGGGGCGGTCAGCTATTTCCCGCTCCCCACTTATGTCTTTGTGGCACCTAACTAGAGCACCACTGCGTACGCTTAGAGGAACACTAACAAGAATTCTTTGGGGCATCCACCCCTCCAAGTAGAGCACAGGAAGCATGACCAGAACACTAGGCCTTGACCCTGACTTCTCCCTTCCTCGCCCTCTAGTAAAAGCAAAGAGAAGCTACATATCTTTAAAAATCAAATACCTTTATTTTTCACCTTCAGCAGCATGTGAGAAGTGGCAGTGACCTCAGCAGTAGGCCTGGTGTCTTGCCCTGTTGAGAAGCCAGAATCTCCGTTCTACTGTTCAGGTGTTTTCTCAGATAGCAAGTGGGAGAGGTGGTGGCCAACCCCAGTGCTGGAACCTGGAGGAGGTTGGGGTCAGCACCTGGCAGGGTTGCTAGCTGCCTAATCTCCAGTCTGGGGCTGGAACTTCAGTTTGCCTGAGCTGAGTAAAGGTACATCAGTCCTAGGAGTTTTCCACATCATGCCTTGTTTCTGCAGTAGCCAGGAGACTGGTCCTTGAGTTGTCCCTGCATGGTACTCTACGGCAGGCCCACTGACTTTTTTTGCCCAAGGATTCCAAGAAGCTATCCTTGGAGGCCCTTGAGACAATGCAGGAAGCAGAGTGGTGCTCAAGCTGTGGCTGACACAATCCAGCTCACACTGCCATCACAGAGGCTGAGTGAGCAGTCACCCAGGGAGGGGGGTCCCAGCTCATTCCATTCCCATGGGGCAGATGACTGGAAGGTAACAGCACCCGAGTAAGCCAGTGCCTACAAGAGAAGATAGAATGTCTGAGTTCCAAGAGTTCCTGGTCTTCCTTCCTGATCCTCCGTCCTCAGCAAGGATTCAAAGTATCCTGAAGCCACCTTGGCATTAATCCTAAAGGTAACAAAAGTTCTAATTTGTCCAATGTGCCCTCTAGTGCCTTGAGGGCCTCTAGAGGTTTCAAGCTAAACTTCTAAGGGGCCACTGCAAGCAGTGACAGGCAGGAATGTAATGAGGACGGGAAAGGGAAGAGGGCAGGTACTTCTGATCACCTGATTATTACTGTCTTGGGAATTGCAATTTGAAAAGTGGTTTACCCTTGTCTCTTGGGCTCAGGGAGCGAACTTCATTTTTTTGTCTTAGGACTTCTGTTACAAATAGATTACTGCAATCCCACATGTTGCTGGCTTGAACTCCAGACACTGCCATACAAATGGGAGGAGGTTGGTGGTCACTATGTCCTACCTAGAGGTCCCTTCTTGACAACAGCTCTCTCAGGGTTCTGTTGTGGTCATCTGTAAGCCTCATATGCATGTACACCACACAGTTTTGGCCGTAAGCCCCTTTGGCTCAAATGAACAGTGATCTCTACTCCCAGAGTCTAGATCTGCAGTGGTCCATTATGGTAGCCACTAGCCCACATGTGTCTATTTAAATTAGTGGAAATTAAATTAAAAATACAATTTATGGGTGCATTAGCCACGTTTCAAGTGTTCAGCAACCATATGTGGCTAGTGCCTAATGTCTTACACAGCATAGGTACAGAAAACTTTTCTTATCACAAAGAGTTCTACTGGATGGCACTGGTCTAGATGTTTTACTTTACCTTCCTGTGTCCACACCCAGGAATACCTTCCAGTTGTCCAAGCAGCCGTAGTTGTAATGATTCCTAAAAACCTAGAGCCAAGAAAAACACAGGTTTCTACAAACCCCTTTTTACTTAATCCCCTCCTAATTTTAGAGCCTAAACTGGCTAAGCTAAGGCTCAGCTAGGCAAGTTCTGACCTTTTATGACGCCTATTGGCCCTGACCATGGCTTCTGTTTTCAGGACAGCAGGTTCAGTTACCCTCCACCCCAAGCCCTCAGCCCTACTCACTCTGCCCTTGGCCTGCAGCCGACGTCTCTCCTTCTTGTTGATGTGCCTTTCGATACTAGTCTCACCTCGACTGATGAGAACAGCATGCCATACAGTTAGGGCACCCAAGGCAAGTGCTACGGAACTAAGAAAAGAGGGGCCAAGATTGGTGGCGAGCTTAGGGGAGGGGGCGGCTACAGGTAGGTCTGAATCTGAAACTGAGCTGAGCAATAATGATCCACTAGAGACCTCTCTGCCTAAGTCTTATCTCCCAGCCTACATCCTAGGTGAGTTGTTGCTTCAGTACGTCTATAAAAAACACCAATGAAGAAGCATCGACATGTGGAAAGAAGGGTAGGGAAACAAGTCTGCATTGCTAATAAAAATGGTCCATATCTCCTAAAATCCCCATGCTTAGGAAACAACAGCAGATAGAGAAAGCACCAGGTTTAGAACAGGAGGCACACAATTCCAACTGCAGCTCTCCCATTCCCAGCTATGATCACACAGCAACTCACTTCGCCCTCTGCTCTTCAGTTCTCATCTGGAAATTGCACTGCCCTACCCTGAGGCAGGAGTTTAACTTACCTTGGCACAGAACGCTCAGTGCTAGCATCCTTAGCATTCCCTGCCCCAGAACGCTGAAGAAAATGAAGCACTGACTCTTTGCCAAGCTAAGTCACACTAAGAAGAGTGGCAGATGACGGGTGGGTCCCTATCTACACATGGGCACTAGAATGGTTTTCCCAAAGCTGCCCCCCATTAAAGTGTCAAAAATGAGCGTTCGATACCTGCACAGGAACCAGAGGTAGACAAGACTCTTGTGAGTCACCCTTTCTCGGAAGGAGAAGGTGGGTGGTGGGGTCTGGTGGTAAGTCTAGAGAAAGAAGAGCAAGGGGGTTCATTTGCTCTGTTGGTCTCCACCACAGCCCCCAGCACCTGCAGGCAGGGAAGGGACCAAAGCCCAGGGTGAGAAAGTAGGGAGTTAAGCCACAGAGGAGTCAGGATGGCAGCCAGATGGGTGGGCCAAGCCCGGCGGCATCATCATGTGGACACACACTGGGCAGGGCGGGTCTGGACAGGATGGCAAAGCACAGTAGGAGCCGACCCTGGGCCTTCAGATTTGACAACACAAATGGGGCTCCAGGGGAAGCCACTCCACTTCCCAGCGAGAACTCCCTCACTATGTGGCTGCAATCCTCAAGAGAGGAGGCCCACACCCAGAATGCAAGCACAAGTAGGGAGAACTGAGCTCCGATTAAGGGCTGAAAGGGCAGCAGAGGTAAGTGGTACAGTCCTGAGCCCAGGACCTCTCAGAGTAAGGGGTCCTAAAAGGCCCAGGGGAAGGGACGATCCTGACAATGGATGCAGAAAGACCAGGACCAAAGGGTGATCAGACTGGCCCAGCCTGATCTCTGTCCCCTGGAACCCCATTACACACACTAACACAGACTCCTTGCTGCTCAGGCCATCACCAAGGCAGAGTCCTTGCTCAGCCCAAAGAAGGTGATAATGGGGTAGAGAGCCCAAAACTGTCACAAACCAGGGACTTCAGTTTACCCCAGGCCACCCAGTCAGCAGATAGCTTCCCAGAACACCCCTGATCCAGGCCTGAGAGGCCCCTCAGCCAGCCTCTACAACTCCACTAGCAGGCGGGCCCCCGCTGCCTCAGCAACCCCATCCCCCTGGCCTGAGCAGCAGGAGGCAGTGGGGTGGGGACGGCCCACCTGGTTGGCAACCGCCTGTAGTTTGTTCTTGTCGAGCTGTTTCATTTTCTAAGGGGATGGAAAACAGTGCTGGTTATACTCTCAGGCCTCTAGGACGGCGGTGCTACCAGCCCCACTTCTTAGGGACAGATTCCATGCCCCAAAATTCTACTGAGCTGTCCTGCTCCTAACTATGGGCTCACCTCGATGGCAGCATAAGCTTCCCGGAAAAGGTCCCAACTCCCGTAGCTGCAGTAGACACAGCCCAGAGTCATGAAAAAGCAGAAAGAGAAGAAGTACCGATGGTTATAGTGGCCCACACAGTTGTTTAGCCAGGCTGGGGGGGGAAGGATTAAGGACAAGATCAAACAGAGCTGCTGGTCTCTCTGGTTCATCCCTGCTTCATGATGGCATCATCCAAGCACAGGGCTTCCAGTCACCAAGAACTATTCCTCAAAGGCAGGAAAATATGGGACTGTTTCCAGAGGTTAAAGCTTTTCAGAGCCTTCACTAGTCCCACTGAGAAGTTGTGAAAACTGAAATCCTTCAGCAAAATGAATCTGCCAATACTCCAACCTAGCTGGGGTTAACCAGCCACCTGTAGGGGACCAATGGTTCTATCGGGCACACCCAGTGGACAACATGAAGCCCAAACATCTTAACACCCCACAAATGTTAGCATGATGGTCTACAAAAGAAAGAACTGTTCAAATAGATGCCCTGCTCCAAGATCTGTCCCACAGAGAGCTTATAAGTCTCCGGCTCCCCCCCGCCCCCCCCCCCCCCCGGAGATGGCCAGTCCCCACCACTCCTCTTCTACTAACTTTTCATGAGCCCAGTATCCTAGGAGGGATGATGCCTTGGTTGCAGCATCACAACCCAGTGCAGGGCTCTGGAGCTAAAGAAAGGCCTCAGGCAGAAGAGATCATAAAAGGATACGGCAGTGATGATCCATCTTCAGCACACACCTGTGAGGGAGGGACACAGGCTCTGTTACGGTGGCCAAGGTTCTTGAGAGGTCAGTGCCCATCCTTTCCTACAAGGCCCAGCATCCTGCTGAGGTGGAAAGGGCACAGACTTTGAAGACAGGCCTTGCTTCAAACCCTGCTTCATTGGCTACATGATCTTGGACAAGGTTAACTCATCTATGAAGCACGGTGTCCACAAGTGGTGACAATGCCTAACCCAGGACCATCCTGAGGACCAGGTGTCACGATGTGAGGGCACACTGCCTGGTATATGACGGGCGTTTCATAAACGTCTTCTCAAACTTTAGGTCTAAATTTTGCCCTAGGGTTTCAGCAAAAGGGCCACAGCGGGGGTTCACAGCGAGCAAAGCCAAGACCCACCTATTGCAGATGCTGCAGTGGTGTGTTCGGGCTGGCTTGGGGTAAATGCACTTCTTACAGATGGAGACTGTTGCGATATCATTCCTGCCCTGTGCAAAGGGAGAAAAGCATCAGGACAACTGTGACAGCACAGTTTTGTACCTCAGAAGATACCAAGGCACTCTCCCCACCCCTGGGGCTGCTCCCACAGCCGGCAGCTCTACGCCTCCCACGTGCCCCCGTGGGGACCCACCTGGGGTGGGTATCCAGGTGGAGTGGTGATGGCCTGGTAGTAATGGAAGACGATAAGGATCAGATTCCAGTGGCTGTAGAAGAAGTGCCAGCAGAGCCGTGGCACTGAGTACGTTCGGAGGATGAGAGGCAGGACACACAGGTAAGCGATGGCCACGATGGAGCTGGTCAGCACAATCACCAGCACCACGAACACCTGCCAACACCAGTGAGGTCGGGGAGACACAGTGAGAGTTTGCCAACACCAAGAGCAGACTCAGGAATTTCCCTGGGGTAGGGGGCTGGTGTGGGTCCCAAACCCAATGTGGGTCCACCAGACACATGTCCTTCTGCTAGCCCAAAACATCCCTGGGCATCACTCACCACCCCACACCAGCGGATCACGTTGTCCACCAGCCAGTAGATAGGCTCAAAGGCAGCATCGACAGCGGTGTCACTGCCCCCAAAGGAGTTGTAGAGCAGGGAGCGCACGCAGACCTTGCCGTAGCGCCAGCGCTGTACCAGGCCCCGGAGCAGAGGCAGGCGGCGGCGCCTGGAGCCCAGGAGCAGAAGCAGGCGCAGGCAGAGGCGGGCGGGCCCCAGCAGCAGGCTCCGCGGGCCCCGCATGGCTCCTAGGAGAGCACACCATTGGGAGGAGCCAGCCCGGTCCCGGCCCTCCCTAGCCCACCAGAGAGGAGGAGGCGAAGACCTAGGATGAGGCCCACCTGGGCCAGTCACCAGCTGTGGGAAGTAGGGAGGTCACTTCACTTCTCTGCGGAATGGCTGGTGCCGGCGTCCCAACCAGATCACACGGGGTAGGGGCCAGAGGCTCTGAGCCTGCAGAAATCCTACTTACATCACACCACTTGGGTGCACCGCAAATCCAAGATGAGGCACACCTAGAGCGAAGGGCCACAGTAAAGTGCTGAGGGAGAGGCAGGCTGCTCCAAGCCAAGGCAGGGTCTCTGGAGTTGCCTGGGTGGAGCACAGCTGACGTGCACAAAGCTGCCACCATGCCTCTGTGGACATGGCCATCATAGCAGAGGACTCCAGGGGTACCCTGCCTGCTCCAGCCCATCAACCTACCTCCTGACAATTGTTCTTCACCAAGGAAGGGCCAGTGGGGGACTAAGTGCATAGCATGTGGATCCTACATCTAGATCTGCCCTGGTGCTGAATCTCTGCAAAAGATATTCATCTTTCCTACTTCCTCTGGGCTGATGTTACAGGCCACCACACCCAACCTGGTAGCATGAGAGTCCCTGCCTCCAGTCAGGACACCTCAGCTATCCTGCATGACATAAGATGCTTTGTCTCCAATTCCAGTCCCAGCCCCACCCCAAGGATACAAAAGCCAAGACAATTTCAGTTGTTCACAGCAGAATAACACCACAGGCAGGAGACCCTGGCAGTGGGAGAGGGGCCTTCATGCTGTGGTTCATGAAGACCACAGAGCCTATCCTCTGTGATGAGTCTCCCCTGCCCAGTTCTAGCTGGACACTCATGAGTCTTCTCTGCAGCTGCTGCCCTTGGCCCCAGGCTTCCTAACCAGCCTTCCCACCTCTGCAAGTACCTTCATCTCCTCTATGTGATTTCTACCTCACTCAATAGCCATGGCAGGTCAGCTGCCCAGGCAACGTCCAGCACAGAAGTCATGGCTCCTTCAACGTTAGTCTCCTCAATTCTGCAGCTTAAAGCCCTTACCAGAAAAGAAATTATCTGACTTTCCCCTAGGGCTACTCTGTCCTCAGCAACTCCACTGACTTATTTAACAGGCAGCTCAAAACCCAACAGAAATTGGAGGAGGCTGCTCCAGCGGAGTGATGGTTTCAGTTCAGTAACTGGAGCAAGGTACTCTCCTTGCACACTGGCTTATCACTAAAGGCCTTTCAAAACAACAACAACAAAAAAACAAATAAACAAACAAAAAAACACTTCAATACCTCCTTCCACAAGCCCTGTAATGACCTAAGGCAAAAAGGAATCCGGGAGACAAGACCAGCAAAGAGAAGAAAGACAATTCAATAAGGACCTACTGTGCATCAGAATAAAGAAACTGGCCATTCCCATCACTCCTAGGAGCTAAGAGATTTAAGAAGCAGTGTAGAAATGAGAGAAAGGAAAAAGTCAGCCTTCCTACTTCCTCTTGAGTTGGAGTCCTGTTGCTTGGAACCATGACTTGGCTTGAAGCATGAGTTTTCAAAATAGTGTATGGCTGTAGTCAAATGTAAGAGACGAACATTTTACCCCACAACAAATCCAAGTGACTCAGATTGTCCACATCACTGTTCATTCCCTTACTGTGGCTAATGGAGAATTTCCTATTTGCTAAAATACTCTTTACAGCAACAGCTTGCAAATAAGATGCATTCCTCACCTGTTAATGAACACGAATTATATGCCATCTCTCCTGTTCTACAAAAAACCCAGAAACATTCCTTTTCAGATTCTCCACCTTTCAGACTGTCCTCAACCACCTCTGGTATTCCTGAGCTCTATAGGAAATGCCTGCCTCAAGGACTAGACTTACTCTCATCCACCCCATAACCTGACTACTTAGGGCTCCATACTGCCCTTTAGTAGTTCTGTGACCTTGGGCAAATCACCCAACCCTGCTGGAACTCAATCTCCTTGTGTCCTCATTCAGTGACAGGGTAGGGTTAAATGCTAAGGTCCTTTCCAGCTCTAACCCTTTATTGTTCTATATATACACTTGGTTAAGGTATAAATGAAAAGTTTACAAAATGCCTAGCACGATAACCTGGCTCATAGAAGGGCTCAATAATTGCTTGTTGAAAGAATGGAGGATGCAGAAGTGGTGAGGCTGGTCAGACGTCTATCTGTGCTACAAATAATAGCAAGTGCACTCCTGCCAATGTGATAACACTAAAAAAGTATCTGATGCTATCATTCTTCACGGTCAGTAAAAAGAAACAGAAACCATTGTTAGAATCATAGCACTTAAGAGCTAGAAAAGATTTTAGAAAACATGTCCAACCAGAAATCAACCCAAACATGTAAACTGAAAGCTTGTAGATGCAGAGCTACAGATCAGATTTGAGTGAAGAGTTTGAAGCCAACTCCCTCCCAACTCATTTTAGCTAGTGGAGTTTAGGGGGTATGGGGATGCCAGGGAAGAGATACTGTGGTCCATGGGACCACACTTGAACATACGGAGTTCCTCATTTCTCAGGAAACTGAGCTAAACCAGAATTGAAAAAAATTGTGTGTGTGTTGTGGTGGGGGGTGGAGAATCAGAGTGAACATGGGAGGAAACAGAGCAAAGCAGAGCTTCACTATCACCCCAAGCACAAGCCTTTAGTACTCTGATCCCTCAGTAGCAACCACAGGCCATAGTGCCGTCTGCCACCAGATTAGAGGGGATTGATGGCCACAGCACTCCCCTCTTTCCAAGGCTCTAAGTCACCATCTGTTTTCCAAGGGGAAACTGGATTAGTGGGGGCTGGAGGGTTTGCACAGGGAGGGACATATTCCAAAGCCACCAGAAGGCAAGGGAAACTGAGATGAAAAGTCATAGCAAATCTCATCTGGACAAAGATGCTGCTCTCAGGATGTTTGCTGTGTTAAGCAGTAGTTGTCAGTCATCAGTAAGAGCAGCATTCTACTCATGTGCAGACTTCCCTTCCGGACTAACGTGTTTGAAAGAGAAAAAGTTAAGGATGGGCCCACACGACCTGAGATCCGCTTGAGAGGATTCGACTGCAAGATCTGAAGCTGCAGTCATAAAAACCGGGAACAGGCTTTATTTCTGAGTGGGGTGGCGTGGTCAAAGTGCGATGGACTGGAAGTAAAAAACAAAAAAACAAAAAAACTTGGGTTCCGGTTTGGGCTCTACCTTTAACTATCTTTGAGCCACTGGACAAGTCAAATCCTGTCTCTGGATCTGAGTTTCCAAATCTGTAAAATGGGCAAGTTGGGTCGGCTGACCTCCTTCCAGCTCCGCGCGTTACGCTGCCCGAAGGGTGCACTCCGCCAGACTTGTGCAGGGCACTGCCGTGCAGGGCGGGGCAAAAAGAGAACAGGAACCCGGGCTCACGAAAAGGCCCCGAACAGGGCCCGACCCTAGAAAAAAGGGCAGCACTGGGGAGCAAAGGCCGCGGCTCCGCTCTTACCTGCCGCCTGCCGACTCCCCAGTCAGCCAAATGGAACCCCACAGCCTCCGCCGCCGCTCACTGCCACCCCCTCCAGCTCCGCAACCCGTTCAGGCTCGTTTCAGTCCAACCAACCATCGCCCGCCACCCGCAGCACCAGCCCGCAGACTGGGACCCGCCGCCAGCCCATCCTGGACCACAGGCGCACGCGCAGGCGGTCCGGAGCCCCGCCCCCGGACTGGTCCCGGGGCAACCTGGGAAATAAAGTTTCCCGGAGGAGGAGCTCCCGAAGATCACGTGATAAATCATACCAATTGGCGCGTTTCTTACTGTGGAACTGCTCCTGAACTTCGGCCAATGAGAAGTCGACTTCGTTTCCCTCCAGTGGCAGTCATGGCGCCCCCCGTGAGGTACTGCATTCCGGGTAAGTGTGCGGGGCCCATAGCGAATTCTGAGTGGGACAGAGGCAGGAAGGTTGGATGGCCAACACCTTATGGGGACCCGTGACTGATGCAGCGTTTTGCTTCAGGCGAACGTCTGTGTAACTTGGAGGAGGGCAGCCCGGGCAGCGGCACTTACACCCGACACGGCTACATCTTTTCGTCGCTTGCTGGCTGCCTGACGAAGAGCAGCGAGAACGGCGCGGTAAAGGGGCAGCTTCCCATTTCCTCCTTCTTTTCCTTTCTTTTAGGCTGCTTTTGATTTCGCGGTCATTAGGCAGGGGCACTACGGACGCGTCTTTAGTGCCTCAGCAGTAGAACAGCTGGTCTCCGAGTTTCTTCCAGCTGAGGTCTCCCCTGCTGGGCACTTAGCCACCACAGACCAGATGTGTTGCTCTCGCTTGATTATATTGCTGAAACTCGGGGAAGGAAGTTAGGGGACGAGCGGAGGCGGACTGAGCCCTGCAGTGAGCTGAATCTTGCCCGAATGTCGCCCACCTCTCCGGTTTCATCTTGCTCCGCCATTCCCACCTCACTCTGCAGTCTAGTCACACAGGCTTCTTTCACTGTCGCTAGTGGGGTAAGCTCTCTCCTGCCACAGAGCCTTTGTACACACGGCATCTATTTGTAACACACTTATCTCCTTAGCCTGTTTAATTCCTATCTTTCAGATAGCCTCTCTAGTATCACTTTATGAGAGAAGCCATGCTAGACCCACTAGTCAAGGAAAGGAGTTTTGTGAGCTTTTATTTTTTGTTTGTTTTGTTAAACTCTCACAACTAAATTTCTTTGCTTCCGTGCGCTCATCTTTGCATATAATTAAACATTCAGTTACATGTTCCCCCTAGACTCTTCCTTACTAGACTCTAAGTTCCATGTGAAGCAAACCTTCCCACCATACCTTTAGTGCCAAGCACAAGGGCCTATGCTCAGTAGATGTTTGTTGAATGCCTAACACTGTTCTCTGTAGTTCCAGAGGCTGATCCAGAATTAGCCCAGGATCAGATAAACAGTATTGGAAGGAGCAGCTTAAAGACAGGGAGCATAGTAGAAAGAGGATTCAGATTTAGGACATTTAGGTACTGGCTAACTAGGCCTTGTTTCTGCTTTAGGTTAGAAACTTGCTCTCTCTTGTTTTAGGTTTTTCCTCATACGTAAAATGAGAGACTTTTTATTCAATAATTTTGGGAATGTCTTTAACATATCAAAGTTTATTCATTTCACAGAAATATTTTTTTTTAATTTTTTTTTAAAGATTTTATTTATTTATTTGACAGAGAGAGACACAGCGAGAGAGGGAACACAAGCAGGGGGAGTGCGAGAGGGAGAAGAAGGCTTCCCGCTGAGCAGGGAGCCCAATGCGGGGCTCGATCCCAGGACCCTGGGACCACGACCTGAGCCAAAGGCAGACACTTAACCAACTGAGCCACCCAGGCGCCCCTCATAGAAATACTTATTGAGCATTTTCATGTGCCAGGCGCAATACTGACCTCTAGAGATATGGTAATGAGCCAAATTCACATGGTTTCTGTTATCAAGGGACACAGACATAAATTGTAAACAAGTAAATGCTCAAATTAGTGTATGGCTACAAATGTGATGACTATTTTGAAGGAATATTACAGGTTACCATGAGAACATGTAAAAGACAAACCCACCGTAGTCAGGAGAAGTGACATTTAACCTTAATCTAAAGGATAAATAAAAATTGGGTAGGTGGGGAGAGTACAGTCCTGACAGAAAGAACAGGTTGAACACAAATTCTGAGATGGGAAGATGTTTAATGAATTAGTGAAACTGAAAGAAGGCTGGGGAACTGAAGCATAGTAAGTGAGGGAGAGGTAAATAAAAGATGAGGCTCAAAATATCTGTCTTGGGGTGCCTGGGTGGCTTAGTCAGTTGAGCATCCGACTCTGGATTTCAGCTCGAGTCATGATCTCAGGGTCCTGGGATCGAGCCCCATGTCAGTGCTCCCCCACCCCCGCTCAGTGGGGAGTCTGCTTGGGATTCTCTCTCCCTCTGCCCCTCTCCCCATTTGCGCATGCACGCGCTCTATCTCTAAAATAAATCTTTAAAAAAATATATCTGTCTTACACCAACAGCCAATACCATGCTCAAAGAGAAAACTACAAGTATTCCCTTAAAATAGAAGAAATCAAGTATGGCCATTATTATATAACATTTATTTGGAAATTCTAGCCAGTACAATAAAGTGAGAAACAGAGGGAAGTAGTATAACTTTGGAGGAGTCAAGTTATCTATGATAGACAATGGTTATATACCAAGAAAGCCAAGAAAATCACCAAAAATCTTGTTAGAACTGATCTGAAATGATTAGATTATGTTTTCTAGTAGCATTCTTCCCTTGAAGAATGGCCCCTTGACCTTCCTATTGCCTAAAATTTCTAAGGCTGTCTGCTCTGGGCACATATGAGTCTATATTCCACCCATCCTTGTGATCTCAGCTGTGGACCAAAGCATTCCTACATTACTCTTAAGCCACAGATTACCTTTATGCAAGGCTTAGTCAGGATCTCACATTTTACTGTTTTCTCTATAGCTTCCTGTCATTTCTGTCATGAGAGAAACAGAGTCCCAATTACTACCAGATGTGGGGGCTATTGTAACCTGTAAGGTAAGTTGGTCTTAACCTCCCTGCTTAGGACACTTGTTCAGTGGTGAAATCATGATCATTGTGGAACTGCACTGTCTAATATGGCAGCGACTTGCCATATGTGGCCATTTAATTGAAATGAATTAAAATTAAACAAAATTCAGAGTTCATTTCCTCAGTCCCACTAGCTACATTTCAAGCGCTCACATACAGTTAGGAGCTGCCCTGTTGGCCAGCACAGAACATTTCTGTCATCACAGTGTTACTGGACTGTGCTGGCCTAGAAAGTTCTGGGATAGTGATCAGGGCAGCCAGGTTCAGGCACGCATAGTTATTTCACTGAGCTGAGTCTCTGAGTATGCAGTTGGGGAAACAGGGGTGTCAAAGGGTAATAAGGAGGTCTATTTTTTAACACCTGGAAGCTGAGATCTTATTCTGCAGAGAAGCAAAAGACCTTATATTTTAGCATTCCTGTTAAATTTCATCTTTTAGGGTGTTTCAGGGGAAGTACAAATTAAGGCTGTACTGATCAATAAATGTAATACATCCTTACTCCCTGCCCATCCCCACCTCTGCCAGGTTAAATTAACTTGTAGCTCTTAGTTGCTCTCTTTATAAGTTGTTCCAGCAAAAAATCTATGTGTTATTCTCAAAATAACTGAAGAGGCAGTGATCCAGATATTATGCAGTAGCTGAGATGTACATTTAAATTCTGTCCACTCTACAGGCCTCTTAGCAAGATCTGTTAAAGGTCCAGATTTGCTGTGATGCCCTGTGTCTATTTATGTTAGGCTTCTGTATTTTTCAAGATCTATTCCATGTTATTTCATTGGATGCCCACAGTAACTTTATTAGGTGGCCAGAGTGGCTCTCATTCCACTTTATATATATCATTTATGCAGAGTTAAATAGGAGTTAACTTGTCTTAAATTCTATAATTAGTAGGGTTGCTTGGACTAAAATCCTGGTAATCCCTACTTTCTTGCTTCCTCCTTGAGCTGACAACCGCTACTACTCTAATGCTGATCTTCTCTGCTCCCCAGGTCTCTAGCATCAATTCGCGCTTTGCCAAAGTGCACATCCTATATGTAGGGTCCACACCACTTAAGAACTCTTTCCGAGGAACTATCCGGTAAGAAGTGTTCGTGTCTTTGCCTTTGCCTCAGCACCTGGAATGAGATTAGGATAGAACAGGGGACTGGAATTTTTAGCAACAATTACAGTTCCTATACCTGCCTCTCTGGCTCTCCTCTTTGTGTTTTGATTCTGTCCAGGTAGTGTCCAAAGGAAATGTTAAAATGTATGAGCTAGGACAAAAGGAAAATATTGACAAGATTGGGCTTTAAAATAAAATGAAAAAGGGGCGCCTGGGTGGCTCAGTTGGTTAAGCGACTGCCTTCGGCTCAGGTCATGATCCTGGAGTCCCGGGATCGAGTCCCGCATCGGGCTCCCTGCTCAGCAGGGAGTCTGCTTCTCCTTCTGACCCTCCCCCCTCTCATGCTCTCTCTATCTCATTCTCTCTCTCAAATAAATAAAATCTTTTAAAATAAAATAAAATGAAAAGAATTGAGCTAAGCTGGAGACTAATGATGCTGGATGATCCAGCTAGTGATGCAGGATGATTCATATGAAACAAAGTAGAAGACATTTTAGGAAGCATCTTCCTTTCTTTAATATAGTTTAAATCCAAGGATTTTAAGACATTAAAAAGGTTAGTGGGTGAGGGGCACCTGCCCGGCTCAGTCAGCAAAGCATGCACCAGTCTTGATCTTGGGGTTGTGAGTTCAAGCCCCACGTTGGGTATAGAGATTACTTAAAAATAAAATCTTAGGGGCACCTGGGAGGCTCAGTTGGTTGAGCAACCGATTTGCCATTTCAACTCAGGCCATGATCTCATGGAGCATGAGATTGAGCCTGTGTTGGGCTCTGTGCTCAGCGGAGAGTCTGCTTGAGATTCTCTCCCTCTGTAAAATAGAGTGCGTACTCCCCCCATTCACATGTGTGTGTGTGTGGTCTCTTCTTTCCCTCTGTCTCTGTAAGATAGGTAAATAAATAAATCTTTTTTTTTTTAAGATTTTATTTATTTATTTGACAGCAAGAGCAGGAACACAAGCAGGGGGAGTGGGAGAGGGAGAAGCAGGCTTCCTGAGGAGCAGGGAGCCCGATGCAGGACTCAATCCCAGGACCCTGGGATCATGACCTGAGCCGAAGGCAGACGCTTAACGACTGAGCCACCCAGGTGCCCTAAATAAGTAAATCTTAAAAAAATAAAATATTTTTAAAAATGGTTAGTGGGTGAAATGGTAGATTTTTTTTTTTCCTGTAGGTTCTTTGAGAAGGGACAAACAATTCTTGTGAGCAAGATAATTTAACTTCTGAGGCACTTTCCACCCTCAGGGTTCCATGTGGTTCTATAGTGCTTCTGTTCAAGCTCTCCTAAGGCAGCGAAGTTCCTTATTTTTTCCTGCCAAATCTGATCTGCTTTTCACTAGTCAGAGGTATTGATACTGCTGCTCTGTGTGACCCAAGAATGGGAATGTGGTTTTGTCCTCCAGATGAGGACTTGGAATGCTTCTCTACCCCACTTCTGTGCGTGGCATTTGGGTCCCAATTATGACTTGTTCTCTCTACTCTTGTAGATCTTTGTCTACTATGATTCTGCAGAATAATTCTTTCCCACCGATAATTAATCTTGCCGTTAATTCTTTTTTATAGCAAGGAAGATGTCCGAGCTACTGAAAAAGACAAGGTTGTTGGTTGGTCCTTTTTCTTTTTTTCCTTATGACTTTAGGAATCTCAATCCTTTTAAATTATTCCAGTGAATTTCAAACATCTGTGGGAATGTAGATCCAAAGATCCAAGGAATTTTAAGGTGTTTCCTACTGGAAAGTGTGGAATTCTCCTCACTGTCCTTTTCTTCTCCCTAGGATTTTTGTTTGCTCTGTTGACCAGAAGGGGATTAGTTTACTCCTTGCCTTTGAAACCAGATGTTTATTTTTTGCTGATCCCTCAGATTTACTCTGGATCCTTTCAGAGCCAACTGTAGTAACTTTTGTCCAAGTCGGATTCCTGATCAGGTTACTGAATTAAAAATCTTTCACTTATATGATCATGCTGTAAAAGCAATAAAAGTTTTTGGTTGGCTTGACTAATGATGACTTCCACCCTGTGGGTTAAAAAGTAGATTGGTTCTACCAGAGGGGTAATAGTTTCATGTAGATCTGATTTAGAGCTTTCACTTAACAATCCTGTTCTTTTTTTTACAGGTTGAGATTTATAAGAGTTTCCGCCCAGGTGACATTGTCTTGGCCAAAGTGGTATCCTTTATTCCCAGCAGTCTTGTGGTCCTTTGTCAAAATAAGAAATAGAGGGGCGCCTGGGTGGCCCAAATGGTTAAGCATCTGCCTTCAGCTCAGGTCATGATCCCAGGGTCCTGGGATCAAGCCCCACATCGGCCTTCCTGCTTGGCAGGGAGCCTGCTTCTCCCTCTCCTTCTACTGCTCCCTCTGCTTGTGCTCTCTCACTCTCTCTGTCAAATAAATAAAATCTTAAAAAAAAAAAGAAATGTAAGTAGAAAACAACTGAAGTGGCTATGGGAGGGAAGATTTATCACCCATCATTTTCCTTTACCAGTGTTCTGTGACTAGATCTCCCTGGGTGATGCACAGTCCAACTACCTCCTGACCACTGCTGAGAACGAACTCGGGGTGGTGGTCGCCCACAGTGAATCGGGTGAGTAGGTCCATGCGTCCATGTGCTTATTTTTCCCTGGGAGCTGTGGTTTGGGATTAATCCACTGTTTTTTCCTCCTTACCCTTGTTTTTTTAATTTTCTAGGCAGCAATATGAGTGTCAGTACTTACTACTGAGATTAGAATGATTCTCCTTATATAATTGTAATGGGAGACTCACTGTATAAGTCACTGGAATAAACAAGGCTTTTTCTGTATGAGGTGAGGTTCACTAGATTGTCTGGTGATACTTCAGTTCAAAACCAGCCTTGAAAGGGAAGAGTCTTAGGTAAACTTTTGGGGTCCCAGTTCCAACATCAGCTCTTCCCTTCCAGGTGTCCAGATGGTTCCCATTAGCTGGTGTGAGATGCAGTGCCCTAAGACCCACACTAAAGAATTCCGGAAAGTGGCCCGAGTACAACCTGAATTCTTGCAGACCTAAGAAGCCACATTTTACCCCATGGAGAGGGGTAAGCCATTTCTGAGAGTACATGTATGAACCCAACATCAAGATGCCATTGTCTTTATTCAGACACCTGGGGTTGGCCAACAACCACCTTTAGAAAAACCTGCTAGCAACTTCTGCTGTAGGTGGAATATTTTTCTTATGAACCTTTCAGTGGATTTCATTCTCTTAAGTGATCAATTTCTCTTTTGGAGGAGCCAGCAAACAAACTGTATAATGTTGGAAGTAGCCTGTTCCTTCTAACGGTCTTGCAAATACATATTTTTGGCTGTGACAAAGAAAACATTTTTACTAAAAGGATTTTATGGTTTCTGTTGTCTTACTGAGTAGGGAAGGGAATCCAAAAAGCATCATGACATTTAGAGCAGGGGTTTGCCTGGTTGCTGACACTCATTAACTGACGTGTGTCAAGTGCTTACTTCCTCTGGAAAAGCCTAATCTCCAACCTTTTTTGTATTTTTTATGTTCTATTTTAAGCACTTCCACTTATTGAGTACTTACTTTGTGCCAGGCACTGGATCAAGCACTTTATATACATCTCATTTAGAGAGATTACAGTTTAGTGAAAATTACAGAACACATGCGGATTCAGGGTACATGTGAGTAGTTCTGAAACTAATTAGGTGAACATAGTATTACTGATTTAGTGGGTACCCCAGGAAATGTTTGCTAAATCTGAAAAGAGGGACAGAGCACTGTCACGTAAGGTGACCAGGGAAGGATCTGTGATGTGAAGTAAAAGGAATTGAACTTAGCTAAGTGGAATGAAGATATTCAAGGCAGACAGAGAAGCCTGAGCAAACTGCAGAAGCAGGAATGAACATGCAAGTTTGGGGATGAGGAAGGGATGAGGTGTTAAGCATGGAGAAGCTGCCGAGGGAATGGAAGGAAAGAATTAGCGGAGAGGTCAGTTGTTGAGATGTTCTTCAAGGAGCCCGTATCTTTTATGTGTAGTGACAGTGGTTACAGGTGAACTCGAGTCATTCCGCCTGGGTTTATATCCTCTAGCTGCTAGCCTTGAATAGGTTAGGTTGTTTTGTTTTGTTTTTTTTAATAGAAAATAGAATTGAGATCATTGTAGCTCCACATGCAGTTTTAAAAAATAATAGATTCCTTGTACACTTTGCCCATTTTCCCCCAATGGTGACACTGGACAAATTACAGTATACTAAAATAATCAGGATGTTGAACATTGATGATAGTGCAAGTTATTTTTGTTTCTTTTAAAGTCTGTTTCCTCGTCTGGAATAGTATGATCTCATAGGGTTATTGTGAGGAAGAAATGTCAAAGTTCCAGTACATGCCGGTATTGTATGTTGTTATTATAGACCTGGTTGCCTTCTATCAAGTATCTGTCAAATTCCAAGCCTTATGTTAGACACTTTGATGTAGTTTAAGCAGTCCCCTTACTGATAGAGGTTTTAAACTTTACAGATTTTTCTTTTACAGGCAATGCTGAGAAAATCCCTATACTATATATCCTTGTGCATGCCTAGGTTTTATGGCAAAACAGATTCCTAGAAGTGGAATGCTGGGTCAAAGAATGTGTACTTTTTAAATTTTGGTTAGATTTTCCCATGTTGCCTTGCAGGAAGATGCTACCAATTTGATTCTACAGCATTAGCCACTTATTTTCTCTGACCTTCCCAGTAGCCCTGGAATGTACTAATCATTTCTACATTTTACAGAGAAGTAAACTAAGGCTTAGAAAAATTAGTTAACTTGCCCTACGTCACATAGACATCAAGTGGCAGACCATTAGAGCGTTATTCAAACCTACGTCTGTCTTACTGTAAAGCCCAGATTCTTCTGTACCATGGTGCCCTCCTTTTTCTAAGTATTGACCAGAACCTTGGGCATGAAATTAGAGGCTCTCCAAATTGACAGTGGTTCATTAATTGCTTGTTGGGACATTATTCATTCAATAAATATATATTGAGCAACTACTGTCCCGACCACTGTTCGAGGAACTAGGAGTTAAAGCAGTGAACATGATAGAATCCTTTCCTTGTAGAGCTTACATTCTAATGGGGAAAGACAGGTGATACATAAACAAATAAACGTTCTAATCAAGTGTCAATAAAGAACATTTGAAACAGCTGGATAATAGCCCTCTCTGATCTGCTGCAGAGCAGGTTGGATTTTTTCATTAACTGTCCAATATTATATTACAAGTTAAGTTTATGTGCCTGTCTCCCCTACTAGCCTGAGCTTTTAGGGTAGGAATGGATTCTGTCTTTGAATCTTCGGTACCTGGTATTGTGACTAAACATAGCAAAGCACACTAAAAGTTTTTTTGAGTGTTCTCATTAGCTGACTCAATGGCTCTGCCCAAACAGTGATGTATAGTGATATCTGCTCATCTACAACTGGATCTAGAGACAAGGAGAATATTGTTTCTGTGCCTTGGAATAGTGATTCTCAGCCTGGGTGAGGTGAACTTCATAACTGCCTACAAAGGGTCCCCCCCCACAGGTGATTATGTTTAGCTAGCTACCCAAGCTAAGCATGGTCTTGGAAGGATAGTTGTTGTTAGCTTCCTAGTGGTGTTGGTAAATAATGCAGGCTTTCTGTTAACTTTCCTGCCCCTAAGAGTTCTAGTCAATTAGTGAAGACGGCCAAAAATTTAGGTGATGTCAAGACATAAGAGTAAGCTGATCCAATCTGAGTTGGGTGAAGAGCCTTGGTCAAAGAAAATTATCAACTTTTTTTGGTCTACAATTCAGTATAGGCTAAGTAAATTTAACATTCCACCAGACTGTTGGGGACTTAAAATTACTAAAGCTCGTCTTAGGGTTTCTGTATAGATCAAGTGAAAAACTAGAGAAGCAAGATGATTAGAAGTATTTAAATTTAGCATAAGGACTTTTAGTTGAATATTTTTCCTCTGGGTTCCAGTACTTGGTAGCATATATTTGGCCAGTTTCTGCATCTCTTTCAGCCTGTTTCTTCTGTAAACTGGGGATAGCAGCCCTTTCAGAGGTGGTGAAGATTAGAGACTGTATATAATGTGCCTCACCCAATGGTTGGCACAGAGGAGCTTCATGAGAGCTTCCCAGACGGAGGGCGTTACTTCCTCCTACTAGAAGAAAGGCATGGGGCGCCTGAGTGGCTGAGTCGTTAAGCGTCTGCCTTCGGCTCAGGTCATGATCCCAGGGTCCTGGGATCGAGCCCCGCATCGGACTCCCTGCTCGGCAGGAAGCCTGCTTCTCCCTCTCCCCCTGCTTGTGTTCCTGCTCTCGCTATCTCTCTCTGTCAAATAAATGGGTAGAATCTTTAAAAAAAAAAAAAAAGAAAGAAAGGCAGTAAGAGCTTTCTCTTGCCTTGTAGGTTTTCTCATGATCCCACGATCTTTTCAGAGGCCTTAGAGAGAAGGTAAATGTGAGCCATGTCCCTTCCTAATTACACATATAATCATACTCCTTTTCTCCTGCATCATTTTATAAGGTTCTGTGTACTTTCTGAGGATGAAAAGTGTGAATCAAGTTTACAGATTTCTAATAGAAAAAGAGTAGCTTTTTAAGGTAAACAAGCCTTTACCTTACTCAAAAGGCATAATGGGATTTTAGAATTTGACTTTCCACTCAAGTGGTATTCAGTAACCAGCATCACTGAGCAAGAGCTGTAGAGGCAATAGGAATGGAGAGCTCAGCCAAGACAACCTGCCCACCCCCACACATCAGCTCCCCAACCTAAGATGGAAAACCTAGTAAGATACACCATATTTGGACCAGGCTGTGTAAAGTGACTCGTTGTTCTAAAGCTCTTATTCTGTCATACAAGGACTTGGGTAATGAGGGACATTTCAAGTTTAATGTTCAAGCTGACCTCACATAAGAGGTATCACTACATCACACAGAGATATTGCACATCACTCCTTTATTATACTGATCTGGAAAAAAGATTTAGTACAGTTACGCTCAAAATGAGTACTGGGCCCGTGGCAGGGCCAAGCAACTGGACCATGATTAGAAACAGATACAGTGAAAGACACACTTGGACATGATCGAGAGGCATCTCACTGCCATAAAATATTAAGGCAGGGGAGGGGTTCTAAAACACACAGCAGGATAAAATCCTAGGCCTCAGAAGTCAAGGAATTTATCCCACATTGGTGTGAGGAATGGCTTATTTTTGGATGATCACATGTGGGAATATTTCAACCGCCACTAGAAACCCCAGAAGGGTTTTTTTGTTTTGTATTTTATATATATATATATATATACTTTTTTTTTTTTCCTTGAGAAAGTAAATGTAACATGTAAAGCATTCAGAGTGATCCCAATCTTCTGGAGCCAGCTCTTCTGGGGTCAGAGGGGAAATGATTGTTTTTAATCACCATGCAGGTTACATTCATCTTCCACTGGAATGACTAGAGCCCCCCGCCCCCCACCTGACTACAGAATAGTACAGGACTTGCTCCTGGGAACACACATAGGCTCTCTTGCTTCTCATTGGTCACACCCAGCATGGTTCCTCCCTATCCCCAAATCAAGCAGGTCCTTAGTAA
Organism: Halichoerus grypus; assembly: GCF_964656455.1. Lineage (NCBI taxonomy): Eukaryota > Metazoa > Chordata > Mammalia > Carnivora > Phocidae > Halichoerus > Halichoerus grypus. Next base: position 30,448,766 of record NC_135718.1, read on the forward strand.
TAAAGCAGTAGCAAAAACCCCAGTGTTACTAATTCCCTACTCTTGGGTAAGAGTCTTCTCTCAGCTTAGACTGAGAACCCATGCCCCAGAAGTGCCATTCTGACTAGAATATATGAAGGGAATGGGTGCAAGAAACAAAATGGCTAAATGAAATTAGGAGCCACTGGTCCCCATCTGCAGCTAAAACTTAAGATGCCTACAGATGTGGTCAGTGTGACATGTGCAGGGAAGAAGTGCAGAGGAGTGGGATGGGCAGGGAGGGATCCTTGGGAAAGTAGTCTGCCTGCTTGCCTTCACTTTTTGGCCTTGCCCTGGGCAGCCACAGCTTCCATGGCTTTACGCACGGTCTCTTCATCCCCCAGGAACTGCATGGGCTTGATGGGCTTCAAGTTCTTGTCCAATTCATAGACCATGGGAATACCTGTTGGCAGGTTCAGCTCCATGATAGCCTCTTCGGAAAGACCTGAAAATACACACCATGATTAGCCAACCAAGACACAAATCCACGTCACCCCTGCAGGTGACAAAGGACTTCAGTAGGAATTAAAACAAGACACCCTTTCCGATATTTGTAATAACAGTAATGATCTGTATTACAGATCAGTCACCCAAAGAATGCCCCCAGTACTTACTTCTCAGCCACTGAAAAGCAAGAAAAAAGTATGAAAAGGTGTGTACCACAGATATCTCCCCCAAAGTAGGGTTTGGAAACCCACAGCAAAGCAGGACCATACACATCTCAAATGTCCTATGTAGTCCATCCAGCCTGCCAAAAATCAGCACATCTGTGCCTCGAGGCCTTCAGGTGAAACAATTTAGGATGCAAATTGAGGTTCACGTGTGAAGTTGTACCAGGTTGTGATTAAGGAGGATTTTATCAGTAGTTTCAAGTGGCAGTCCTAGTCTAAAGGTGAGCATCTCAAACTATAATGTGTATGTGAATCACGTGGGTAACAGATGTAGCTTCTGCATCAGGCCTGAAGGGGGACCGGAAGCTCTGCATATATAATAAGCACCCAAAGAGTCTATCTACGATGCTTGGAGGCAACAAGGGTAGAGGGTGACTAGGAGTCAATCTAGACTATCTCCAAGGCGCTCCGTATGTCTGGCCTTTTCCTGAAGGTCCCCTTTGCATGAAATAAGTCCCTGATTAGTGGCAATTTTGCTGTATCCCTCCTTGAGGGTTCCCCTGAAAAATATACATACTCTCCAGATGCTTGACAATGCCCCGAAGGCTGTTGCCATGGGCTGCAATCAGTACTCGTTTCCCCTCCTTGATCTGGGGAACTATTTCTTCATTCCAAAAGGGCAGAGCTCTGGCAATTGTGTCCTTCAGACTTTCACAGGAGGGTAGCTGATCTTCAGTGAGATCTGCATACCTTCGATCCTAAACAACAAAAAAAACCCAAACTCACCAATTAGTAGTAGTTGCATCTATTCTGCCCACTCCTCATCCCCTAAGTCAAAGTGATGGATGAAAGTCTCTCACCCGGGCACAGAATGGAGCGGAGAGCTTGGCAAAGGGGGTAATTATTATCTTGCTGCTCTTCCTACCACCATTACCCACTAATTGGGAAGATTAACTATTCAAAAGAAACTTAGAAAAGAAGGGGAAAAAAAAGGTAGGCACAAAGCTCTTCCCAATTCACTTAATCTTGCACTTGGCTTAGGAAGGCCCTACAACTACGGATGGGTTTTATAAAGTATGTCAGCGAAGACAGAAAAAAGGATATATTCTTAAATAACTATCAACTCTAGGGCGCCTGGGTGGCTCAGTCGGTTAAGCATCTGCCTTCGGCTCAGGTCATGATCCCAGGGTCCTGGGATCAAGTCCCGCATCGGGCTCCCTGCTCTGTGGGGAGCCTGCTTCTCCCTCTCCTCCCCACTTGTGCTCTCTCTCACTATCTCTCTCTCTCTCAAATAAATAAAATCTAAAAAAAAAAAAAAAAATTAAATAACTATCAACTCTTTTAACAAGTGAAGGTCATTCCTTGGAGAAGGGGAATTAAAACAATTAACAATTTGTCATAAATTATAAACTCAATGGGACTAGGCAGACACTAATAAAAAGCTAAGAAAGAGTGAGGCCCAGGAGCTAAACCCATGGTCCTAGGTGGAGTGAGCCAAACCCGCATTAGTCCATACCTTACTGATCTTGCTGTAGAAGGGATGGTCGGGTTCCATGGGAGGTGGTGGGACATCATAGGAACGCCTCCAGATCTTCACCTGGGCCTCGCCATGCTTGGCAGCAGTTTCTGCTTTATTCAGGCCAGTCAGACCCCCATAGTGCCGCTCATTGAGGCGCCAAGTCCTCACTACTGGCAGCCACATTTGGTCAATGGCATCCAGCACTGTCCAGAGAGTCCGAATTGCTCTCTTCTGCACCGAGGTGAAGCAGATGTCAAACTCATAGCCAGCATCTGGGAATCACAAGTTCAAAGTGATAAGCTAATCAGGTCCACTCTGGAACCAGAATTTTCTCACATAGAAATTTAACTAGTTTGTATACTCTAGCAGGAAAGACAATATTGCGCCTTCACGGAAGAAAAAATTTGTTGATTTGTGTTATAGCTGACAACATACCTCCCGGTGGTTCCCCAAGAACTCATCTAACCCAAGACCGAAACATACTGTCAGGTAGCTAATCCATGCCATCTGTGTGGCTTATCCTAAACCCCAGAGTGCTGTGCTTAAGCCCATTTTAAGAACTTATTTCTGCTTCAATTCCTTCAAGAAAAGGATGCTTAAAATTTTATCTCTTAATAAATAATAATAACCAATATTTATAGAGGGCTTACCATCTGTCAAGCACTGGACTATTTTGTACGTGTTTTGTCTTCATAACAATCCTTATAACCCATGCTCAGGGAGTTAAGCAAATTATTCAAGGTCGAAGCTTATACGTAAGAGATTAAAACCCAGGTTGTGTGGGCACCTGGGTGGCTCAGTTGGCTGAGCGACTGCCTTCGGCTCAGGTCATGATCCTGGAGTCCCACATGGGGCTCCCTGCTCAGCAGGGGGTCTGCTTCTCCCTCTGACCCTCCCCCCTCTCATGTGCTCTCGCTCTCATTCTCTCTCTCAAATAAATAAAATCTTAAAAAAAAAAACAACCCAGGGCGCCTGGGTGGCTCAGATGGTTAAGCGTCTGCCTTCGGCTCAGGTCATGATCCCAGGGTCCTGGGATCAAGTCCCGCATCGGGCACCCTGCTAGGCGGGGAGCCTGCTTCTCCCTCTGCCTCTGCCCCTCTCTCTCTCTCTCTGACTCTCATGAATAAATAAATAAAACATTTAAAAAAAAAAAAAAACAACCCAGGCTGTGTGACTCCAAAATCCAACTCATAACCACCATCTCTAGCTCCTGCCATATTTTCCTAACCCCTAAGGATCTGGATGTTTGTATTTTAGTTAAAATAGTCACTTCTAACCAATAATTACTAATATATTTCAGTCCTAACTGCTTGTCTAGGGGAAGTGGATTTTAAACCCCCAACAATCAGGGGCACCTGGGTGGCTCAGTCGTTAAGCGGCTGCCTTCGGCTCGGGTCGTGATCCCAGGGTCCTGGGATCGAGCCCCGCGTTGGGCTCCCTGCTCGGCGGGAAGCCTGCTTCTCCCTCTCCCACTCCCCCTGCTTGTGTTCCCTTTCTGTCAAGTGAATGAATAAAATCTTTTAAAAATAAATAAATAAATAAACAAACAAACAAACAAACAAACCAACCCCCAACAATCAGGACACAGCAAGAGCTCTTATTCGAGGATGCTGATTAAAACTTCAGTTTGTTGCCTGAAATTATATTTTCACTATGGAGTGGAAATCACATCACAATCTCTTAATCCACAGTTTCTGCTCTAGTCAAGTGCCAGCCTGTACCTACTTAGGTGGACGGCTAGACCAAGTTTAGGAGAAGCCACTCCCTGGAGAAAGAGCAAAAAGAGCAAGTGCTGTGCACTGATTCATTTATAAATGAACCTCTCCTCCATACACATACACGGTAGTTATTAAGGGGTGGTAATCAAGAGTTATGTTGCCCCAACCAACAGGTTACAATTCGTATTTCATGAAAGATTATGCCCCCTCCCGATTTAATAAGGAGATAGCCCTTTCTTTATGTAGTATTTTCCTCAATGAGGCTACAAGGCCCTCTTTGAAATTCAGCACAAACTTTCCTGGGTATTGCCTCATATGGAGGTTGCCAACAGTAATTAATGCAATGTGAAATGAATTCTCCTGCCAGTCATTCGACTGAGAATGAGGCCAGTAAGAACTATGCTGATGGGGGAAGGGAGGATTAATCACCAGGAAACCCATCACTACACTACCCACAAGGGAAAGATGACAAATCTCATCACTGAGCCTCAGGACAAGTCCTAGTAGACTCCATTACCATCTCCTCCCTAAATCTAAGGGGAAGAATGGCTCCCCAGTAAAAGGCTGAGTCACGGGGAAGCAACCATCCATAGTGCAAGCCTCATCTCCCATGCTGCACAGCTACCCGCTGTTTCACTCCAAATCTTTCCACTCGCAATCCCGTTGGATATTCAAATAAGTCCCTAAGGAGAAAAGCAGTTCGCCTCAGGGCACTTAACAGAACTCTAAGGCCTCTTTCTTTAACTTGCCCATTAAATAAAAGCATAGCCTAGGACACTCCCACAGGTGGAGTAAATGGTGTGGTGTGGACCTCATTTCCCCCTGCCCCGAGGTAAGACTGCATGGGGAAACGGAGTTCTCACTAGCTTCCTCCTGAAACGTTTCAAGAGTTTAAAAACCCTACTATGATTTAAAGCTCTGGAGAATTTAATATATTTATTTTAGGTTTCTTACACTACTCATGATGGTCTTCACCATTCAGATTTCTGCTTTTAGTCTTTTTTAATATAATCATTTGTGATGCCCATAACAGATATTAAGATTTTAAATGAGATTTTTCTAACTAATGCTACCAACATTTACTTAAAAACTGAAATGGGGGGTGCCTGGTTGGCTTAGTCACAAGAGCATGTGACTCTTAATCCCGGGGTCATGAGTTTGAGCCCCACATTGGTGTAGAGATTACTAAAAATAAACTTTAAAAAAACTGAAGTAGGGTCTGTTAAAGAGAAATTACAAGTTTGACCGTTTGATCAGTCTTTAGAATACAGCTGCAATTATCTTTGTCCTGGGCTAGTCCTCAGCAAACCACCACAGACCCATACAGTTCTTCCTGCCAGACAGGAGAGAAAATGGCCTCCTTTACCAGCACTTTCCCTTTCCCAGCCTCTCCTAATGTAAGTCACACCAGCATTCACACACACAGCCAGCAGGATTACATTTCCCACGCTTTCCAAACCTTTGCTTCATTTCAAAGGATCTAGAGTGAAGGCAAGAAGCTAGAGTAACCTGAGGCCAAATACCTCTTCCACATCAGGCATCAATGACCCTTTTAAAGGGTTGCTTCTAGGTCCAGAGGTTAGAAGGGAGCAGGGCAGGATCTGCCCTAATCATCAATGGAAGCACCTTCTCCCATCCAAGTACTAACCAGGCCCGACCCTGCTTAGCTTCCGAGATCAGACGAGATGGGCGCGTTCACCTCAGACCAGAGAGATTCTCCGAGTTGCTGACAGCTGAGAATGCCGCCTCATAAAAAGCATTCCAAAACCACAGAAAGCTATCCCCGCCCCGGCGGGGCAAGCCTGGGTAGGCGAGTTTATTTCACTGCCACTTCCACCTTTGCCCAGCGTCTACCTGTTACTCAACCCAGAACTGGAACAAGCGGGATGGACTAGGAGTAAAAAGATACGACCTTGAACAAGTCATCTATGCAATCCTCACTTTTCCCAACTATAAGAGAGGGCCAGGGAGGGACAGAAGAGGGGAATAAAAATCTGTCTACTTGGGGCGCCTGGGTGGCTCAGTCGTTAAGCGTCTGCCTTCGGCTCAGGTCATGATCCCAGGGTCCTGGGATCGAGCCCCACATCAGGCTCCCTGCTCCGCGGGAAGCCTGCTTCTCTCTCTCCCACTCCCCCTGCTTGTGTTCCCTCTCTCCCTGTGTCTCTCTCTGTCAAATAAATAAATAAAATCTTAAAAAAAAAAAAATCCGTCTACTTTATGGAATCGTGCACAGGATCAATTAAAATCCATTCATTCAGGGGCGCCTGGGTGGCTCAGTCGTTAAGCGTCTGCCTTCGGCTCAGGTCATGATTCCAGGTCCTGGGATCAAGCCCCGCATCGGGCTCCCTGCTCGGCGGGAAGCCTGCTTCTCCCTCTCCCACTCCCCCTGCTTGTGTTCCCTCTCTCGCTGTGTCTCTCTGTCAAATAAATAAATAAAATCTTTAAAAAATAAAAGTAAAATAAAATAAAATCCATTCATTCATTCATTCAATTACATTTGAAGATGCATTTTGGACACAGGATTTGTGGGATGCTGCTTAACGGCAAAGGCCTACATAAGCACGTGGGTTTCTGAGGCCCGTTGGGCCCCCCCAGCGCCGCGATACTCCCCCACAGCCAGGGACAAGCGTGTGGTCTGACGCTTCACTAGGATCCGCAGCGACCTCTTGAAAAGGCTTGGTTACGGCTGCTGGAAGACACCGGGCATCCAATGGAATAACCCGTCCCCGAGTTACTAAATGCTCAGACTAGAAAATGGGAGAATTTCGCAAGGTGGTGCCGTGGAGAACGCAGTGGGTTACGGGACGACCGCCCCCGGTCCTCTTCCTGGGGCGGCCCCTCACTCCATTGGGTGACCTTGAGCAAGGCGACCCCCCCAATCTGGGCCCATTTTGTCATTTGCAAAATAAATTGCTGGAGAGCTGAAGCCCAAGGTCAGCCCTCTCTGGGAGGGCAAGGGGGCGAGCCAGGTGGCCCTCACCGAGCGGCGCCCGCCCGGGCCTCCGCAACCCCCACCCACAGCCCGGCCCGGCCCGGCCCGCTCCGCACCTCTCAGCGCCTGCCCGCCGCGCTTCGCCTCCTCGTGCCCGGCCGGGCTCAGGTCGGCGTCGTACCAGCCGCTGAAGCGGTTCTCCAGGTTCCAAGTGCTCTCGCCGTGCCGGATCAGAACCAGCTTGTATGCGGCCATGGCGGCGGCTCCGGGTGCAACACAGACTGAGACTAGCCGAGATTCCGGAGTCGCTGCCTGGCCCCAGCCGCGCCTGCGCGCTCGCACCCTACCGCCGGGCTCCCGCGCACTTGGTCGCCCAAATCTTTCCACTCGCTCGAGGCCGCCCTCCTCCCGCCGGGCGTGCGCATGCGCCCCGTGCCAGCGCTGCGGCCGCCGGGGGGGAGGGGCGCGCTCGAGGGCGCCAGAGCGCATGCGGTCTCGGCCGCCGGCCTCTCGTCTGCCGCGGCGGTCACGGAGCGCACGTAAGCGCCGAAAGGCGGCGGGACTTTCGGGCGTCGCCGGGGCAGGCGTGCCCGCGGTGGCGTTCGAGAGCCGACCCGGTGTCCTAGTGTTGCTGTTATTCATAAGCCATTTGTCCTAATAAAGTGACCGTTATCATTTGAACCGCCCTTAGCTGCTCCAGGTCACTTTTCCATCCGTACGCAGAGTTTGATTCACACACCTATGCTCGAATCGTCACCCTTCCATTTTATTGCTTTGTAACTTTGGGCAGGTCGCTTAACCTCGCCCAGCCTCATTTGTGAATGGTCATAATAAATGCTTAGCTGGTGCCTATCTACCTGGAAGGTGCTCAGTCAATAGCCATTACCAGTGCTCTCTCTTTTTAGTGGATACTCATTTCCTATTTTACACGTAAGAGAGCTGGCTCTGACTGCGGGCTCCAAAGTCCTGCTCTTTATAGAAACACGGGGCTGTTTATCCCACCTCTTCGGGTGTCTCTCAGCCTCTAGTCGGTGCCACCTGGTCCTCCAACAGTGACGCAAACTCTGGACCCCTTCAAACATTCCAGAAAGAGGAGAGTCACTGCCTGTTCCTCCCCTACTCCCAATCAGCAGTTTAATATCTGCTTATCTGGACAGCTCTCTGCTGCCCTTGCCACTGACTCCCGGTTTATTTCAAACTAGCCACTTTATTGAGTACCAAACCGGGAGTCAGTGGGCTAGGGCCAAAGATGGGCTGAATCTGTTTTCTGCCCTTCACAGCAAGTGGAGTGCAAATAAGACCCCCACATGTAAACAGCTAACAATGAAATTGTGCTGTGTGCTGTATTTAACAGATTCTAGAAAAGTTTTTAAGATGTTCTCAAAAAACAAACAAAAAAAAACTATGTACCAGACAGTGTTATAAGTGCTTTACAAACATTAACTCACTTAATCCTCATATATCCTCATAATGATCCTATGAGGCGGGTATTATATTTCCTTATTTACTGATGAGGAAAATGAGGGATGAAGTAAACTGCCTAAGGTTACAGGACTCAGGATTCAAGCTGCGGCTGACTTCCAAATCCCTGTCCAAATTCACAGCTCGGAACTGGAGGAGAAACCAAGACTCAAACCCAGGCAGTCCCAGGGCCTAGGGTGCCCTCTAACCACAATGCACCTGGGAGAAGATGGAATTCAGTGACCAGAGAGAGATGACCAGAGTGAGGTCCAGCACTAAAACTACACCTGGTGCTCACAGAATTCCAGAGCTACAAAGCAAGAACTGCCTTGGAAGGCCTTCTGTTCAAGCTCCCAGCATGGCCCATGTGGGGATCCTGGAAAGAATCCGTCTTTGCAGGTTCTCCTGCTTGCTCCTAGTGCTTGGTCATCCCAACCCTGATACCCAGGCCCTCTCAGGGAGAGCTTTTCCAGCCTTAACCTTGGCTTCTCAGACGGGACTTTTTGTCCCCCTGCCTTGGCCCTAATCCATACTCCCAGTCATGGCTCCTGCCATGTCCCTTTCTCCTCCCCCTGCTCTCTGCTTCAAGATTTCTGTGCTCTAGTCTAGATGAGGTCTCCCATTTATGCAATAAGTAGAAAGTATAAATAGGAAGAAAACTGAGTTCAAATATGTCTCTGTTTCTGATTACCTATGGGACCCAAGATGGGTCACTCAACTTCGCATCCTCATTTTCCCCATCTATAAACTGGGTTAATAATCATATTCATAGCCACCTAAAATGCTGTTGTGAGGAATAAGTGAGATGATGCATGGGAAGCGCTTAGCACTGTGCCTAGCAAATAGTCATAATAATAACAATAACTACATTACTAACATTAATAATAAATGTTATTAGCAGTGTGATCAAGAAGGCAAAAAGATTTAATGAAGTGCACCAATTCAAAGGGTATGAGCCTGGGGGGTCCATGGACAGATTTCCCTTCTAGCAGGATGCCTGGTAGGAGATGGTTTACCCACTGGGATTGGGACTGGCAGATAATTAGGATACTTTGGGGAAGGAGGCCAAAGGCATCTGTACCACCAGCCTTGGGAAAGAGCCTGGGAATCCTGTTTTATTCCTTTACTGACCCCCTCTGCCTCCAAAAGGCATCTCTCATTTCCTTGGAATTCTGGGGAACTCTAATAACTTTATGCACCTCATTTACAGGATATCTTCCTTAACTCATCAGAAGTTTTTTAGGTAGGCATCAGATCAACTCAACTAGAAACTCCTTGAGGACGGGCACCAACCTTAACTATTTTATACACCCCCCCACACACACACACACATGCACTTAGCGTGATGCCTTTGCCCTTCGTAGACTCTCTGAGTGTCCCTGAGTGTCAGGGCTGGGAGAGACCTTGAAAATCCTCCACTGCAACCCCCTACCTCCTGCTACCCCCAGTTCACATGTAACAGAAGAGGAAAGTGAAGTGAACCGTTCAAAAAGAGCAGGAGATGAGCAGGGGAGCAGGTTTATCAGTGAGAAATCAGAGGTGATCCCCGGGGAAGGGCCCCTAAGTTGGGGCTTGCTGTGTCAGGAAGCGAGGTAGGAGCCTGGAGAGATCCGGAGAGTGGGAGAGTGAGGGGGATGGGACGCACTGTGGGAAGACCTTGAAGGCTTGCTTTGCAGCTGGAAGCCAGAATTCCTGGGCAGAATTGGGGATTCACTCAGCTTTAATCACAAATCTGGGAAGAAGCTTAGAGCCTATCAAACCACAGAGATTTCCCAAATGTCAGTCAAAGGTAAGGATAAATCAGTAGGGTTTGTCCTCAACTACTTTTTTTTTTAACCTTAATTGTTATCTCTACTGAACAGACAACACAGAGACATTTGTCGGGGTTGATTCCTGGGCCCTTCTGAAGAACTGTGTGGATACAGGAGAGAATTCGTACATCCCGAGAACAAAGCAGGAGTGAGGGGCTGATTGCAGCTGGGGTCCAGCTCTAGGAGCAACCTGAGGGACCTACTTCACAGCTCCTAACCAGGTCACTGCCCTCACTTTTTTGCCCTGCAGGGGGCAAATGTGGCCAATTAAGACCCTGTTCCGGCCTGGAGCGTGGGGGTGGGTATCTGTGCTCCAGACTCTTCTCAGATGTCATCTCCTGGGCCAGGGGCAGTCATTAATAACAAACCCTCACCTCCACCTGAGGCCTCCAGCCAGCCTCAAAACCCCAAACTCTTAGGGTAGATAGCTTCTCTTCCAGCCCAGTGCTTTAATTCCCCAGGCCTAGGGAAAATCTCAGGAACAGCTTTCAACCAACCAGCTTATTGGTTAAGCTGTTACAAACTCAGATAAGGATCATCAGTAGGCACAGCCCTATTACCCTCCACTGTTCATTAAAACAATAAAGGCCTCTCTCAGCTTTCCCTCCCCACTTATTTTGTCCACAGAAGCATCACTCTGTTATCAAGCACCGAACATTCAGTGAAGGACCCGATTTAGAATGGAAGTGAGGCAAACCAAGTTCTCTACAGGGGCAGCTGCCATTTGGCCCACAGGAATCCCCGGCAGGACACCCCAGGTCCTTATTGTGGAACATCTTGTGACTTCATGGCCTGCTGTTCGGATGTGTCAGCTCAGCTGCTGTCTGGGGAAGACAGGATTTCTGTCTCGGAGAGTGAGCCCAGGGGATCGTAGCTCATGCCTCAGGACTCTGGGCTTGGAAGAAAGGAAGAGTGCTTCAAAGAGGCCTGAAAGTCCTGCTCCAGCCCTCCGCAGTCGCCATCTGAGGATAAACAGCAGGAAGGAGTGTGGCTGGAAAAGAGAGAGGCCAGCGCTACTGTGGACTTGTGGCTTCCTACAACTCCCGTGACAACACCCTTCCTTCTGTCCTCAAAACCCAGCCTCCGACTTGAGTGTCTGGCCCAGCGATAGTACAAGCCCTTCTTTCTGGATTCTGGAACTCTTCTGGTCTCTAAAAAGAAACCACCAACCACTGGGGGGGTGCCCTCTGCCTCTAGGCCCTGCGTGTCATAACTACGATGATTAAACTGCTCAAAGCGGGGCAATAAGCAAACCTTTTTGACCCTTCTACTTTCCTTCACGTAGAACTGTTTTCCTACTCTATTTCTTTGGATGAAATTCTAAGTACAAAACAGGCAGACACTTTGTTATTTGGGAATAGTTCACATTAAGTTTAGTGAAGGACTGAGAGATTAGTGGTATGAGTTAGTACAGGATCTCTGAGAAGCAGTTGCCCAGACAGGATTTGCATAAAATGTATTAGGGGAAATGCCTGAGACAGGAAATGGGGAGGTGACAGAGTAGGTGTGACCCAAGTAAAGGAAGAAGGAAAAGAAGATTGGGTAGGTGGAAGCATCTGGACTGCGGTATGTTTCTGAGGAAATTCAGGAAGGCTATTGAGGAATCCTGGAGCCAAGATCACTCTTCAGAGCAGGCCTTGCCTTTGCATCTTGACACAGGGATACTAAGTCAGGGCTGGACAGCCCGTGGGCAGCGTGGCCTCTGTCTGAATGCTGTGAGGGGTTTCAGAGTGACACGGCTGGGGCCCTGGGTCAACCAGCTGTATGAGATCTGGGGGATATATTCTCATGGTCATGCACGTACATTCAATAAATTTGTCAGAAATTTTTTTTTTTTTAAGATTTTACTTATTTATTTGACAGAGAGAGACAGCAAGAGAGGGAACACAAGCAGGGGGAGTGGGAGAGGGAGAAGCAGGCTTCCCACTGAGCAGGGAGCCCGATGCGGGGCTCGATCCCAGGACCCTGGGATCATGACCCGAGCTGAAGGCAGATGCCCAATGACTGAGCCACCCAGGCGCCCCAAGTCAGAAATATTTTTATGTCTGCACTTAGTGACTACTTACTGACTGAGTGAGGAAAGTTATCAAAGGGGCCTGTCAGCCAACGGCAAGTGGTCGGCCAGGTTTCCAATACGCCTGCTAAGGATTTTGCTGGGGGTAGAGCAGGGGAGCTGGTGGCTGTCATATATCTGAGTGCAGTGGAGGAAATGCCTGTCTCCCGGAGGTGACAACATGAACCAGTTCAGGGTTGTCCAGCCTAAGAAATGTGGACAAAAAAGAACAACAATCAGAAACCCAGATGAGTTTCTCAAATGGTTAAACATGGAGTTCCCCTATGATGCAGCAATTTCATTCCTAGGTGTATACTCAAGAGCAATAAAAGCAAATATCCACACAAAAACTCATACACAAATGTTTATAAGAGCATTATTCACAAAAGCCAAAATGTGGAAACAACCCGAGTGTCCATCAGCTGATGAATGGATGAACAATATGCAGTATATCCATACTGTGGAATATTCAACCATAAAAAGGAATGAAACCCTGATACGTGCTGCCTGGATGTACCTTGAAAATCGTACGCTAAGTAAAGAAGTCAAAAGGTGACATAATATATGATTCCATTTCTATGAAATGTCCAGAACAGGTAAACCTATAGAGACTGAAAGTAGATTTCATGCTTGCTTAGTGCTGGAAGGTTGAGGGCTGCTAAATAAGGGACATGGAGGTTCTCTGTGAGGTGATGAAATGTTCTAAAATTGGCTGTGGTGATGGTTACACATAACTGTGAAGTGAACTAAAAACATTAAATTGTGCAATTTAAATGGGTGTAGAAGGTATGTGAATTATAGCTCAATAAAGCTGCTCTAAAAAATCTGTGAGAGGGGCGCCTGGGTGGCTCAGTCGTTAAGCGTCTGCCTTCAGCTCAGGCCATGATTCCAGGTCCTGGGATCGAGCCCCGCATCAGGCTCCCTGCTCGGCGGGAAGCCTGCTTCTCCCTCTCCCACTCCCCCTGCTTGTGTTCCCTCTCTTGCTGTGTCTCTCTCTGTCAAATAAATAAATAAAATCTTTAAAAAAAAAAAAAAATCTGTGAGAGCCTAGCCACCAAGAGCCATGGCCCGAGGGCAGGGAGGGGGTATGGGGGGAGAGCTTGGGGACACTGACGAGGCTGCTGAGCAGCAGGAAGCAGCCGTCTTCTTTTCCCGCCAGTCTTCACGCAGTTCCCGATCTCCTCAGGCAGCTCGGGCGTGCTCCTCAGGGTGTGGTTGGGCCCGCGCAAGTGGTTCTTGCTGAACCAACCGAGAGACGTGAAGGAGGGACAAAGGCGAGGTCTTGGTGGCAACAGGGACAAAAACTTGGAGGTCTAGCCTCACACCCCAAACTCTGCCTCCAGGTACCTCACATCTCCTTCCTGACAGGTGACTGGAAGTCAGGTGCGTAGGTCCCATTTCTGACTTCATATGCCGCCCCAGGCCAGGGCCTTCCTGGCTGTGCAACTAGTTTTTCTCAGAACATCCAGCCCAAGACTTTGGAGGGAGGTGACAGACACCAGGCAGTGGCCTCACCCAGACAGCCTCTAAATCCTCTGGAGATCTATCCCCTTGAGCAAACGTGGTCACTGGTAAAGTGAAATGCCCTTGGGAGGGTGAATGGTCTGAGTTAGACGTCACTTGAGGGGGAAAAAAAATGTTCTCATTTCCTAAAGATTGTCCTGTTGCCATGGCAACGAGGAACCACCACAAAGGGTTTTAAACCATTTAATCAACGACAGTTCATCTCTCTTTTACTGAACAATGACAATTTGCCTCAGTGACCAGACTTCTGTAAGCCAGCCAATCAGCAACAGCCACACTCTGCGTCACCAACCCATCCCTAAACTCTGCCTCGTCTAAGTGTGTCCATCACCGACCTTCACACCTCCCAGCACCTTAGAGAAGACCCTTGCTCCCCTCAAAGAGATCGCAACCTATAGGCATCGCTCTGCTCTCCGGAAGTAATAGATCCAGCTCTTTGTTTCAGATATTGAGAGGGGGTCTCTTCCATAGACATGCTCATGTTCTGGAATATCCCCTTCCTGGGAGTAATTTATCCTCACTTCCAAGGCCATTGCTCCAGTGTTGTTGGTGAATTAGAAAAAGGCCAACTCCTCTAGACAAGGCCCAGTGAAGACTGGATTTCAAACCCTTCAGCTGGGAAATGAAGCCATCCACAGTTTGCATAACTGTATACAGCAACCCTGCTCACCCCTCATACCTGGGCAGCCAGTGAGTGCCGCTCATTCTACCTCCTAAATACAGTTTCCAATCTGTCGCCTCCTCTCTACCCCACTGCCACAGCCTTAGTGTCAGGCCGCATCGTTTCTTGTCTGAACTGGTGCGGTAGTCTCTAACTAGCATCCATGACTCCAGTCTTGGAATCAGGAAGTGACCCTCACCGGACACTGAATCTGCCCCTTAATCTTGGGCATCCCAGCCTCCAGAACTGTGAAGAACAAATTTCTGTTGTTTGTAAACAGCCCAAACAGACCAAGACAGTCCCCTTACCCCAAAGTTGTCCCTGACTCTCCTCCTAGGCCCGACCACTCCCTGCCAGGCCCCAGGGCATAGCTGGATGATAGCACTGCTCATCACCCCCCAGCTGCCTTTGCTGAGTTTCCAACCAGCCTGGGAGCGCTGCACGGGAGAGTGAGGCTACTTTCATCTCTTTGTAACCCGTCGTCGTGAAGGATGGGACCTGGGACAAAGTAAGTTACAATTTCCAACTCCACTTAAAGCTTTTGAGAATTTAAGCAAGTTACTTGACTTTTCCCAGCTTTGGTTTCCCGGTCTGTGAAGCATGGATAACAATGACACCTACTTGGAACCTTCCAGGAACAGGAGGGCAGCGATGGAGGCCTCGTGGGTCTGGGTTCTCAGCAGAGGTAGAGGGAGAAGACTGGGGCTATATCCACAAAGCCCAGAATGAGAGAGCACGCACACGCACATGCACTCACGCGCACACACGCAAGCGGGGCGGGGGGGGGGGGCGGCAGTGGTGGAAAAGGGGCAGAGGGAGAGGGAAAGAATCCCAAGCACTCTCCACGGAGCACAGAGCACGGAGCGTGACAGCCATTCCACGACCCTGAGACCATGACCCGAGTGGAAACTAAGAGTCGGACACTCAACCAACTGAGCCACCCATGTGTCCCTAACCTGTAGGTCTCTTAAGAGCAGAATGAGAGCCTTCAAGCATCTTTATGTACTTCCATGTGCTTACTTAACACAGTGTCTTGCATATAATTAGTGCTCAAGAGATAACTTTTGGGTATGTAACTGAGTTAAGTTGATCAGAACCAGTCCTCTCAACACCTGAGATTCAGAGGCTGCTCATTGCCTACCCCGTATCAGTTCCTCCCTTCTACCTCAGCAATAAAACTCCCACTGGGAGGAAGGGGGTGGGCTGTAATGTTCCTGACTAAAAGGCTATAGTTCTCAGCCCCTCTGCACTTAAGTTTGGCCGAATTACTAAATTCTAGCCAATCAGATGTGAGCAGAACTGGCTTAAAGGGAGCTGACTTGGCTGGGAGTGCCCCTCTTGGATCTTCCTTGCTTCTATCTTACTGAGTCTGGGCCTTGGCCTGGACTGTGAATGTGATGGTTGGAGCTTCTGCAGCCCATCTTTGGAGCATGAGGTGACACCGAGGATGGAAGGCACACACCATGGAGGGTGGAGCAGAAAAAAGAGAGAAAGCCTAGGACCCTGAGGACTCTATGCAGCCACCATATTAGCCTGGATTTGCCCGCCTACCTCCTGACTTGCTGAATGTGAAGAATTAATCCTGTGTGTTTAAGCCACTATCTTGAGATCTCCATTATAGCAGCTGTACACCATTCATTCCTGCTACAGAGGCCCTGACAAGAACGGGGGGTTGGAAGTAGTAGGTGGGGAAATGCCTAATTTTTTTTTTTATTCACAGTTCACAAATTTTACTATGTAAAAAGAAAAGGAGAAGAAAAACTTCTATATCAACAAAATTCGAAAAGCAAATGGGTAAGCTGGGTGTGGGAAAATATGACAGAATGGATAAGATAGGGATAATATTCTTACATAAAAGAACTCTAACAAGTCAATAAAAATGTCATTATACTGATAGAAAAAAAAGGCCAAAAAGTATTGACAGGTAATTTTCAAACCAAATATGAATGGTGAAGAACAAATTTAAAATGTCCAATGTCACAGATAATCAAATTAAGTGCATTGTTAACCTATAAGATGACTGAAATGTATCTATTTTTAATTGGTAAAAAATCAGCGTTGGCAAGGAGCAATGAAGTGGTCTCTTAGAGGTGTTGCTGCAGGTGGGTTAAGTGGCACAGCATCTTTAGAGGACAATTTGCTAATTTTTTTCTTCTAACAAAATAATCAGAGCTGCACAAGAGGAGCTGTATGCATGGAGGTCGTCACTGCATTATTTATAAGGGCAAAAACTTGGAAATCACTTACATGCCCCAACAATAGGAGCATAGTTAAGGAAAATTCTTATGCGTGCACACAGTGAATTCTATGCTGGCATTACCAACCATGTGGGAAATGCCTAATTTTGCAGTAAGAATGAATTTGGGGGCATCAGGATGCCAGGTTAGAGCGGCGATCACATGGTCCCTGATCACCCACACTCCCTTCTGCGTGTCAGGGACACCTGCTGTCAGGTGACAAACAAGGGTGAACTCAGCTTTGGGGGCAGTCCCTCTTTGAGTAAGAGCACATCTGCCGTGCCCAGATTTCAATCCTCTTCACAGTTTGGGGTCCTCTTTAGTACACCAGGCCATCTGCTCGTCCCCCCAGACTTAGTCTAGGAAGCAAGCCCTTCTTTTTAAAAGCTCTTCTTCAGCCAAATGGATGTTAATGCCCCAGGAGCTGAGGGACACGCAGCCTTCTGTGACAGTGATGTCCCAGGCATGTGGCTAAACGTTCTGCGTGCATGATCTCATTTTAGCCTCGGAACGGCAGCCCCATTTTCAGGTGAGGAAACTGGCTCACGAAGTTCAGCCTCCTGCCCCCAGTCACCCCTGGGATGTGGCTCCAAACACAGGCTTGCCCGAGTCCATAGCCTGGGCTTTGGCACAGCTCCAGCAGTGAGGAAAACCGTCCGAGCAGCTGTCACTCCAACACCTGGGTCGTGATGGGCTGCCCAGGGTGACAAAGCCCGTCTCCCTCTCCCAGAACTTGAGCCCTAAGTTAAGCACCCAAACCATCTGCTTCCTCTTGGTGTGGGGCAAGAGCCTAAGCCTCAACTTCCCTTTCCTCCTGCCCAGTGTCATAACAGATAACAGCCCCACTGATGTAAAAATGGCCTTCCTGTTCGCCTTGGGCTCAGGGCTTTGGATGCAACAGCCCTGTTCCCGCCATGTGAGCTTCACAGACAATTTTGAGAGTAACGGTTGCAGAGGGAGCTCCTCTGGTAAAGGCTGGCTCTCTTGGCTTTTGCCCATTGACCAACTGTGTGACTTTGGGGTGTCACTGAAGCCCTTGGAATCACAGTTCCCCAACTGTGAAATGAGGACACTATTCTGTCCTCCTCAGTTAGAGAATAGGTTAGAAGGTGTTTTGGAACTCAAGAAGAGCATTTTGAATAATAATAATTAGGTTACATTTATTGCCTTCTCACTAAGTGCCAGGCAGTGTGCTAAGCGCTTTATAGGTATTATCTTATTTAGTTCTCATAAACCCTATGGGTAGGCAGTCTTATCCTCATTTTACAGCCTAGAAAGTAAAGTGACCTGCTGAAGGTCAGACAGCAAGTGGTAGTACTCGGATTCTAACCCAGAGGGTCTAACTACAGGACCCACCCTACAAATGTGAGTGGTCCTTATTAGCCATAAATTGTATGGATTATCATAGAGAAGGCTAATTCCTCTGGGTGGAAGACGATGCTGGAATTCAGGGACAGCAAAGTCAGTCCTTCACCAGAAAGGTGAACCCTAGTTGTGCAGAGTGTGAGAAAGTATGCTCAAGCCATGTGGATGCCTTGTGTCCCTTCTCCTGACACCATCTTCTGGAGGAGGCTCTGAGCTGACGCTTCCAGATGGGGGGCCAGCCCACTCCCAGAGAGGTGGTTCATTCAGAGGCTGTACCCAGTTGTGATTTAGCAGACTCAGTTTGGAGGCCAGCAGGTATCTGCTGACCAGGAAAAGGTTGGGAAGGCTGCCACTAGCCGGGGCCTCTTCATTCTCCCCATCTGATTTGCAAAATTCCAGCCTGCTCAGCGGATATTGCTGCCTCTCTCCGGGGTTTCAGCTTTAACTGGCTGTTAGCAGAGCTCCCTCTGGTGGCAAAGGTACACCACCACACCCTTCACAAGGTACCACTAACATTTTTGGAGTTGTATTTTGACATACACACACAATTTCATATTGAATCCTCAGGGTAGCCCAATGGGTTCAGTATTATTATCACCACTTTACAGAATATGAAACGGACACTCAGAGAGGTTAAATCCCTGCCCAGTGTCGTGCAGTAAAGTAAGTCCAGACTCTAACCAACACTTTGTAGGTCTTCTCTCAGTGACTGTTCCCACATCTAGACCTCTGAGCACCAGGTTGCTTACAAGTTTCCAAACGTGGCTTCCTCTTCCTCCTCAGGCCACCAGTTCCCTTTTCTCAGCCTTACCACCCAGATCTCAGCCTGTGTCCCAGGAGTGGGCTCTGCCGGCAGGTGGTGTATTGACTCTCACGGCTGGAGGTACAGGGCCCAGAGTCAGCACTGAGTTATCTTCTCTGCAGTGACACCTTCTCGCACTAACAGTCTTCGTGCTCTCTTTGCTCTGGATGCCAGGAGCACTTTCTATTTTTATTGAATCAATGAAGAGTAACATATACAGAAGAGTGCACAAACTATACGTGCACAGCTAATGAATTATCACACAGCGTAGACATCCATGTAAACTCCCTTCTAATAAAAAATTAGAATATTACCACAAGCCTTGTGTCACTCTCAGTTACTACCAGCATAGTCACTGCTATCCTGACTTCTAATACTGTAGAATAACAAAGCCTGGTTTTGAATTTCTAAGTGGGATGTTCTTTTTTTGTGTGTCTGGAGTCTTTTGCTCAACTTAGATCATACATGCTGTTGCATGTAGCAGTAGTTTGCTTGTTCTCATTACTGTATACAGTTAAATACTATGTTATTTCATTATGTCAATAGTCTACAATTTATTTATCCATTCTGCTGTTGATGGACATTTGGGTCATTTCCAGTACTTGGCTATTATGAACATGATCATATATGTCTTTTATGCATATAAGTATAGATCTCTGTTGAGTATATACTCAGAAGTGAATTGCTGGATTATAGAGAAGGGATACATTAAGTTTTACTAGACGCTACCACACAGAAGCGGGTGTATCAGTTGATACTCCCTCCAGTCGCGTATGTGGCTGGTGGCTCCACACCCTCACCAACACTTACTATTGTTAGTCTTGCTAATTTTAGCCATTCTGGTGGGTTTGTAGTAGCATTTCATTGTGGTTTTATTTTATTTTTTTTAAGATTTTATTTATTTATTTGACAGAGAGAGAGATAGCGAGAGCAGGAACACAAGCAGGGGGAGTGGGAGAGGGAGAAGCAGGCTTCTTGCCGCGCAGGGAGCCCGATGTGGGACTCGATCCCAGGACCCTGGGATCATGACCTGAGCCGAAGGCAGACGCTTAACGACTGAGCCACGCAGGCGCCCCTCATTGTGGTTTTAATTTGCATTTCTCTGTTGATTAACAAGATTGAGCATTTTTCCATTTGTTAATTGGCCATTTGGATATCCAGTTTTGTGAAGTGCCTGTTTATGTCTCTTGCCCATTCTTAGTGGATTGTCTGCCTAGTTCTTATTGATTTGTAGGATTTCTTTTCTTTTTTTTTTTTTAAGGTCTTATTTATTTATCTGACAGAGAGAGAGACTGCGCACAAGCAGGGGGAGTGGCAGGCAGAGGGAGAGGGAAGGAGGCTCCCCACTGAGCAGAGAGCCCCACATGGGGCTTGATCCCAGGACTCTCATATCATGACCTGAGCCGAAGGCAGATGCTTAACCGACTGAGCCACCCAGGCGACCCTGTAGGATTTCTTTATATATGCTGCCATACTTTGTCAGTTTTATGAACTACAAATACCTTCTCTCACTCTGGCTTGCCTCTTAGTGCTCTTTATGGTGTCTTTTTGTGAGCAGAATTTCTTACATTTAGTGTATTCCAGTTTATCAATATTTTCTTTTATGGTTACTTCTTTCTGTGTCTCACTGAATAAACCACTCTGCTGTGGAACCTTGTGCAAATCACTTCACCTTTCTGGACTTCGCAAAATGAAGAGTTGGTTCAGATATTCCAGTGAAAAGTTGGTTACAGATATGTTTAATTTTACATATTAGTAAACTTGTTTTTAAAAAGAGAAGATGGGGCGCCTGGGTGGCTCAGTCGGTTAAGCGTCTGCCTTTGGCTCGGGTCATGATCCCGGGGTCCTCGGATCGAGTCCCACATTGGGCTTCTTGCTCCAGCAGGGAGCCTGCTTCTCCCTCTGCCTGCTGATCCCCCTGCGTGTGCTCTCGCACTCTCTCTCTGTCTCTCTCCCCCTCTCTCTCTGGTAAATAAATAAATAAATAAAATCTTAAAAAAAAAGAAGACCTGGAGCCTCTGGGTGGCTCAGCGGGTTAACCATCCAACTCTGGATTTTGGCTCAGGTTATGATCTCAATGTTGTGAGATCGAGCCCCATGTTAGGCTCTGTGCTGGGCATGGAGCCTGCTTAAGATTCTCTCTCTCCCTGTCCCTCTGCCCTTCCTCCTCTCTCTAATAAATAAATAAATAAATAAATAAATAAATAATAAAAAGAGAAGACCTAACAAAATGATGCCAACTCTTTATTTTGGCAAATAATAGTGTTTGGGGAGAAAAACCTTCCATTTAGTCTCACTATTGCTTTGTAAAAGAAAAGGCATTTGAATATCAGCAAAGGCATTGAATATCACTAGATTGTACTTCTTTTACTATAGACCAGTAAAGTATTGACCCTGACTGGCATGTGACCTGTGATCTGGATGACCCCTCAGGTGACTGCTTCCAGCACCAACACTACAGTTGCATGAATTTCATCCCAGCCTTCCCTTTATTCCCCATCTCTAGCTCTTTGGTTCTTGGACTAAAATTCATTTTTGGGTACTCCTTAACTCCCTCAGAAATGTGTGTTTTGAGCATTGTGTTTCTATCTGTGGAGTCAAAGACCATCTCAGTTTGGCTAAGTAAAGGCTAATTACAGTTATTGGTATTTACATTCATCTTTGAATTTTTATAATTTGTGCCCCTGTTTTAGTCCCTCTTCTTTCCTCCACCACACATATATACTCATTCATTCATTCAACAGTAATTTGTTGAATGCCTACACTCTTTGCCAGGCACTCTTCCAGGTCCCGGGAATGGAAGTGATAAAGGCAAAATTCCTGACTTCATGGAATTTAGATGGTGGATCTGTGTTTTTCCCAAGCTCAGATCAGCTTGGGAGATCAGCTGCAACCAGTTGTGAGAATCATCTTTGCAAAAGGATATTTAAGAACAAAGAGTGTCTTTAGTCTGTTCAGCTGCTATACCAAAATAACATAGGCTTAGTAGTTTGTAAACAACAGAAATTTATTTCTCACAGTTCTGGGGGCTGGAAGTCCAAGATCAGTGTGCCAGCATGGTTTGGGTGAGGACCCACTTCTTGGTTCATAGCCAGATCCTTCTTGCTGTGTCTTCACATGACGGAAGGGACTAGGGATCTCTCTTGAATCTTTTTTATAAGACACCAATTCCATTCATGATGGTTGCACCCTCATGACTTAAATATTTCCCAAAGGCTCCGCCTCCTAACATCATCATCTTTGGGAGTTAGGATTTCAACACAGGGAGTTTGCAGGGATAAAACATTCAGACCATAGGGATGCCTGGGTGGCTCAGGCGGTTGAGCATCTGCCTTTGGCTCAAGTCATGATCCCAGCATCCTGAGATTGAGCCCACGTCAGGCTCCTTGCTCAGCGGGGAGCCTGCTTCTCCCTCTGCTGCCGCTCCCCCTGCTTGTATTCTCTCTGGAAATAAATAAATAAAATATTAAAACAAACAAACAAACAAAAAACCATTCTGACCATAGCAAGGGGAAAAATTCACACTGTATCAAGTGAAAGAAGCAGCATACAGAAATTTTGTCCACTCCTGGTTCATTTGGAAGATTGACTTATTGAAATATCTTGTTCAGTGGGAGCTAAAAAATGTTTGTAAAATGAATGTGTTAAAGCCTAATCAGCCAAGACTCACCAGGGGGACACCTGGCTGGCTCAGTCTCTTGTGACTGAGACATGTGACTCTTAATCTAAGGGTTGTGAGTTCAAGGCCCAAGCCTACTCAAAAACAAAACAAAACAACTCACCAGGATCCAGCCATAGTTTGACAAAATCAGGTTTGTTGATTTGAAGTGGGGGAGGGAATTCCAGAGGAATCTTGGAATGCTGCACCCCAAAACACGGGAGGAAAGTATCTTTTTAAGGTTTGGGTTCCAGCTAAATGATTTTGGGGAGGGTCGAAGTGAAAATCAATTCAGGATTGGTTGCTGGTTCTGATGTGGGATTATAAGAGATTAGTGAGAGGGTCTGAGTGCTGCCATGAGGGAGGGGGTTTTAGCAACTGGGTATCCCCAGTACTAAATGAAAATAACTAAGCGGGTTTAGAGCATCACTGGCTGCTTTTTTCTCGTTTCAGGACAAACTGATTTTCTACTCTTTCAGGTCTGGCCAGGTTTTGACTCTTTCAGATAAATTTGTTTCCAAGCTTTACTTTCGAAATTAGATCTTAAAAAATAATACAAACATACGTTTGATTGTTTTTTAGCCTGCAAAGTAATTCTAGTTTTATAAGGCTCACTCTTGTGGCCAAGAACCGATGCCCTGGAAGATAAGCCCTAGGGAATCCCTAGCAGCCCAGCTCTGAGCGGCTCAGGGATCCGGGAGCCTGGCGGAAATGTAAAACCGGATGTTGACTATTTCGCCATAGAAACAGACGCGAATCCGGAAGTTACGTCAGAGAAAGAGGAAGTGAAGTAGTCCACTTATCCACGTGGGTTCTGCGCGTGTTTCCCGGTCTCTGGTAGCCGGTGCTTTAAGCTCTGTCTCGGCATAGTCGACATGGGTCGCTCGGGGAAGTTGCCCTCCGGTGTCTCGGCCAAGTTGAAACGCTGGAAGAAAGGCCATAGTAGCGACAGCAACCCTGCCATCTGCCGCCACCGCCAGGCCGCCCGCAGCCGCTTCTTCAGCCGGCCCTCAGGTAGCGGGGTTGAGACTCCGACGAGCTGACGGCGGGGCTGTGGCGGGCCTGGGTCTGATGGTCTGGGCTTCTCTGGAGGCTCCGGGGCCCAGGCGCTGGACGTTTCTTCTCGCAGAACGTCGCATGTGGAGCCGCTGTAAAGACCCACCCTCCCCGTTTGACAGATGGGGAAATTGAGTCGACAGGAGGGAAATGACTAGCCCTGGGTACCACGGGTGTCAGAGTTGGGACTTGGCCATAATTAACTTTGGGGGAGTCTTTACAAAGTGTTTCCACCTGCATTTATTTCCCCGCGCCGGCTCCCGCCCGCACTTAATCCGTCGGGACACGGGAGCAGAAACTTTTACCTCGCGGGTTCCCTGCCTGGGTTTGCTAAGTTCTAGGCGTATAGTGGGCCGATGAGGCAGGCCATGTTCAGAATTCAGCCTCTCGAGCGAGGGGCCTGGACTCTGCTAGTTTTTGGCGTGTGGGTGGATCCCGGCCAAAAGGAGGTTCGGGTGGAAGTGAGGGTCTCACCTGTGCCTCCGGGTTTTCAGGAAAAAGTGACCTGACAGTTGATGCGGTGAAGTTGCATAATGAGCTGCAGTCCGGGTCCCTGCGTCTGGGCAAAAGCGAAGCCCCTGAGACGGCCATGGAAGAGGAGGTGGCCTCCGCTCTCACGGAGAAGTCCTCGGGCACCTTCCTGAGCGGCCTCTCGGACTGCACAAATGTCACCTTCAGCAAAGTGCAGCGCTTCTGGGAGTCCAACTCGGCTGCGCACAAGGAGGTAGGGGGGAGGGTCAAGAGGACTTGGGATGGTGAGGAGGAGCCAGACTCAGGCTTTTTAGTTTTTATTTTCTCCCAGTGCTGGCTCACTGCTGCCGTTGACAGCTGGTATTTTTGGATGGCGTGTCATCTCTCCCACCCTTTGTGTTCCCTACTCACTAGCTCTCCTAGGGCGGGTTCCACTTTCTGCTTTTTTCTAACAACATCTCCCCTACTCAAGTGTAGAGTCCTTCGGGTTAGAAATATTTTCCAAATACTTATTTTATCCACTGTACCTAATGCGGGACTTTTTACATAGAATATTTTCAAGACACATTTGTTGAGTAAATTAGTGCTGAGTAACAATGGATAGAAAATGTCTTATCTAACAAGAACCAGATTTTATTTGTAATTCTTAGTTAATGCTTTTAAATTATCCATATTTATATTCATTTTTTAAATGAAAAACGTCAAAATTATAAATGGTACCAAAGTGATGGGAGTACAATAAAACATGAAAGTTGTTCTCCCAACTTAACTCCTTCGTGGCAGTGTTGATGGCTCATCATGTGTCTACCTAGCCCAGCACTGCCCAACACATGGTGCAAGCCACATAAGTAATTGTAAAGTTTTAGTAGCCACGTTTAAAAAAGGTAAAAAGCAAATGAAATTAATATTAATAATAAACTTATATTGTATTTAAGTATTGTCATTTCAACCTATAATCAATATAAAGTGAGATGATTTACATCTCTATTTGGATGGTAACTCTTCTTTGAAAGTACTTGATTTGCTCATGAAATTTATAATTTCAGAAGTAGGTTCGTATTTCCAAGTTGTTCTAAATCTGTGTTTTCATAAAACTTATAGTCGAAAAGTAGATTCATATATCTAAGTTGTTTTAAATCTGTGTTTTCAGGGTACCTGGGTGGCTCAGTCAGTTAAGCATCTAGCTCTTGATTTCGGCTCAGGTCATGATCTCAGGGTAGTGGGATCGAGCCCTGAGTTGGGCTCTGTTTTCGGCGGGGAGTCTGCTTGGGATTCCCTCTCTTCCTCTGCCCCTCCCCACCACTTGCATGCATGCAAGCACTCTCTCTCTCAAATAAATAAAATCTTAAAAAAAAAAAAAAAAGTGTTTTCCAGTAACTAGATCAAGTATTCATTTTTTTTTTTAAAGATTTTATTTATTAGAGAGAGAGAGTGAGAGCGTGCGTGCTTGTGCACAAGAAGGAGGGGGGAGGGGCAGAGGGAGAGGGACAAGCAGGCTCCCCACACAGGGCTCAGTCCCAGGATCCCGGGATCATGACCTGAGCAGAAGGCAGACACTTAACCACTTAACTGACTGAGCCACCCAGGCGCCCCTCAAGTATTCATTTTTAAACTTAAAATTTACAAATTGAAGATTCAGTTCTTCATCACACTAGCCATGTTCCAAGTGCTCAGTAGCCTCTTGTGTTCTAGACTTTTTTGTATATTTTTTTATTTAGGTTTACAGATTATATTTTATATGCAGTGTTCTGCAGTTTTTGCCCCACTGAACAAATATATTAATATATTTATATTAATATATTTTCACTGAATTAATATAGCATTGTTTCTCATTCTTTTCAATAGTCCTGTAGTATTTGAATCAATCATTACTTATTATGTAGTAATAGTACTTTATTAATCCTCTGTTGATGGCTACTATGTTGTTCCAGTTTGTTGCTGCGGTGAGTACACTTGTACCTAAATGTTAGCAACTTTGTGCAGGTATTCCTGTAAGAGACAGAGTCTTAGAGGTGGAATTTTGGCAGACATGTCTGCCTGTTTGCTAGGCCTTATGGTGTGTACGCCTGGCTTTGAATGCAGTTCATCTTGTCTATCTCCAAGATAGTGTCAGGAGAATAATTTGTGAAGGAGTAAGGAAAAGACACTAGCCCGGGGACAGGATTGGACCTAAAATAGATGTCACAGGTGCCTTCTCCCTTAACGTGCAGATCTGTGCTGTTCTGGCTGCCGTCACTGAGGTGATTCGCTCCCAGGGAGGGAAGGAGACAGAGACTGAGTACTTCGCTGCGCTGGTGAGTAGGTGTGACTTGGGAGTGGGTGTCCAGAACAGCAGGTTATTCCAGCTGCAGAGAGAAGACGGGTGCCCTGGCATGAGGAGATAGAGCAGGACATCCTTGGATAGGCGAAAGTGCTTCAGGGGAACCTGGCTGGCTCAGTCGGAAGAGCATACGACTCTTGATATCTTGGGCCTGTGAGTTCAAGCCCCATGATGGACGTAGAGATTACTCAAAAAAAAAAAAAACCCAGGGGCGCCTGGGTGGCTCAGATGGTTAAGCGTCTGCCTTCGGCTCAGGTCATGATCTCAGGGTCCTGGGATCGAGTCCCGCATCGGGCTCCCTGCTCCTTGGGAGCCTGCTTCTCCCTCTGCCTCTCTCTCTCTGTCTCTAATGATTAAATAAATAAAATCTTTAAAAAAAAAAAAAAAAAAAAAAAACCAGAGTGCTTCATTCATTCTCAGGTGGTGGCTTGGTAAGGCTGGGGGTATTTGCTACACTATCCTTACAGAACAAAAATCCACTATTCTGGTTGTTGCTGTTGTTTTTTCTTCCCTGATCCATGGAGCTGAGTTAGGCCCAGGGGATCCTCTAGAAAAATGGTTGGCAAAGTGTGGCCAGGGGCGGAGCGATGGGTGGGGTGGTCCTGAGACCCTTTTCTGGGGTTTGTGGGCTATCAAAATTATTTTCATAATAATACTAGAACATCATTTGCCTTTTCACTCTCATTCTCTCATGAGTGTACTATGGAGTTTTCCAGAAGTTATCTCATGTCTGATGATATTATTTCAACAGCTAATTGTGTTTTTGTATGCTTCTATTTTAAAAATTTATCAGTTTTAATTTTTAATGTGTTAAGTATCAGTAGATATCACCTATGTAAACAAAACCTCTTTGGGGTATCTTCAAAAAATTCTAAGAGTGTAAAAGTTTGAGAACCACTACTCTGGAACAGGGGTTGGCAGACTACGGCCCATGGGAATAATCTGATCCGTGGCCTGTTTTTGTACAGCCTGAGAGCTAAGAGTGGTTTTTACTTTTTTCTTTTTTTTAAAGATTGTATTTATTTATTTATTTGTCAGAGAGAGCGTGAGCACGTGCGAGCACACTAGCGGGGGAGCGGCAGGCAGAGGGAGAAGCAGGCTTCCCGCTGAGCAAGGAGCGTGATGTGGGGCTCCATCCCAGGACCCCGGGATCATGACATGAGCCAAAGGCAGACACTTAACTGATTGAGCCACCCAGGCGTCCCTGGTTTTTACATTTTTAAAGGATTGTTCAAACACACATAAAAGAATATGCAACCGAGACCATATATGGCCTGCAAAGCCTAAAATATTTATTATCTGGCCCTTTACAGAAAAAGCCTTCCAACCCCTGCTGTAGAATAACGAAGTAGGTTAGACAGTAACATATGGTCTATTATGTGCCAGGCGATGTTGTGATCGACACATATGAACTCGGTGCAACCTTGCAACAACTTACTATCTATCTCTGTTTTATGAGGGGGGAACTGAATCACAGAAAGTTTGAGTTGCTAGCCCAAAGTCACACAGTGGCAGAGCTAGGATTTGAACCTCTGACACCAGTGTTCTTGGTCATCACCATCCTGCTGGGCACAGGGTGGCGCCAGCGCCTCATCTGCCCAGCTTACACACTTCCCACTCACCCCCTGTGGTCTGGCCCTCAGATGACAACGGTAGAGGCAGTGGAGTCCCCCGAGTCTCTGGCTGCTGTCGCTTACCTGCTGAACCTTGTCCTGAAGCGGTGAGTCCTGCCCCTGGTCTGAACCCGGAGTCTCTTGGGGAGAAGGGAACCGTTAAGTACCAGCTGGCGTTCTTCAACATGAGGCTCCTGGGGTGGCTTGGGATGTTGTACCGAGTGTGAGCGCCGGCGCCTGGGAAGGGGGCGGCCCTGCTCCCGTGAGGCAATGGCAGAGGACCCCTGGGGGCCTGCAGGTGCGGGGAGGTAGGGAGAGGACTGAGGTGAGCTGGTGAGGGCCCATCTCGTGGGTAGTGGGGAAGGGAGGAGGCGCGGAGCTCAGGTGCCATGGAGAGCACGCTGGAGTGGTGTCCAGAACGGTGGGCTCCTGTCCTGACTCCTGCTCGCTTGCCGAGGGACTGGGCCAGCACTGCCTCCCTCTGTCCCGCCTCTGCCTTCAGACCGGCGCTGGGCCTGCTCCAACTGCGCTAGGAGGCCCCCTGGGGTCCTGACCGTGTCTCTTCTCCCCGCACAGCGTGCCCAGCCCTGTGCTCATTAAGAAGTTTTCTGATACCTCCAAAGCCTTCATGGACATCATGTCAGCCCAGACCAGCAGCGGCTCCACCTCTGCCCTCCGATGGGTTAGTGTCTCGGTCTGTTCCCCTCCGCCGTCTTCCAGAGCCCCGCAGATTTGGCTGGAGTTTGGATACTCCCCGGGAGGGGTATAGGCACTATGTGGACCTCAGATGGATCCCCGTGCGATTTTCTGGAATTGGTGAGAACCTGGGCTCTTTTCCCACCTGGCTGAAGCAGGTGAAGCTGAGAGACTCTGACTTTGTCTTCAAGGTCCTCTCCTGCCTGGCCACCCTTCTGCGGAAGCAGGACCTGGAGGCCTGGAGCTACCCCGTGACCCTACAGGTGTACCATGGGCTGCTGAGCTTCACGGTGCACCCGAAGCCCAAGGTGAGGCTGCTGGGCCCCCAGAATATGGGGGGGGGCAGCCGTTCTAATAAGTGGGCTAGGGCTGGTCTGTCTGAGTAGGGGGAGTAGGAGAGGTTGCCCTGAGGCCTGGGCTCTTGCCCCGAGGTTTACTTTTTGCCTGTGACACCTTCTTTGCTTAGTCCTAGAAGGTGAGAGGCAGCTCCTCATCCTACAGAAGGGATGTTCACTGTCAGGCCCTCCTGAGTCCCTGCTGCCTCATTGGTCAGTGACAAGTTTAGCTACAGTGGCAGGAAGGGGCAGAGTGGGGCTTTGGAGTCGCATGGACCTCAGTTGGATACTGCATTCACCGCTCGTGCTGTGAGCTTGGGCAGGTTACTTAAGCTCTCCAGGCCTCGGTTTCCTAGCGGCAGAGTAGGGCTGGTAATACCAACCTCGCTGCAAGGGAGTGGGGTGACTCCAGCGTCCCTCACAGGCTGGTGCTGTTCCCGGCTGAGAGCAGGCGCGCAGCGAATGGTGGCCAGCCACCCCATTTCCTCCTAGAATGTAGGGCAGAGAGCGCGTAATAGCCCGCAGTAGCAACAGTCCACGGTCATTCAGGGTGCTCAGCGCACTTCCCCAGGTAGGGTCATGCCTCCCTCCCTGTGTATTCACGAGGCCTGTCCCGCACTTTCCTCAGGTCTCTGCTGCAATGTCACTTCACTGGAGTGACACTTGCCTGACCACTGTGTAAAAAGTAACAACCCTTGCTGTCTTGTCTGCAAAGTACTTTTACCTTCCGGTGTACGTGTGTGTGTTTTCTGCCTGCCAAGAAGAGTGTGAGTTGTTTGCTCTGGTCGCTGCCAGACTGCCAGCCCCAAGGACAGTGCCTGGCTTGGTCACACTTGATATCTTTACCCCTGGAGTAAAGAGGAGGACACTGCAGCTCAGAGATGAAGTGGTTGGCTTGCTCGAGGCCATTCGGGGAGTTAGCGGGAGAGCAGGGGTCGGAGCTGAGCTTTGTCTTACTGCGCATCTCAGGAGTCTGCACACGGGCAGGCCTGGGTCCAGCTTCGGCCGTGGAGGAGGCATGCCGTCGGTGCGGCTGGGCGTATGCTGACCTGGGCCCGGCCCCCCTCTCCTTGCCCCTCAGATCCGGAAGGCTGCCCAGCATGGAGTATGCTCGGTCCTCAAGGGCAGTGAGTTCATGTTTGGTGAAAAAGCCCCTGCCCATCATCCTGCTGCCATTTCCACTGCCAAGTTCTGCATCCAGGAGATTGAGAAGTCTGGAGGTGGGGAACCAGGTCGTCGGCAGGGTGGGTGGGGGCCGAGGCCAGCCTGGGATGGGGCTCAGTGCAGAGGGTGGGCTGGAGGCTCAGCTATGTCGTGTCTGCCAGGCTCCAAGGAGGCCACCACCACACTGCACATGCTGACGCTGCTGAAGGACCTGCTGCCCTGCTTCCCGGAAGGCCTGGTGAAGAGCTGCAGCGAGACTCTCCTCAGGGTCATGACCTTGAGCCACGTGGTGAGCTCAGCCTGGGAGCCAGAGGAGCGTGCCGGGGTCGGGGGCTGAACTTCAGACCCCAGGCCCATGGTGCTGATGCTTGGGAACTTGCTGGTCAGGCCAGAAGCAGGGCCTGGGGTCTCCCCATCCCAACCCTGCTCTTGCCTATGACCAAGGACGCCAGCCATTCTTGGTGTCGGATAGACCAGGCTGTCTTCAGGGTCCCGGTCCTTTTGGGAGCTGGCCTCAGGGATCAGGTCAAGGCACCAGCCCTCTCCCTGCTTGAGCTATGTTTCAGCTGCAGGCATGGGTCTGTTTTCCTTCTTTCTTTCTTGCTTTTCTTGCCTTTTTTCCCTTCTTTCGCTTATTTACTAACTAATTGGTACAGCGGCTTTAATACCTAAAACGATCCTCCCTCCATTTCTGTCATGCTAGCATAATTCTGTTAATCTTTGTATATCCTCTTGTAGTATTTCTGTATGTGTGTATTTTAAAGTGTCTATTATGTAAGTAACATGATCATCGTTTAGAAGGAAAAGCCCATTCAGAACAATTTGCTGTGTATCCTTTCAGACATTTTTTTAGATAAACATAGATAAAAACCTGTGAAAATACAGCCATAATTATAGCCTGCCCACCACTTACAGCCTGCTTTTATAGCCCATTCCGTTAAAAATGTTTTGCTCATGTTCCTCTGTTATCTTTGTTTAAATCATTTAAAAATTTTTCAGTAGCTGCCAAGCCTTCGTAAAGTGACAGTCCTCTGAGTGTCTGGGTGTGGGGGACATGCTTGAGGTCAGGGGCCTGGGTCTCTCCCCAGCCCACTGGCTGGAGTCGGAGGTTGAGGAGCCCGGGGCAGCCATGGGCTTTGTGGTCCCCCACTAAGCCTACGTGTCCTCTCCAGTTGGTGACAGCCTGTGCCATGCAGGCCTTCCACAGCCTCTTCCACGCCAAGCCCAGCCTGGGTACCCTGTCAGCGGAGCTCAATGCCCAGATCATCACGGTGAGGCCTGAAGGTGGAAGGGTATGGTGGTGGAGGGGTATGGGGGTGCTAGGGTGCAGGGGGCCTGTTACTTGTCTACAGAGTGAGCTTCAGTGGGCTTACTGGACTGGCCCAGTGGAGGAGGCTAGTAGTCAAGCAGACAGGAAGCAGGCAGCTAGGAGACTGGCCACCAAAACCACATCAGTGTCCACAGGAGATGGGGCCTCCAACTCTTCACTTAGTTAACTTAATACACTATTTCAGCATGGTCTCATGCTATAACCTATACCTTGAGCAGAGGCTCTCAAATTTAGGGATCCCTGGATGGATTTGGGGAAGGGGACATAAACATCCCCCAAATCATTTGCAGAACGTGCGTATGTGTGCCCATGTACATTTTTCCCGAGAAAGGCTCTGTGGCTTTTGTGAGATCCAAAGGGTTGTGTGACCCAAGTTTTACTCAACTGCTTCTAGAGACTCTGACCCCATAGGAGCAGAATTGGGAGGGTTTCATGGAACAGGGAAGGATAGGACCTGGGAAGAGCAAGGGGCCTGGGAGTTCCTGGGCCACGTGTGCAGGTCTGTCACTGGGACATGCTGGTGTTCGGGGAGGGGATGGGGTCATTGTCATTAGGCCACAGAAGATGCACTCGCTCAGTCCCCTGCTTATTCCCTGTCCCACCTCTAGGCCTTATATGACTATGTTCCCAGCGAGAATGACTTACAACCCCTGCTGGCCTGGCTTAAGGTCATGGAGAAAGCCCACATCAACCTGGTCCGGTAGGTGTGGTGGAGAGTTGTCCTAGGGCCTCCAGCAGGCCACCTGCTCTGCCGTGCAGATGGGAGGGACGCGAGCCGAAAGCTGGAGACGGATGGCAGTGTCTCCTTGTCAAGTGTGCTGTAGACCAGCTCTGGTTCCGAGGCACAGGGCAGGATAGTGTGGCCTGTGTCAGCCACGGCTGGTGCTTTCCTGCCAGAGCAGTTAACCAGCAAGCTCTAAGGAGAGCAGGTGGGCTAAGTGCACCACGCTGGGGCCCTGGGGGTAGGGTCTGGGTTCTCTCCTGAGTCTTGTCACCCCCTGACTGATTCCTGTGCGGTTGGTTTCCTTCTCAGACAATCTCATGCACTTTCTGTGGCTTCACCCCTCTCCCCACCTGGGTTAACAGTCCCCTCCTCTGGGGTTCACAGTCCTGCAAGCCCAGTGTCTGCTCTGTGTCTGTCAGAACACTCACATGTGAGCTTGGCCACTTCATAGTAGCCACTTGATGATTCCACTTTTCCAGAATAAGGCTGAGAAGAAAATAAGTGTATCAGTTGGTGACTTGCGTTTTGCCTGGAGTGAGGGTCTCTAAGGGTCTCTAAGGGCCCTGGGGCCCACCACACTGTGTCAGCCCTCCCCTCTGCTGAAGGGCTCCTGTCGGCCTGCTCATTCAGGCCTCGTGCCGAGTGCTTTCCATCAATGTTCATGTCATTCATCATAGCCACCCCGGGAGGAAGGTTCTAGCCTTTTTCGTGAGCCAGAAATGGAAGTACTGTGCGGTAGCTAGTCTTGCCACTGCTAAGGAGCAAAGCAGGTCTCCAGCCCACGTCTGCCGGGCCCACATCCTTTTTTTTTTTTTTTTTTTTTAAGATTTTATTTATTTATTTGACAGAGACAGAGCGAGAGAGGGAACACAAGCAGGGGGAGTGGGAGAGGGAGAAGCAGGCTTCCCGCCAAGCAGGGAGCCCGACGTGGTGCTCGATCCCAGGACCCTGGGATCATGACCTGAGCCAAAGGCAGACGCCTAATGACTGAGCCACCCAGGCGCCCCTGGGCCCACATCCTTGATCTGCACTATCCATCTTTTACCTGGAGGTGCCAGAAAATGGCAAAATAACCTTATTCTACTTTTCAGGATTCTTTTTTTTTTTTTTAAGATTTTATTTATTTGAGAGAGAGAGAGCGTGCACGGGGGAGGGGCAGAGGGAGAGGGAGAGAAGCAGACTCTCCACTGAGCAGGGGTTCGATCCCGGGACCCTGGGATCATGACCTGAGCCAAGGTCAGACACTCAATTGACTGAGCCACCCAGGCGCCCCCTCCACATCTCAGGATTAATCCTACCAGCAAGCCTCCCACAATTGTGCCATGATATATGTCCCAGGCTGTTTGTTGTAATGCTATAGGTAACAGCAAAAAAACCTAGAAACCAAACACAACCTAAATGTGTCCGAGGAGAGGACTGGTCAATATACAGTGAGATATTATGCAGCCATTTAGAAGTTACAGAAGTAGAGAGGTACATGCTGACACAGAAAGACCCCCAAAACGTATTGAGAACGGCATGGATGGTGTGACTCTGTGTGCTCTGGAGCGAGACTACCAGTGTGAATCCTGACTCCTCCCTCCCATTTGCGACATGGCCTTGGGCAAGTTACTTGACATTTCTGTGCCTCAGGTTCCTCACTTATAATAAATGGGAATGGTCCTAGGACTTAATCTCGGTTGTCACAAGGTTTAAATGAACGAATGTATATCAGATCAGTGCTTGGCATATGAAAAGTGTTACATAGACGTTAGCATACGTTACTTTCTACGTTTATACATGTGTAACACCTTCTGGAAGAGTATTTGAAAAACTTAACCTTGATTTCCTCCGGAAAGTGCATCTGAAGGTCAGTCTGGGAGAAAGGTGTGATAAAGAAAGCATACTCTTTATTTTATATTCTGAAGACCTACTTGAATTTTTTACCACGTGTGGCTATTAACTTGAATGACAGCACTTTTTAAAATTGCCCATTAGAAGGGCCCTGTAGAACCCTGCAGATCAGTGACTGTCACTGGACCTGGACCACATGGGTCCCTGAGGCCCAGGACCAGGCCCCACAGAAGCCTTTTGTCTTCACAGACTGCAGCGGGACCTGGGGCTGGGTCACCTCCCTCGATTTTTTGGAGCCGCGACCACCTGCCTCCTCTCCTCTCACTCGCAGGTGGTAACAGCTGCCACTCAGAGCCTTCAGGTACCCCAGCCCCAACCCCAGCTTTAGGGGGGAAGCAGAGAGTGCAGAGGGTTCTACTGGCTGCCCTGTCTCTCCTGGAGCTCACCCCAGACCTCCAGCTGCATCCTGGGGAGGAGGTTCTTGGGATGAGGATAGGCTTCCTAGAAGTGTCCAAAAGCAGTCACTTTTGCTAGAAGGGCTGAGTAGTGTTGGGAGGCTGCTTTAGGCCCAGACAGCTGTGGCCTCTTTTTTGTAGGAGCTCCTGAAGGAATGTGTCGCTCCCCACATGGCCAGCATTGGCTCCGTGACCTCTTCAGCCTCCGGCCCTGCCCAGTATATCTCCAAGATGTTCAGGTGAGAACAGAGCATCCGCCTTAGGAGGGAATAAGGTGTACCTTCTAGGAAGTTCCTTGTAATGACAGGTGTTCCACTTGTCACTTACTGTGGGCATGTGTGCAGTGCCAGAGCAGCTGCTGTTGATTCGAGCACTGGCCACATTCCAGGTGCATTCGTGTGGTGCTCATGAGTATGGATTCCGAGCCGGTCATCTGGGGCAGATTCCCCCATGTCTTCCATGTCAAATACCGTGGGGTCCTCATCAGTTGAAGGTTACTGATGGACGTGAGGATTGAATGACGGAGCGTGTGTAAAGTTCTCAGAACTGTATCTGGCACGGAGTTAAGCACTCAGTGAATAAAAACCGCTAGTAGTCTTTGTGGTTCTAGGAGATATGTACTGACCCCCACTTTGCAGATGGGCAGGTTGAGGTCACCCCACTAGGAAGTGGCAGCCTGACAGCAGAGCCCGCTCTTGTTCACGTGCTGTGCTGCTCTCCACACCTGCAAGAGGAGCCGTCCACATGGCAGACATGGCCACTGACCCGTCCTCGCCCTCCCTGCAGCCAGTGAGGAGCTCAGAGCACCACAGACACTGCAGTGGTCCCGGGAAAGGAGCTAGCATGCTTGGTGTCTCCTCTGGGCATGTGTGCTCAGCTCCAAGGTGTGGTGCTTTGGGTACTGCTCCTTGTGAGGAAATGGACCTGTTGCCTGTGGATACATCTGTGGTGAAGTTTCAGGAAAACTCAGAAATAGAGCCACCTCTAGCTCACGCATTTCTCCGCATTGACTTCTATTGGCCAGTCTTGCCTCACATTTCCAGGAGGCTGGGAGATAGAGCCAGCCTGGTGCCCCTCTCCCCACTCGGCCCAGACCACCTGCTCTACCTGGGCATCCCATCCTGGGTCGGACTGGGAAAGCATGAGACAGTGACCGAGCATGGGCTTTGGGGGCCCAGTATGGCCACTAGCAGAGTGACCCTGGCAGGTTATTTCGTCTCCCTGAGCCTCAGTTAAGATGGAGGAAACAACGTACCTCACAGAGTTCTCCTTAAGCAGTAGGATTACATCAGTGAAACTCAGCACAGGGGTTACATCATAAATGCTAGTTCTCCCCCTTGGCCTTTCCTGGGGCTCCACACATACTGGCCAGCTGGTGGTCTGTAGCTCATGGTGCCAGCCGCTGACTTCCTGATGGGGGCCCAGGTGAGCGTGAACTTGGCCCTGACTGTCTGTTCCCATGGCAGGGCAGTGGAGGAAGGCCTGACGTACAAATTCCACGCAGCATGGAGCTCCGTGTTGCAGCTGCTGTGTGTCTTCTTCCAGGTCTGTGGGAGGCAGGCCCATCCTGTGATGAAGAAGGTGAGCTGGGGAGCTGCTGGGGCCAAGGCAGGAGGTGGTGATTGGGCTGCTGGACTGTGGGCTCCCAGAGTGGTCACCTGTCTGTTACTTCTGCATTTTACCCCACGTTGTACCCCTGATGGCTCCCACAGCAGGTGCCCAGCACTGTGTCTCCAGGAAGGTGTCTGAGCTGACATGGGAGAAACAGAAAGGGGTGGGACCTCCCCTGGCCCCTCAGCCAGTAACTGCTCACTAGTCCTGGCTGGAGTGGATGGCTTTGAATAGGGAACCAGTGTGACTCTCCCTTACCCCTACCCCCTATCTTTTGTTTTTAATTCTCTGAATTTCCTGTAACAAGGGATTATGGTGTTTTAAGCAGTCTTAGGTCCCAGAGAGATTACTATAGCCCAGAGTAAGCCATTTAAGGATCAGGGATCCCCTTGGGATCCTCCCCAGCTAGGGAGGCAGGGCCCAGACCCCTCATCAGCAGCTCCCAGGCTCATGGGACCTTTGCTGACTTCCACCATTGCTGGTTGGAAGAAAGGAGCCACCCTGGGATGGCAAGGGCTTCCTCAAGAAACCTGGCCCCTAGTAGGTTAGATTGATGAACTTGGCTTCCTACAAGTGAGGCCCTGGGGGGCTGGGGGGCTGTAGTGGGCCAGAGGGCACAGCTCTGTCTTGAGGGGCATCCACTCCTCAGCGTCTGCTAATTTGCTAATTGTCACACGTGGCTGTGTCTTTTCCCTTTGCCAGAGTCCCATTTTTCAAGACAAACTAGAAATCTATGTTTGTATGTGAAATCTGATTTTTACATGTTACTAATAAATACAGAATTTTTTAAATTCTTGGGGGCATTGGAGAGAGGTGAGACTTCTCAGTAGGTTAAATTTGGTTATCGGGGGGTGCCTGGGTGGCTCAGTCGTTAGGCATCTGCCTTCGGCTCAGGTCGTGGTCCCAGGGTCCTGGGATCGGGCCCCTCATCGGGCTCCCTGCTCGGCGGGGAGCCTGCTTCTCCCTCTCCCACTCTCCCTGCTTGTGTTCCCTTTCTCGCTGTGTCTCTCTCTGTCAAATAAATAAATAAAATATTTTTAAAAAAATTTGGTTACTGGTTTGTGATCTCTGACCTAGAGCTTAACGTAGGCCCGTGCTCCTGACCTCATCTTCTTCGAGAATTTGGCCCAGACTCAGCTCTGGGTGCCTGCTCTGTGAGCATGCCTTGATGTATTGTCTCGTGTCTTTTTGCTCCAGTGCCTCCAGTCCCTGTGTGACCTGCGCCTGTCCCCCCATTTCCCTCACACGGCAGCTCTGGATCAGGCTGTGGGGGCTGCGGTGGCCAGCATGGGACCCGAGGTGGTTTTAGAGGCTGTGCCTTTGGAAATTGATGGCTCTGAGTAAGTGCGATTCTGGCTGGCTTCCTTACGAGCCCCAGGGCAGTCAGCCAGCTTGTTCTCCTGCAGCAGGGCGTTCACTCTTTGGGGTGCAGTCTGTGTGTGTCGCGTGGAGGTCAGCGGGAAAGGCCCCAGCAGGGCTTGAGCAGCAGGCCGTGTGCTGCTGGGCATGCTGCCCGCTCACCGGGCCTCGCCTGCCTCTCCCAGGGAGAATCTGGATTTCCCACGGAGCTGGCTGCTGCCTGTCATCCGGGACCACGTCCGGGAAGCGCGACTTGGTTTCTTCACCACCTATTTCTTACCCCTGGCTACCACCCTGAAGAGCAAAGGTATGGGCCCCGCCTTAATCCTGAAGCCTTGGCTGGAAGGGGTCAGGAAGGGCTCCTAGGACATTGGGCCCTGTCCCTCTGCCAGGCAGGTGGCCGGCCAGGGCTTGAAGGCCTTCCTCAGGGGGGCTGTCCCTCCCTTTGCTTAGAGGCACGGCCAGGCATCTCCCCTTTGCAGAACCCTGCCCTGTGGCAGGCCAACAGTGGCCTCCTCTCCTGCTAAGGAGATAATTAGACAAGTACACAACGATTTATATGCAGAGCTGTTCCTAGTAAAAAATCTGACCCAACCTACGTGTTCCTCAGTAGGGTTCTGGTGAACTTAGTTAATGATAAAGCCCCATTGTGGGCCACGGTGCGGTCTTTGTGAAGAGAGGGAAACCTTACGCGGGAACAGGCATGTTTAGGAGATGGCAAGTTGAATGGATTAGATTCCGATCTCAGCTGAGCCACACCACAGGTGGGTGACTGAGCAAGTTGATTCAACTCCTCTGGGTCTGCTCCTCATCAGTGGACTCAGCGATAATTGCCGTGTGAGTGGTAAATGCAGTAGGTCACATACGTGCACAGCACACAGCCTACCACTTAGAAACCTTACTGTCAAGTAAAACCAGGTTCCGGAACAATGTTTGTATAGTACGGTCCTGTTTCTATTTTTAAAAGTGTGTGTGTGTGTTTAAAGAAACGTAAAGGAGTCAGAGGAGGTCGTGGCTATCCCTGGGGGAGTAAGATTATGAGGGGATATCCACTGCCCATTCTATGTAGATCTTTTAAATTTTTTTAGAATGAACAAGTATTATGTTTCAATTTGTGGGGAGGGAGGAATCACCCACATTCCTGTCCTCATTATTGGGCTTTTGGTTTTGGTAAAAATGAGGCCTGCTGGCCTGAAGGGTACCCGGGGTCCCACCATGTCCTTGTGTCACACACAGCAATGGATCTGGCGCAGGCGGGCAGGACAGTGGAGTCCAAGATCTACGATACACTCCAGTGGCAGGTAGGGGATCAGCTGAGGGGGACGTGCGTTGGATGGCGCAGGGGCCTGAGTTGCTGGGCATCACTCTCCTTGACCATCACCCCTCTGCAGATCTGGACCCTCCTGCCTGGGTTCTGCACGAGGCCCACAGACGTGGCCGCCTCCTTCAAAGGGCTGGCGCGGACGCTGGGCACGGCCATCAGTGAGCGTGCAGACCTGAGGGTCACTGTGTGCCAAGCCCTGCGAACCCTCATCACCAAGGGCTGCGAGGCAGGTATGTGTGGGCTCTGGGGCCGGGGGCGAGGAGGGGGACGGTTGTGATGGCCCAGGTCTCCTGGCCTGCTGTGCCTCACTGCCTGAGCCGTAGCTAATGCTTTGCAAGGACCTGGGGCTTCTGCTGGGGACCCCAGGAGTTAGTAAGGACAGTAAGCTGCCCCTTTTCTCTCTTTACCCCCACTGTGCTGACAGCTGCTGGGTGTTGTCCAGTCAGTGTTAAGGGCTTCTTCATGTGTGTGGCTCTCGGCTGACCCACAGGACAGAGCTGTGGAGGAGCATAGAGCATGGGGACACCTCTTGTCCCAAAGAAGCCCCAAATCCGTGGGCTCCAGGTCCTGTCCTCCAAAAGGATGCCTCTGGGCTGCAGCCCTAACAGCCTTTGAGATGGGGTTGACTCCTGCCCTCTTATGCAAACTTTGGTCCTCCTGCCAGAGGCTGACCGTGTGGAGGTGAGCCGTTTTGCCAAGAACTTTCTGCCAATCCTCTTCAACTTATACGGGCAGCCTGTTGGAGCCGGAGACACCCCAGCCCCTCGCCGGGCTGTGCTGGAAACTGTCAAAACCTACCTGACCATTACAGAGCCTCAGGTGAGCTGGTGGGGGGAGGGAGAGCACTGTCGGGTGAGTGACTGTTGGGTTGCGCGTGTCGGCAAGGTCCCCACCTGCCCGGGCTCACTTGGGCTCTGCCACCCCGGGGACAGGGCACCAGATACCAGCAGCAGCTGGGTCGAGGCTTCTAAAGGAGGTTGGGGGGGGGTGCAGTTCTGTGACCTGCTCCTGCTCTGTGTTTCTCTCTTCACCAACTCCCTCCTTTTCATCCCCTTGGGGATGCCAGTTGGTGAACAGCTTCCTGGAAAAAGCCAGTGAGAAGGTGCTGGACTCTGCTAGCTCTGACTTCACCAGGTAAAATGCCCTGCTCGAGCTGGGGCAGCCCAGGGACCCAGAGGGTGTGCCGAACAGAAGCCCTGTGGCTTCTCTCTGGAATTATTTAGGAAAATCTTGAGATAGTGAATGTCCCAGCTCTACGGTGAAGCCTGACGGGCTCCTTCCTGGAGAAGCATTAGCGCCTGCTAGGAAGGACGTGGACCCTGGCGATACACCGCCCAGGCTCAAATCCCAGCTCTACTAGTTACGAGCTGTGTGACCTTGGACAAGTTACTTACCTGCTCCATGCCATCTGTGTCCTCATCTGTGAAATTCTGCACGATAATAGACTTGCAACAGAGTTGTTGTGAGGACCGAAGGCTTGAATGTACATAAAGCCCCTGGAACCACACCTACTTCCTTATGGCGAAATTGGGTACAAGCTGTGATTGTTGTTCACAGGCTCCTTCAGGGCCCCTGGTCCTCCTCACCCCGACTTCTCCCACCTCTGTACCCAGTAGATAGAAAGGCACTGATAATCTGTGCCCTTCTCCAGCCCCCCTAAGCCCATCCTTGGTCTCTTGCCCTGAGCAGATTGTCTGTGTTGGACCTGGTTGTTGCCTTGGCTCCTCACGCAGATGAAGCTGCCATCAGCAAGCTGTACTCCACCATCCGGCCCTACCTCGAGGTGAGCCGTGCAGGCTGGAGTCCCACGTGACCACATCTGGGGGAAAAGGGGACTCCTTGGAAAGGCTTCTTGTCTGGACCATTCGGGCGGACACGGAAGTCCGGGGCGGGGTCAGCTAACCTCAGGAGAGTTGCTCTAGGGGGAGTAACAGAGCTCCTTTGCGATGGCAAGGAGTTAGGCAAAGAAGGGGAGAGGGCAGTGCTCCAGCCAGAAAGGTGAGCGGGCACACAGGCCTTGGTGTGTGCCAGGCACTGCACGTTCACGCTGCTGGATGAACGTCACCTGAAGCCGGTGAGTGGAGTGGAGTGGAGGCTGGGGTGGCCTCTCTCCCTGCAGCATCCCCTGCCCGGCACGGAGTTAACACCACCACCCCCACCCCACCCCCGTCCATGCTCCGCCGGCCCTCTCAGACCTCTTGAGCTCCAGAGGCAGGTCCTGGTCCCGAATCCCGCCCCCAGTGCTGGTCACAGTTAATGGTGGCTGTTCTGTGACTCTTGTTGGACAGTGGTGGGGGGCGGGTGGATGGATGGATGGGGGGCCCCGGAGTCCCCTTCCTCACCCAACCCTGACCATATGCCCCCTCCCAGAGCAAGGCCCACGGAGTACAGAAGAAGGCCTACCGGGTGCTGGAGGAGGTGTGTGCCAGCCCCCAGGGCCCCGGGGCCCGCTTCGTGCAGAGCCACCTGGATGACCTGAAGACGACCCTGCTGGACTCGTTGCGGAGCACTTCCTCACCTGCCAAGAGGGTGAGGCCTCCAAAGCAGCCACGCTCTGCCTGCAGGAGGATGGGCGACACCAGGGGAGGACCACCCTGGAGACCGGGGACTCGAGGGGCACAGGTGGCATTGAGGGGTCCTAACCGTCATTCCCCCCTGCCCTGCAGCCCCGTTTGAAGTGCCTCATACATATCGTGAAGAAGCTGTCAGCTGAGCATGAGGAGTTCATCACTGCCCTCGTCCCAGAGGTGAGGGGTGTAGGAGGGGGGTGTATGTGTGTTTTGAGGGGTTCCTTGGAGTGTGGCTTCTGAGGACTGTCAGGATCAGGAGAGAGCAGTATGGGGGTTAGGGGTGACTCAGTTCTCTGCCTGGGAGCGTGGGTGCCTCTCCTGCCCCCTTCTGCCTCAGGCCACCAACCAATCCCATGGTGGCCAGCTCCGGAGCACGTGTTCAAGGGGTTGTCCGGGCAGGTGATCCTGTGTACCAAGGAGGTGTCGGTGGGTGCTCGGAAGAATGCTTTTGCCCTGCTGGTGGAGATGGGCCATGCTTTCCTTCGGTTTGGCCCAAACCAGGAAGGTGAGGTGTGGGTGACACGGGGCTGGGGTAGATGCTCTGCTCACAGGCCTTGGGGAGGCACCCCTCCAAACCACTGGCCAAAGAGAAGAGGTGGGAGGAGCTGCCTGGCTCTGGAGCTGGGCAGGTTGCTCCTCTCTGGCTGGGAGTCCCCTTCCCTGGGGAGCCCAGGGCACAGGGGCAGAGGGGCTCTGGCCTCGGGTGACTATCCTCGTCTTACCCTCCCAGAGGCCCTGCAGCGCTACCTTGTCCTGATCTACCCTGGCCTCGTGGGCGCCGTGACCATGGTCAGCTGCAGCATCCTGGCCCTGACCCACCTCCTGTTTGAGTTTAAAGGTGAATGTTGCATCCTTGAAAGCCTGGGGAGCCCTCAGGGTAGGAAAATGCCAGAAGGTCAGGATAAGGTCATTACCAGAATAGGGTAGCTACCACCTTCCTTCCTCGAGGGAGGAGAAAGAGCCAGAACCAAGCCTGGCTGCCTCTTGTCCCCTCTGCTGCCCATGTCATCTTTCCTGCCCACCTGCAGCTGCCTCGTGGCCCACTGTCAGAGTGGATCAGAGGTCAGGTGCCGTACCCAGATGTTAATCCTGGTTCTGCCTCTTACCAACCGTGGGACACCTTGAGCAAGTTTATGGACCTCTTAGAACTTCAATTTCTTACCCCTAATATGGGGGAGAAAAACAGGACTTGCTCACAGGTTGGCTGTACTCTATGGGGAGTGACTAGGACCATGCTGGGCACACAGAAGTCCCCCAAATGTTAGTTCCACCTCATGTGACCTGACAGGGATCTTGGGTCTGGATGGGGTCCCGGGTGTCTCTGACAGTGGCCCTCTGGTCCCCCACAGGTCTCATGGGGACCAGCACGGTAGAGCAGCTGCTGGAGAATGTGTGCTTGCTCTTGGCTTCCCGCACCCGTGACGTGGTCAAGTCGGCCCTGGGCTTCATCAAGGTGGTGGGAGTTGTCATGGACGTGGCGCACCTGGCCAAGCACGTGCCGCTGGTGGTAAGTGCCCCCTTTCCCCTCAGTGGGCGGCAGCCTGGCCTCTGGCCTGCTGGCATGGACCCAGTGAGTGCGAGGCCAGCAAGTCCCAAACATGTGTTTAGCTGTGCACTATCTCATGGAACAGGTCATGCAGGAGCCCTGGAAAGGACCAGTAGGGTAACACGTACCCGGTGGGAGTGAGGAGGGTGCGTGGTGCCAGGTCACCTCTTGTGACCCGCCCCCTCCCCCTCCACAGAAGCAAGCGCTCTGCAGGCCAAAGGCCAGTAGGCAGGGCCACCTTTGTTTTACAGATGGAGAAACTGAGGCCAGAGATTTCCCCAGGTCACAGTGCTAGTGAGAGGGGCCCTGGGACCAGAACGCAAAGCTCAGAACTGACCCTCAGGACTCTCCCCCAGCGGGGCCCCTCATCTTGCTTTCCTTTTCCCCACTTGCATGTTGACCTTCTGGGTTCAAGGAAGCTCCTCTGGACAGCCCTGCTGGCTGCAGAAGGGCCCACAGAGCCCCCTGGGGTTGGGTCCCGGCCCCTCAGCTGGGTCTGTCCCGCCCCTACCTCCACTGCCTCAGTGTTTCCCTTCCAGCTGGGCAAGGTCACATCAGACCTCCAGGTCCCTCTTGCCTCTTGTCTTTGTATCGGGCCTTGGGTCAAGGCAAGAAAGGGCAGGTGGGGGTCAAGGTAGCCTGCCCCTACCCTCCCAAGCTGCCTCACTGGGGACCAGGGATGAGAAGGGCTAAAGCAGTGGTCTGTCATGGGGTTCATGGGGTGCTGAGAATTTATAAAAGCCTTTCAAAGGATCGCTGGGGCCCTGTGCCCCCAGCCCTGTCTGGAGACACTGCAGAGAGTGAGATCTGCCACCCATTCATGGGTCCCAGCCCAGCCCGACGAAGGTGTGAGAATAGTCCAGCCCGAGATGAACGCAGGGTGGTAGGAGGGATGTGTGGAACCCAGAGAAGCCTGGTGGTGTTGGGGCATAGCGTGGGCCATGGCATCAGAGAGACCTGGGCTGACTGCTGCCCCTGGTCATGGAGCAGCCACTTAACTCTCTGTGCCTCAGTTTCCTCGTCTGTAAACTGGGGGTCATGATTGATCTGCCTCATGGGGTTGTTGTAAGGATTCAGTGAGGTAACGCAGGTGAGATGCCAGACACTGTTCAGAAGACTCTGAAGCTGCAA
Organism: Halichoerus grypus; assembly: GCF_964656455.1. Classification (NCBI taxonomy): domain Eukaryota; kingdom Metazoa; phylum Chordata; class Mammalia; order Carnivora; family Phocidae; genus Halichoerus; species Halichoerus grypus. Next base: position 30,492,674 of record NC_135718.1, read on the forward strand.
TCTCGGAAGGGTAGTCGTGGATTGTCACAGAGGAGGCTTAGGGGGAAGGCGGAGGGCCGCCCAGGTTGTGGAAACACAGTCGGACCAAGGGGTGGGCGAGGAGCAGGGTTGCTGTGGCCCTCGCCCCTTCGCCGTGTGCCTGGTCTGCAGTGCGGTGGGAGGGCAGGCAGGGCGGAGGGCGCCCCTGACCCCTCGCTGCTCTGCCCGGCAGATGGAGGCCATCGGGAAGCTTTCAGACGACATGCGGCGGCACTTCCGCATGAAGCTTCGGAACCTGTTCACCAAGTTCATCCGCAAGTTCGGGTCTGTGCACCCGCCCGAGGGGGGAGGGCCAGGGAGGAGTTGGGGGGGTCCGAGTCCCTCCCCTGTGGCTGAACGCTCCTACTTCCGGAGAGCACTCTGTGGCCAGCATGCCTCAGCAGCCCCTCGTTGCCCCGCAGGTTTGAGCTGGTGAAGGGGCTGCTGCCTGAGGGGTACCACAAAGTCCTGGTAAACATTCGGAAAGCCGAGGCCCGCGCCAAGCGGCACCGTGCTCTGAACCAGGCTGCCATGGGAGAGGATCAGCAGGAGGAGGGAGAGGAGCCTGCCCAGGGCAAAGGCGACAGGTAAGACCCATAGTGGGGTCCGGGGGACCTGGTCTCCCTCAGCCTGCAGCCTGCCCAGGTCATGCTCAGCTGCCCCCGCCTCTCCTGGGAACACTGGGATGTGCCACTTCTCTGTCCTTAGCATCGAGGAGATCTTGGCCGACTCGGAGGAGGAGGAGGAGGAGGAGGAGGAAAGGAGCCAGGCCAAGGAGCGTCGGAGGCTGGCCCGACAGAGGAGCCAGGCGTGGCTGAAGGAGGGTGGCGGGGATGAGCCCCTCAACTTCCTGGACCCTAAGGTGGCCCAGCGAGTCCTAGGTAAGCAAGAAGCGGCTGGCACATGAGTCCAGAAAACAGGCTTGCCTTGGTGCCGAGCTCAGGGGTTAGGGGTGAATTCCACGGAGGCCAGCGGGCACCCCTCGCCACCACACACCCACATCATCGTGCTGCAGGCACCCGTCTTGTTGGTCAGGATGAGGCTATGGGTGGGTTAGGACTGATCGGCCACCTCCTCACTGCCCGACTCTGCCACACCAGCCACACAGCCTGGGCCCGGCCGGGGCAAGAAGAAGGACCATGGCTTCAAGGTGAGCGCCGATGGCCGCCTCATCATCCGGGAGGAGGAGGAGGACGATGCTGCCACGGCCAAGATGGAGGAAGAGGAAGGCACGAAAGGTGGGACCATTGCCCATTCTAGGGACACAAGTCTGGCCTGGGCAGGGTTGTACTCGCTTGTTCATTCATTCCCTCCTTGTTGATTCCCTCATTCATTCAGTGCCCACTTGCTGGGGGAGCGTAGGTAACAGCAGAGACAAGGAGCTTGGAGCTAAGGCGACTTCCTCAAACTTTTTTGACCACGTTAAGAAATCTTTCTATTGCAAACTAGCCATTTATACAGTACACATATAATTCAAACAAAACTTTCAAAATGCCCGACTTCCTCTTAAGTATGCGTGACGCACTTTGTCAGCCTCTGTTCTGTTCTGCTTTCCTTCTCCCATTTTTTTCTTTTCTCTTCCTTTTTTTTTTTCTGTTTCTTGTTTTGTTTTGGTTTTGGGTTTTTTGTTGTTGTTGTTGTTGTTTTTTGTTAACGTAAACTTGGCTGAGGCCTGGAAGCTCATTTAGAGGTCGGAAGACCCAGGCTTGGAGCCTGTCCCTTTCCTGACTGCATGGTCCCCTGTTGTCCAGGAGCCACCCTGGTGGGAAGTCTCAGTCCTGTGGAGTCTTTTCCTGCTCCCCCTCCCCCGTGTCATCCGTTGGATCAGAAAGCCTGTCTTCTAACATTTATCTGCCTTCCTTTTTTTTTTTGTTCCTACTGCCATGATCCCTGAGCCCTTGACTCACTGCAGACTCCTAAGCAGCGTTCTCATGGCGCCCCCTACACCCGGCTTACCTGCTGCATGACCAGGGACAATCACTAAGCTCTCTGTGCCTTAATTTCCTCACTCCAGAATGGGTCTCATGCCAATACGTACTTCAGATGTTTGTAGATGAAGTGGATAGCCAGAACAGCCGTGTCTGTATTTGGTGGAAGAGTGACCACACTGGTTCCGGATTCGGTCCCGCTGCTGTCCCCTCTCACTGCTCTCTACGGTCCAGTCTCCTTGCTCCCTTCTTTCCCAGACATCCTTGGTGCTGAGAACACCCCTCGCTTCTCCTTCTGCCTCCCCGCTCTTTAAGATCCAGCCTGAGTGCTTTTATGTGGCCTGTCTGTGGCCCCAGCCTTCTGGCCTCGTCCCCCTGCGCTTCTGGAAAGCCTGGGTACCGCCCAGCAGGGGGCACGTCGTCCCAGGTTGTCTTGTGACATTATTTGCTTGTTGATTGACTTTGCTTGAGTGTGTCTCCCCCTCACCAGCCCATCAATTTCATACTTTTAAACTGATAACTTTTTTAGAAAATTGTGGGAAAGTACACGTAATATAAAACTTACCACGTGAAACCATTTTTGAGCATGCGGTGGACTGGTGCTCAGTACGTTCACGTTGTCTTACAACCAATCTCCACAACCCTTTTCAGCTACAAAACTGACACTCTCTGCCCATTAAACAGCTCCTCCTGGCCCCCACCCCAGCCCGACAGTCACCATTCCAGAATCTCTCTCTAATCATTTGAACTTGAGTCCGAATCTAGGTGCCTCATGTAAGTGGAATGAGGCACTGTCTTTCTGTGTGTGACTGGCGTACTTCTGTCAGTGTGGTGTGTGCAGGGTTCATCCGTGCTGAGCATGTGGCAGAGTTCCCTTTGTCTACGCAAACCCTCGGCTCGTTTTAACTGAGATGTTTGTTTTGTGTTGTTGAGTTGTGGGAGGCCTTCACATAGTCTGCATGTTAACCCTATATCACCTGTATGATTTGAAAACACATTCTTTCCTTCATTCTGTAGAGTGCTTTTTCAGTCTGTTGTGTCCCCTGACACACGGAAGTTCTAAAGTTTTGCGATAGTCCATTTTATCTATTTTTACTTGGGTTGTCTGTGTATTTCCTTGGTTCATACTTCTTTCGCTCATTCCCTCACAGCGCTCAGCACATAGAGGGCAAAAAAAAAAAAAAAGGGATTCTCAAGTAGGAGAACGAAGCTGTCCTCCCGGTAAAGCAGAAAACATCTGTGGGGCTGGGGCGTGCCTGACTCCCCAGGAAACCCAGGGCTTTCTTAGGGTCTCAAAACAAGCTGTGTTTATCTCGGAAGTGGGCTCACCACTTCCTTAAGGGGCCATCATCCCTGGGGCCTAGGATGGGAAAGATAAAGGGGCGGTCGGTGTTCAGGGGTCTTGTCTCCCCCAGAAGGACACGGGTTTTCTGGGGCTGGAGTTGCTGGCTCTGTCAGCCTGAAGAGCCAGGAGGAGGAAAGGTGAAATGTGTGTGGGCTTTGGGCAAACAGACGTGCTCCCTGCCTGCTCACGGGCCTTTCTTCCTTTTGGTTCCAGGGGAGGATGAAGAGATGGCTGACCTGATGGAAGACATGGGTGTCAGGAGTGTGAGTACTTCCTTTGATGGGGGGCTCTGCCTTCAGGGCAAAGCCTTGGGCTGACAGCTTCTCGGCCATCTTTCCGTAACTCTCCCCTCCCCGCCGCCACGCACATACCCACCTGCCCTGCTTCCCGAGTGCACAGGAGAGCCTTGCAGTGGTGTGGAGGGGGGCAGTCCAGAGGGTGTGGTGTGCGTTACAGGACGCAGTGTAATGGCTGACTGCTCTGTGGGGCGTAGGGGGGGCTCTGATGCACCCGATGCTTCCGTGTGGGCTGAGCTGTCCAGCTGAAGGAAGAAAAGCAAAGCCCTTTATCTCTCCACCGAGGACACAGGCTGTGTGAACTGCAAAGTCAGCAGCCAGCCAGTGTGTTCCAAGGGGCAGGTTCCTGCATGGGGCAGAGGCAGCCACCATTGAGAAGTGCAAAGGGCCCCACGCGTCACCTCACCTAATCCTCAGAGGTGACGGAGACTCTTATCCCCATTTCCAGAGGTGGCTTACAGAAAGTAAATAGCCTGCCCAAGGTCACAAGGGTTGTTAGATGCAGAGCAGGGATTTGAACCCTGGCCTTCCAGTCTCCTGAGCCCAAGAATTTAACCCCCTTGGTACCTCCCAGGACGGAGTGCAGCCTCTCACCTACTCCACCTGAACCAGGGAGGGTGATGTGGGCCCAACCCCTCACTGTCCTTCCCAAGCCCAGCAAACAGCACTTCTGGGGGCATTTTGGAGCAGTGTCTTCCCTCTCTGTCCTCTCAGACTGTGGCCAGTCCATCCAGCCTTCCTGGGTGTCCCCCTTGGGACAGGGGGATAGGCAGGGGATACCGTATTAGTAGTGAAGATGCAGTCCTGGGGTCCCATTCTGGCTTCAGCCTGACCTTTCAAACTCAGTTCCTCACCTGTAAATCTTGTAGAATTATTGGGCTGGCTTGAGGAGATTGGACATGTCGAGCGCACGAGTATAGTATCTGGTGGTCTTTTCCTCAGATTACTGCTTTCGTTAATATCATATTCACAGATGCCCTGTCCCTGGCCAAATGTTCATCTTCCCACCAGGGCCCAAGGCGCTACCTTGTTATCAGAGCATTGCACCCATGCAGAATTCCGTTTGGAGACCTGGGTGAAAACCAGACATAAGAGACCAGAGAATTACAGGGTCCGAGGGTAGCTGAGGGTCTGAGAGACCCCTGATGTAGGAGGCCCCCTCTGAACAGGAGCGTGAGCTTAGGTCAAGATGCCCAGACAGGCACTTGGAGCCCTGGGACAGGAGTTCTGTGTGAAGCAGCCAGATGAGATTGCAGTCAGGGCCCGGGCTGGAACCTTGCTTCTGTGCTGTCTAGCTGTGTGATCTTAGACAGTTCTTACCCTCTCTGAGCCTTGGTGTTCTTATCTGTAAGTGGAGGGTGGAGTGCTTGGCAAGGAACCTTTTCTGCTAACACAGGTTGCTTGCTTTTACTGTGAACATTAATGAGGATGATCATATTCCCTTGTTAATGAACTTTGCTCACCACTTTATAGAAGAAACACCAGAAGCTCAAGCATCAGAAGGAGGCTGATGACGAGGAGCTGGAGATGCCCCCTCGGTACCAAGGTGAGGCCTCCACTCTCCTCTCTTGGGACACTGTGTTCCCTATCCCCTGCATTAGACAGGGGAGTGTGCATGGCCCCACTGCAGTCAGTCAGCACCGACAGAGATTGGCCGATATGTCACCCAAGACTGAGCTAGGGGCTGAGAGTATTGGGGCCTGAGGGTCAGGAGACCTATGCATGGAGCCCCCAGCCCTTCTGGGGAGCCCCTGAGCCCCATCTCTATCCCACCCACCTAGGCCTTCCATGAGGCTTGTGGCACACCCCTTTTCCTGGGAGGTGTCTGCCTCTCTTGTCCAGCCCTGAGTCAGGCTGGGTTTGGAGAGACCACCTTAGCCTGTATGGAAGGTGGCAGCTGGGAGGGTCAATATTGGGCCTACCCAGGGGGTTCCCCTACACATTTGTCTCTGGTCCCCTAAGCTGTTCCTTTCCCCAGAGCAGCTGCTAGAGATACCAACGTGGCTGCCCAGGGCCAGGGGAGGCCTCTTACTCACCTCTGCCTCCTTCCCCTGAGGGCAGCCCCTGGCCTCGAGTCCCTGGAGCAGAGCCCCTGCTGTGGGTCTGGAGGGACAGGGGCTTCTGTAGAAAGTCCCCAACCCCAGGAGCAGGTGTGTCCTCAGAGCCTTACAGCATCCTAACCCAGCTAGAGAGCCTCATGGCTTCTCCCTCTGTGGCCTCACTACCCAGTTCACCTCTGCTCTGAGGGGGTGTGGTGCGGAACCAGACAGTGTGGAGGAGGGTCAGGACTGCTTGCTCTCAGCTGTGAGGCTGACTTGGCCCAGTCCTGCTGCCTCTCTGAGCTTCTAGCTTCTCACCTGTGAAAGAAAAAGTGGGGTTCATCCAGATCATCTTAGAGAGTCCTCCTGAGTCATCGTAGGATTCCACCCATGAGTGTGTTAAAATCCAGACTGGAAATGACAAGTGACTTGGAAAGCACCGGGGATTCTGTACCCGCAGTTCTCAAGTCTGTACAATGGGACAAGAGCTGCCTTTCTCTCTCAGTGTTGGTGTGAAGCTCGAATGAGCTGAAGCCTAAAGTACCTCGTTTTACAGATGCGGTTAAAAGCTCCAGAAATTCAGAGACTTGCTGAGGTTACAGCCAGTCGTGGTTCAACAGGGAGTTGAATCTGGGTCTGTCTGACTTCAAAGCCTGTGTTCTTTCTCCTAGAACAAACAGAGCAGATTTAGCTTTGGAGACTGGGGGGTGGCTTATGTTAGTGGAGAAGGTGTATGTTCTCAGAGGTCACTTGTAGGTCTCTGCAGCTTCAGGTCAGCCTGAGGAGCCCACTGGTCTAAACCATCAAGCCACCGGACAGTCCCTTCTCGAGGAAGGTCTTTGTCCTTGCTTGGTAGGGGACAGAGCTGTTCGCTAGCCTTGATTTGTCTGCTCCCCGGCAGCTCTGCAGAGAGAAGGTACCCATTGCCTTCTCCTGGGAGGAAGCTGCCCTGGCTTTGCCTGATTCATGGCCTCTGTGTTCCCCCTCTAGCCGGAGGCTCCGGCATCCACCGCCCTGTGGCCAAGAAGGCTACGCCTGGGGCCGAATACAAGGCCAAGGTAAGAGCTGTGAGTAGAGACAGAACCTCTGGGAAAGGACGAGGGCAGCTGTGCCCATCCCCCTTCTGGAGAGGCACACTTGTGGGCCAGACTCAGGCCACAGCGAGGGGCCCACTGAGGACTTGTGAGCATCTGACATCCATGCCTTTGTTGGGTGGCATTGCAGGGCTACAGGAGCCCGTTGGTGCCACCAAGGCACAGAGTGAAGGGGAGGACATGGGTCCTGTTAAGTCAAGAGCAGGGAGGAGGGGCAACCCTACACTTCTGGCTGATTCTGTGTCTTTGGCGGAGCAGAAAGCAAAGGGTGACGTGAAGAAGAAAGGTCGGCTCGACCCCTATGCCTACATCCCCCTCAACAGAACCAAGCTCAACCGCAGGTACGTGCTGGGTCGCGCAGGCTTGGGCTGGGATGGTGGGCGCGGGGCCGGGGAGCTCCGTGCTCCAAAGAGGGGAGGGCCTCAACTTAATGGCTCAAGTGTTTCCCAGTTTTTTAATTTTTACTTTTTAACATGCACCTTCACATCCTTGGTATACACAAGTGTTGTTGACTTGAACTGCTCTTTCAAGCAGGGGAGCGCCTGGTCTACCCAGATCACGTGCTGCCCACTGCCAGGCGGCACCCTTTCCCCCCCATTCCTCCTAATGCTGGGGGGGCCATCTTTCAACATTATGGCGAGGGGGACTGCTTGTCTTCAGGGAGACATGACCTTTCTGTTCCTTTCCCTGCAGGAAGAAGGTGAAGCTGCAGGGACAGTTCAAAGGCCTGGTGAGAGCTGCCCAGCGGGGATCCCAGGTGGGACACAAACTCCGCAGAAAGGATCGTCGGCCCTGAAGCCCCAGGGCCCCAGAGCTGCTCTGTGATCCAGCCTAAGGTCCCTCTGCAGCTCCCAAGCTGCTTTGACATCAGTTGCAGATGCTCGAGGTTCTGGCACAGCGTGGACTCAGAATGACTTGTTGGACAGGGCTTGGCTTCCAGAGAGGCACCCAGGATTTTGGAAGCTCCAAACTGGAATTACCCTTCAGAGATGTCCCTAGGGCCTAGAGATGGGAATGTGGCCTCGCTGCCTCCAAGCAGGCCAGTGAGGCTGCTGCGCTTTCTGCCCAGATGGCCATGTGCACCAGAGCGGTTTCCATTTCTTCCAGCCGCCTGTAGCTATGTGACACTTAGCCTGGCTGTGATCTGGGCGTGTAAGATTTGCTGTGACCAGATGTAGAATAAACATGCACACCATGCACTATCCCTAGAAACACTGTGTTTTATCACCTGCCCCTCCAGGGCCAAGAACCGTGTCCAGCTATTGGCAACGGTAGCTTGACCGCTTCTTGGCCAGTCCCGGCACCCGGTCCAAGGCCCTGCAGGCAGCCCTGGGTCGGGCCGTAGAACTTGCCCAGGGACACCCACCTGTGTCAGGAGGTCTCCCTGGCTTCACGTGACAGCCCCAGTCAGAAGGCGACATTCGGAGGTGCAGGAGGGGCAGCGAGTGCTCTGGGGCCGGTCTGTAGAGTGGCTGAGAGTTGCTTAGAGCTACGGCGCTGGCTGCCCCAGGCTGCCCCGCGCACAGCTTTCTCCCAGCAGCTTTGTTCGCTGATTCACTGAGGTGTTTACTGAGCCCCTCGGAGCGCTGAGTGCAGCTGGATCACCCGCCTCCCTGATCATCATGTCCTGTTTTTCTCGGGCAGGTAGGCAAGTTGTGCAAAGAGCAGCGTGATTCTCACTGTCCAGCTTTGTTGGTCTGGAGCCGAGGGAATAGTGCTGACCTCCCATTGCCCCTGAGGTCATTTTATCGGCCAGGGGACCCCTGTATGTGCTTTCCCAATGGGCATCAAGAAGCAAGGAACCCCGGGGCTATTCCCAGCAGGAGGAATTGTCCCCTGGCATTTGATCCATATCTTTACTCATCTCAAATTCTCCCCGTTTTAAGATAAGACACCCCCCCCCCACACACACACACACATTCACTAGTTTCCTTTCTGGTTTCACGCCCTTGGCTCTGATAATGCTCCCAGGAGGCCCTGTGCACAGTTCTGTTCATCCTCCAAGGGAGCTCCAGTCTTGATTTGATCCATCCACCCCTAAATGAGGGCATTTCCTCCTAGTGATTTGGGGACTAGGAAGTGGAGAGGAACCACACTTCACACAGAGGTGGCGCTCTTTCCATGCCTTGTTCACAGAAAGTCTGGGCTTGGAGAGGAAGGAAGGTGGTCACAAGAGGCGGCTACTAGAGATTTGCAGAGGTGGTCTAACCGGCCCCCCCCCCCCCCCCCCCCCCCCCCCCCCCCCCCCCCCCCCCGGTTACAGTTCGGGACAAACTAGGCCCTTTGCTATTTCCTATCTCAGGAAATTCGCTGCAGGCAATAGGACGCTCCATGAGAGCAGGAATGGGGAGGAGCCGGGGGCCCAGTGTCGGTATCTTTAACAGAAAGTTTGAAACCAACTTGCTTACTACAACGTGCTTTTCAAGGATCTGTTTTCTTTCGGACGTGGGGCTGAAGCAGGTGACTAGAAAGGTTGGTGTTGCTGATGTGCTGAATTCCATATTCTTGTGGGAGTAGACTTCAAATGCAAATTATCTTGAAGCAGAGGCAAGAATTAATCTGCCCCAGAAACTTAAGGTGCCTGAAACATTTGTTGTGAAAGTCAGTGCTGCTTTTGTTCCGTCAGTGGGGGTGAAGGGGAATTGGGAATATTTATCAATGCAAGGCTCATTCAGTTTCCGGACAACTAGAAAAGCTGAGGGCCTCCACCAAGATCCAGATCTACTGCTTTAATTTTTTTTTTTTTTAAAGATTTTATTTATTTATTTGACAGACACAGCGAGAGAGAGAGAACACAAGGGGGAGTGGGAGAGGGAGAAGCAGGCCTCCCGCAGAGCAGGGAGCCCGATGCGGGGCTCGATCCCAGGACCCCGGGATCATGACCTGAGCCGAAGGCAGACGCTCAATGGCTGAGCCACCCAGGCGCCCCTCTACTGCTTTAATTTTGTTATACTTTTGGCAAAGTCCGAATCCGACTTCTTCTGGCTTTTCTGGGGTCCCTCCTCTATTCCTTCTCAGAAATGGAATGCAGAACACGCGTGGCCTGCCTGACTGCACCCTCACAGCAACTCTTGGGTTGGCCGAGGAGGCGTGCGGCATTGGGGGCTTACCAAGGCGGTCCATTCGTGTTCCCCACTGTCCTGACGCCTGTGGACGCAGGTGCGTCTGGTTAAACCGACCTCACGCCTTTCTGGGAAATGCAGCTTCTCGTGACTGTGGCAGCGGGCCTGGGGGCAACGGCTCCCAAAACTCACTCCTGGCGCGGGCTGCCACCTTAGGTCCGCTGTCATCTTTGCATACCTGCCTCAGTCCACATGCTTCGTCACGTCCCTGTACTGTTGGCAACGCGTGAGAAAATTGCCTGTGATGTTCAAGTGGCCTCTTTTCATTCTTCTTCGTGCTTGCTTATGTTTCGTCACAGGGTAACTTAGGAAATTAGAATGTATTCTCTATTTCACTATAAAAGTAATAAAGATTCACAGAACATTTGGAAAAAAACAAAAGTAAAAGCAGGAGTTAGAATCCTTCCACCAAATTCTGACTGTGAATCTTAGTACAGGTGACCCTGGAGCAACACGGATTTGAAATGCACAGGCCCACTTTCCCATGGATTTTTAAAAAATATTTATTTATTTATTTGAAAGAGAGAGAGAGAGAAAAAACATGGGTAGGGGGGAGGGCAGAGGGAGACAGAATCTTCAAGCAGACTCCCAGCCGAGTGCAGACCTCGATCTCACAACCCATGAGATCATGAACTGAGCTGAAACCAAGAGTCAGATGCTTAACTGACTGAGCCACCCAGGCGCCCAAACTGTTTTTGATAAATACACACAGTACTTACTATATATGTGCTTTCTCTTCCTTATGATGTCCTTAATAGCATTTTCCTTAGCTTGCTTTATTGTAAGTATACAGTATATAATACATACACTGATATGTATTATTCAGCTATGTTATCAGTAAGGCTTCTGGCCAACGGTAGGCTATTAATAGTTAACTTTTGAAGGAGTCAAAAATTGTATGTGGATTTTGGACTGAATGGGGATTAGTACCGCTAAGCCCCATATTGTTCAAGGGTCAGCTGTATCAACTGTATATTTCATTCCTGTTTTTTAATACATGAGGGGTTTCTTGGATACAAAAATAGACTTATAAAATACAAGTTTATATGCTATAACTTGCACTTGACTATCACAAACTTTTTACTCTACCAGTATAAACACCTGATAAACGTTGTTTTCAATGGCCTGGTTCAAACATCTTCCCAGTGGATGTAGGTCAGTTTATTTACGAAGAATCTTTGAGCCCAGAAGTATGTTGCTCCTTGACGTACACAGGAGTGTAAGGCCATCACTCGATGCAGAATCATGTGCAAAGCAATATTTAGAAAGTGACACTATGACTGTTCTTTGTTCTATTTTTGCTCTACATTATTATGAATAGATAGATGAATGTACTCCAGAAAATAATCCTGATTTGGGTGCTATAAGCTGCTTGCCATTTCCTGAAATCATGCTTACTGTAGCTTCTGCCATTAGAACCATTTACCACGCGGTCAGGCTGGCCAAGTTGTCCTGGGCCAGGGCTGCAGTGGCGGAAGGTGTTACCCCATTCCCAGTCCCATTGATTGGTCGTGGAAGTGCCTAGAACAGGATTTTGAGGCTGTGGTCAATAATGGGTAAATACTGATTAAAAATGTAGGGGTGGGGAGGGCACCTGGGTGGCTCTGTCAGTTAAGCATCTGACTCGATTTCGTCTCAAGTCCTGGTGAGATTGCGCCTCAGGCCGCCCTAGGGCGTGGAGCCTGCTTAAGATTCTCTCTCTCCCTCTGCTCCTCCCCTGCCCCCCCCGCCCCCCCCCCCACCCGCTCTCACATGTCCATGTGCTCTCTCTCTCAAAAAGAAAAATACTTTAAACAAATGTGGGTGGGGAGTATGGTGGCACACTCAGGCTGGCCTGGGGTCTGGATATCAGCTTTACAAGTCTCAAATCAGAGTTGATCATGTTCAGAGGGGAATAAAGAGACTCTCAAGAAGCCTAGTCAAAATGATGGTTTATTAATCATAATTGTAATGAGAACTGTAACTGCCAAGGGGCCTGAGACTGGTGTCATGGCGACTGCTCAGCACACGCGCCCCCCCGACAGGAAGTCAGAATCAGAGGCTTCAGTGAGCACGGAACAGGGCACGGGGAATCGTGTGCAGGATACATTGGTCATGTCCCTGAGGTGGGACAGTGTTCTCTCTGTGGGATATACCTGCCCACCGGGTCCCCCTCTATTCTGGTTAGCGCCAGATCCTTCCTCTCGTGTCTTCTAGACCCTTCAGAGCCCCTCACCTGCTGTTCGGGAGCTTTTCTGAGCTTTCATCGGCTCCTGCTTCCTTCACACGCAGGCAGGCCTGGATTGAATTTCCAAGCCCAACTCTTCGGGCTTTCACCAGGGAGACATCCTGTTCTCTCTGGGGCCTTGTGCACATAACTAATCCTCTGTCGTGTGTGGACTTGAAGGGTTTAACTTCTAGAGGGCAGCTAGATTTCCAGATTCCAGGGATGTTACCCTGCAGACCCAAAGGTAGCAGTTACAGAGCTGATAGGATTTGGGGGCAGCATTTCAGAGAGGGCCCAAGGCACTGAGGCCGGGCGGCTGGATTTGTGAACGGTGCCAGGAATAGCCGGCACGGCCTTGTGGCTCCTCTGTTGGTTTTACAAGCTCTTGAAGAGCCTTGCTTTGAACCAGAACTGTTGCTATGCCATAGATCTTGGACTTGAGCCTGAAATACATACACAGCTGATAACTTGGGACCAGCCCTCCGTTGTAAATAAGCTCATAAAAATGACGAGGTGCAGCATTACCGGAGAAGATTTTACACAGCTGCGCGTGTCGATTGGGTCCTTGCGGTAACGCTTATCTAAAAACGCCTTCCTGAGGCATTCCCGCAGCTAGTTCAGCTCTTCGCAAGGAGGTGGAGCGTACCTCCAGGACAAGTAACTGGCTAGCTGAGCTGGCATCTAGTTTCTATTCTGAAGAAAATCCTTCCCTGCCCACAGGAGGACTGTCAAAGGGGGCACGTGGACCCTGTCCCTCAGGACTTCACTCAGGGACACAAAGCTGCGCAGGCGCAGAGCGCCCCAGTTTACCGCCAGACGTGCCCGCAGCCACTATCTCCGGATCCCCGCAACGGTGGCCTCTGATTATGGCTGTCATTTTCATGATCCTTCACAGGCGGGAGCCCAAAGGCAGAGCTAAGTCGTTGCCATGAGGTGGTGCCGAGGCCCCCAGAGTTCAAGCCCACACTGCTGCGCCCCACCTAACCCAACCCCGGCCGGACACGGTGTTGCAAGGAGGCTTAGCGGGGCCTTTCCTAACCCCGCCTGCGGTTGGGACACCGGAGTCTGTCTCCTTTCCCATCCCCTTGCAGGCTTTTTACTCCCAAAGCCCTGCCACTCTGGGATTAAAACCAATTACAGAACAGGTTTCTTTGTCCTTGGTGAGAGGAGGGTGGAGTTGTACCAGGACTGACTTTCTTGACAACTGGTGGGGGGGGGGGCGGCCTGCTTGCTGGGCATTCCTTCCTCTCCTTCCTCTTCCCCTTTCAGAGGGCGATGGAGTTGGTCTGCAGGTCTTTCCTTTCTTTCTGCCATTCTCTTCTACCACATTCCTTGTCCTCTTCCTCACCTCTCCCTCCCTCCCTATCTGTCTCTGTCATTGTGTATCTCACACATGCAAACACACACACACACACACACTTGCACTGTGTCTTTATTCTGAGCAAAGGACTTTTCAAAAAAGCATTTTGTGGGACAGGAGATACAGTTGTAAGCCAGATAGAAAAGGATCTTTGCCTTCATGAAGTTTATGAGGAAGGGACAGGTCAAGAAAGAATAAAAACAGGTGATTGGAATAGTGCTGTGAAGATGCCTTGAATGGACCTGATTTGGATGGGGAGGCTGTGGGAGGAGCCTCTTGGAGTAAATGATATTTGTGTAAGACCTGAAGGGTGAGCAGGCTTTAGATTAAGTCATTTGCCTCAATGACCAAGGCTCCAAAATTTCCAGATCGTGGGGCCTGTGGGCAGCAATATGATTGGAAGGTGGGCTTGGGCAGGACCTGTCTTGAAGCTCTGCTCCATACCAGGCTCACTGTTTCACTTAGAGAGAGAGAGAGTGTGTGGTGAGGGATGGGGGTTGGTGGGGCTAAAGCTCCCCTCATGCACATTTGGCTCAGCCTCCAGACAAAGGAATAGCATGTGCAGAGGCCCTGGAGCCAAGAAGAGTTTGGCCCCTTCAAAGAACTGAAAAGAAGCCAGGGTTGCTGGACCAGGGGACCGGGGGTTAGGCGTGGGATGGCCACAAACTGGAGGAGCTGCTGCTGGGGTTCACAGGGTCTTGGATTAACTTAACTCAAATGTGTGCTAGGGGCAGTGGCGATGTAGGGGACGGACCTGATCTGACTTGCTTTTTTTTTTTTTTAAGATCACTGGCTGCTGTGTGAGTCATATATTGGAACAGGGCAAGAGGAGACAAGGCGGCCTGTTAGGAAGCTGCTGTCAGAATCCAGACCAGAGGGGATGGTGCATGTGGCTGGGGGGGGGGGGGGGGCTGCCAGCAGTGGAAATGGTGGGAAGTAGCTGTAGGTGCAAGCTGAAGTTCAGTGCTCTTAGTGGAGGGACCTTCAGCTTCGGGAGAGGGCAGCTGGGCCCCTTGCTTACTGGACCACAAAGGCTGAATGAACCTCATTCAATCATTCAAGCCCTTTTTAGTTGTTGCTCACTGTATGTCAGGCACTGTCCTAGGAACTGCAGATACACCAGAGAATAAAACAACAACTCCAGCTTTCATGGGAAGATCAAACGAAATAAATATGAAATTTTAGGGGCACCTGTGTGGTTCAGTCAGTTAAGCGTTTGCCTTCGGCTCAGGTCATGATCCTAGGGTCCTGGTCAGGCTCCCTGTTCAGCAGGGAGTCTGCTTCTCCCTCTCTCTTTGCTCCTCCCCCTGGCTCATGCACATGCTCTCTCTCTCAAATAAATAAAAAAATCTTAAAAAAGGAAGAAATTTTAGCCTGTTAGATAGTGGTAAGTATCCTAGAGAATTATAAAGCAGTAAAGGGGATAGGGAATACTGGATAGAAGGGAGGGGTGGTGTCAACTTTAAATTGGCCAATCGGAGAAGGTGGTTAAAGACTTGAAGAATTGAGCCTTTAAATAACTCCTCAAAATGAAATAAACAGCAAGTGCAAAGGCCCTGAGGTAGGCACGTGCTTGTGTTCAAAGAAAAACAGCTGGAGCTGAGAGGGTGAGAGGGAGATGAGATCAGGATGTGAACGGGGGCCAGATGGCATAGTATCTTATAGGCCATTGTGAGGACTTTGACTTTTCTTCCCAATGGAAAGAGGAACCATTGGAAGATTGTGAATGTAGGGGTCACATGATCTGAAGAGGCCATCATATGAGACGGGAAAGACTGCAGATGGAACATTTGGGGGCAGGAAAGACAGGAGTTCAGTTTTAGACATATTGAGTTTGAGATGGTGCTAGGTATTCAAATGGAGATGGGGCAGCTAGAGAGAGGAATCTGGAACTCAGGAGGGTTCCAGCATGGCTGTATACACTTGAGAGTTGTGTGTGTACGTGTGTGTGTGTTTCAAGCAGATAGACTGGGATATCAACAAGTGGGTGAGTGCAGATAAAGAAAAGAATGTTCTCTAAGGTCTAAACTTGGGATACCCCAATATTAAAAGCAGATAGGAAGGAAGAACAGCCAGTGAGGTAAGAAAAAACAAACCAACAAGACAAAACAAAAGTTAAGAGAACATGGTATTCTGGAAACTAAGTAAAGGTAACATTTCAAGGAAAAAGAGGTTATCAGCTGCATCAGATCTGCTGAGAGGTCACGTAAGATGAGGATTTGCTGGATTTGGTAACATGAAGGTCATTGGTGAGGAGTTCTGGAAATCAGCAGTTCAGCCCAAACTGCTCTCAAGTTCAGCTAAAAAGTAGGAGGAAACATTTATTTTTTTTTAAAAAAAGTTTTATTCATTTATTTTAGAGAGAGAGCACAAGCAGTGGGAGGGGCAGAAGCAGACTCCTCGCTGAGCAGGGAGCCCGACGACGCGGGGCTCCCTCCCACAACCCTGGGATCATGACCAGAGCCGAAATGAAGAGTCGGATGCTTAACCGACTGAGCCACCCAGGTGCCCCCAAATAAACTTCTTAAAAGCAACAAAGAGCTAGCTGGAGAGTGAAGAATTACCCAACCAAACCCCAGGAGTAGATAGGAGCTGGCAAAGAAAGCCCAGCAAAAGGGGAACTTGAGCTTGGGCGGGCGGGTGGTGATGCAAAGTAGGAAGAGTCTGTTAGAAGGCCAAAGTGCACTTTTGGAGGCCTCATGGGATTAAGGGGACAGAAGTTGGAGTTTGGGAACCACCAAGAGTGGAAACTCAAATAAATTACACATGCACACCTTAGTCTGGGACCCTAATGGGCGACAACCTAGGTGTCCAGGTAAATCTAAAGCACATCACACATGCTTGGGAACTACCATCATGTTGTCTGGGTGGTCCAGCGAATCTTGAGGCTAGGACTTGGATTTAGGTGGTTCTGGACTGCTAGCATCTCCAGGAATTTTGCAGAAACAAACATGGCAACAACATCCTAGCTTCCAAATTATTTCTACAAATAAGTTTTCAAATACAATATCTGATGTTCAATCAAAAATAACCAGGCATACTAGGAGACAGTAAAGTATGAGTGAGAAAAAGCAGAAATAATAAATGACAAGAATATACCACAGGCAATGTGTTCACACCTCTATGATCTCACTGGTCACATTGTGTTATTATTTTTTGTGACTCTTTTTCGATGGGGAACATTTCTTGGTTGCTTCTCCAGCATCCATTCCATCATTTTCCCTTCCCAACACTCTTAATTTCAGTTCTGGTAAGAATGTGGTACTGGAGAGGCTGACCTATGACCAGCTCTAGGAGTGAGGCGTGTGAGCTATCCACTGAGTCTATCTTCTTGTCCTCAGGATTGATTCAGGGGTGAGCATGTCAGCTAGGCCAGTGGGTGAATCCCAGCCCTTTTGAAAAATGCTGATACGTAATCTCTGCTCGTGGTTAAGGAAGCCTGCCCCTCTAAGAGCCGCTGGCTATAGGATGAAACCCACCCCACAGAAGACCAAATAGAGAACTGGAAAGAAATCCGGTCTTTGGTGACATCATTAAGCTGCTAGATCAAGGCCCATCTGAAGTTAGACCTCCCTCTAGTGCAGCAGAAATATAATGTAAGTCATCTATGTAAATTATCTAGTAGCCACGTTAAAAAGTGAAATAATTTTAATCATATATTTTATTTAACCTAATATCCAAAATAGTATCATTTTTATAATGATCATTTTTTTTTTTTTAAAGATTTTATTTATTTATTTGACAGAGAGATAGACAGAAGAGCACAAGCAGAGGGAGTGGCAGAGGGAGAGGGAGAAGCAGGCTCTGCACTGAGCAGGGAACCCGATGCGGGACTCGATCCCAGGACCCCGAGATCATGACCCGAGCCGAAGGCAGATGCTTAACCATCTGAGCCACCCAGGCGCCCCTCATTTTTATAATGATCATTAACGTAAAATACTAGTAATGAAATATCTTCCATTCTGTTTTTCATGCTAAGTATGAAATCCAGTGTGTACACTCAACACATCTCTATTTGGACTACCTATATTTCAAGCATTCAGTAGCCCTGTGGGGCTGGGGACTATCAGACTGACACCACAGCTCTAGAGTTTTCTTTTATTGAACCAATAAATTCCCTTACAACCATTTTTAACAGCCTTATTGAGATATAATTTCTTTTTTTTTAAGATTTTATGTATTTGACAGAGAGAGAGACGCTTTACCCAGGCACCCCTGACAGAGAGAGAGAGAGAGAGATCATAAGCAGGGGAAGCTGTAGGCAGAGGGAGAAGTAGACTCCCCGCTGTGCAAGGAGCCTGATGTAGGACTCGATTCCAGGACCCTGGGATCTCGACCCAAGCCGAAGGCCGATGCTTAACTGACTGAGCCACCCAGGCACCCCTGAGATATAATTTCTTTACCATAAAATTTACCCATTGTAAGTGTACCATTCTATGGTTCTTAGTAAATTTATAGATTGTGCAAACATTCCCCACCTCTAATTTTGGAACATTTCCATCACCCCAGAAAGTTCCCTCATGCCTCTTTGGTGTTACTCTCTGTTACTCTCTGTTCCCATGCCCCAGCCCCAGGCAATCACTGGTCTTCTTTCTGTCTCTATAAATTGTCCTTTTCTGGCTATTTCATGTAAATGAAATCATATAATGTGTAGTCTTTGGCTTCTGACTTCTTTCACTTAGCATAGCGTTTTTGAGATTCGTGCATGTTTTGGTACATGTCAGTACTTCATTTCTTTTTATTGTTGACTAGTATTCCAGTGTACGGCTACACACACGTTTTGTTTATCTACCGACCAGTTGATAGACATGTGAATTGTTTCCAATTTGGAGTTATGACTAATGCTGCTATGAACACTGACGTCCAAGGCTTTGTGTGGACATATGTTTCCATTTCTCTTGAGTCTTAGGAGTGGAATTCCTTGGTCATATGCTAAGTTTATGTTTAATCTTTTAAGAAACTGTTGAACAGGGCCTCCTGGCTGGTTCAGTCGGTAGAGCATGTGACTCTTGATCTCGGGGTCATGAGTTTGAGCTCCATGTTGGGTTTAGAGATTACTTAAAAAAAAAAGTTAAGACTGCCAAACTGTTTTCCAAAGTAGCTGACTATTTTGCGTTCCCACCAGCATGTCTGAGGACTACTATCTTTCCACATCCCTGCCAACAGTTGGCATTGTCTGTCTCTTTTAATAGCCTTCTAGTGGGTGTACACCAGAATCTCATTGTGGTTTTAAGTTGCATTTTCCTGATGACTAACGACATCAAGCATCTTTTTGTGTACTTATTGGCCATTTGTGTTTCTTTAGTGAAATGTCTATTCAAATCTTTTGCCAATTTTTAATTAATTTACGGTATTTTATTTTCTTAGTGATATCTTTTTTTTTTAAAGAGAGAAAGACAGCGAGAGAGGGAACACAAGCAGAGGGAGTGGGAGAGGGAGAAGCAGGCCTCCCACGGAGCAGGGAGCCCGATGCGGGGCTCGATCCCAGGACTCTAGGATCATGACCTGAGCCGAAGGCAGGCGCTTAACCGACTGAGCCACCCATGTGCCCCTGGGCCAGTTGATTTTCAAAGGAGGAGGTTCCGGGGAGCCCTGTCTTGCCAGAAAAGTCAGTTCTGGTTAAAAGTAAGATGTAGGCACCCTTCACCCTGGGTACTCTTTTTTTTTTTAAGATTTTATTTACTTATTTGACAGAGAGATACAGCAAGAGAGGGAACACAAGCAGGGAGAGTGGGAGAGGGAGAAGCAGGCTTCCCGCTGAGCAGGGAGCCCGATGCGGGGCTCGATCCCAGGACCCTGGGATCATGACCTGAGCTGAAGGCAGACACTTAACGACTGAGCCACCCAGGTGCCCCTCACCCTGGGTACTCTTAAATCAACTCCTTTCCTCCTCCTGTAAGCATGGGAAGTGGCTTGGCAGAGCTAATAATACTTTCTTAGGGATATTATGGTGGAAAGGAGAGTGAGAGGCTAAAAAGTTATACCTGGTAATAATTGTAATATAAATAATAATGACCGCTATTATCGTAAAAACTACCATTGCAGAATGTCCCCCGAGACAATATGCTGAGAACCCCTGAGTTGTGACCAACTGTCCTGGCTTGCCTGGGACTAGGGGGGTTTCCCAGGACCGGATTTCTGATGCTAAAACCAAGAGAGGCCAGCCACACTGTGGTAACTGGTCATCTAAATCCAGTCTCACACTTGAGAGCTGTGTGGCCGTGGATGCTTCTTCTACTTCTCTATTCCCCAGAGATAATATTCTCAGAGAGAATATCTAACTCATACATTTGTTTTTTTTTTTTTTTAAAGATTTTATTTATTTATCTGAGAGAGAGAATGGGAGACAGAGAGCATGAGAGGGGAAGGGTCAGAGGGAGAAGCAGACCCCCTGCTGAGCAGGGAGCCCGATGTGGGACTCGATCCCAGGACTCCAGAATCATGACCTGAGCCGAAGGCAGTTGCTTAACCAACTGAGCCACCCAGGCGCCCCCTCATACATTTGTTTTAAGGATAAAACAAAACATACATAAAGCATTAAGCTCAGTACATGGCATATATTAACTACAAATAAGTGTTAGATATCATTACCTAAACTCCTATCTAATTTAACCTTGCAAGTTTTGTTTGTTCTTTTGGGGAGACAGCAGTTTTTGTTTATTTAAATGTATAGCCCATCTACATCCACAAATTTATATAATAAAAGCCAAAAAAAATTTAAAAAGCCAAATATACAGCAAGACCGCTAGAAAAGAAAATAATAAAACCACATAGTAGGGATGCCTGGGTGGCTCAGTCGTTAAGCGTCTGCCTTCGGCTCAGGTCATGATCCCAGGGTCCTGGGATCGAGTCCCGCATCGGGCTTTTTGCTCAGTGGGGAGCCTGCTTCTCCCGCTGACGCTGCCCGCAGCTCTCCCTGCTTGTGCTCTCTCTCCCTCTGACAAATAAATAAAATCTTAAAAAAAAAAAGAATTCCATTTAAAAAAATAAAACTACATAGTAAAAGAGAGAGAAGAACGAACCCCAAATCCAGGCCAGTAGGTATCTAGAAGTGTGCATTCAGTGGGCCTGGGTGATAAGGGAAGGGCCATCATTTACTTGGGATTGGGAAGCTGATCACAAGGTGCAGCTGACTCTTCCTTTCCTGCTTAAAATAGATCCTGAGTTAGATGTTTTTATTATGTCTATTTTACAGAGTTGGAAACAGAGTAAAAAGCACAGAGAAGTCCACTTGTTCCCTCATCATCTTTTTCGGGACTAGCTTCTGGCCATCCTAATTTTGTCAGAGGAATATGAGAAAGCTCAAGAAATTATGAGCCCAGATATCAGCCAAGGTGCCACCCAGCCTCCTAGAGCCAAGGAATGCTCTAGCAATCGAGTCCAAAGCCCTTGCTTTGCAAATGGGGCCACTGAAGCCCAGAGCAGGGGCTACCTTTCTCAGCATCCAGGTACTAGAAGAACCAGGTCTAGAACCCAGCTCACCAACTCCCAACCCGGTGTCCTCTGCTAAAGGTGGTCACGACTATAGAGGGAAGCTGGAGGCCACGCACAGCTCACTAGGCCTAGGGATGTAGGCCGGAAACAGCTAAGAATGAATTTAGACAGTGTCCTCCAGTCTGCATTTCCAAATGGGCAGGTAGGGGGCAGGATTTATGTTTTTCCAAATGAGGTCATGTAGTTCTGTGGATGAGACCAGCAATGTCTCCAAGGAGGGCCTGAGATCTGCAGGCAGGAATCTGAAATGGGAAAGAGAAGGCCTCAAGTGTCCTTACAGGTCGGGGTCTACAGATGCATGGACTCACCTATCCCGCCCCCTTTGCCCCCCGAAACCAGAAGCAAAGCTACTCAGGGAGGGAAACCAAGAATGGCCTACTTGAAGCGACCTGCCCTTTCTAGGACAAACTCGCCAAGATTCTGTGAAACACAGGGCCTGTGAGACTTGGGAAATGGAACTTGTGTCCCTGGGAGGAAGGCCAGGGTGACATGGGGCTGCTGTGTGGGAGAAGGAAGGGGTTGGGCTGCACCCGTCCGGACCGTGGAGCCCTTCCTCACACAGGGAGGCCTCGACTTGCCATCAGTCTGAACAGGCATCTGGCCTTCGTGTTCACTTCTTTGGGGTTTGCCTCCTGGGGGGGTGGGTACTGCCCTCTTGGAAATGCAAATCAGGTCCCCTCACTCACTTGTGCCCACAAGCGGACACAGTGCTCGGCAGTGCAGCATCCCTATCCTTCACGTGTCCCTTTCTCACCTCTGCCACTCGGTTCCAGGCACGCTGAGCTTTTCCAAGTTGCTTCGGTGTGCTACTCTCCCCACTTCTCTCTCCCCTCTTAGCCTGTCCCCATCTCTATTGATTAGCGTGACGCCATTTGCTGTAACAAACCTCAAAATTTCCGTGTTTAACACAAAGTCGTTTTCAGGTTCTCCTGACAATCTGGATTGGTATTTCCGGATGTCCTGTGATGGTGGTGAGGGGGGGGGCTGCCATCTTCCCCGAGAGGCCTCCAAGATTGCCCCAGGCATCGACAGACTGTCTGCACAACAGGAGGGAGCACCGGATGGTCCTATAAGGGAGGTTTTCATGGGTCAGCACACATTGTTTTTGCTCACATTTCATGAGCTAGAACTCAGTCATTTGGCCACACTTCACTGCAACGGGGTCTGAGCAACATTCTAGCTGTGTTCCCAGCGAAGAAGGAATGGATTTTTGTGAACACTGCCACTCCATCCTTGAGTATTTCCTAACTCATTATGACTGGGTGGAGCTGCTCCTTTGGGGTTGAACCACTACGCTTGGAAGCCAATCCTTTTATAACCCATATTGAAGGTAGAGTACAATCATGGTTTTTTACACATTTTTCTGCGTTAGAACGTGTATTAGTTTCCTATTGCTTCTGTAACAGATTACCACACACTTGATGGATTAAAACAACATAAATTCATTTTCTTACAGTTCTAGTGTCAGAGTCCTAAAGTGGGTCTTACTGTGTTAAAATCAAGGTATCAATAGGGCTATGCTCCTTTCTGGAGGCTCCAGGGGGCAGGGGTCTGTTTCCTTGCCTTTTCCAGTGTGAGGGGTTTCCTGCACTCCTTGGCTCACAGACCCTTCCATCTTCAAAGCCAGCCATCACAGTCTCCTTCTCTGCTTCTGACCCTTGTTCCTCCCTCTTATAAGGACCTTTGTGATTACATGGGGCCTACCTGGACAATCTGGGATAAATTCCTCATCTCAAGATCTTTGACTTAATCACATGTGCAGAGTCCCCTTTGCCATGTAAGGTAACATATTCACAGGGCCCCCAGGGATTAGACCATAGACATCTTGGAGGGCCATTATTTTGACCAGCACACACTGTTAAGCTTTGTAAGGACTGCCTCCAGTGTTTGTTGCTATGTGGCCTTAGAAATAGGCACTGTACCTGGGACACCGTAGATGTTCTTCAGTGTGTCAGGTGATAGAACGGGTAGGGTTACAGCCTCCCAAAGTGAGCCCCAGGCTGTGGTAAACATGCCCATTTCTCTCTCCCCACGAGGCCCAGGCTGGCTCATGGCCAGCAGCCCATTTGTCATGGTTCCTACTTACCCATACGATGTGGTTGATAGAGAATTCATAGGGCCTATGGCCTTCATGTTCCAAGGCAAATTTTTAAAAATCAACCTTTTTGGGGCACCTGGGAGGCTCAGTCAGTTAAGCGTCTGACTTCAGCTCAGGTCATGATCTCAGGGTCCTGGGATCAAGCCCCATGTCAAGCCCCATGTCGGGCTCCATGCTCAGCAGGGTTCCTCTCTCTGCCTGTCCCCCTATTTGTGCTAATAAATAAATAATATAAAAATCAACCTTATTGAGGTATAATTTACATATGATTAATTCATCCATCTTAAGTGTTCATTGAGTTTTGACTAACATGTACCCCCATGCAACCACCACCATAAGGTGCATGTGTGTTCACGGTTTCTTTTGTTGTTTCAATGTACAGTTCTGAATTTTAAGATCTATATATAGATGTATGTAACCGTCATCACAATCAGGATACTGAATGGTTCCATCACTCTCCAAAATTCTCCTGAGCTCCCCTCAGCCTCCCTCCAACCCCCTCCCTTAACCCTTGGCAATTGCTATTCTGTTATCGGAACTTAGTTTTGTCCAAGGAAAATTTTTTTTAAAGATTTATCTATTTTAGAGAGAGCGCAAGCGTACAATTCAGTGACGTTTAGTACACCCACAGTGTTGTGTAGCTACCATCTCTATCAAGTTCCAAAACACCTTCAGCTTCCCAAAAGAAAACGTTGTACCCATTAGCAGCCATCTCTATGTACCCCCTCACATTCCCACCCCCGCAGACCTAAGCAACCACCAATCTGCTTTCTGGCTCTATGAATTACCTCTTCTGGATGTTCCATAGAGCTGGACCATACTCGACCTTCTGTGCCTGGCTTCTTTGACTTAGCATAACGTAGCATATCAGCATTTCATTCCTTTTCACGGCTGAGTAATATTGCACTGTATGGATATGCCACAATTTGTCTATCCATTGTCTGCTGATGGCCCACAGAATTTGCCTTTTTTTTTTTTTTTTTTAGAATTTGCCTTATTTTTAATTTGAACATCACTAATATTATTTCTACCCCCAGAGCCTAACTCCAATGTCACCCCTTAGGGCCCATGTGCTTAGCCTTTCCATACATATTCTCATGTCATATAACATTTTTATTTATTTATTTATTTATTTATTTATTTATTTATT
This sequence comes from Halichoerus grypus, assembly GCF_964656455.1. Lineage (NCBI taxonomy): Eukaryota > Metazoa > Chordata > Mammalia > Carnivora > Phocidae > Halichoerus > Halichoerus grypus. Next base: position 30,516,824 of record NC_135718.1, read on the forward strand.
TATTTATTTTTAAAGATTTTATTTATTTATTTGAGAGAGAGAGAATGAGAGACAGAGAGCACGAGAGGGAAGAGGGTCAGAGGGAGAAGCAGACTCCCCGCTGAGCAGGGAGCCTGATGCGCGGGACTCGATCCCGGCACTCCAGGATCATGACCTGAGCCGAAGGCAGTCGCCCAACCAACTGAGCCACCCAGGCGCCCCGCCATATAACATTTTTGTAAAGAAGGGATCATCCCCCATTTTACACATTCAGAATCTGAGGCACAGAAGGATGAAGTTTCTGGATCCAGATGGGATTATAAGCCTAGTATCCATCCCACTGCACCCCAGCTGGTATCTCTGAGTGCAAGTAACTGAAAGCAAAGTCCATGTGGAAAGCAAATCCTTGGGGAATATTTCAGTGCAGTGTAGACTAATGCAGAAAACCCTTGAATTCTGTGCCCTTCCACGGGGTGTTCTGAATACCCTCTGTGTGCATCTCTCTCCAGGCAGGCAGCCACCATCATCATCACGTCCTTTCTTGATGCCCTCTCATTACTTTTAATTGCATCTGAGCCTCTCTAGCATCCTGTATTTTGATTCCTAATCTAGGGCGTTTCTCTGCCTCCCACTGGTCCAGCACAGCACTTCCTTTTCTCAGAGCTCCCCAGAGAAGTGCCCCCAGAAAATGGAGTTGGTCTTCTCTAATGAATTCATCTCTATAATGAAGAGTATAATAACCAAGCCCCGGCATATTTACATAGCAATCTTCACACAAAAGCAACATTACAAAGGGAAGATTTCTAAAAGAATGTCATCTCAAAGCTCCATTTCCTATAGTACTAAGAACACTATGGGAATTACCCTGACAAGAAGACAGAACCGACTCCCAGAGATGCTGGGTTAGAGACAATAGCTACACCAGCTCCATTAAGGTTTAAAGTCAATGGAGCATAAAACTGCTTTTCTCTACTTACAGGCAGGCATCATCTTACAGAGAGGAGGGAAAAAAATTACCATTTAACTCTAGTGAAATCCTTAAACCCTCCCCTAATTTTTATTCCCATTGAAATTCTCCATAAGTACCATCAGAATGAAAATGAGAATCGCTCTCTCTGGGGGGAATGGCTTCCAATCCTCATCAGTAAGTGTGTGAAGAGCCCTCCACGGAGACGGAGGAGGAAGGCTGCCAGTTGGGAAAGGATCTGTCACCAAAACCTGCAAAACTAGCTGTGGTGACATACCTCGGGACTTGGGAGCCTCTGGGCTGACTTCAGAAGGCCTCAAAGAAGCGCAAGTCAGGGTAGACAGGAGGCAGAATTCAAGGGTAAATGGAAGGAAGCAATGCCTTCAGGGTCCATTTTACTTAGTGGGCTGCAAGGGGGAACATTTATCATTAATATATTAGCCGTTTCCCTGGGGGAATCGCTGGATTTGAGCCAGGCCTCTGTTAGTAAATCATTGGACCTAATCCCACATTACATTTGTGTAATGCCTGACAAAGCCTGTTCCCATTATCTCATTTGATCCTGAAAACAATCCTCAGAGGGAGGCAGGGCAGGGATTATTTTTCTATTTTACAAGTGAAAACACTTGTAAACTGATTTGCCAGGAGCCACACACCCAGGACGTGGCAGGAATGAGAGACTTCAATCTAGATCTTCGTACAACCTGTTCAGGGTTCTTTTGACTCCACACAGCAGACTGATCAAAATATTCCCAGCCCCACCCAGTCCTCACAACCCTCAGTTTAACCAGCAACCAGGAGCTCACGGGGACGGAGTTTGTGTTCATACCGCCCACACACCTCTGTTCTAATGAAGACATACAGCCCAGACCAGCAAACTCTCTGGGGGAAAAAAAATTCATATCATCTCCCTACACCAAAGACCAAAATTAATCCCAGACGGATTTGAAAAAAACAAAAACGCACAACCACAAGGCATTAAAAAAAACTAAGGAAAATAGAACTGAATATTTAATAACTTTCTGGAGACAAGACTCTAAATTTAGCATTACGTTAGAATTCTCAAGGAAAGGGATTTTGTAGATTTAGCTACATAAAATTTGTTAAGTTTTAGTAGAGGAAAAAAATGACTGTACAGGGCCAACAAAAACCTGAAGAAATAGAGCAAAATGTGAAAGAAAAGGGTTAACTTAACTTCTGGTGTATAGAGGAGTCACGCAAATACATAAGAAAATCTCAAGAGGAAAAATTTACTAGGAAACAGACAATTCACCTAAAAAGGAAGTACAGTTGGTTAACATTTAGAAAAGTGCTCTACCTCACTAAACATCAAAGGTATGAAAACACAAAGGAGATGTCAGTCTCACCTATGAAATCAGAAAAAAAATTTTTTTAAACTATAATACTCAACACAATGATGGGAGAATAAATGTACTCAACTCTTGGAAAGCAGTTTGGTACGTTTATCAGAAACCTTAAAATATCCATATCATTTGACCTAAAATTCCACTCCTGGGAATATGGTCTTAGTAAAGAATCATGAACATGGAAAAAGTTTTACGAAAAGAAATGTTAGTCACACACTTAGAGTGGTGAAATTTGGTAAACAGCAAACGCTAAAGGAATTGTTAAATAATTTATGGAACAGCAACTTGATGGAAACTTCTGTAATCATTATAGGTTTTCAAAGTGCATGCAATAACAAGAACACCATTTATGGTGTAAGAGAAGTGGAAAAGCGTTAACACTGTATGTGTGGTTGTTTGTATGATACACTTTGCTAGAGAAAAGCTGGAAAGGGAAAAAAAAAATTTAAATGTGAACATGTTTGAGTCCTATGATTATGAGAGATTTTTTTTTCCCCACCGTCCTATATTTCTATTTAACTTTTTTTTTAATGAACAAAATCAACTCTTCTTTAGCCCTGCGTGGGGACGCGTCCTTCCCTCCCAGTGTCCGTGGGGACTTGAGGACAACGCAGAGGGGAAGTCTCAGAGACCAGACCCTGTAACGAACCTGCCCCCTTTGCAATGTCCTCTCTGCTCCCCAATTCCCTCCTCCTTTCCCCGCCCCCACCGCGCCGAAGCCGGACCGCCGGCGGAGCCCGCCCCTCCCCCACTACGCCAGGTCCGGGTGACTGCGGGCGCGCGGGGGCGGAGCGGGCGGGCCCCAGCGTTGCTGACACGTGGGGAGCGAGGAAGCGTCGGAGGAGGAGGGGTTGGGTGTGTGGGTGGGTGTGTCCGCGAGTGGGAGAAACCAACCCAGACCACCTCAGAGTCGGCGTTCTCTTGTGCTGCGTACCGGGCCGAGGAAGTACGCAGCTCTCCCCACTCCCGGGATCCCCTCCTAGGTAGGTACCGAGAGCAAACGCCAGAAGGCTCCGGCCGCGGCCCTGCACTGCCCGCGACGACCCGCAACCCGGCCCCTGCTCGCGCGTCCCCCTCCCTTTGCCCGGCGCGGTGGTAGGGCCCGGCGGCGACGTCACCCATTGTTTACAAATCAACCCGAGCCGGTAGGATTCCGGCTCCCGCGGCTGCAGGCGCGGCGCGAGTGCCTGGCGGGCTCCCGCTTCCGCGTCCGCCCCGGGCCCCCGCCCCCGCCCCCGCTTCGGCCTCAGCCCCGCGCCCCGCGCCGCCGCGGCCCACCGAGCCCCGCCGGCCGCCGGGCCGCCAGCGCCGGCCGCAGAGCTCCGGGTGCCCGGGCGGGGGGCCATGCCGTGCCGGAGGGAGGAGGAAGAGGAAGCCGGCGAGGAAGCGGAGGGGGAGGCAGAGGAGGAGGAGGAGGAGGACAGCTTCCTCCTGCTGGAGCAGTCGGTGACGCTGGGCGGCTCGGGCGAGGTGGACCTGCTGGTGGCCCAGATCGGCGAGACGCTGCAGCTGGACGCGGCGCAGGACAGCCCGGCCTCCCCGTGCGCGCCCCCGGGGCCGCCGCTGCAGCCCCCGCGGCCCCCGGCGGCCGTGCGGGCGGACAAGGCCCGGCCCCCGGCGCTGCCGCTGCTTCTGCCGCCGGCGCCGGCCGAGGCGGTGGGCCCGGCGCCCCCGGGGGCTCTGCGCTGCGCCCTCGGGGACCGCGGCCGCGTGCGGGGCCGGGCTGCGCCCTACTTCGTGGCCGAGCTCGCCGCAGGCCCCAGCGCGCTGCCCGGGCCATGCCGGCGAGGTTGGCTGCGGGGCGCCGTTGCCTCCCGCCACCTGCAACAGCGACGATGGCCCCCAGCCGGGACGCGCGCCCGCGACGACGACCCGCACCGGCTCCTGCAGCAGCTGGTGCTCTCGGGGAACCTCATCAAGGAGGCGGTGCGGAGGCTTCAGCGAGCCGTCGCCGCCGTGGCAGCCACGAGCCCCGCGGGCGCCTCTGGGCCCGGAGGCGGCCGCAGCGGACCGGACCCTGTCGCCCTGCAGCCCTCCGGCGCCTTGCACTGACCCGGGGCCCCAGGAGGAGGAAGAGGACGCCGCTGCGCAGACCCAACAGCGTCCTGCCCTCCCCAACCCAGAGCTGAAGCCGCCGTCGCCGTCCTGGGAGCGACCGCCCAGGCTGCGGGGAGACGCGTGGGGAGAGACCTCAAGGCGAGAAGTTACGGGCCCCAGCGAGGCTGTCGGAGAACAAGAGCGTGTGAAATGCACCGGCCAGGGCGCAGACGTGCCGCGTGAGAATTTCGCCGGCCACCTCGGGGCCAAGGACCTGGGATAAACTGGGAGAACTGTGGCAGCTACTTGCATCGACTTGTACCTGACTTAACCCTTGGGGGCGGCGTGTGCTTGGATTGTTTTAAGATTGGGCTCCAAGGGGCGGATATCGCCAGGGCTTTATAACAATACTTGAAAACTAATGATACGCATACATTTTCTTTATTTTCCGGTGGAAGAGCTTAGTGAAAATGGTGCTACAATGGCTGTGCAAAGAAATTCCGGAGGGAAGAAGAATGTAAAAGCTTGTTGGTGGGTGGGTTGCCGTCACCCCCTTCTTGCCACCTAATTGGTGTTTGGTGGCTGTGGGAGATGGAGCTCCTGTTAGTGGGTTAGAGGGAGGTGGAGAACTTTGAAGGTGGGTAGAGTTGGAGTTGAATGTGGACTTTTAACTGACTTGACCTTGCCACCTGTGGGTCAAGGTCACAGTGTGCTGTGCGCAAAAGGCTGTGGGGTTCCTGGGACAGCTAAATTCACCCTTATGTCTTTTCTTTCTCTTGCTCCAAGAAGAGCGCTGTCTGTGCTTGGAGTCTGCTGAGGACACACAGAGGCAGAGAGGGACAAATGGGGAGAGTGATTTTGTTTTTGTTTTTTTTTTCTGTGTTTTCCTCTTCCCAGAACTCCTCCTCCTCCTCTCTCGGGGCCACTCTTGGCCATGCCATGAGCTTTCTCAGAAAGTCATAAACAGTCTCCCTTGTCCTCCCAGCCAGACTTTCTTATTCCACCCTTCCTGGTGTTTGCATGGGATAGATGAGACCCTGGCAGTTTTTCTGCTCTGTTCTGGCCATCTGTGGAGCCGTGGGCCTGAGCCTTTGTGGGTCCTCATCCCTCACAGTTTCCTCCTGTCACCAGCTCTTCTTGTGAGTGACTGAAACCGTGTTTAAAATGTGACTCTCCGAGAGGAGAACCCGCTGGCTTTACCCTTGTGAAACTTGACGGCACTTTAAGTGAAGTGCCACCCCCAAACTTAAGGTAGCTAAACCAATTTTAAAAAACAGATTCAATGGCTTGTTCATCCTCCAGATGTAGCTATTGACGTACACTTCGCACCGGAGTGTCAGAAATTGTCATGGTCCTGATTTATAGGATTTCTTAATTAAAATGTCTGTTGAATAAATTTGGTTTTTGTTTTGGAGCGTGGTCTTGGCTTTTTGGTGGAAAGCGGGGAAAAGAAAAACACATAGGGGATATCTTCGTTATGGAGAGTGTCCTCGGGGGCACCTGGGCAAATGGCTGGAGCCAGCTTTGCTCAGCATCGAACATCGGTAGGGCTGCCGTCCTTCATTGTTTCCGGGTTGATGTTCCGCGAGATCAGCGGATTAAGTCCAGGTTTTTGAAACCTGCTGGATGGGCTTCCATTCCCTTTGTGAAATAAGAACATATTCCAGAAATGTTTTCTAGGCTGGAGGGCAGAGGCCCAGTGACTCGCTGTGGTGTGGAGTGGGGGTGGAGGGAGGTGGTTTTCATCTGGATTTTTGTGTGTGAAGAATGGGGAGGGCACAGGCAAAGCCATCCTGTTTCCTCTGTCGCCACTGACCCAGTGTTGAGCTATGGGCTAGGAAAGGAAAAACAGTTTCACAGCCATGCATTTGGTAGTTGTAAATGGCTTGGTTAGAACATGCAGGGGTTAGGTTAACTGAAGCTTTCCTGTCCTCAGGCCCAACCTCCCCAAGGAACTCTTGAGTCCCTTCCTACTTGGTCCAGCGCAGAGGTCTGCCAGCCAGCTCCTTTAGGTCCTGTCCTGCTTAGCACCTCTTCCTCCCTGTCCTGCCCACCACTCACCCACGCTGGGGCTGCAGGAGAAAGCTGGTACTCAGTGACTGGGTTTGACTCAGCTCTGCGACTCATCAGCTGTGTCATAACGAGCAAGTCACTGCTCTGTGCTTTTTCCTTCTCCTTAATAAAACAATACTACTTACAGGGTAGTTGAGAGGATTAAATGAAGATCTGGATGTCTGAGATAACTTACATGTTCAAAAAATGATATGGCTAATTCTTGGCACCACCACTGTCCCTTCCTCCCAGGGGGCCCATATCTGTCTCCCAAATGTGTACAACTTGCCCTCACTAACTTCAGCCACCATGAGCACAAGCTGTCCCTAGCCTGTTGCTACTGTACCCTACAAGTCTCTCTAACTGCCAGAAGGCTGCTTCCACATAACCTTCTAAACCAGTCTGTCCCTCTGATTTCATCATTCTGGGCACACGTGTGCTAAGTACTATTCTGGGTGCCTTAAATCACTATATCATTTCATTTTGTCATGGTTTTATGGGCCATGAGGTAGGCGCTGTTTTCTCCATTTTATAGATGAGGACACCGAGGCCCAGGAGACTGAGTGATTTGCTGGAAGTTACCACCTTTTAAGTGGACGAGCTGGGATTTGAACCCGGGCAGCACCTGGTTCCGGGATCTGTTCCTCAACCAGACCTTCCGGTGTACTGTACCACCCGTATGAGACTTTCTTGACACCATTTTCTCCCGTGTTGGATTTATTCAGTTTTCTTAAGAGCATCCCACAGACCTTAACACAGTAGCATCACTGTTCTCAAACTTGTCTCGAATGCCAGCCACGAATGTGCAGGGTCCTGGGGGATCTGGGGTGGGGCAGGGTTTGAGACATCCTGGAAGAATTCACAAGCAAATTTGGGGCCAAGGCCTTCCCCTAAGGTAGTAGGAATTGCGTAAGAGAGGCATGGACAACAAACGGTTTTTAGCTGCTGCTCTTGGAACCTCAGTTTGTCTGTAAGATGAGGACATAGGGCCAAGATGGTGCAGTCGCACCCAGTGCCCACATCTGGTGGTTTGCACTACGGCCAGAACAGCGCTCAGGAATGAAGTTAGGGTGGTGTCTTCAGACAAGGAGAGAGGATCTACAGGACCTGAGAAGCAAGGGAGAGAGGGAGAGAGAAGGGATACCTGTTAAGGGCAGGTAGTCTGCTGGCACCTTTCATAAGGTGTTACTTTGCTCTTTATAATGGGGAGAGGTAGGAATTATTGGTGGTAGAGCAGGATCCGAACTCATGGCTCTTAAGCTGATCCCCTGGCCTCCTGCCTGAACCTACCGCACATCTCATGAGCAGCCCCTGTTCCTGATTCAGCCATCTGCAGAGACCGTAGAGAGCCTGGGCCGGGGCCTGGGCAGGGGTCTCTGTGTCGAGGCCATGACCATTTCCAAGGGGTTGCAGCTTGGGAGAGCCCATTCCTAGGACTTGGCCCAGGAGTGACTGGCTGCGCTATCCCTAGCCCTTTGGAGCGGCTGGGCACAGAACCGGGGGTGTGCGAGCCAGCAGAATTGAGGCAACTCTCATCTTCTGAAGGAGCTGGAGCCCAGGTTTCCCTGGTAACATTCTGCGAGTCTTGAGCGCAGAAGGTCCAGAACAATAGGGAAGTGGCCAGCCCAAGCTGGCTGCTGGGGTGGGGGATGGGGCTTGATCAGGAGTTTCATGTGCGAAGTTAGAGGGACAGCAGCCCGGTGCCTCCTAAGTGACTAGAAGCCGGAGAGAGAGCAGGGCTGAAGCTAAGGACTTGGCAGAGCTGAGGCGGGTGCATGGCGCCGGGGAGATGCCGGCGGGTGGGAAGCCGCACTGGCGCACGACGCCTACCCGGTTCGTTCCGACGACCGGCTCATCCCATCTGCGTGGGAGGAAGAAGAGTAAATAATCGGAATGGACGGAAAGTAAGAGTAGAACCAAGGGAGGCTGCAAGGTGGACTGTGCGGCATGGTGGGTGTGCGTGTGTGTCTACACAGGCTCAGTACACACACACACACACACACACACACCTGTAGCTACATTATTTCTGCGTACGTGGTGGGTGTGCGTGTGTGTCTACACAGGCTCAGTACACACACACACACACCTGTAGCTACATTATTTCTGCGTACATGGTGGGTGTGCGTGTGTGTCTACACAGGCTCAGTACACACACACACACACACACACCTGTAGCTACATTATTTCTGCGTACGTGGTGGGTGTGCGTGTGTGTCTACACAGGCTCAGTACACACACACACACACACACACCTGTAGCTACATTATTTCTGCGTACGTGGTGGGTGTGCGTGTGTGTCTACACAGGCTCAGTACACACACACACACACCTGTAGCTACATTATTTCTGCGTACATGGTGGGTGTGCGTGTGTGTCTACACAGGCTCAGTACACACACACACACACACACACACCTGTAGCTACATTATTTCTGCGTACATCCTCTGTGGTTAGGTCCAGGCTATATGGAATCAGAACGTGCTCAGTGACTTTCACTATCTTTTTTGCACCCTGAAGTTAACTCAATTTCCCTCCTCGGCACCATTAAGCGGTGTGTTTTGAATATCTGCCCCGTGAGTTCCTTGCCTCCTTAACCCGGCTGAAGCCAAGTACTATGCCTGGTGCATCTGGAGAAAGGTGATCATGACTCCAGTCCAGGGAAGATTTTTGGGAAAACCTAGGAAATCAATTTTTAACCAAGTTAGGTTGTGGAATCTAATTTAGTAAAAAAGAAACAGGCAAAAGGCAGGCCAAAGGTAACAAGATGATAACCAGCTTGTGATTTTTTTTTTAACCCACCCAAATCAATAAGTCAAACAAACTGCCTGAACAGCCTATCAGTTGGGGGTTGTGAATTTTACCCCCTATGAGTCAGTTAATTGATAAAGGGGAGCAGTTAATAAACTCCTTGATAGCAGATTTAGCTTCCATTCTATTGTGGTGTAAGTTGCAGAGAAGGATTCCCTCACACAAGAACACCGGAAGCATCCACTGCGATCCGGGGCACGTAGGGTGATACACACTGGTTCCAACGGCCAACAGGTCCCCAGCCCACCGTGGCAGGACGGTTTGTGACATAAGGTGCTGTCAGGTGAGACAGCCACCCCTCTGACCCCCCTGAGCCCTGCCATTCAAACATGTCCAGACTGGGCACGCTGTGCCTTCTTGCCTCCTCAGGCCGGCTTGTCCCCTCCAGTGTCTTCCCTTCAGTTTCTCCCTCGGCCCATCCTCCGTGGCAGCTGGGCAAGCACAGGTCTCTCCTGGTTGAGCAGATCCTTCCCTTGGCTCAGTTTTTCCCTTTTAGCTGCTGTCCTTCCTTTTCCATCTTCTCTGAACTTCTAGGAACCACAACTCCTCACCCTAAGCACCCCACTCCCCTGGGCTCTACAAGTCTGTTGAAATCACCCCATTTGTTTGCTCTGCAAATATTTACTAACTGCCAACACCCAGGCAGCGTTACTAAATGCAGCTTTTTGGGACAGCGGCCTCAGTATTTTTACTAGCATGAGCTCGGTGAATCCTCACAACCCTATGAAGCAGGGACTTTATTACTATCGGAATTCACAGATGAGGAACTCGAGGTTAGGTTAGGTGACGTGACCTGCCCAAAGTCACAGGAAGGAGCTTTAAAGGAAAGAGCCAGAATTGGCCACCCAGGCAGTCTGCCTCCAGAACTGACATTTTAGATGCCACAAGGTACTGCATGGAGGCCTATGGCTTTTTTCTTTTTTTTTTTTCTTTTCAAAGCGTGTCTTGTCTTTTCCTCTCTCTTCCCACCAAGGTCCTTATCACCTGGTGCCTGGATGTTACAACAGCCATTCAACTGATCTGGCTGACCATAAATGTTCTCCCCAACCTCAGACCATCCCCCATGCTGAATGGCCTGATAATCTGCCCAACACATCCTCCTCATCTTGTCCTCTGCCATCAAAAAATATCTAATCTCTTTGGGAAAAGAAGACATTCACATATGAGCTCCTGAGATAACCCAAAATGACAGTAAATAAAATGAAGAGTAAGAACAAAATGAACTCCAAGATCACTCCCTGCAAAGAAATTGCATGATTTTTCTCAGTACAAATTAGCAACAGGAGTGGACAGGGTGGGCATGCAGAACTTCAGCTGAGCATTGAATTTGAATTAGAAGGGGATGGTTTTTCTGATGGGAGCATTAAGAGCCGTGGTCCCAGACTGTCCTCCCCTTTTGTCATATTCCCTGCTGCTCCTACTCTACCAGTCCCAATCCTGATCTGCTTTCAAGGTTTGGGATAAAGGGGGTTGCCACCCTTTTGAGATTAAACCTCTTCTAGACTGAATATTCCCTTCCTTTATACTTGCCTTAGCACTTACCTATATGTATGCTCAAGCAACTAATCTTCAGAGGAAACAGGTTTATGCTTTTTTTTAAAGATTTTATTATTTATTTGTTTGTTTGTTTATTTGAGAGAGAACACAAATGGGGGAGCGGCAGACAGAGGGAGAAGCAGACTCACTGCTGAGCAGGGAGCCCGATGAAGGGACTCCATTCCAGGACCCTGGGATCATGACCTGGGCGGAAGGCGGACGCTTAACTCACTGAGCCACCCAGGTGCTCAGGTTTATGCTTTTTAAGAAACAGATCGGAGAAGTCTTTTAAAAGGCAGGATTTTCCACAGAAAATAAAGTAGTGGCCTTCATGCAATAGCTTCCAGGATTGATATTTTATTATTTGAGTGTTTACTATTTGTTTCCCCTACATTATCTAATTGAATACTCACACAATTTTTCAAGGTGGGCTCTATTCCTGCCCCATTTTGCAGATGAGTTCGTTGAGATCACTGAGATTAAGGACCCTGCCCCGAATCCCACGGCCGCCTGTGGGGAGGCAGGGGAGGGCTGCCTGCAGAGCCCGCGCTCTGATCTCTCATGCTTTCTGGGAAACTGTGAAGGGCAGGTCACTTGTTCTCCCTTCAGTTATGGATGGAAGACCAGGACGACGTGCTGCACGGGACAGGTTTTGCCCCTTTGCCTGGACCTGCCTGCATGGTGTTCCAGCGAGTGCACCTCCGAGTGGAAACCTCTCTGGGCTTCCATCGCTAAATGAGGCAATAGCACTAGACCACCTGAGGCTGAGCTCTCCCTGGGCTGACATTCTGATTACTGAGCATTGGTGGAAGAGGGGGGCAGCTAATTGAGTGAGTTAGTAATTTGGTTGCCAGGGTAACTCTTTCCTGATTGGAAGGAAGGGATCACAGGGTTCAACACAGACTTTGCTGGATAGGAAAGTGGTGTCTGATCTTCGTTCCATGTCTCTGCTTATGAGCTGAAAAAGGAAGGGTGAAAATTGAATCCAAATATTGTAGCATTTGGGCCTAATTTAGAACGGAATCTTGGGGTGGCAGACTCTGCAGTCCTCCGTGAGGCGTGCCATTCTTTTCCTCACAGTGCTTGTTATTTGCCACTTTCTGTGTTTTAATTTATTTTGTTTATTTTTTCATTGACTTTAGAGCTTGGTCTTTTATTCCATTTTCTGTGCCAGCTAGCTGTCTTCATAGGATGCTGAACATTTTGTAAGAAAATGGTTGTGGCATAGCTGGCTTTCTCTAGTTCAGCCTAGGAGTCCGGGGTAGGGTTTTCTGGGTTCCGGGGGCAGGGCCACCAGGTTGGACAACGGCAGGGGTGTCATTCCTGTGTGATGTTGTGCAGTGACCAATATTGGACTGCGTGTGATGGTACGAGGCTACTGGAAAGAGGCCTGAGCCAGGAGCCCGGAGACCTGGGTTCTAGACTCTGATAGGCCTTTGACTTCGTAAGTGACTTCGGTAGGTCACTCTGCCCTGTCCCCTTCTGGGACTATTTTTCCACCTATAAAATGGTCTAATAACTTAAAATCATTTGTGTACACCTTGACTTATTCCGAAAAAGGATTTTGGGGGTGACTAGTAAGAGCTGCAGGATTTTTAAAAAGAGGGACAGTTAGGGTTATAGTGTATTTAAAGTGCCTGATAGTAGGCATTCGTTTTCTCCAGTCTTCCTTTTTAAGGAGGGAGTAGTACAGCGTGAGCCCCATGATTGAGTCTAGCCTTAATCATCACAAGAAGCCAGCACAGGTTGTGCAGGGGCATCGAATCATGGCCAGTTTAGCCCTGGACTGCTCCTAAGCCTTTGACCTCCAGGAAACCCCATCCCCACTTAAGTAGTGGGGCTGAGGACCTCAGGGCTCCTCCAGTGCCAGGGGCAGCCAGCACGTGACCACTTCCCTCCTGCTCAGTGCCCAGAGGTGGCAGCCACGTGCACCCTTGGAGCCCCCCCGTCTCCCTTCCTCAGTCTGTGTAGGAGCCTCCATAATCAGCCTTCCCTTGCTGAGCGGCACTGGACAAGCCTCCCCCAGCCCTTCTTGGACAGCTTGTGGGAACTAGCTGGCTCGGTGTGCTCTGGAGGTACTTCTCACAGGCCATCAGGGGCTGTGAGTGTATTTGAGAGAATGGGGAGGTACAGACACCAGGCAGGGAGTCCGAAAGGGTGTTAGAAAATCAGGACTCTATCATAGCAGTCAACCCAGAAAGCATTGTTGGGACCATGGCATGCTCTTCTTCCATGAGAAACTGAGGACCCAGTCGTTTGGCTACCAAGAGGCAGTCCTGGGAAGGAAGGAAGTAGGGACTAGAGACTGTTCATCTCCAGTACATGCCAGTCACCATGAACCTTTTCCTCATCTCAGTTCTCGTCTGTTTTATGGAGGAGGAAACCAAAGCCCACAGAGGTTGAGCAACTTGTCTAAGGACCCCATGTAATAAGCAGCCTTGAACCCTGGATAGTCTGTCGCCTAGTGTGGCTCCTTTCGGGAGGGAACAGACTGAAGTAACTCAGAAAGGGAGGGACAGACGGGCTGTTAGGTCACCGCTTAGGGAGAGAATGGTAGCAAACATGCCAAGGGCAAAGAGAGGAGTCCTTTCAGACTCCGCCAGCCAGCTTTCCCACAGTGGGTTTGTAGCCTGATCAGCCCCTACACAAGAGCTGCCCCAGCCTTAAGGACTGCCTTGTGAAACAAGTCCACTTAATGACCACAGTAGAAAGGAAAAAAAAAAGTGATGAGCCTCCCAGTCCGCGGTGATGGGCTGATCTGATGTCCTCTGCAATACACGCAGAGGCAGCTTCATAAAACAGCTCCATCACGGACTAGTAATCCAAAAGGCTCTAAGGTTTTAGTGAATGGGATTGGTCCAAAACCTGACCTCACTTTCATTTAATTTCATGCCAGCACCAATACACACCCAGCCACGCAGACCCTGCTTAACTAGGGAGCTGCTCAGACACAAAGGCGCTCTAATTACCATCCACAAGCCAGGCTGACAAGGATTTCAAGTGTTTTTAGGTTTATGGATTAGAGAAATGTGTTCTGTGCATCTTTCCGACCGGAGGCAAGAGTAAGATAAAATCAACCAACCAACCAAACAAAAAACCCCAACAAAACCCCCAATGCATTTATTAAAAACAAGTATTTCAGTTAAGTTAAAATCCTATAATCAGGATAGCCACAATTCCAGACACTCCGGTGCGAAGTGTAGATACGTCAATAGCCACATCTGGATGATGAACAAGCCATTGAATCTTTTAAAACTAAAATACCAACAAAACGGTTTTCGATCCCTCGGAGTAAGTGAACAGTATGTTAAAAACACTTCACCACGCTTCACAATGGCAAAGCCGGCAGCTTCTCCGTTTGGAGGGTCACATTTTCTACTCGGTTTCCTTCACTTACAAAGGCGAGCTGGCATGGCTGGGGGAGGGGCAGAGGGAGGACATCAACTCCGTCTATCCAGGGAATTGCAGCTGTTATTGCAAATGGCCCCGGAGAGTCCATTATAAGCTGCTGTGCGAGGCTGTGTCCCCGGAGTGCCCGTCACGTGGCGTCTTCCCAGCCCCCAGCCGGGGCCCCAAGGAGCGCCAGCGCCACCCGCTAGGAGTAGGACTGCAGAGCCGAGCAGGAGTGCCGGGCCCCGAGGCTAAGACTCTGGGCAGTGTCTATGAAAGCCCCGGGCGCGGCCGCCGGCGGAAGGCACCGGCGCCCGGCACGTCCCCGCCTCCCCACACCCGCGGTGGCCGCGGTGCGCGTGTCCTTAGGAGACTCCAGCACTTGCAACACACCGAGCACTTCTCCCGAGTACAGGCAGAACCCGGCAACTGTTCTGCTCTCCTGGAGCCCCGGAACCCTGCGGGCGCTGAGGAATCAGAGACCTTGAACCCGAGGAGGAGGGGGCCGGCTGTGGAAATATTTTAGAGAGGAAGGAGGGTTCGCTCCGGGGCTCACCTTACCCTTGCCGCCGCAGCGCCCGCCCCCGCCTCCCCTCCCCAGCGCGCGCGGGACCCTCCCCCGCCCCTCCGAGAACCGCAGCCAGTTGCAACGCGGAGGCAGAGCGAACGTTACTCCTATTCAACTCCCCAAAAGGTCCTTTCATGGCACCGCGTGTTTTGTATTAAGAACCAGCACCCACAAGACACGAGATGGGTTTTTTTCAAGAGTCGTAAATGTTCAAGTCTGGCAGTTTGAGGTTCTCCCTGAAATGATGGCCTGTCTACTCATGTTCCCCTCCCCCAAAGTGGATCAGGAACCAGCCCTGAAAAGGTAAAGCAAGTAACTGGGATCATCCTCGTCCTTTGGGCGCTCCGCGATCCTGGGACGCGTGGAGTGTGGCCACATGGTCGCCGGGCTGGAGGGCCCCGAGAGAAGACGTGGAACCGCACGCTACACCGCTGGGGCTGCTCACGCCAAATAAGGAGTAGTACTGAATGTGAGCTTGGGGTGCGTTCTGTAATCTGCCTCAAATAGGGCCAAGTTCTTCTGTTTTTCAAACGCATCGGGGCCCTCCATTAGTTCCCCGCGAAAATATTCGCGGTTTTTCCATTCCTCGTCTGCATTAGCTTATTTTCCCACTTCCAAAAACGCGAGTTCACCAGTCTGAGTAGAGATGCAGCCCTCAGGGGAATCCCATGCCCTCCGGGCAGAGGCTGGCGCTGTGGCCACTCCCGGGGTGTTAGCTGCCGGGGACAAGAACGCCGTCGCCAGTTCTTAGCTGCGCCCTCCTCCCGGACGCTCCGGGGTCGCTGCAGGCCGCGCGAGGGCTGCGGGGCGAAGGGGGCTCATGCACTGGGGCCGACAGAGGCCCGGTGAGCGGGCGTTGGGGAAGCTTTGCGTGTAACTGCAGCCGTCTCGAATGAAGCCTCCGCACCGCCTCCTTGATGAGGTTCCCCGAGAGCACCAGCTGCTGCAGGAGCCGGTGCGGGTCGTCGTCGCCGGTGCGGGATTCGGGCTGGGGCCCGCGTCGCTGTTGCAGGCGGCGGGAGGCGGCGGCGCCCCGCAGCCAACCTCGCCGGCACGGGCCCGACAGCGGCTGCGGGGCGCCCCGCTTGTCCGCTCCCGAAGGCCCGTCAAAGCCGGGCTGAGGGGCCAGTGGG
The DNA here is from genome assembly GCF_964656455.1 of Halichoerus grypus. Lineage (NCBI taxonomy): Eukaryota > Metazoa > Chordata > Mammalia > Carnivora > Phocidae > Halichoerus > Halichoerus grypus. The sequence goes on from NC_135718.1 coordinate 30,532,661, forward strand.
GACAGCGCGCTGGGGCCTGCGGCGAGCTCGGCCACGAAGTAGGGCGCAGCCCGGCCCCGCACGCGGCCGCGGTCCCCGAGGGCGCAGCGCAGAGCCCCCGGGGGCGCCGGGCCCACCGCCTCGGCCGGCGCCGGCGGCAGAAGCAGCGGCAGCGCCGGGGGCCGGGCCTTGTCCGCCCGCACGGCCGCCGGGGGCGGCGGGGGCTGCAGCGGCGGCCCCGGGGGCGCGCACGGGGAGGCCGGGCTGTCCTGCGCCGCGTCCAGCTGCAGCGTCTCGCCGATCTGGGCCACCAGCAGGTCCACCTCGCCCGAGCCGCCCAGCGTCACCGACTGCTCCAGCAGGAGGAAGCTGTCCTCCTCCTCCTCCTCTGCCTCCCCCTCCGCTTCCTCGCCGGCTTCCTCTTCCTCCTCCCTCCGGCACGGCATGGCCCCCCGCCCGGGCACCCGGAGCTCTGCGGCCGGCGCTGGCGGCTCGGCGGCCGGCGGGGCTCGGTGGGCCGCGGCGGCGCGGGGCGCGGGGCGCGGGGCTGAGGCCGAAGCGGGGGCGGGGGCGGGGGCCCGGGGCCCGGGGCGGACGCGGAAGCGGGAGCCCGCCAGGCACTCGCGCCGCGCGCCTGCAGCCGCGGGAGCCGGAATCCTACCGGCTCGGGTTGATTTGTAAACAATGGGTGACGTCGCCGCCGGGCCCTACCACCGCGCCGGGCAAGGGGTGCGCCGAACCGTTGGGGGGCGGGGCGCCCGCTGGGCCCCAGTGCAGGGTGAAGCCTAGCTGGTTCTGAGCTCCCCAACCCGAAGTGGTGGGTGCAGGAGGGCGCTGGGGTGCGGATACTCGCTCTGTCAGCCGGGCGTGGTTGGCAGTTCCCGAAAATGAACACCGGCGTGGATTTAGTTGGTTTCTTCCACACACAAGCACAGACACTTACACCCACACACTCCCCTCCTCTAGGCGCGTCAATTCGTCTGGTTTTGGCATTTGCGCTTTAGAGGTCCGGGTGCCAGCGTCTGGGAAGTGATGACCCGGCGAGTGAGGCGAGGAAGGAGATCTCAGGCTAGGGAACTGTCTGGAGATTAGGGAAACGAGGCTGACACGGATGAAAAGGAAGACCGGGGACCTTGTGGTTCGATGGGGGTGGGGGCGGGGGAGCGGTGGCAGAGTAAGAATTGGCGAAGAAAGGCCAGATGAGTGTTTCTTGACCGGGAGCATGGGTATATGCGGGCCTGGCCTGGGGCTGGCCGTCCTGGAGAGGAGGAGGTCTTTTGTCTTGGGCGGGGGTGTGAGCTGAGCTAGAAAGTTCTTTTTTTTTTTTTTTTTAAGATTTTATTTATTTATTTCACAGAGAGATAGCACAAGTAGGCAGAGAGGCAGGCGGAGGGAGAGGGAGAAGCAGGCTCTCCGCCGAGTAGGGAGCCCGATGTGGGACTCGATCCCAGGACCCTGGGATCATGACCTGAGCGGAAGGCAGCCGCTTAACCGACTGAGCCACCCAGGCGCCCCTGAGCTAGAAAGTTATTTTAAGAATGCCTCAGCTCAGCAGGGGAGTATCCTCTTGGAGGGGGAGGCAGGGGAGGAATATGAGCTATGTGGGTGATAATGGAGATATGGATCATTTTAACCCTTCAAGATATCATGGTTGGCTTAATGATTAACCAAGACTTCATTTTTTAAAAGGAGGAGGGATGGAAAAATGATCCTTTACTGTCTTGTTGCCTGGAGGTATTAGACCTTTATTCAAAATCCCAAATCCCTCAGGCCTAACTTCCAAACTCTACACTTGTAGGTAGACTTTTGGTGGCCCTGTCCTTATGAGCCAACCAGGGGAGGTACATTTTTTTTTTTTTTTAAGATTTTATTTATTTATTTGACAGAGAGAGACACAGCGAGAGAGGGAACACAAGCAGGGGGAGTGGGAGAGGGAGAAGCTGGCTTCCCGCGGAGCAGGGAGCCCGATGCGGGGCTGGATCCCAGAACTCTGGGATCATGACCTGAGCCGAAGGCAGACGCTTAACGACTGAGCCACCTAGGCGCCCCCCAGGGGAGGTACATGATCAGGGTGAGAGAAATATTCAAAACCGGATTATGGTGATGGTTGAATAACTTAGTTAATTTACTAAAAATCATTGAACGTTCTCTTAAAATGAGTGAATTTCATATGTAAATTATGTCAATAAAGCTATTTTAAAAATCAGCCACAATGCATGTACACACCAATATAGAAGCCGGGCGGTAGTATTTAGAACACAGAGCAGGACAGCAGTCTAATTCAGAAAGGGAGAGCCAGAGGAACTCTGGGGTCCAGATAAAGAGACTCTGGGGTCTTGGTGGCCAGTTCTAAGATGGGTAATTACAGGAGCAAACCTTCAAAGAGGGATGGGATGGAGGGAATAGGTGGGTAGTTGTTTAAAAAGAGTTGGGGTTATTCTTTCCAAGTGTGGAGAGAAGAATGTGGGGATAAAGGAAGAGGCAGTTTGAAGAAAGCCAGTGAATTTTTAAATCTTGGAAATGTGGACTTCTACAGGATGTCATAAAATTCATCACTTCTTTTTAGCAGGCGCCTAAGGATTTTCTCCCTATATAATCCTAACATCTACAAATAAAGATAGTCTTACTTCTTTCTTTCTAGTCTGGATGCCTTATCTTTCTTGCCTAGTTGTCCAGCTAGAACCTCTAAAACAATGTGGAGTAGAAATGGTGAGGGCAGACATCCATGTCTTGTTCCTGATCTTAGGGAAAAGCATTCAGTCTTTCATTATCAAGTATGATGTTGTCTCTGTGTTTTTATAAAAAGATGGCTTCATCAGGTTGAGGACATTCCCTTCTATTTCTGGTTTGTTGAGCATTTAAAAAAAAAAAAAGATTTGAGAGAGAGAGAATGAACGAGCAGGGAGGACGGGCAGAGGGAGAGAGAGAGAGAAGTAGACTCCCTGCTGAACAGGGAGCTTGATGTGGAGCTCGATCCCCGGACCTGGAGATCATGAACTGAGCTGAAGGCAGATGCTTAACTGACTGAGCCACCTAGGTGCCCCTGTTGAGCATTTTTTATCTTGAAAGGGCCATCCCCTCATTTTAAATCATTATTCATTTGAAAGTATGGTCAAGACAGACATTTATTAGTACAATATTCTGAACCTAATTATTTAAAAATCTAAATGCAAATAATTAGTAGCAGCTTACAAGCTGTGTTTTTATTCTTTGGTTCAAAATTTGTAAGCCTCATACATCATTTTGGACATGAAAAATAGTACAACCACTTTGGGAAGAGGTCTGGCAGTTTCTTACAAAGCTGAACATACACTTACCCTATGAAAGAATTTCAATCCTAGGCATTTACCTAAGAGAAATAAAAGCTTAGGTTCACATTGTGGCCTATTGCCAATGATGAGCATAGCAGCTTTATTCATAAAAGCTGGAAACAGCATAAAAACAGCAGCTCAAGTGTTTATCAGCAGGTGAATGGGTAAATGATGGCACAGTCACATGATGATGGTGGCAGAATCCTCTTCAGCAACCAAAAGGACTGGAGTATTGCTACATGCAGTAACATGGATGCATCTCAAAAACAGTATGCTGAGTGAAAAGGAGGAGCACATACTGTATGATTCTGTTTATATGAAGTTCCAGAACAGGCAAAATTAATTTTTGGTGGGAAAAAAATCAGAAGACAGATTGCCTTTGGAGAGGGTGTGGTGGGGACAAGGACTGAACTGGAAGAAGCCTGATGGTTGGGTTTCACAGGCATATGCATGTGTTAAAACTCACTGAACCATACACTTAGAATTCATTGGTGTAAATTTTACCTGCAAAGAAAAAACCAAACAAATACTAGAATTCTAGTTAATAGACGGGCTGATGAGTGTAGGGGTGAAGTGTACTGATGTTTGCGATTTATTCTCAAGTGTACACAAACACGAGATGGATTAATATATGGTTAGAAGGATGGTTAAGACAGGAGACAGGTAGATATACGGTAAAGCATGAATAGTGAAATGTGACATTAGTTACCATATGACCCAGCAATTCCACTCCTTAGATATGTACCTGAGAGAATTGGAAACCTATGTCCACACGAAAAATTGCACAGAAATGTTTGTGGCATTATTTGTAATAGCCAAAAAGTAGAACAACCCAAATGTTCATTAGCTGATGAATGGAAGAACAAAATGTTGTCTATTCATACAATGGATTGTCATTCGCCATAAAAAGGAATGAAGTACTGTTCTATGCTGCAACATGAATGAACGCTGAAGACCTATGCTAAATGAAAGAAACGAAAACACAAAAGACCACATCTTGTATGATCCTATTTGTATGAAATGTCCAGAAAAGACAAATCCGTAGAGACAGAAGGTAGATTAATGGTTGGCAGGGGATGGGAGGAGAAGGGAATTAGGACTAACTGCTAATGCGTAGGGGGTTTCTTTTGGGGTGATGAAAATGTCTTGGAATTAGTGGTGATGTTTGTACAATGTAGTGAATATACTAAAAGCCACAAGTGGACACTTCAAAAGTATATGTCAGTTCTTTAAATGCTAAAAAATATTAATGGTAGAATATAGGTGCTGGGTAATAGGGTAGTTCATGGTCAAATTCTTTCAATTCTGTTGATGGAAAATGTTTAGAATCAAGTGCTAGAAAAAAATAAGCCACACAAAAGAGCTGATTAATTTTACGACTTTCCTTTAGACCTGCCCAGGGCCTGGGGGGCTCAGGGCAGGCCACTGGGAAGGAAGGGAGCAAGGAGACACCCGGCTGGCGGGTTGCCTGCCACCCGGCATGGGAACTGTGTACACTCATTCTCCAGTGCAGAAAGGATGTAGGCAGTCTGCTGCAGGTTGATTAAGTTCTTGCGCCCACTGTGCAGGATTTCAAACTGTACGGCAGGAATGAGGCTTGACACTGTTTTCCGAGGCCAGCAACATCCCAGAGTGCTGAGCGATGGGCCTCTGCCTCAGCAAGGCAGACACAGGATCACCTCTTTACCAGTCCCTTCATTGCTGCCCAGCGCCCAGACCCGGAGGCTCTAGGAGCTGAGTTGGTTGGGGAGGAGGGATTTGTACACAGAGAATTTAAGAGATTAGGGGATTCACACTGAGATGCAAAGAGGTGCTAATGAGATATTAAACACCTCTCAGTAGAGTAGCAGCTGAGGAAGCTGGAAACGGAGAAATCAGAAGTTGAAAATGTCTTGAGGCTGCTGATAGGACGGGAAAGATAACTGGCCACTGGTTAAATGGGGTGCTAGGAAGAGTGGGGTCTGTAACTTGGTGGTTAAACTGGATAAGCGGCTTCGGGTTAACACTGATTCAGGAGTGTGAAATATTTTGCCATTTATAAAAGTAGAAAGGACTCAAGATGGGATGAGGTTGAGAGGGACAGAAGGGCAGGTGGAGACTTGAGTAGTGCACTGAGTTAAATGGGATTCCCTCCAAATTCCTGTTTGCCAGGAACCTATAAATGGGACCTTATTTGGAAAGAGGGTCTTTGCAGATGTAATCAAGTTAAGATGAGGTTAGACTGGATTAGGGTAGATTCTAATGCAGTGGCTGGCATCCTTATAAAAGAGGGAAATTTGGACACAGAGACTCATAGGAAGAATGCTGTGTGTCTGCCGAGGCAGAGGTTGGAGAGATGCTGCCACAAGCCAGGGAATGGTAAGGATTGTCAGCAATCACTAGAAGCTTACAGGGAGCATGGAGCAGCTTCTCCCCCTGAGTCCCCAAGAAGGAACCAACCCTACTAACTGATACCTTGATATTCAACTTTTGGCCTCCAAAACTGTGAGAGAATCAATTTCTATTGTTTTAAGACACCACGTTTTAGGAAATTTGTTAGAGCAGTGCTAGGGAACTGGAGCAAGTAATTTCAAGAGATTGTGTAACATGTGTAAGCCACGGAGAAATTTACTGAGGTTCTGGGGAAGTTCTGAGGCTCAATGGAAAAATGGAAGGGCTGAGGGCCTCTCTGCTAGCTGTTGGGTTATGCTAGGCTCAGGGACATCTACCATTGGAACAGGAATAAAGAATGAAGAGATAGAAACACAAGGACCCAGTAAACCCTTACTGTGTGTTTGTCATAGGTAAACAGTGGCTCTATCAGGAGCACATCTCCACAGGGACTATCAGGTTGACCCCATAAAGGCTGATGCAGTTAGCATTCCCATTTCTGGAACTGCAGAAAAGATTGTGCTGCCCTTGCCAAATGGATGACAGCAGGAAGGAAAAAGTAGGTGTCAAGCTAGACAGTCTTAGATCTGCAGAATTTTTGTGCCTGTCTGGACGCCTGGGACAGCAGTGGAATCCACAGAATTGGAAGTCAGGAGACACAAAATCAGGTAGCATAATTCAGTATTTTCAAAAAAAGATTCTAGTTTTATTTATTTGGATAGGTAATGCAGTCACATGGTTCAAAGTTCTAAAGGTCAAAATGAGCCAAGTGAAGAGTCCTGCCCCCATCCCTGTCTCCAGCCACCCAGTTTCCCTCCCTGGAGGCAAATTACACAATCATTTATTCTTTTCAAAGATCTATCTCTATCTATCTATCTATCATCTATCTATCTATCTATCATTTATCTATTATCTATCTATCATCTATCATCTATCTATCTATCTATCATCTATCTATCTATCTATCTATCTATCATCTATCATCTATCATCTATTATCTATCTATCATCTATCTATCTATCTATCTATCTATCTATCTATCTATTATCTATCTATCATCTATCTACCTATCTTTGTATTCTGCCTCCTTTGTTAAACAGAAGCTGTAACAGAAGCTGCTGTTTGCTTCCCAGGTACCATTCTCCCCTTCAAGGAACCCCACATCTGGTGCATAAGCACCAGAACCCCAGTATCACAATTTTCAGCTTCTCTGGCAGCTAGATGGGGCCATGTGATTAAGTTCTGGCCACTGAGATATGTCAGAAGTCTCCCTAGTAAGAAGGGGGCCAAACCTTTCTTTTTTCCTTTCATCTTGTTGCCTGGAATGTGGATGTGATAGTTAGAGCTCCAGCAGCCATCTTGAACTATGCAAGAGCAGTGCATTTGAAGGAATCTCAAACAATGTCTCAAGACACACAGGCAGGGCGCCTGGGTGGCTCAGTTGGTTAGGCGACTGCCTTCGGCTCAGGTCATGATCCTGGAGTCCCTGGATCGAGTCCCGCATCGGGTTCCCTGCTCGGCGGGGAGCCTGCTTCTCCCTCTGACCCTCCCCCCTCTCATGTGCTCTCTCTCTCTCATTCTCTCTGTCTCAAATAAATAAATAAAATCTTTAAAAAAAAAAAAAAAAAGACACACAGGCAGTCCTAGACTGCCTACTTCTGGATCTCTTTTATGTGAGGAAGAAATAACATTTTCCCTTGTTGATGCCTCCCAGAAACTTTTTAAAGATAATGCTACTATAATCAGAAAATCTGCAGGGGGCGCCTGGGTGGCTCAGTCAGTTAAGCCTCCAACTCTTGATTTAGGCTCAGGTCATGATCTCAGGGTTGTCAGATGGAGCCCTCGGTTGGGCTCCACGCCAGGTGGAGCCTGCTTAAGATTCTCTCTCTCCCTCTGCCCCTCTCCCACTGCTCACCATCTCCAAAACAACAACAACAACAACAACAACAAGAAAATATGCAGAGGTGGTTTGGAGAGCAATTCCAGTCAGGCAGACCTATGAGAAGTACTCAGATCAGGAGCCGAAACAGATCATAATAGCAGCTACCGCATACTGATTATTCTTTTTAACAGTTTTATTGAGATCTAATTTATATACCATAAAATTCACCCATTTCAATTGTATAGTTCAACATCTTTTAGTATATTTCCAGAGTTGTGCAGCCATCACCATAATCTAACTTAAGAACATTTGTATCACCCCCCAAAAGAAACTTCATACCTATTAGCTATACCGAAAAGTGCTTTACAGATATTATTTCCTTCAGTCTTCCAATAACCTCTGAGTTTGGTTTTATTTTATTATTATTATTATTTTTTTTTATGTAGAAGTCTCTCTTTTTTTTTTAAGATTTTATTTATTTATTTGACAGAGAGAGACACACTGGGAGAAGGAACACAAGCAGGGGGAGAGGGAGAGGGAGAAGCAGGCCTCCCACTGAGCGGAGAGCCTGATGAGGGGTCCGATCCCAGGACCCTGGGATCATGACCTGAGCCGAAGGTAGACGCTTAACAACTGAGTCACCCAGGCGCCCCTGAGTTTGGTTTTATCCTCTTTATGGATAAGAAAACCAAGGCCCACAGATAAGAAAACTTGCCCGGGATCATATAGACTACCAGTGCCAGAATCAGTATTCAAACTCAGTTCTGGATAATGCCCAAACTGCCCTTCTCAGGCCACTATCCACATGCTGTTATCCAGGCTCTTCAATCTGGTCTTTTAACTCTGCCTTCTTATTCCCCAAGGTCTTCAGTGCCTATGCCAGTAGTCATGCCCTATTTCTGGTTCCATTGCCGACGTCCTTCATGTTTCTATGGCATGCAACTTGTGTCTGGACCTTAGCCTCTTTCCCTTTAATCCACTCTTCTGGTAGATCAACTTCCTAATGCCCAACCCTGCTCAGGTTACCCACCACGCCCACTCTGAATATGTCCCCATTGGCTCCCTAGTAAAACCCTCAGCTCCTTAACACGGTATCCAGAACTCTCAGAGACCTGGCCCTGACCCAACCTTCTCTTGTCCTCCACCCCCACAGAAGCCCGTTGCTACTGTCAGACTGGGCCCTTGACAACTTCCAAACACTCCTTATATGTTCCTGTCTCCCATGTTTGGTCCCGTTCTTTGTGCAGAGAATGCCTTCTCCCAAATCCCCGACCATCTAAGTCTTACTCAGTCCATGAAGCTTCTTCATGAAGCTGTCTCTGCTCTCCTCAGTAGGTGGTGGGTCCTCTGCCTTCTACTCTCCCATCCCATTCAGTTCCCTCAATGGGGCTCGCATAGCATTCCTCATTTCAGTAGTTACTTGGGCTGGTCTACACTTGATCTTAACCAAAAGGCCGAGAAGCAATTACTTGGGCTGGTCTAGACTGCAAGACCCTTGAGTCTAGAGGTTAGAGTCCTCTGATTGGCGAGGCCTGAGTTCTTTGCCCACCTCTATAACCAGAGATAGGGTCAGTGATAGCCAAAACTCATGGACTGACATAGGGAAGCAGAGGACCCCTTAAGAGATGCTGGGTACATCAAAACAAAAACCTACATCCAGTATTGGCAGGGTGTAGTTTTTCCATAAGGCCCCAGTAACCTCATTGTTTCATTTATTACTTCCTTGATTTAACTGATTCATTTGATCCTTTATTCATTCAACACATAGTTGGATAAGCAAAACTAAATATAGTCCTTAACTCACAGAGCTTACAGTCTAGTGGGGTAAGCCAAAACTAATCAAACAATCTATAAACAAATCTAGAAATGCAGCAATGGTAATCTGAGCCACAACTGAGTCCCCAGAAGGTTTCATGTTTCCTAATCCAAATGACTGTGTGAAGTTATTTTAACTGGGTGACAAGCCTTTTATTTCACAATTGGAAGTGGTCCTCTACATTCACATGTTCCAAAAGAAGTACCCTTGGGTTTAATTCACACTGAAGTGTGAATGAATGAATGAATGAATGAGCAAGGCAATTCTCTCTTCCTACATCCTTGAAAGAAGATGGATCATTTGGGTGGGGATGACTGCACAGGCCTACAGGGAGCTGAAGGACAATTCCCTTTACTTTCTGATTTTGAATGGGTGAATCTTGGAAGCTGACTGTGAAGGCTCCTGTCTAGAGAACAAATAGGTAGGGGAAGGCTTGGAGCCTTGTCTGACCTTCACCCTGCCTCCTAATAGCCATATAGACTTTATGTGCAAAATTTCTCTCCATACAAAAACAATCTCCATGAGAATGGGTTATAGTGGCAGAAAAAAGGATCCATCCAGGCCTCAGCTCACATGACTGTGGAGATAAGACCCCACACAGTGAGTTCATGATGTACCTGCCCATTCCTGAACATCACATATATGTTACTGCTTTGAAATTTACCATCAGCACCTGGGGCCTCCTGACCTGAGGTCTGGGTGTTTTTGATTAGAGGGCCAGACAGATTCCAATCCAAAATGATTTGGCCAGTGTTCAGGACTTTCAACTCACCCTGCAAGACTCAGGACCCCCTCAGGCCTCCCTCAGCTCCAGCCCCTGTGCCAGGCCTGGCTGCTTGCTGTACTTTCAGGCTTTCAGAGAGTGTGTTCCTTGCCTCTCTTGAGGCCCAGGCAACCTGGAGCCCTTGCCCCCAAGCACCAGTCTGAGCTTTTGGAGGTAGGATTCACGGCTCAGTGCTCAACGCTGAGCTCAGTGTCTGACAGATGGTGAATCCCAATTACAAATGCTCCGTGACTGAGTGTGCTTCCAGTGTTTCTCTCCGCCAGCCTTTTGCTTGTGACCTGACTATTTCCCAGCTTGTTATCCTGGCTGGGGAAAATGACCTCCAGAGTTCTCCTGCTGGGGTTCCAGCCCTGACCTGGGTCTTTTTTAGCTGCACAGAATGGGTTCCTTTTCTCTCCACCTCATTGAGTTCCCTCCTCCACTCACCCTGTGGCCAGTCTTGAAGGGGATTTCACAGGAAAGCTGAAGGTAGTTTTCTTTTCTTTTTTTGGCATATTGAATAATGTAGGTGTTAGTCCTTGTTGTGTCTGAAGGAGACTGAATGGTTAATCTTTTCCCCAGCCCACAATAAACAGGTGTCCCAGGAAGCAAGAAATTGGGAATGATTTGTAGCACACATTTGTCCTTTAATTTTTTCCCCCTTTGTGGGTAATTCCCCACTGGGAGACCTTTGGTGGGGGATAGGGCTCTCCTCCAGGCAGAAGAGGGGAGGCAGGTGACCACGGTCCAGCCAATCAGATGTTCTCACCCTTGACTCTTCCTCTCCATGGAGTGATGCAGAGACCCAAGGATATGGGAAATCAGTGGAAGGGTGGCTGTGCCGAGTCAAGTGGCACGGTGTGACCTTGGCTGGGTTTTTTGCTCCTCAGCCCCCTTCCTTCCTGCCAGCTCTTCAACCTTCCAACAAATCCGATTTCTGTTCTGTTAGCCAAAGTCTGTTTCCAGTGCTTGCAATCCAGATTGACATAAACCTATTTTATGTCTGGAGGAGGTAGTTTAAATAAACTGGGGAGCATCTGTAAGGTGGAATACTACACAGCAGTTCCAAAGGGTAATGGCAGATCTACGTGTACTGACATAGATCTCCGAGATGCACCTATAAAGATAATATGTACAGGGCGCCTGGGTGGCTCAGTTGGTTAAGCGACTGCCTTCGGCTCAGGTCATGATCCTGGAGTCCCGGGATCGAGTCCCACATCAGGCTCCCTGCTCAGCAGGGAGTCTGCTTCTCCCTCTGACCCTCCTCCCTCTCATGCTCTCTGTCTCTCATTGTCTCTCTCACAAATAAATAAAATCTTAAAAAAAAAAAAAAGATAATATGTACAATATATCACAATTTATCTAAAAATTAAGGGGCGCCTGGTTGGCTCAGTTGGTAGAGCATGTGACTCTTCATCTGGGGGTCATGAATTCGAGCCCCGTGTTGGGCATAGAGATTACTAAAAAAAAGATTAACTGGAAAAAAAGAAAAGGAAAGAAATGCCTCAAGAGAAGGACTTTGCTTTGTTCACAACTATATTTCCAGGCCTAGAACAGTGCATAGTAGGCATTCAATAAATATTTCTTGAATGAATGTACTGTAATAGAAAAAGATTTGGAAGGACACATATTAAACCGAAAATGGTATTTTCTTAGAGGAGGGACTAGAACATAGGGATGGTTGACAAAGGAGATTTTATCTGTATTATTTATTTATTTATTTATTTATTTATTTATTTATTTATTTTTAAAGATTTTATTTATTTATTTGACAGAGAGAGACACAGCGAGAGAGGGAACACAAGCAGGGGGAGTGGGAGAGGGAGAAGCAGGCTTCCCGCTGAGCAGGGAGCCCGATGTGGGACTCGATCCCAGGACCCTGGGATCATGACCTGAGCCGAAGGCAGACGCTTAACGACTGAGCCACCCAGGTGCCCTATCTGTATTATTTAAAAAAAGTTTTTTTACAAGGGAAACATCTTCATGTGTTATTTGTATAATTAAACAATATAAAAAGGTGTTTGAAGCTCGTCGGGGGTAGATAGATGCCCGCACATGACATTTGTGGCAGACTCAAATCCATGCCCTGGATCTTAACCACCCTTTGCAGCCCTGGCCTTCTTCCCTTCTCCATACTTCTGAATTCCTAGGAGTCTTTTCTCTGCTTTAATATTTCGTCCTTGGTAATTCTAATCTGCCTTCCGTTGTATGTGACTTATGTGTGTTCATTTTATCTCCCTGAGGCTGTAACTCCTTGAGGGCTGGGGCCACTTTCCTGTGACCTTTTGTTCAGCCAGACTGTTGGAAACAAGATGACTTTCTGAACTTTTCATGAATACCTGCTGGACGGCCATCCTTATCACTAGGCTGGCAATCAGTACCTCGATGGAGTAAGGATGATTTCAGGGGAGCCAGGACACCCTTGCAGAAACAGGGCAGACTTGCTGGCTGGGGAGTACTTTTTTATTTTATTTTATTTTTTTAAAAGATTTTATTTATTTGACACAGAGAGAGAGATAGCGAGAGAGGGAACACAAGTAGGGGGAGTGGGAGAGGGAGAAGCAGGCTTCCCGCTGAGCAGGGAGCCCGACGCGGGGCTGGATCCCAGGACCCCGGGATCATGACCCGAGCTGAAGGCAGACATTTAACGACTTAGACACCCAGGCGCCCCTGCTCTGAGAATTATTATCCTCATTTTACAGAGGAGGAAAAGGAATCAGAAAGTTAAGTAAGTTGTTGGTCATACAGTTAGAAGTAATGGAGCTAGGATTTGAAAGTAGGCTTACTGCTCTTAATACTGGGCTGCATTTCTCCAAACATTAAGGACTTTGTATAAAAATGTCATCCAAACAGATAAGCCAGAAAATAGTGTTGTATGGTGTTCTACTTGGTTGTAGCAGTACTACTTTAAAGTTTTGAACATTTCTTCTGTGTGAAAGCATCAGTTTAATCCAATTAGTCCGTCAGTTGATGCTGGGTATCGGGGGGCTGGGACAAAAACTTGTTCATACTTTGGAGAAATCCTTTGCAGAATTTGAGCCTTGTATTCCTTGCTTTGTATATATACCAAATATGCAGCCTGGATTTTCCAAGGCGGTCTTGGGTTCAACGAATAATTGCACTGGTAATGTTTGTTGAATTTTGTGTTTCTTTTCATGTATTTGCTCAATAAAGATATTCTGTTAAACATAAAACAGAATAAACATAAAATAAAGCAATTTTATTTTAACACTTTCATCAAATTTTTAATATGAATTCATCAATTGAAATAACCTATTAGAACATCTGATTCAACTTTTATTTTGGATCATATCTGAGGACTTATTTATTCACTTGTTCAAAAACTATTTATTGAAAGGTCACTATGTGCCAGAAGCCATGGGGAGCAAAATAAGATGTCGTCTCTGCCCATGTGTGGTAGGAAGTCTAGTTGGGAACCCTCATATTAAAATAAATAGTCATACAAACAACTATGTAATTTTAAGTTGTATAAGAGCTATGAAGGGCGAGTGCAGAGTGCTCTGTGAAAGCGTAGTAAGCAAACTGATTTATACAGTGGGGACCATGGAAGCTGTCCCAACCAGTGACATTTAAGCTGAGATCTGACCAATAATAAAGGGAAAAATGGGCCTGCCAGAAAAAGCAAGTGCAAAGGCTTGAGGCAGGGAAGAGTTTGTTGAGAAACTGAAACACACGTGGGTAGAGCTTAGTGGAGGAGGAGAATGCTGGTAGAACCTCAGGTGAAAGCATGTCAGAAGGAACCACAGGAAAAATATCCCTAGAAAAATCCAGCATGGTAAAATAGTACAGAAAAAACCTTAATGGTTTAAGTTTACAATGTTCTCACATCTGTTGCCTCTGTTAATCCTTACCAGAAGCTCATGAATCAGGGAGGGCAAGCATAATTATGATTATTTCTATCACTGAGCATTCAGGGACAAAGTTATGGAGCTTTTGGTTCCTTGTTTCGGACCAGAGAGGCAAAGCCTGCGGGTTCTCTGGGTAGCCGGAAGGGAGCGTGTAGGAAGAAGCAGAAGTGACCCACCACTACGCTGTGTGGCTGTCTGAAGAAAGCTGGCTGCGATCGAAATGTAATAGTCAAGTACTTCTTCTTCTTTTTTTTTAAATATTTTATTTATTTATTTGACAGACAGCGAGAGAGGGAACACAAGCAGGGGGAGTGGGAGAGGGAGAAGCAGGCTTCCCGCTGAGCGGGGAGCCCGATGCGGGGCTCGATCCCAGGACGCTGGGATCATGACCTGAGCCGAAGGCAGACGCCTAACGACTGAGCCACCCAGGCGCCCCCAGTCATGTACTTGTTGATTGCCGCGCTGTACCTACTCTTCTAGGTATCTCTGTGTCAAGACAGAAAACGAATCTTGTATTTAGAGAGTTGTTCTTAAAGTCAATTTCAAATTCGGCAGTTCTGCAATTCTGAGATTTCACATCCGGACTTAATTTGAGCGTAGGCTGGGGATTTTTGACCAGAACTTAAAAAGTGGGTGGAATCGGGAAGGTTCATCAAAACAAGAAACTACAACTCCCAGCAGGCCTCAGGGCTGGGTCTTCTCCCCAACCCTTTTCCGCCTGGGCTGGGGGCGACCAATAACCGTTAGCTATTTGAATAGACCAATAAGATCATGAAATTTTTAGTCATCCAATCGCACGGAAGAGGGGGAAACACCTTAGCCAATCCAAAGGCGTGGAGGCGGGACCGGAGATGGGGGCGGTGAAAGAAGTTTGCTGACTAAGATGGCGACTGAGGCGCAGAGTGTAGGGGAGGTGCCAGCCTGTGATTCCCGCCCGAGGTGAGCCGAGTTCTTGGTCCAGCTGCCTAGGAAACGAGGCCGTGGGCTGGTCGTACTGACGCTTTTCCTTTGGGTCATAGTGACCCAGCGCGGCCAGGCTTTGTTCTTTCCTCCTACGGCGTTTCGCCCTTTCACGCCTGCGGTCTGGCTCAGGAGCTGAGATCCAGCTTGACCTCCGCTTGGTCCTGCTGATTGGTGCGAGGTCGGTGCGAGGTCGGCCCGTGGCCGGGGCTGCAGACCGACGGGTTGCCTTTGCGCTGAGACTCCTTTTGGTGGTGAGGATACTCAAGTCCAGAGCTGTTAAGCGAATTCCCTAACGTCACACAGTGCTGGGAGAGAGCTCTGTTAGTACCTTCTAATCTGCTTCCAGGCAGTTTATTGTGTTAAAGTCGGTGCAAGGGAGTGTCCGTTAGAAATGGGTTTGAGTTCTTGGGCCAATTAAAAAAATTTTTTTTTATTGTGGTTTAGAATACTTAACATGAGGCCTACCCTCTTAGCAAATTTTTAAGTGTGCAAGACAGTATTGTTGACTATAGGTACAGTGTTGTACAGCATTATCTCAAGAGCTTATTCATCTTGCTTAACTACAACTTTATGCCTATTAATTAGGAACTCCCCATTCCCCCTTTCCTGGCCTCTGGCAACCAGCATTCCGCTCTTTCATTCTATGATTTTGACTATTTTAGATCATCTCGTATCAGTGGATACCTCATATATAAGTGAAATCATTTGTCTTCCTGTAACTGGCTTATTTCACTTAGCATAATGTCAGTAAGGTGCATCCATGTCGCCTATTGTAGAATTTTCTTTTAAAATCTGAGTAATAGGGGCGCCTGGGTGGCCCAGTCCGTTACGCGTCTGCCTTCCGCTCAGGTCATGATCCCGGCTTCCTGGGATCCAGCCCCGCATCGGGCTCTGTGCTCAGCGGGGAGCCTGCTTCTCCCTCTCCCTCTGCCTGCCTGTCTGCCTACTTGTGATCTCTCTTTCTCTCTCTGTCAAATAAATAAAATCTTAAAAGAAAAAAAAGCTGAGTAATATTCCATTCTATGTATATACCACACTTTGCTATTCCATTCATCTGTCCATGGACATTAATAATCTTGGTGATTATTAATTGTGCCTCTGTGAACATGAGAGTGCTAGTAATTCTTCGAGATCCTGATTTCAGTACTTTTGGATAAATACACAGAAGCAGGATTGCTAGATCATACACAGTAATTCTATTTTGAAATTTTTGAGGAACCTCCTTACTATTTTCCATAGCACTTGCAGCATTTTGCATTCCCATCAACAGTGTACAGAGGTTCCAGTTTCTCTACATCCTACCAACACTTGTTGCCTTTTGTTTTTGTTTTTCATAATAGCCATCCTGACAGGTGTGAGGTGATAAGGACTAAGGCAAATAGTCCTAGCCAGAGCAGTTAGGCAAGAAAAGGGATTAAAAAGCCTTCAAAATTGGAAAGGAAGAACTTAAATTGTTCCTGTTTGCAGACAACATGATCTTATATATAGAAAACCCTAAAGACTAACAGACTAACAGAACTAATAAACTTAGTAAAGTTGCAAGATATGAAATCAACATACAAAAATCAGTTGCATTTCTATATACTAACAATGAGCTATCTGAAAAGGAAATTAGGAAAACAATTCCATTTACAATAGCACCAAAAAGAATAAAATACTCAGGCCAATTTTTAAACCTCTCTTTGCTTCAATTTCTTTACCTATAAATGGACATAATGATGTCTACTCCAGAGAATGTGGGATTAAATTAGACAGTCTTTTTAGTGCTTAGCACTGAGCCTAGCAGGTAATAACCATTCAGTACGTGATAGATTTTCTTTTTCCTGGTAGAACTAAAGAACAGATCAGAGGGATCTGCAGTTTAGGAAATCATAATTTTTACAGGCACACCAAAATGTAGCTTTTCCCAGAAAGAATTTCCAGGTGGTCTTGCTACAGTCTTGAGACCTTACATGTCTTAACTGATTACACATATACATTAGAATTTAGTAGAGTGAGCTTATTTACATTGTCTCAGTGTAAAGCGTAAACCTTTTGTTTTGGTGTCACTTGGTGCCATTTGTACTGAATGGGAGATTCCAATTCTTGGCAAGCTGGATTTATGAGTGGGCACTGGATTCGTTCCCTAGCTGAGATAGACATGTTTGAATGTGTTAATATCTTATAGGGAAGAGTTTTTCACTCTCAGAAGTGCCGATAAATGGTTGATCATTTTTGCCTGGAAACTGTAGAGGGGATTGATAAATTCAATCAGCTCATCTCATCCTGCTCTAAAATCTTGAATTGTGATGAGAAGCTGAAGACAAAACATTATTCTATAGCAGGAGTAGTTTGAATTCCTTTCAAGGATGTTGCCAATTGAATTTAAATTTTAAGTGCTGGTATTACGTGATCAACAGGTATTCACAGAATCTTATCTGAATTTGAAACTATTAATTTCATATCATAAAAGAGAATTTGGGTTTCTGTAATTTTTTTGAGGGCAGGACACATGTATATTTTTATTACATATTCCCAATGCTTAGCTTTGTGTAGATGGTCAGTACTGGATGAATAATAGTCCTATCTAAGACATAAAATACTCCTTGTGGTGATAAATACCATACATACAATTTTTTTCCCTGCAGATATTAATCTTTCTAATGTTCTGTTGGTGGTGTGGCCCCTTGTATTCATTCCATAAAGAAGAGGAAAGAATTGTCTGATTTCACAGATCAGTATATATTTGCACATTGAATGGAGAATATGTGATCATGCATTAAGAACTAGCTTTCTGTTTCTTCATCATTATTTTAAGCCCGCTCCTAATAATTAGCAGTGCTTTAAATTGTTTTAATCAAAGAACTAAATAAGAAAAAGTTGCGGGCGCCTAGGTGGCTCAGTTGGTTAAGCGACTCCCTTCGGCTCAGGTCATGATCCTGGAGTCCCGGGATCGAGTCCCACATCAGGCTCCCTGCTTAGCAGGGAGTCTGCTTCTCCCTCTGACCCTCCCCCCTCTCGTGCTCTCTCTCTTTCTCTCTCAAATAAATAAATAAAATGTTTAAAAAAAATAAAGCTTTAAAAAAAAGAAAAAGTTGCTGTGGAGGTGCTTGGGTGGCACAGTTGGGTACGTGTCTGACTCTTGGTTTCCGCTTAGGTCATGATCTCAGGGTGCTGAGATCCAGCCCTGCATCTGGCTACATGCTCAGTGCGGGGTCTGCCTGAGATTCTCCCTTTCCCTGACCTCCTGCTTGTGTGCTCTCCCTCTCTCAAATAAATAAATAAATCTTAAGCAAAAAAAGTGCTCTGCCTGTAAAGAATTTTCTGTTTTGACTTGTTGATGGTAAACACCTTTCCCTCTATTTCCGGTCTTTATCAGGTAGAATAATGCTTTAAAATTTAACTAACTTTAATTATACCTTCAAGTTACTCTTAAGTGGACAATTCTAAAAGGGAATCTATAAGTAGAAGCTATCCACTTTACTAATAGCAATATAAAAATAGTTAAGACTCTCAAAGGCCAAAGAGAGAAAAGGCTAAAGCAGGGAAGGAGTTATAGCCACCTCCCCACATAACTGGCAGTAGGGAAATACAGCTCAGTACTTTTTGAATTGAAAAGATATATAAAAAAAGTGATAACTATTATTAGATGAAGAGGGGAAATCGATAACAAAGAGTCACAGGCTTTTTAACCTCAATATTCACAGGGGAAAAAAGAAACCTGCTGTGAACCAGGAAAAGCAAATGGGAATATACAGGGTTGGAGGGAAGCAAAGCAAGCCGTGGTAGTGATAACATGTGTCATAAGTTGTCATTTGTCATAAGTTGTAATTACTATACTAGCAGTGTCCAAGTTTTGGGGCTCGAGCCTGCTCCTAGAACTTAGGAACAGCAGGAAGCTTAGGAACAGACTACTGGATGCTTGCATCCCATTTTGGAAATGGTTTTGGAGGACTAGGAAGGTGCCCATAGATGGAGAAAGGGTTTGTATTCTGCTAATTTACATACACTTTAGATATGGAATATTGGTTACTAAACACATAATTTCCTGAAGACTTTTTTGTTATATTGTTCTTTCTCTAATAAGACAGCAGTGTGGCCCTTCAAGAGAAGTGATAGACGGAACCTTTACTGACCTTAAGAAGACTTGCCTGTTCTCACATGCACAAGTGGGAAAACATGATTTAAAATATCTGAATCCAGTTTTGTATTTGTGCTTTCAAATCCTATCTGCAGGGTAATGATGAATAGATTCTTCAGTGGTCTTTCTTGAATCTGAATAATTTTATATTTTTATCAATGACCTGGCTTAGAGACTTTGATCATTATACTTGTAGGCAGGGCCAGTCTTGGTGAAGGAGAGGGAAAGAAGAAATAGCATTTTAAAATTTGGGTGCCTGGGTGGCTCAGTCGGTTAAGCGTCTGCCTTTGGCTCAGGTCATGATCCCAGGATTCTGGGATCAAGCCCCAGGTCCAGCTCCCTGCTCAGGGGGAGTCTGCTTCTCTCTCTGCCCCCTCCCACTCCCGCTCATGCTTGCTCTCTCTTTTGCAAAAATAAATAAAAAATATCTTTAAAATTAATCTGCATAAACTGGTAAGTGGCTTACTTTTCTTTGCCTCTAACCTTTGGTAGAATTTGTGAAATTAACAAATGTCAAAGATGGAGGTTGCTGGTTGGTTGTGTGGTCATCAGAGAGTGGCAGTCTGTTTTTGTTGTTATTTTAAGTCTAGACACTATTTTATCCATTAGATGGGTTTGAGGAGACCAACTCCATTCAGGCTCACAAGAAGCCAATTGATAAATGCAAATTTGGTAATTTGCATGAAGAATATGCAAGGTAGGTATGTCAACTTGCCTCATTTTTTTTTTTTTTAATTTTATTTATTTGAGAGAGAGAGAGAGAGAACACATGAACTGGTTGGAGGGAGGGGCAGAGGGAGAGGGAGAAGCAGACTCCCCGATGAGCAGGGAGCCCAAAGTGGGGCTCAATCTGCTTGATTCCAGGACCCTGAGATCACGACCTGAGCTGAAGGCAGATGCTTAAGGAACTGAACCACCCAGGCGCCCCTCAGCTTGTCTCATTTTATCTTTGGGAGGAACATATTATAGTTGATTAAATTATTGCTTTTTCTTTTCTTTCTTTCTTTTTTTAATCAGCAGTGATCATCATTTTCTTCTTGAAGATACCCTCTGGTTACCTTGCTTGAACCCTCTTAACTATACTTTTATTAACCATCTTTTAGGATAGATTTTTTTCTAGAAATGCCAGAGCCCATCTATCTTGTGCTGTTGGTTTGCTAGTTTTACTTGATGTATCAGTCAGGGTTCAACTAGGACACAGAAACTATATAGTAATTTGAACAAAGAATGTTTAATACAAAGAATTATTAAAAAAATAATTATTAACTATAATGGGATTGGAGTAACAGGGATTGGCTAGTAAGATGTAAGAGAGATCTCTAAAGATTATACAAACAGTAGATAATCAGAATCAGCTTATATATATCTATATATCTATATATCTATATCAAACTCATCATGCTGTACACTTTAAATATCTTGCAATTTTATTTGCTAATTATACCTTGATTAAAAAAAAAGAAAGAGGGACACCTGGGTGGCTCAGTCGGTTAAGCGTCTGCCTTCAGCTCAGGTCATGATCCAGGGGTTCTGGGATTGAGTCCCACATCAGGCTTCCTGCTCAGCAGGGAGCCTGCTTCTCCCTCTACCTGCTCTGCCTGCCACTCCCCCTGCTTGTGCTCTCTCTCTCTCTCCGACAAATAAATAAATAAAATCTTAAAAAAAAAAGTTAAAAAAAAGAATCGACTATAAACCTTAGGGCTGAGGTAGAATGTACAAGGAAGAGATCCAGACCTTGTTTAGGGCATGGCTATGGCTCACATTGGATGGCAGAAAAGTTGCTGTGGTAGAATTTGTTGGAAATTCACCTTATAGAACCTACTAGAAATCCACCCCTGAGGGTACTGGGGAAAGCTGTTCATAGGGAGGTGTGTTGGAGGGAAGCTACTGGTTTAGGGATGCTGCTGGGTGCTGGAGACTGCAGGAGGCTGTCACTGGAGAAGCTGCCCTTGCTGCGGGAGCTGGGTGCCGGTGGAGCTGTGCATACTGCAGGAGCTTGCCCAGCGGAGCGCCCTGGAACCAGGAAGGGAAAGCTGCTTCCTCCTGCAGTGTCTCTCCAGTGCTCTTTATTAATAACGCTCAACATTGTGCCAGCTGGAGAAGGAAATATACTTAAAGGCTCCAGCTCCATTTGTGCAGAGTAGGCAAGGATGGGTGAGAGGTATTAAATCCATAACTGGCACATGTGGAGAATCATCTCCCTCCGGTTCTGTGCTTCCCTTGCGGCAGCACTTCCTAAGACTTTTATAGACAAGTATGAGATAGTGTGTAGGATCTGAATGGACGAGGAGGGACAGAAAGAAGTTAGGACAAGAAAGTGATTGGTGGTTAAATTTGCATTGACACAGTTATTTGCATGTAAGTTTGTAAAGGTCTGTATGCTTTGCAAATAGAATGACTGTTTCCTGGATTAAAGAACCTGGAGCAAGAGTCTTAAATTATGTTTAACCTAATAACTATTGTTTATCTGTATTTTATTTTTTGAGGCATGCTGGTATTTAAAGTATTAGTATTACCTTATTATTCTTGGCAGTTTCAGACTTGCAAAGATCCCAGAGGGTGTGTTGTTTATTGATACTTTTCTCTCAGTTAAAGCAGTGTGTGTCTTTGAGCAAGCTACTTTCACATTTCCCTATCTTTTTACCTGGAGCTTCTGATAGGTAGTTATATGAGGTTTCAGAAATTGGTGTTTGTAATGATCTTGAAATATACATAATTTCAAAAGAGTTACTGCCAGGGTCTAATGTACAGTAATTTTTTTGGTCTTGTTCTAGGACTAGTTATTGTACCTGAATCTTTGGAACACCCTTTATCCTGAATTTAAATTTAACATCAATGTCAGTTATTTGGTGTAACACAGCATTCAGTTGAAAGTTTTGCCTTTTTTTAAAAGATTTTACTTATTTATTTGAGAGAGAGTGCCAGCGCACGGGAGCATGAGCAGGGGGAGGGGCAGAGGGAGAGGGAGAAGCTGACTCCCCACTGAGCAGGAAGCCCAAAGCTGGGCTCCAGCCGCTTGATCGCGGGACCCTGAGATCACAACCTGAGCCGAAGGCAGATGCTTAATGGACTTAGCCACCCAGGTGCACGGACTTAGCCACCCAGGAGCACGGAGGGTTTTGCTATTATTTATTTATTTATTTTTAAGATTTTATTTATTTTTTGACAGAGAGACAGCGAGAGAGGGAACACAAGCAGGGGGAGTGGGAGTGGGAGAGGGAGAAGCAGGCTTCCCACTGAGCAGGGAGCCTGATGTGGGGCTCGATCCCAGGACCCTGGGATCATGACCTGAGCTGAACGCAGATGCTTAACGACTGAGCCACCCAGGCGCCCTGAGTTTTGCTGTTTTTTAAAAAGAACTTTTGAATAATGTAGAACAATGAAAATTGCTTGAACGAGTTGAGCTGAAGAACCAAAGGCTGCATGCCGTGTGCTGTGATTGGTGCATTTGGCTGAACAGAAGTTCACATCTGTCAGGAAAACCAAGACTGGCTTATGAAAAACTGAGAAGCATTGGAAAAATGGTACAGAAGGGAGAAGCACAGGAGATAAGACAAAAATTAAAAAAGGACAGTATGGAGAAGAGAGGGTGACTTTCTAGTAGAGGCTGCCAGCCACAGCCACAGGGGTGGGCTTTGGAGGCAGGGGTGATAATGAGCCCAGCAAGAAGTGATCTCAGAGAACAGAGATTTCCCAAGAAGGAGGTAGGGAGAGAGAATAACCAAAATGACCACAGAGGGGCTTGGATTTATACTAGCAGCTGACATTTTTAACATTTATATTTGTTAGGATTCTTTCAGTTATATGTGACAGCAACTTAAACTAGCTTAAGCAAAGAGATGCTATTGATTGGCTCAAGAAACTGAAAAGTCCAGGGAGTAGATCAAGCATGGCTTAATCTGTATTGAAATTCTCAAATCTCAATGTCACTAGGCATCTGCCTCTTACTTTCTTAGATCTGATTTCCTGTGTATTTGCTTTTTGAAAAGGTAAGTTCTTCACCAAAGATGGCAGTAATCGACCACCGGCAGCTTCAATCTGGCATTCCACCGGTTTAGCCATCTTAGCATCCAGCAAGAGTCTTGGAGTTGAGTCTTTTTTTCCTTTTTTGATTTTATGGGCCTTTGCCTCAGTCAATGAGGAGGGTAGAATGTTTTGATTAGTTAAGCCTGGGTCAGGTGCTCACACTTGCTGCCCAGGGAGTAGGGATAACCCACCAAACCACATATACTGAAAGATGGGGAGAGGTTATTGCCCAAAGGAAAATTGGGGTGATGTTATCAGAGGAAAGGGAAGATAGATGTTGGGGATGCAAAAATAACAGATGTCCACTGCACTATCTTAGTAACCCCTTGTACACCCCCCTTTATTTAGGGTTATGTTTTGAAAAGGGCTTGCCGATAATAGGTGGAGAACACATTTTATGTTTCTTAAAAAAACCAACCAAAAAAAAAAAAGGCCCCTTATTGGGACACCTGGGTGGCTCAGTTGGTTAAGCGTCTGCCTTTGGCTCAGGTCATGATCCCAGGGTCCTTGGATCAAGTCCCATGTCGGGCTCCCTGCTCAGCAGGGAGTCTGCTTCTCCCTCTGGCCGCCCCCCCCACCCCAGCTTATGCTCCCTCCCTCTCTCTCTCTCTCCCTCTCACGCTCTCTCTTGCAAATAAATAAAATCTTTAAAAAAAAAATCTCATATATTAGAATGCCATCTTTTCAACACTACATCATCTCAAGAGTTGGTATCATTCAGAATGAATGGGAAAGTATATTGTGTTTTCCCAAAGTGGAGGTTGCTTAAGACTAAACACTTACAGTTTCAAAGGATTTTTAGCAATTGCCCTAAGAGCTCTTTATTATTTATTTATTTATTTATTTTAAAAGATCTTACTTATTTATTTGACAGAGAGAGACACACAGCGAGAGAGGGAACACAAGCAGGGGGCGTGGGAGAGGGAGAAGCACGCTTCCCGCTGAGCAGGGAGCCTGATGTGGGGCTCGATCCCAGGACCCTGGGATCATGACCTGAGCCCAAGGCAGATGTTTAACGACTGAGCCACCCAGGCACCCCCTTAAGATCTCTTTAAAATAATGATGCTCCAGAGGCTAACGCGTGTGTGTGTGTGTGTGTGTGTGTGTGTGTACACATATGCAAATGCAATAAAACGAAAATTGTTTGCATCCTAATTTTCAAAGTCATCTCATTGGGCCTCCTAGGTGCTCATGTGCTAATTGTACCTGCAGTTGGCTACTTGTATTTTTGAAAATAGAGGTAGTGGGGGAAAAAAAAAAAAATAAAACCTTAGTGAATTTTAAGCTTCTGGAGGCCAGCAACTTAGCTTAGTATCTTGTCCCTATACCTTAGAATTTCTTAAAATTACAAAGCATTCAGTAGATCATGGTTAGTTTGATTTTAAATGACACATGAGTAACTATGATTTCACCTTCTTTTTTTTTTTTTTTTTTTTTTTTAAAGATTTTATTTATTTATTTGACAGAGAGAGACACAGTGAGAGAGGGAATACAAGCAGGGGGAATGGGAGAGGGAGAAGCAGGCTTCCCGCGGAGCAGGGAGTCCGATGCGGGGCTCGATCCCAGGACCCTGGGATCATGACCTGAGCCAAAGGCAGACGCTTAACGACTGAGCCACCCAGGCGCCCCTGATTTCACCTTCTTATGCTTGTTGATGAAGAGATTTATGATTAGGTTCATAGAATATTGACTAAGGTAATAGAAGCTCTTTTTTAAGAACTTGTGTGAGATACAAATGTCACATGCCAGAGCAGAAGCACTGGCTGTCTCTCTTGGGTAGGATCACTCTGGACTTTGGAACAAATGGATTTAGAAGTAGTCTTTTGGGACCTGATGTGATCACACATAGAAGTACTTTGTGTATTAGTTGCCTGAGGCTCATGTTATTTAAAGTCTGTTGGAAAAGAGTCTCCTGAAGTTTGGACTATACTTTTCTGAGTGGTAAACAACTTTTAGGTAATGGTAAGAGATACTGTATTGTCAACAAAGCATTTTATAGAACTTTCTCCAAATAAATAGGGAATTTTGATGTTATTTTTCTAATACAAATAAACTTTCTTCTTATTCTGCCTGAGGGAGAAAAATTGAGAGAGGTGATGGCAACAGAATTAATACCAATTCTTGTGAAACCCAAAAGGATAAAAATTGACAAGTAAATAGATGTCAATAAATTTGTGTTATTGATACTTGGAGGAAGTATAATTCGCTTTCTTGACTGAGAACATTGCATTGTCATTCCATAGGGCGAAATCTTAGGTCAGGTTTCCAAAAAATGTTAAGGTTAAGAAGATAAGCAATCAGGAATTCTTTAATTTCTAACTAGTTTAATTTAATTCAGATTAAGTTGCTCTAGTACTTTGAAATTAGGTTGAGATCAAATATACGGGTCAGATATGCTTTTGCAGACTTTCGGAGTCTAAATTAGAGATAAGAGGTCCTAATTACAAAACCTTGGACAGTTACTCTAAGGGCAGCCCTTAGAATGTAAATGTTTCAAAATTTTTGTCTAAGAAATTGGATATAATTTCCTGAAATCTTGTGGTACTACTTACTAACTTTGAACTGTTTCTGTTATTTAAAAATCCTGGCAGCTTGGGCACATGGGACCTGTTTTATCCTTTCTCTATATATACAGCTTTCATGATACCAGTTTAAATTTGATATATAGAAAAAGGGAAGAATAATAACTTCTTGTTTAATATTTATATGTATTCTTATCTAACAGCTCTCCCAGAAGTGACACAATGAAAGCCATGTTTCAGAGCCAGAGTGTTGAAAAAGTAGTAAGAGAGTACATACTTCTCTTAGGGTGGTAAGTCAGATTTAGACAGCTTTAAATATAGCTCGTATTTTGATAGATGTTGCCAAGGTTGTGGTTCTTGGAGAACAAATCAAGTTAAGCAATTCACTAGGGAGGAAACATTTCGTTTTGTGGGTATGCAGTTTTGGTAGCAGTCAGCCAAAAGATACATCTGCAGGATAAGTTTTTTTTTCCCCCCACTGCCTTGAATTTTGCAGATTCATGGGTTCAACATGCCTGAAAAGCACTTGCATTTCATTATTCTGTAATTGATTTTTTTCAGCTGTGGATTCTGTTTCTAGTCCTTTCACTAAGCAGATCGCCTTACATGTAGAGTTCCATCTAGTGGTAAGAGTAATCATAGCAGATGATAAGTAGGTAATGAAAATTGTTTTCTTTTCTTTTCCTTTTTTTTTTTTTTTTTTTTCCAGTGTAAGCTCTACACCCAATGTGGGGCTTGAACTCACGATCCTAAGATCAAGAGTCGCATGGTCTACTGACTGAGCCAGCCAGGTGCCCCCAAATTATCCTTTTTGATAAGCTTTGCCTCTTACCTTCTTTGGGATGGTTGCCTAATACATGCATTTAAATACTAGAGTCCTTGCTATCTCTGTATGCCTATATACCTAACTACTAATTCTCCTGGTTCTGGTCATCTATGCAAAAACTTTTATGATGAGGAAATTGACCATTACTATTAACTTTGATTTTCTATGATATTTACATCAAGTAGTAGCAAGATTTACGTCAAAGCTACTTTTTTTTTAATTTGTCTTGAAAGATGTGATTCTACATACAAGTATGTAGAATAATATAATCAGTATTTTCCTATTGCCCAGCTTCAACAAAGCTTAACATTTGCCATATTTACTTCAAATGAATCTCCCTTTTTCCATAGCTCAGTGATTTATCACAGAAATATTGCTAGCATCATGAAAATTCCCCTCATACCCTCTTGCCTACTCTTAATCACTGTCCCCCAAAGGTAGCCATTATCCTGAATTTTATGGTAAATATATCTTTGCTTCTTTTTACAGTTTTACCACTTAAGCAAGTATTGCTAAACAATATGCTTTTGTCTATTCTTAAAATTTGATGTAAATGTCATTGCATACTTAGTAAGTAGTGTGTGGGTGGGTGGGTGTGTGTGAGACTTCTTTTGCTCATCATTATATGTGATTCATCCATGATGGTGCATATATCTGGAGTTTGTCCATTTTCATTGCTGTAAAATATACCATTATATATGCCACAATTTAAAAAATCATTCTGCTGGATGTTTTGGCTGTTTAGAAATTAATGTTTCAGTGAACATTTTTTTTTTTAAGATTTTATTTATTTGAGAATGAGAGAGAAAGAGCATGCGAGCGTGAGCAGGGGGAGGGGCAGAGGGAGAGGGAGAAGCAGACTTCTCCACTGAGCAGGGAGCCGGATGCGGGGCTTGATCCCAGGACCCTGAGATCATGACCTGAGCTGAAGGCAGATGCTTAACGACTGAGCCACCCAGGTGCCCCAGTGAACATTCTTGTTTGTGATTTTTGGTGCACCTGTGGCTATACATGTTAGGCATGTTTTAGAATTGATGGGGTCATAGGACACACTTTTGTTCAACTTTAGTAGATAAGACCAGTTTTCCAAAATGGTTGTACCAATTTATAGCCCTGCTATCAGTATAAAAGAGTTACTCTTAGTTTCTCTAAACCTTGGTATTGTCATTCTCTTTAATTTTAGTCATTCTGTTGGATAATAATATGTCATTGTTTTAAAACTTGGATTTCCTTGATATCTAATGATGTTAAACAGTTTTTTTTCCTTCATGAATATATTGGGTATTTGGCTACTTTTTCTTTTTAAAGATTTTGTTTATTTATTTGTTTGAGAGGGATAGAGTGAGAGAGTGTTGTGCACACTTCCTAGCCGGTGGAGGGGCAGAGGGAGAGAGAATTCTTAAGCTGACTCCATGCTGACCCTGAGATCATGGCCTGAGCCTAAACCAAGAGTTGGATGCTTAACCTCCTGAGTCACCCAGGTGCCCCTTGGCTACTCTTTTCTTATGAGATTTTATTGAAATTTCATGCCTGTTTTTCTTTTCTTTTAAAGATTTTATTTATATATTTGACAGAGAGAGACACAGCGAGAGAGGGAACAGAAGCAGGGGGAGTGGGAGAGGGAGAAGCAGGCTCCCCGTGGAGCAGGGAGCCTGATGCAGGGCTCGATCCCAGGACTCTGGGATCATGACCTGAGCCGAAGGCAGGCGCTTAACAACTGAGCCACCCAGGCACCCCTCATGCCTGTTTTTCTACTGGGTTGTTTGTTTTTTCTTATTGATTAGTAGGAATTCTTAGTATATTCAGGTGAGCCCTTTTTTTTTTTTGCTATATATTACAGATATATTTTCCTACTCTGTGGCTTTCTTAGTGATGTCTTTTGATAAGCACAAGTTCTTATTTTAATGAACTCAAATGTGTTAATCTTTTTTTGTGGTTAATATTTTTAATGTGTTATTTTAAAGTTATTTAAAAAATCTCCCCAGCCTCAGTTCAAGAGTGTATTTTTCTCTATTACCTTTTAGTAGGTTTATCATTCTGCTATTCACCTTTAGAGATGCTGTTTACCTGGAATTGATGATCTTTGTGTATAGTGTGAGATAGATATCAATTTTCACTTTTCCCCTCTGTAGATATCCAAGTGTTCCAGCACCACTTAGTGAAAAGGTCATCCATTCCCCACTGATTTGCAGCACCACCTTTATCCTGAATCCAGTAAAGAAAGGAAGTAATAAAGATAAGAGCAGACATTCATGAAATAAACAGCAAACATGTAATAGAGGGATTCAGCAAAATCAAAAGCGGGAACTTTGACAAAGCTAATAAAATTGATAAACTTCTAATAAGATTCATAAATTAAAAAAGAGAAAACATAAATTATCAACATCAGGAACAAAGAGGAGGACATAACTTTTTTCTTTTTAAAGATTATTTATTTATTTATTTGACAGAGAGAGCACAAGCAGGGGGAGTGGCAGGCAGAGGGAGAGGGAGAAGCAGGCTCCCCGCTGAGCAGGGAGCCCGACTCGAGGCTCCATCCCAGGATCCAGAGCTGAAGACATACTAGGGTCATGACCTGAGCTGAAGGCAGACGCTTAACCGACTGAGCCACCCAGACACCCCTCTTAGGAACTTGTTAATGGTTCCTCTTAAGAACTACAAAGTTCCGGGGCGCCTGGGTGGCTCAGTTGGTTAAGCGACTGCCTTCGGCTCAGGTCATGATCTCAGGGTCCTGGGATCGAGCCCCACATGGGCCTCCCTGCTCCGTGTGAAGCCTGCTTCTCCCTCTCCCACTCCCCCTGCTTGTGTTCCCTCTATCGCTGTCTCTCTCTCTGTCAAATAAATAAATAAAATCTTTAAAAAAAAAAAAAAAAGAACTACAAAGTTCCATAGTGAGAGGTGCCTGGGTGGCTCAGTCTGTTAAGTGTCTGTCTTCGGCTCAGGTCATGATCCCAGGGTCCTAGGATCGAGCCCTGTGTCAGGTTTCCTGCTCGGCGGGGAGCCTGCTTCTCCCTCTCCCTCTGCTCCTCCACCTGCTTATGATCTTTCTTACGTGCATGCGCTCTCTCTCTCATGAATAAATAAAATCTTAAAAAAAAAAGTTCCTAAGAGAATATTATAAACAAGTTTATGCCAATAAAGTTTGAAAATTTATACAAAATAGATAAATTCCTAGAAATGTCCAACTTACCAAAATTAATATAAGAAGAAATAGAAAATTTGGATAGTCCTGTAACATAAATTGAATATATACTTAAAAACCTCACAAAGAAAACTCTAGGTTTAGATGGCTTCATCAGCCAATTTGAGCAAGCATTTATTTTTTTAAAGATTTTATTTATTTGCTAGAGAGAGTGAGAGTACAAGCAGGGGGAGTGGCAGGCAGAGGGAGAAGCAGGCTCCCCGCCGAGCAAGGACCCTGATGTGGGACTCGATCCCAAAACCCTGGGATCATGACCTGAGCTGAAGGCAGATGCTTAACTGACTGAGCCACCCAGGCGTCCCTTGAGCAAGCATTTAAAGAGGAAATAACACCAATCTCACGTAAACTTTTTCAGAAAGTAGAAAAATAAGACCTACTCCCCAAATAATTTTATAAGGCCAGCACAACCTTGATATAAAACCTAATGAAGACAGTACAGTAGTCCCCCTCTATCCGTGAGGTTTTATGTTCCAAGACTGCCCCCTATGGATGTCTGAACCTGTGGATAGTACTGAACCCCATATATACTTTTTTCCTATACATACACAGCTATGATAAAGTTTAATTTATAAATTAGGCACATTAAGAGATTAATAGAGGTCTCTTATCTAATAACTAGGTATAATAGAAATCTCTTATCTACTAACTAGATAAAAGGGAGCAATAAATAATTATAAAATAGAACAATAATAATATAATGAAAGTTAGGTGAATGTGGTCTTTCTCTCAAAATACCTTTTGTGCTATACTCACCCTTCTTGTGATCATGTGAGATGATACAATGCCTATGTCATCAGATGAAGTGAGGTGAATGATGTAGGCATTTTTGATAGTTGTTAGGCTACTGTTGATCTTCCGATGGTAGGTCAAGAGGGGGATTATCTGCTTGTGGACCACAGAAAGTGAAACTGTGGAAGGGGGTGTTGGGCTACTGTACAGGTGTCCCCTGCTTTTTGAACGTTTGTGTTAGGCCTCTTTGCTTTTAGGAGGGACCTACATTAGTTCCTGTTTTCACTAATGAAAGAAGCCCAAAGAGGATTTCCACTTTTACAAAACAGACAAAAAGTGAAAATAGCATTTAGCATTTGTTTTCCAGTGAGCCATTATAGAGGCAGTTCAGACCCTGATCAACAAGAGTGGCCCCACCAAGCTCCTTCCCCAAGAACTATACTTAGCATCTCAGCAGCAAGCTGTCCTAAGTTGGAACTGTGTCTGTGGGCATCTGTGCTTTATCTTGATTTACTCTGTGCATCCACCAGGAAAATAGGTCCTAAGGGATCAAAAAAGGCTAAGAGGGGCTAATTTTGGGGTCTGGGGATGCTAAAAAAATTTTCCATATAAGTTAATGGTAATTGCTTCTTTATTTAATGCCATTTTGGCTTATGAAAGATTTCATAGGAACTCTCTACTTTCAGAAAGCAGTTCCATGACAGTCTCACTTATGAATGTATATGGAGAAACCCAGACTATTAGCAAACCAAATTTAGCAATATATAAAAATGATAATATAACAACATTCTAGAAATACAAGGTTGGTTTAACATTAATCAGTGTCATTCACCACATTAACAAAATAAAGGAGAAAAATCATATCAATAGATGCACAAAAATAGGTAAAATTAAGCACTGACTCATGATAATAAATAAATAACCCTTAGCAAACTAGGAATAAAAAGATACTGCCTGAATCTGATAGTTTTTGCCAAAATGATGGATGGGGAAAGATACCATTCTTCAATTTGCTTACCCTTGTAACTTTTTTTTTCTTTTTTAGAGAGAGAGAAAGAGAGTGTGCGTGCTTGCGTGAGTTGGGGGTGGGCAAAGGGAGAGGGAGAGAGAGAATCTTAAGCAGGCTTCCATGCCCAGCATGCAGCCCGTCGTAGGGCTCAGTCTCACAACCCTGAGATCATGACTTGAACCGAAATCAAGAGTCAGAGGCTTAACCTACTGAGCCGCCCAGGCACCCCTACCCTTGTAACTTAAAGTTGAGATTCTTTTCTTATTGTGTTAGTCACTTAGGGCCCCTCCTTTATGAATTATTTGATCATATCTTTTGTCTAATTTTCTTTGAGTGTATTTTTCTTCTAAATTTTAGACATAAAATTTTAGATTGATAAATTCTGAATACTAATCCTTTTATATGCATGACAAGTTTTTTTTTTTTTTCCAGTTTATGGCTTTCTAATTTAAGGTTTTAAATCTATTTATGTATTTATTGTGAATGGGTAGTATGTTCACATGAATCAAAAATCCAGAAAATACAAAAGAACATACAGTGAAAAGTTTTTCTCTCACTCCCGTTTTTTCATCCAGTTCCTCTCTCCAGAGGCATTTTGACTTCATTTTTAAAGAACTTTGTTCATAATGTCATTTGTTGTACACACATTTAAAATTTTAATGTAGTTAAATATATCAGTCTTTTCTTTGTGGATTATGCTTTTTATGCCTTGTTTAAGACACATTTCCTCTGCCTCCATTATTATTCGTTGTTCTTTTCTAAACTGTTTAAAGTTTGGCTTTTCATATTTTGATCTTTTTTCTATTTTTTATGTATGATGTGAGGTAGGGATCATACTTCCCTCCATACTATAAAAGTACTTGTCCTTACACTCTTACATTATATGATTGTTTTGTCTAATACAACTTTCAGTGTGATGGGAGACTACTGTTGAGCTTCATCTACATGTTGGCAAATACAACGAACTGGTCCAGTTTATTTCTGTTTTGTTCCTACTTGCAAATGAGTGCTTAGAGTCCTGATGAGTACTGCCTTTCAGGCCCCATAATGTGTCCTTGTGTCCTCTCACATGTCTGGAATTTGTGTAGGCTGGGATAGGGCAGGGAAAGGAGGGTTCCTTTGTCACAACAAACAAGGAGAAAGCTTTTTTCCCTGTCTCTTCGGTTTACCAATGCCTCATCAGAAGCTTTCAGCACTTATGTAAGAAATTAAATTTTTTTTCTTGAACCTTGAGCAAACTTAGACTTTGTTTTAAAATAAGATACTGTAGAGTAGGAAGTTGTTTTTGCTTAAATGTAGTATTCTTTTCTTTAGTCCTAGAAATCTCTTAAAGTTCTTAATCATGTTCCTTGATATTCTCGGCTTTATATTGTGGTATTGTGTATTCTGTGGAAAGGGATTAGCAGCCTATGTGGTATGGGGGTAATTAAAAAATGTAACCCACTCTATCTTTTCCGTCTCCCATCTTCCATTTTACTTCTTTTTTAATCATTTCTCTCTCTTACATCCTGTCTTACCAGATAGATGCTCCACTCAGAAAAAGTGAAAAAAGAGAAGTAAAAAACTAGGTTAAAGACATTCAAATGGGGCAAAACAAGAGTGAACGATTATGGGAAGAAAGGGGAGAAAAGCAGAAAGAGAAAAGAAACTGAGATTGCTTATTACCTATGGGTTAGGACTTCCAAGGGAACTTTTTCTGGTATTCTTTGTGAATAGGTAGAGGGAGCCTTGAACTTACTTATTTTTCTACCTGTTCTACCTATTTAGGAGGGGGCAGACTTGGGGGTGATGGCCAGGTAGGAAGGACTCTATTGAGAAACTATGTAGCTAGGGCTTTGTGCTTCTAGCTCCTTTCTCACTTTTGTATTTGATCCAGTTTAGTGCTGGAGGGTCATCTGTGATGGAAGTTTTAGAATCTTAACCAAATATTGCTCTGGATATTAATAAAATAAAGGTCTGAAGGTTATATGTCTGTTGTGTTTCTACTTCAGGAATGTAATGGATGCTATTTATGCATATTTATATGTTAGAACTAATTTGATCTGAAATCTGTTTTTCAGAATTAAAAGGGATGTGAAGTCCATAAAATGATAGTTCAGACTCAGTAAATTATAAGACTCTGAAGTGCTAACACATTTCATGATTTTTCTGGCTCAGAGTAGTGATTTCTCATTGGTGGTGATTATAAAGAGTAGTTTTATATTGACTCATGTTTCTTAACTGAAATAAGCTGACACACAAAAAAAAGAGGTTTTGTCAATGGTTTAGGATACACTTGCTTTTGATTTTAATTGCCTTATAATCATTTGTACCTTTATAGGGAAAATAACCTTTCCTTGGTATAAAAAGGTCAGGTCGATAAGCAGTTTTAGATCTCTTTCTTTAATAACTTTTTGGCTTGAGAATACATGTTCATAATTTTAAATTTTTATGTGAATTCTTTTATTATCATTTCAGAGAAAAGAAGGAATTTAGTAAGCCAGCAATTGAAGATTTGGACAATTGAGTAAAATTATGTAGTAATTTTTCAAGGAAGAAGTGGTGAACTTTGAAGTTTTCCCATGCCATGTTTTCATTATACCATTATTAGAAATTATCCATGTAGTGTTGACAAAGTAGATTATAGATTACTAATATTTAATATTTAGAGTGTCATTTTTCCTGAAACAGTTTTTTGGTACCTAGGATGTTGTGGAAGACTTTTAAGTTGTAACTGTTTTTTTTTTTTTTTATCATGGGAATGTTTATATGTGTCAGGTGAATTTCAGCTTTGCCTGACAGATGTGATGACTTGTTCTTTCTGTTTTGTGTTCTGTCTACTCATTGGTTATATAACAGATGACTGTTTATATAATAAGGATTAGAACAAGCCATTAGAGATGATTGATAATGGATACAAACAAGTAGTGTTGTGTCTGCTATCAGAGATGGAATAATATAGTTCTTATATGTAACATGTTAAAAGTACAAAGGAGTATAGTAGTTAGGCATTGGAAAACAGTGAATAGGGAAGAAAATATTTCTTGAGAGTCAAAGGAGCTTTGCCAGGAATATAGCGCAGGTAATGTAGGAGTGGGAAACCAGTTAAGATCAGGGACCAACAGAACGTATCTGCTTAGTATTATTCAGTGACAGAAAAGTGAAATTAGGGGCAAGATAGAGAATTTTTCCAAGTGCCCTAGAGAGAAGAACCTGTCTGAACAAAGGTTGGACTTGGATGATGGGTGGAGTCATCCAGAGTTGAAGGATGTTAAAATAGAACCTATTTCTGGACCTGGGTAAGGTGGAATTAATATCTATTTTATATACTTGTAAATGCCTTCCATTCTGGTGAAGGCGCTTCGATTATGAGGAACAGAATCCAAGGGCAGCTGTTTCAATTAAAGTGGGCTGATTATTAGAAAACGCCTGTGTAGGCTCCCTGCTCGGGGGGTTGGGGGGTCTGCTTCTCTTTCTCCCTCTCTCTTTTGAATAAATAAATAAATTCTTTTTTTTTTTTTTAAAGATTTTATTTATTTATTTGACAGAGAGAGACACAGCGAGACCAGGAACACAAGCAGGGGGAGTGGGAGAGGGAGAAGCAGGCTTCCTGCGGAGCAGGGAGCCCAATGCGGGGCTCGATCCCAGGACCCTGGGATCATGGCCTGAGCCAAAGGCAGAGGCCCAACGACTGAGCCAGCCAGGCGCCCCAAATAAATAAAATCTTAAAAAAAAAAAAAAAGAAGAAAAGAAAGAAAACACCTGTGTAGGGACCCAGGAACTAAAGAACCCTATGGGTAGAGTAGATGTCTCCAAAATGTCTATTACACTATTTAGATGTAGTTTTAGCTCTTAAATAGGCTCATGCTTACTGTCATGTGGTTTCTGTGGCATTTGAGACTGGCCTAGATGTGGTCCTGTGAGCAGTTGGGACACCGCATGGAAATACTGTCCAGGACAGGCTGTAGTGCCAGGAAGGCCTTAATTCACTAGTACCCATTGCTCTGTTAGGAAGAACAGCGGCAGGTCTGGCGTCTTATAAGCATTTAACAGTAAAAATTCAGGGTTTGGCTATTTTAATAAGGAAATGTGTTCTATGTGACTACCAAATTTAATATACTGTTGGGCTTGCGAGGCTGTAAGGATCTGTATCTTCTTATGGCATATGCCTGAAATTAAGGGGCAAATTCGGGTCTTATTTATTTGTTTATTTATTTATTTTTAAAGATTTTATTTATTAGAGCGCAAATGAGCACGAGCAGCAGAGAGGGGCAGAGGGAGAGGGAGAAGCGGGCTCCCCGCTGAGCAGGGAGTCAGGTCATATTTAGAGGTTATTTGGTATCTTTTAATTAAATGAAATTCCTAAGTATCTAGGTGCGTATAACCTAAATAGCAACAAGCTCAAATTGTCTTCTTTTGTACAGTGAGCAGATTAAAGATTAGGTTTTTCAAAAGACCAATATGTAGATTAACCCACAGAAAGAGTAAATAATTGTATGGCTTAGCGTGAGAAAAATGTAAAAATGATCCCCCTAAAGTGTCTTCTGTTTTATTTTTTTCAGTGATGCCATCTGTAATTTTGTTATCTGCAATGACTCTTCCCTTCGAGGGCAGCCCATTATCTTCAATCCTGACTTTTTTGTGGAAAAACTCCGACATGAGAAACCTGAGGTGTTCACCGAGTTGGTGGTCAGCAATATCACAAGGCTCATTGACTTACCTGGAACCGAGTTGGCTCAGCTGATGGGGGAAGTGGACCTTAAATTGCCTGGTGGGGCTGGCCCGGCATCGGGATTCTTCCGGTCTCTAATGTCACTCAAGCGAAAGGGTAGGGGATGTGTCTGTGAAGGGTGGGCAGGTCTCAGCTCCTCCCTGGGCTTCACCTCCTAACATCTGTACATTCACTGAGTTGCTATTATGTAAAGTATATTTTTTTTTTGTCATTTTTCTCATTTTCTTAAGTAGTAAAATCTTTTTTTTTTTTAAAGATTTCGTTTATTCATTTGAGACACAGAGATACAGAGAGAGAGAGAGAGAGAGAAAGCATGAGCAGGGAGAGAGGCAGAGGGAGAGGGAGAAGCAGGCTCCCCGCTGAGCCAGGAGCCCGATGTGGGGCTCGATCCCAGGACCCTGGGATCATGACCCGAGCCAAAGGCAGATGCTCAACCATCTGAGCCACCCAGGCGCCCCTTAAGTAGTAAAATCTTAAGTTGGCAATACAAATTTTATTTTATTTTTTAAGATTTCATTTATTTGACAGAGAGAGACACAGTGAGAGAGGGAACACAAGCAGGGGGAGTGGGAGAAGGAGAAGCAGGCTTCCCGCCGTAGGGAGCCCGATGCGGGACTCAAGCCCAGGACCCCGTGACCCGAGCCGAAGGCAGACCCTTAACAACTGAGCCACCCAGGTGCCCCAGCAATAAAAATTTTAAAAAGTAGCTAAACTAAAGCAAGTATATCAGTCCCTGAGAGAGATGACATGATTTAGTTTAGGTAGTTATCAGGGGCACCTTGATTTTCATGCCCTATGACATTGCTGGAGAGTACAGTAAAGAAAGTTTGAACATCCTTTATTGCAGTTCTCAAAGGTTTTCTTTCTATGGACTGCTTTGATAAGGCAAATACCTATGAGTCACCCAAAATAAAAGCCTTCCTAGAAAATAAATTGTGGCACTGCTTTTGATAAGATATTAAGGAGGTACTATTTGATTTTATTAAGTATAAGGAAATCATTTATGGTAGAAAAAAGTTTAAACATTATAACAGATCAGGCCCTATACCAACGCTAGTGGATAATCTGTCATACCTTGACAATCGTGGTTCTAAATTCTGTTTATTTCTTTATCTATTTTAAAGGTTTTATTTATTTATCTTAGAGTGTGTGGGCTCAAGTGGGGGAAGGGGCAGAGGGAGAGGGAAAGAGAGAAACTCATGCAGACTCTGTGCGAACTTGGAGCCCAATGCAGGGCTTGATCTCAGGACCCTGAGATCATGCTCTGAGCTGAAACCAAGAGTCGGATGCTCAACCGACTGAGCCACCCAGGTGCCTCACTGTTTTTCTTTTAAGTTAAATATCAACACGCTAGGTATTGTTACTTTTTTTTTTTTTTAAAGATTTTATTTATTTATTTGACAGAAAGAGAGACAGCGAGAGAGGGAACACAAGCAGGGGGAGGGGAGGGGGAGAGGGAGAAGGAGGCTGCCCGCCGAGCAGGGAGCCTGATGCGGGGCTCGATCCTAGGACCCCGGGATCATGACCCGAGCCGAAGGCAGACGTTTAACGACTGAGCCACCCAGGCGCCCCTAGGTATTGTTACTTAAATAAGAAGATGGTCTTTGCCTTCAGGGAACCCATAGCCTAATATTAAACTTTCAGAGAGTTGATTGAGAGTTGTTGTTGCATTTTTGGATGTACTTCCAGCTTTAAGGTTTTGTTTACTGAACTCACTGTGAAAGCATTTGCTGAACTGTTAACATGGGATGCTTGAGTGGCTTTAAGAACGATGATTTTGTACTATTTATAGAAAATATAGCTCTGTCCTGTCATATGTTTTTTAGAAAAAGGAGTGGTATTTGGATCCCCATTGACAGAGGAAGGCATTGCCCAGATATACCAACTGATTGAGTATCTACACAAAAGTAAGACTTCTCAAGATTTTGTTGTTCTTTGTTAATGAAGAGTTGTCAGTTTTCTGTTGAAAGCTAACTTCCTTGAGTTACTAGGTGTCAATGAACAAAAGACACTAACCAATGATAATTTTAGGTGGTATGTTTCTAAATATATTTCCTTTTAAATTTCATCTCATATATTGGTTTGTTTTATACTCTCAAAGATGTAGATAAATTAGGTAGTATCTATGAAATCACATCTTCCCCTTGACTCAGGCTTTTTTTTCCTGGAAAAATACATTGTCTCTAAAGAATCATAATCTTTACTCAAGGGAACATGATTTATCACCAAAGATAATTTTCATCTCTGTAATTCTATAATTAAAATATACTCTTTGC
The DNA here is from genome assembly GCF_964656455.1 of Halichoerus grypus. Taxonomy (NCBI): domain Eukaryota; kingdom Metazoa; phylum Chordata; class Mammalia; order Carnivora; family Phocidae; genus Halichoerus; species Halichoerus grypus. The sequence goes on from NC_135718.1 coordinate 30,571,035, forward strand.
TTAATTCCTATTTATTTTGTGGTAGTCATACTGGTTGTGTCTTGCTCTAAGTGTTTGGTACAGTTGAGTGTATGTGAAATGTGTGGGGTGTGTGATGCTTTGATAAATTCAATACGAATGCTTATTTATGACATTTTATGTGGGGCACTGTGGTAGGAGCTAGAGCAGAGGTTGCAAACTGATGGCATAAGGACTTGAGTCCTCTGTGTTCATATTTTGTTTGGTTGGCAAAGGATGAAATTAAAAATAAAATCAGTTATCAGTGGAGAATGGGGAAAGTCCCGGTTTTCGAATTCTTTGGATGATAGGAAGATCTAGTATCCTGGGGCCCCCACTTGGACACAATCAACTGGAGCACAGGTATGTGCTCTCTAGTTTGTTTTGATTCCCATTCATTCATTTATTATTATCTGCCTGGCCCTCTAGGCATTTGAACTTGAACCCCTGAATTAGGGGGCTATACAAAAATAACTATGTGCCTAAGCTGAAAACATGAACTCTCATGGTTCTTCCAGATCGAACCAAAACTATAATTCTCATCTTTCTTTATCCTCTTAGATTAACTTAGAACCTAGTTGGAAAGGAAAAACAGTTCAGTTGGGATGATCCTAAGCTTCTGGGAATCTCAGACTGAAAGGTGGTATGACAGGTTAGAGTTCTAATTTCTGGGGCAGTGCAGAGACTCTAGTTTCATTTTGGACTGGGAAACCATTTATAGGAGCAACAAACTTCCACAGATGAATTCAGCCCCTCCAGACAAAGTCTGAGATGACCAAAGGGAAGGGGGCCTTCTGGGAGATTTGGCTTTCTTCCAACTTATTTTTCAAGCTCATTCCAGTCATTGTTTAGGTTAAATTCAGTCTCCAGATGTGCCTGGTCCTGGGGAGACTGTCTCCAGGTGCTCAGGGATGTTCAGATAAGTCTCCTCAGGGGCCAGTAGGTTCGAAACTTTTCTGGGAAAAGGGGAGAAAACCTCCTTCAAGGTCTTTATATAACGTCTTTCAAGTGTAGTCTTTTAGATGACTTATTTTAATTGTAACTTCTTTTTGCATGTCCTCTGTTTCTTCCATGCTAAACAGACTTGAGAGTAGAGGGTTTGTTTAGAGTACCAGGGAATAGTGTCCGGCAGCAGATTTTAAGAGATGCTCTCAATAATGGAACTGATATTGACTTGGAATCGGGGGAGTTTCATTCAAATGACGTTGCTACCTTGCTGAAGATGTTTCTGGGAGAGTTACCTGAGCCCCTGCTGACTCATAAACATTTCCATGCACACCTCAAAATTGCTGGTGAGTATAGGAGGTGAGAAGGAGATGTACATAAATACATTTCTTTCGATTGAGTAAAGTTGTTTGGCATTTTCTGTTGGTTGTAACCCACAGCAGTACTTTTGCCAAAATTGGTTAAGACTTCATGATATTTTGGGCTCTCTGGGTAGTATTGGCTAATTAAGTTTGATTTAATCAGGTGTTTTTCTTGCTAAGTCAGCTTCTTTGATGATAAATTCTGGGTTTTATTTATTCTTGAATCCCTGATGGATCCTAGCATTGTGCTTTGAATATTTTAGTTGCTTAATAAATGAATGCTTTTCACTGGGTTGATTCACATACCTGAGATGGTTACAGGTTTGCTGTATTTGCCTTGGTTTGGGGCTTTAGCTAAGTATTACTATGCCTCAGTTGAGATCATCTCTAATCTTGGAAACTTGTTTTTTGAAAATAATTTTATTTGCTTTCTAAATAAGCAATACATTCACATGGTTCAAAATTCAAGAGATTCAAAAGAGAATACAGTGAAAAGCCTGTTTCCCACCTCTCTTTCCCAATACCCAGTTTTTCTTCCTGGAGGCAGCCAAGGCTATTGATTTCTAATGTATCCTTCCAGAGGTATTTTATACATTTACAAACAAATACTTACATATATTCTTTTTCTCTTTTTTTATGTATTGGTAGGATATTATATACATTGTTCCGTGGTTTGCTTTTTTCACTCAGTGTATCTTGGAGGATGTTCCATTTTCAGCTCATATTTTCCTCATTCTCTTTTATGTCTGTGCGGTAGGGAATTCATTTTTAAATTGCACAGCTCTTAGGCTGCTATAGGCCCTAAGTGCACACAGCATCACCATCCATACTGCAGTTACTTGGTTTTCTGCCCTTGGGCATTTTCCTCTTTTTTTTTAATTTTAAGGAAAATATAAGATTTTTTTTCTGTTGAGTCATTTTTACTATTTAAAAAACTAGCTTGAATTTCTAAAATCTCATAAGATTAGATTTTTTTTAAGCACTCTCTGACAATCTGGATTATACAAATGAATAAATATTATTAGAACGTTATATGACTTTATAATTATTTTGGAGAGAAATAAAGTTGGATCTTGAAAAAGATATGGAAAATATCGATACTTTTTTTTTATAAGTGTTAACATGAATGCTTATTCTGTTTACTTTTCCGTTGAATTAATTTAGTGCAATATTTGAAATCCTCCACTCCCCCACCCCGTGACTCACTGTTCCTTGTGATCATATTGAGGTGTGGCACAGTTGCAGCATTTGGTATGCTTTGCTGATAACTGGAAGGGATTTTTGTTTTCAGTTTCATGTTAACAGGGAATAGTTTCTAGAAATATTACCTGCCTTTCCTAAACTTGGAATTATTATTGAAGTTAAATAGTTTAAACAACACATTATAATTTTCAGGACTATATGAATTACATCCAAATGGTTATTTGTGTCCTTTGAAGTGCTGATTATCCAGGGGACTGTTTTTATTGATAACCTGTGTAGCTTCTTAGGGGAGAAACAGTGATTCTGATTCCATGGAGGAGCTGCGTGGATCATCCTGTTCTCAGTGCATAATTCACTATCCTGTTTCTTTTAGCAGTAAAATATCTGGGTGAGGAAAAGTGAAGGGGGTGCCATTGTCAAAGATGTGTGTGGAGCTGTTTTCATTTTTCTGTATCCCTAAGAATATGTACCTAGGAATGGAATTGCTTTGTCATATGGTAACACTGTTTAGCTTTCTGAGGAACTGCCAAACTGTTTTCCAAAGTGCACCATTTTACATTCCTACCAGCAGTGTAGGAGGGTTTAACTTTCTCAACATTCTTGCCAACACTTGTTATTTTCAGTTTTTTGGTTATGCCATACTAGTGGGTATAAAGTAGTATCTCATTGTGGTTTTAATTTACTTTTCCCTGATAGCTAATGATACAGAGTACACAAATGTTTATTGGCCATTTGTATATCTTCTTTGGAGGCATGTTTATTCAGGTCTTTTGCCTATTTAAAAATTTTTTTTGGTCTTTTTATTATTGAATTGTACTGACACTATTTTGTTACATTTTGCTATAATCTCTGTTTATGCCTGATTCTTTTTTTCTTCTTTTTTTGATTGGAGTTGAGGGGAGGATAATAGTAGGCATGGTGATTTTTCTTGCTTGTATTTTCTCCCTCCTTTGCAATCATTTCTTTTGTCCTTAAGATTTGATGCAGTTTGATGATAAAGGAAACAAGACCAATGTTCCAGATAAGGAGCGGCAGATTGAGGCTCTCCAGTTGCTCTTCCTCATTCTCCCTCCACCCAATCGTAACTTGCTGAAGTTATTGCTTGATCTCCTGTACCAGACAGCAAAGAAACAAGACAAGAATAAGATGTCTGCCTATAACCTTGCCCTTATGTTTGCACCCCATGTCCTGTGGCCGAAAAATGTGAGTGTTGAGGGGAAGAGCAAAGACTGCTTGGTTTTCTTGGGCTGGGCCTCATCCTCTGGCTGTACCTTGGTGAGGTTATCAAGGGTCCAAGGTCTACTCTTCAACTTTACAAGGTTAGGAACATACTTTATTAGTTCATTAGGGAGTCATCAAACCTGAAGGGGCCAGTTCTTGTAACCTCATGTATAAATCAATCCCTGATAAACCTGAAAGACAATTTATTAATGGAAGCTCTTAGTGGAAAATTACAGCTACTACCTAAACTAGAATACTCATTTTGGCTGGTCACTGTATATTCCTTCTTAACAGGAAAACCTTTTGAGAAATCAGATTGATTTCTGAAGATTGTGTGGTATAAATTTAGACTAGACCCATACAATTTTACAGGATAACGTCACTAAGCTTTTAGGTAAGATGATACAGAACAATCCTGCCTTATCCTGACTTTTCTATTTCCTGTAGATAAGCTCTCAATGGAAAAAGCTGAATGTGTTTTTTATTACTGAAATCATGACTTTTTTTTTTTTTTTAAGATTTTATTTATTTATTTGACAGAGAGTTAGCGAGAACAGGAACACAAGCAGAGGGAGTGGGAGAGGGAGAAGCAGGCTTCCTGCTGAGCAGGGAGCCGGATGCGGGGCTTGATCCCAGGACCCTGGAATCATGACCTGAGCCGAAGGCAGACGCTTAACGGCTGAGCCACCCAGGCGCCCCATGAAATCATGGCTTTCTCAGTGACTTACATGAGAAATAAATTATCAAAAGTCTTTTGAACTCATTTTTGACCTGGAGGCACGTAGCTTTATGTTCCTGCCCATTCATATGTATATATTTTTTAAAGATTTTATTTATTTATTTGCAAGAGAGATGGGGGTGGGGAGAGAGCACGAGCAGGGTGAGGGGCAGAGGGACAAGCAGACTTCCAGCTGAGGAGGGAGCCCAATGCGGGGCTTGATCCTGAGACTCCGGGATCATGACCTGAGCCGAAGGCAGACGCCCGATTGACTGAGCCACCCAGGTGCCCCTGTTCCTGCCCATTCATAATATAGGTTTTATTGTATGATGGAATTGGGAGCCAGAATATTTGGGTTGGAAGCTGCAAACCAGCTATGTTATCTGTGTCCTTTGCCCTTTTTATGCTTAGGCTCTTCCTCTGTAAACTGGGCATAAATTAGTTCTTTATCACTTATAAGGTTGTTAGAATAGAAACAGATAGAATATGATGACTTATAAAAGATTTTCCAGATTATAAGAAATGAGAAAAGGAAGATTAAGGAGAGCAGTTGTGGAATGCGTGGCTGGCTCAGTCAGTAGAGCTTGCGACTCTTAAACTTGGGGTCGTGAGTTCCAATCTCACATTGGGCTCATGGAGCTTACTTTATCAAAAAAAAAAAAAAAAGAAAGCAGTTGTGTAGAACATTTTACATAACAAGGGACTAGTGAAAAAAATGTGATGTTCTGGGCCAGGAAGAACCTCTGCCCAGACAAAGGTTGCGGGGTGGGGGGGGCGCGGGCTGTAAGAAGAAAAGGACACAACAACATTTGTCCATATTAAGGAGATCAAGCCTCTTAAAGAAAGAATTTCAGAACCAGCCAACTGAAATTATGAAAAAAGTGAGTAATCTATGCCTATAAAAAGAAATATTAAGGGGCGCCTGGGTGGCTCAGTCATTGGGCATCTTCTTTCGGCTCAGGTCATGGTCCCAGGGTCCTGGGGTCGAGCCCTGCATCGGGCTCCCTGCTCAGCGGGAAGCCTGCTTCTCCATCTCCCACTCCCCCTGCTTGTGTTCCCTCTCTCGTTGTCTCTCTCTCTGTCAAATAAATAAAATCTTAAAAAAAAATATTAAGAGATCTTGGTAAAAGCAAACAGATTAAGTAACAGAGATGAAGGCTTTGGGATAGTCTAGTGCTCAAGTACTTAAAAAAGAGGCAGGAGAAACAAGAAAATCAATGACCATTTGTGTTTTTAAGACATAGATGTCACCTTTGGTATCAGTTAGTAGTGACAGTTCTCTCGCCTTTGGAGAAACTCCAGTTTCTCTGAAGAGGCAGTGTCCTTGGTGTTTGGTATAGATTCTGTTCTTCCTGCCTAGATTTTTTGAATCCCAGACTAGATTTTCTTTAGCAACTCTGCTTACATGTGTAATTCTCAAGCAGAATTTACAAACAAAGATTGGTTTTCAAGGATTTCTTGGTGACTTCAGGGACACGTGGTTTCTCCTAGGTTATGTCATATTCAGTAGAAGCCTGCTAACCAAAAAGCCTTTCCAGAATTAAACATTATATTAGAGGCACCTTTGTTAGGGAAGGAAGCCACTATACCTTTGAAGGAATAAGCTTATTGGTAAGTAAATGGAGTATCTCTTCTACTTCCCAGCTCTTAATCCCCCTCTTTTGATTTCTTTTCCTCTGAATAGGTCACTGCAAATGACCTTCAAGAGAATATCACAAAGTTAAACAATGGGATGGCTTTTATGATTAAACACTCCCAGAAACTTTTTAAGGTAGGTAAGGGATGGGATTTGGGTGGTAATAGGACAAGGAGGTTGAAGCATGGTGGGATCCTCAGCAGGGCTATAAGGATGACTAATAAAAAAGGCCCTGACTGGGACTTGAAACCAGATTGGACAGTGGCAAAACCCGGAGAAATCGACCAAGGTGGGGAGGAATAGGAAGATACCGGGAGGCTGGGTAGGATAATTGGCTCCACTCTGGGTCGTCTTTCCTTTTTCATGAAGGGCAGTGTGTATTGGCATTTGAGTGAGTTTATCCTGCCTGCTTCCTGCCAGTAGAGTTTTGAGGGTCTGACAGTCTCTTTTCATTTTGTACTTTGTCCGTTTTAGTCCAAACTATCAATATTTCTGCCCACATAATTTTCTCAACTTTGTGGTTCTGTGGATTTTGGAGGGATTCACTCTGTTAGACAAAAGCCACATATACAGATCTTTTGAAGACAAACCCTTCTCTACCATGGTCTCCTGCTGAGAAGACTGAGAGACAATACCTTTCACCTTCCTAGAGGCCCTCTGGTTTGATTGAGAGGATCTTTATTCTCTTGAAAGGGCCCTTTGTGTGACTGAAAATTTTGACCTTTTGATGTTTCTAAGATTCAAACAAAAAGTTGTACAGTCATATCCTTGGTCTTTTCTTTAGAGCACACGTTCCTGATAGTGAATTTCTCAATTTTAGTGTCTTGCCATCTGGAAAGGCTGAGAATTGAGAGAGAAGTTCTTTATATAAATGGAATCATGCTTTTTGTGATTAGCTTATTTCACTTAGCATGTTTTCAAGGTTCGTCCATGTTGTAGCATTTGTCAGAATTTCCTTCTTTTTTTAAGGATCAGTAATATCCCTTTCATTGTATATACCACATTTGCTTATCATTTATCTGTTGTGGACACTTGGGTTGCTCCTAGTTTTAGCTCTTGTGGATAATGCTGCTATGAACGTGGGTGTACAAATATCTTTTTTGAGACACTGCTTTTAATTCTTTTGGGTGTATGTCCAGAAGTGGAATTACTGGATTACATGGTAATTCTAACAGAACTGCCATACTGTTTTCTGTAGCTGCTGTATCATTTTACATTCCCACCAGTGATGTACAAGGTTTCCCATTTCTTCACATCCTCACCAACACTTATTTTGTTATTTTGGTTTTTTTGGTAATAGTTATGAGGTGGTATCTCATTGTAGTTTTGATTTGCATTTCCTTAATAATTAGTGAGTTGTTGAGCATCTTTTCATGTGCTTATTGCCTATTTTCATGTCTTCTTTGGAGAAATGTCTGTTCAAGGCCTTTGCCTGTTTTTAAATTGGGTTGTTGTTTTATTGTTGAGTTGTAGGAGTTCTTTATATATATCTGGATAGATATATGATGTGCAAATATTTCCTCCCATTCTGTGGGTTGCCTTTTTACTCAGTTAGTAGAGTCTTGCTACACAAAATTGAAAATTTTTTGTGAAGTTTCCCATTTGTTTATATTTTTCCTTTTGTTTCCTGTGCCTTTGGTGTCATATGCAAGAAATCTTTGCCAAATCCAGTGCTGCGAAGCCTTTGTCCTGTGCTTTTTAAAAAGAATTTTATAGTTTTAGGTCTTATATTTAGGTTATGAATCTATTTTGAGTTAATTTTTCTATATGGTATTAGGTAAGTGTCCAGCCTTATTCTTCTGCTATGGATATCTAGTTTTCCCAGCATCATTTGTTGAAAACCTGTCCTTTTTCCATTGAATAGTCTTGACATGCTTATCGAAGATCATTTGACCATATATGTGAGGGTTTATTTCTGGACTTTCTGTTCTATTCAGTTAGTCTATATGTTTGTCTTTATACCAGTACCACACTATTGTGATGACTATAGCTTTGTAGTAAATGCAGGGTGTGAACATAGAGGCCACCCTAGGATTTATCGACTATAGGATGGTGAATGATCCAGAGTCCAGAGTTTAGAAATGAAAGATCAGAATCTTAGTAGGCTGGTAGACAAAGGGTCAGGGCTGCATCAGGGGTTTGGGTGCTCAGGTCAAAGGTTATCATCAGTTAGAGGTCAAGGTCTAGATAAGTGGATTAGAACAGTAGACAAAGGACAACAGGACAAAGAATGTTTTTTTTGTTTTGTTTTGTTTTTAGAGAGCAAGCAAGTGCATTAGCAGGGAGGGGCAGAGGGAGAGGGAGAGAGAGAATCCCAAGCATGCTCTGCGCTGGCTGTGGAGCCTGATGCAGGGCTTGATCTCACGACCTTGAGATCATGACCTGAGCCGAAATCAAGAGTTGGATGTTCAACTGACTGAGCCACCCAGGCGCCCCGAATGAATGGTTTTTAATGATGAACAAAGATCTTTCAAACTTGTTCTTTATATACTTCCTATTGAGGGGAACAACTAGTTCCAAAACATGTGATGATGGAGAGTAAGGTAGTTCCCTGACAGTAGTTGTGAATCAAAATGAGATAATTTCTAATGAGATAGTTCCTAATAGAACTCTCCTTCGTTGAATTCTCTTGTTACCATTGCTATAGGGTTAACTTTTCATAGTCTACCACTCACAAATTAAAAGAGAGATCTCAGAGCTTTCACCACACCCCACGGTTTCTAGCCTTCCACTTTCTGATCTCTTTTCCTGTGCAGTCCTTTCTCCCTTGTCCATTGTCCAGTGTACATAATTCAAGTGTACAATGAAGTTGTACTTAACTGTGAAGGATTTTAAGTGACTTAGCGCAAATCTGTTATCTTACAGTTCTGTAGGTCATAAGTCTACATGAGTCTCACTGGTCTAAAATCAAGGTTGGTAGGGCTGCATTCATTTCTGGATGTTCTAGGAGAGAATTTCTAGAGGTTGCGCACATTCCTTGGCTCATGGTCCCCTTCCTCTATCTTCAAGGCTAGCAATGTTATATCTCTCTATTATTTCTAACTACAGCTGGGAATGTTTCTCTGCTTTTAAGGACCCATCTGGATAACCTAGATAATCTCCCCATTGCAAGGTTCTTAACTTAATCACACCAATACTTCCCTTTTACCATGTAAGATAACATATCACTGTGAAGGATTTTGAGAATAGAAATCATACAAATCTTAAGAGATAAAACAAGAGTATGGTCTCCCAGATGTAATTCAGCTTGGTACAGTTCTAATTATTAGACCCTTTCAAACATTCTGTTTTTTACTCTTCTTTTTCCTTTTATAGATCCCTATTTCAGCTCCTCCTCTTTAGGGCTTTGATTCTTGTTTGCTACTTTGCCTTTGTTTCCAGCCTAGTGTGAGCCCTCTATGAGCCTCTCTTGATTTCTGAAGGAGAGAAAGAACATTTCTTTTGAGATGTATTTTGGTCTTAGGTCTCTCCTTTTTGATATTCCCATCAGAACTGTTGTCCTTACAGGCCCCTGCTTCACCACTTTGATTGGGTTCTTCCCTGACCTTTTCCTTTGGGTGGAAAACGGTTGATTGTTCTGTGTGCTCTATCACTTATTCTGAGGTCCTGTTTTACCCCAGACTTCTTGTTCTTGTGCTTTGTGTGTCTTCTTGTTCTCAGGCTTCTTTGGGTGGACTTTTAACCTAATCCTCAGATTCAGTGTTGCCTCATTCTGTGTTCTTTGTTTTTTTTTTTTTTTTCCTTAAAATTCCTCCTATTGGGCACCTGGGTGGCTCAGTTGGTTAAGCGACTGCCTTTGGCTCAGGTCATGATCCTGGAGTCCCGGGATTGAGTCCTGCATCGGGCTCCCTGCTTAGCAGGGAGTCTGCTTCTCTTTCTGACCCTCTCCCCTCTCATTCTCTCTCTTTCTGTCATTCTCTCTCTCTCAAAAATAAATAAAATTAAAAAAAAATTCCTCCTATTTATAGTTCTAACCTCTGCTATTATCAGTCCCTCTGACCTAGTCTGTTTCTCTCTTTTAAGATTTATTTATTTGAGAGAGACAGAGTGCCGCTCCTCACCCCCCCACACCCCCCTCCCCCCCAGTTTGGAGAGGGGCAGAGGGAGAGAGACTCAAGCAGACTCCCCACTGAGTGCAGCACTGGACATGGCGCCTGACGTGGGCCTTGATCCCACGATCCATGAGATCATGACCTGAGCTGAAACCCAGAGTCAGAGGCCCAACTGACTGAGCCACCCAGGTGTCTCTGACCCAGTCTGGTTTTGTCTCCCCAACATGGGTCACAACATCTTTTCTTAGGGACTTATAACCATCTACAATTAAGGCCAATTCCCATTTTATGTGGAAAGGCCTTTTGTTGATTCCCTCTGAACTGTAAAATACTTAACACCTCCAGATTTTCATTTAAACCCATCTGCTTCTGGCTCCCTTTCTGGGTATCTCTTAAGCTCATAGTGTCTTTTGGGGGCAGAGGTGTTTTTGTTTTTGCCTTTTTTTAAATTTAATTTTTTAAAAAGTAATCTCTACACCCAATGTGGGGCCTGAACTTCCAACCCTGAGATCAAAAGTCGCATGCTCCACTGACTGAGCCACCAGATGCCTGTTTTGTTTTTGTTTTTTTTTTTAAATGAATTTCGTAGAATAAGTGGCATGGACTCTGTCATATTCTTGTTTGGAGGAAATTTCCTTTGGTTTTGAGCTCTGCCTTACAGTTTACCAAGGTAAAAATTAAACTGGAGATGTCATAATGTTTTTGACTCAAGGCTCTTTTTTTAAAACTTTATTATGAAGTTTTTCAAATATAGATAAAAGTTGTAAGAGTTAAACAGTGAACGCTCATATAACTCTAAGATTCAACAAATGTTACCATTTGCCATATTTGCTTTATCTTACTCCATATATTCATGTTTTTTTTATTTTTGTTTTGGCTGAACCCCTGATAGTAAATTGCAGACATCATGATACTTCACATCTAAATACTTAAGCATGCATCTCCTAAGAATAAGAACATTCTCCTAATAGTCACAGTACCATTATCCTGTCTAAGAAAATTAATAACAATTTCATATTAGCTAATACTCAGTACAGATTCAAATTCCCCCAGTTGTCCTAAGAGTGTATTTCATAGCTGCTGTTTTTAATAACATAAGCTAATTGAGGTTTATGTATTGCTTTTGATTATTATGTCACTTTTAATCTGGAACAGTCCCTGTCCTTTTTCTTCATGTCATTGATTTGTTGAAGCATTCAGGCCAATTGGGTTATAGAATATTCCATAGTCTAAATTTGTCTTATTGTTTTCTCAAGGTTATTTAACTTGTTCCTCTATCCTTTTTTTTTGTAGTTCCTGTAAACTGTAAGTTAGGTCTAGAGGCTTGATTAGATTCATGTTAAACATTTTTGGCAAAGATTCATAGGTGACGTTTGTGTACATCATATTGCATCATATTGCATTACATTGGGAGGCACAGGATGTCAGATTGTCTCACTCTCAGTGATGCTAATTTTGCTAACTGCCACATCTCTCAATTATAAAGGTACATTTTTCCCTTCACAATTAGTAAGTAACCTGCAGGGTGATTACCTAATGTAATGATTTTAGCATCCATTGATAATCCTGCTGGAATCTATGATTATATTGGGTATTACAGAACAGTGGTTTTCTAATTCTATTGTTTAATCTTTATTAGCTGACTTTTTTCTTTGGAAGAGAGCTTTCCTTTCCTCTGTGTCATTCTCTTTTTTAATGAACATCTTTTTTTTTTTTTTTTTAAAGATATTATTTGACAGAGAGATAGCGAGAGCAGGAACACAAGCAGGGGGAGTGGGAGAGGGAGAAGCAGGCTTCCCGCCGAGCAGGGAGCTGGATGTGGGGCTCCATCCCAGGACCCTGAGATCATGACCTGAGCCGAAGGCAGATGCTTAACGACTGAGCCACCCAGGCACCCCTTTTTATGAACATCTTTATAGACAAAGGTTTATAGTTATTCAAAGTGTTAGTCAATTTCAGTTGTTAGTTTTAATTTTCAAATTGTCTCAAATTTGGCCAGTGAGAGCCCTTGCAAGCTTTCCCTGCTGTGTCTTTTTGACAGGACTCCATTAGTCTGAGTGTTTCCTTCCTGGCATAAAATGTCCCCAGCTCACTTTGCATTTGCTCTGCCCTGGGCCTGGAGTCAATTATTTTCTTCAAGGAGCCCTGGTTTCTTTGAGTGACACTAGTTGTACTCATTGTTTCTGGGGTATCATTGCTTTTAGGCTCTTTGAGGGCAAGAAGTTTAGATTAAAATTCTTTTTAAAAAGAAATCATTAGTTCATATTAATGTTTCCAATTCAGATTTAACATTACAGAGCTTTTTCTTGACTTCTTTTATTTTATATTTGTATCTGTTTTGCACATTGCAAATTCCAGATTTTAATAGCACTTATATGTTATTTGCTTTATCCTTCAATATATAAAATATCAGTATATAAAAAATTAGTTTTAGGGCTAATAGTTAGGTGGGTCAGTCAGTTAAGCATCTGCCTTTGGCTCAGGTCATGATCTCGGGGTCCTGGGGTGGAGCCCTGTGTTGGACTCCCCACTCAGTGGGAGTCTGCTTCTCCCTCTCCCTCTGCCCCCCTACCCCCCTGACTTGTGCACGCTTTCTCTCAAATAAATAAAAAATAAAATAAATCTTTAAAAAAATTAGTTTAAAAAATAAGCCTATGTAAACCTGCTAATGGAAGTTTAAGATTTAAGATTTCCTTACAGTTCCTTTTCCCTTGAATATATCTCACTAAGGATGTATAGTCAGAATACAGTTTTCAGAAGTTAGGTAGAATAATTCTTTTTCTGTGTTTATGTTATCAATCATATACACAGATATACTCATTCTTTTTTCCTGTTTGTGTTCAGTTTTAGGGTTTGCCTTTTTTCCTTTTGGATTTAATCGTATTTTTTGAATCTGTAGAATATTTACGTGGTTCAAAAGTCAAAACTACACAAAAAGGTATACTTAGATAAATCTCAGTTTGTTTGTGAGTAAAGTGATAGACGTTTATTAAGTGAAGATACAGAAAAAGCTCTTGGGGCGCCTGGGTGGCTCAGTCGTTAAGCATCTGCCTTCGGCTCAGGTCATGATCCCAGGGTCCTGGGATCGAGGCCCGCATCAGGCTCCCTGCTCTGCGGGAAGCCTGCTTCTCCCTCTCCCTCTCCCCCTGCTTGTGTTCCCTCTCTCGCTGTGTCTCTCTCTTGTCAAATAAATAAATAAAATCTTTAAAAAAAAAAAAGAAAGAAAGAAAAAGCTCTCAAGAGTGAGAGGGGTCCCAACAGGTTGCCCTCTTCTTTCATTTTTAATGATAGATAGTCCTGTGTTGTATGGATGTGTAAAAATTCATTCAACCAGTCTTCTATTAATAGACGTTTAGGTTGTGTTTAATCTTTTGATTAATCTCATCCAAGTATGTTTTTGATTTCTGGAGTTGTTATCATCAGGATAGTTTTCCCAAAGTGAGATTTCTGGGTTAAAGGGTAAATGAAAATGTAATTTTCTTAGATGTTACCGAATTCTCTCCCGTAGTGGTTGTATTATTTGATGCTACTGCTAGTATTGTATCAGGGTATGTGTCATAGAATTCTGGGCAATATATCAATAAGCTAAATTCTTTCTTGTCTCTTGTTACCCCATAGTAATTCTAAATGGTATTTTCTTTTTTTTTAAAGATTTTATTTATTTATTTGAGAGAGAATGAGATAGAGAGCATGAGAGGGGGGAGGGTCAGAGGGAGAAGCAGACTCCCTGCTGAGCAGGGAGCCTGATGCGGGACTCGATCCTGGGACTCCAGGATCATGACCTGAGCCGAAGGCAGTCGCTTAACCAACTGAGCCACCCAGGCGCCCCTCTAAATGGTATTTTTTGTACAGTGATTTTAAAATGTGACTTAGGGACCACTTGTAATTTGTAAGGTTTTGTTTTTTTTTTTTTTTTTTTAAGATATATTTATTTGAGGGACGCCTGGGTGGCTCAGTTGATTAAGCGTCTGCCTTTGGCTCAGGTCATGATCCCAGGGTCCTGGGTTTGAGTCCTGCGTCAGGCTCCTTGCTCGGCAGAGAGCCTGCTTCTCCCTCCACCTGCCGTGCTCCCCCTGCTTGTGCACATGCTCTCTCTCTGACAAATAAATAAATAAAATCTTAAAAAAAAAAAAGATTTATTTATTTGAGAGAGAGCACGTGCTTGCATGTGGAGGAGCAGAGGGAGAGAAACTCAAGCAGACTCCCCAGTGAACTCGGAGCCCCACATGGGGCTCAATACCAGGACTCTGAGATCGTGACCTGAGCTGGCTGCTTAACTGACTAAACCACCTAGCTGCCCCTTTTGGGGTAGTTTTTGTCAAAGATGAACATTACTACAAATGTCTATACTTTTGTTTCTGGCTCATTTGAGTATATACATGCCACATTTGATTTTTAAAACTACAGTATTGTCTTTTCAAAAACACTTTTCCTGTCAGATTTGAGATATCATTTTGGTGGCAAGAGATAGGAAGCTATGGAATAGGGCATTTTAAGGATCTTTTGATTTTCTGAAATAATCTGCCAGTCAGATTATTTCGAGAATCACTATTCTTGTGGTCTGAAAGAATTTTAGATACTGCTAACTACTTGTTCTTGGTTTTCTTTTTATATCCTGCCCAGGCTCCTGTTTATATTCGGGAATGTGCCAGATTGCACTATTTGGGCTCCAGAACTCAAGCATCAAAGGTAAGAATAGGAAATTGCTCTTAGCCCAAACAAGGAGAGAGTTAATTATGATTAGTGGAGTTTTAAAACAAAGTGTGAAATCAGAGTAAAGCCATGGAAAATAAAATGTTGCTGCTGTTATAGTTCAAAGTTATCTAGTCAGTTTGAGATAAGGAAAAAGACTGAGAGGAAAGTTATATGTTGAAATAAAAGTGTCCCCACATAGAGTCTTCTTGTTTCCTTTCAGAGGTGTTACACTGGTGGATGGTATCCCCTACATATGAGTGATGGCATAGACTGCATGTTTAAAGGTTTTCATAAAGCCCCTGTGCATTCTTATAGCATATGATATAAACAGGCTATAAATAGCAAATGTATTAAATATTTTACAGCAATAAATCATGGTTTTCGATAATACTTTCTTGTTTCAGGTTCAGCGGTAACACTCTGTCAAACGTCTCAAAGACTTGAGACCACATGAGCTTAGAAAGCAAATGTGTGATGCTTATTAATAAGATTATGTATAATTATTAAGCTTTAAAACTGAGAAGTTTAAAAAAACTCCACAAGTACTCTTTTTTTTTTTTTTAAAGATTTTATTTATTTATTTGACAGAGAGAGATATAGCGAGAGCAGGAACACAAGCAGGGGGAGTGGGAGAGGGAGAAGCAGGCTTCCAGTGGAGCAGGGAGCCTGATGCGGGGCTTGATCCCAGGACCCTGGGATCAGGGCCTGAGCCGAAGGCAGACGCTTAACAACTGAGCCACCCAGGCGCCCCTACACAAGTACTTTTTGATGATCTCTATTTAGTCTGTCTTGGTTAGGAACTTACGCTGTCATCTTATGCTGTTGTTTCTGCTCCTCTTTGTTTCTACCTCTCATTCAGTAAATATTTGGTGTGACCAGGAAAACAGTATTTGATTTCAACTAGTTTAACTGGAGTGTAGCTTTTCTTAGAGAGGTGTTTCTATTCCTTAACCACTGCTGTGTAGTTGTCCCATCATATTGTTGTGTGTAGCAAAGAGCACCAACCAAGAGCCTGTGCACTTGGTCTCCAGGATGGGTCTGTCACTTTAGTATCTAAATGACTTTAAACTTAGAGCTTAACTTTAATTTTTTATTCTATCAAATGGGAATGATGATACTTTCCCTGCTTACCTCGTAGGAAAGCAGTGAGAGTTATGTGCAATTAAAAGGCTTTGAAAATTGAACTCATATAAATATAATTTTTGGTAGCAATATTCTAAATGAATTTAGGTTCTCTAGGGAGGTCTTGGGAGTGGGCTATTAATATAGTCTATAATTACAGGTTTCTCTTCATGTGATAATTATATTTAGATTTTTCTTATTCCTAAGTATAAGAGTATACCACGCTCCCCACTTCTTCCTCCTTTTTTGTTTCAGGGTTGTGGGAACCTGAAAACAAAGCTGGCAGGATATATTAATTCGTGTTTCTTTAAAATTTTCTCTAGGATGATCTTGATCTGATAGCTTCATGTCCTACTAAGTCCTTCCAACGGGCAAAATCTCAGAAACGGAACTGGGTAGATTCCTGCTCTCACCAGGAGGAGACCCAGCAGCGTACGGAAGAGGCACTGAAAGAGTTGTTCCAACATGTTCACAATATGCCAGAGTCAGCGAAGAAGAAACAACTTATTAGACAGGTACCTGAAGGCACGGAAACAGTGACGGGGCTTTAGGACTGTGATCAAGGTTGTGGAATCACTAGGGAATATTGCTAAGAATCTCATATAATTTTTGGCTCTTATTGGCCCAAGCTTGGCTTGGCTTAGGAAAGCAGACTTGTCAATGGAACCTCAACGTCAGTCTCTGTACTACTGCCCCATTACAGAAAAGGGTGGAGGCTCTTCTATTTCTAGAGTTAAACAGAAGGATCCAAGTATGGTTAGAGTTTCTCTAATTTTGGTCATGTACCAGGCATGCTGAGAAGAGAACCAGCAGTTGCAATATATTGCTCCAAAGTTTAAATCCTTCAGATTTTCTTGGCAAATAATTTAATCTTTCTGAATTTCAATTTCCTTGTTTTTTATTTATTTTTTATTTTTTATTTTTTTTAAGGTTTTATTTATTTGACAGAGAGAAAGACAGCCAGAGAGGGAACACAAGCAGGGGGAGTGGGAGAGGGAGAAGCAGGCTTCCCGCGGAGTGGGGAGCCTGATGCGGGGCTCGATCCCAGCACCCTGGGATCATGACCTGAGCCAAAGGCAGACGCTTAACGACTGAGCCACCCAGGCCCCCGCAATTTCCTTGTTTTTTAAATGGTAGTTGAAATGTCCATGTTTCATGACTATATAAAGATTAGAAAGAATCTATGTAAAGTGGCTGGCATAGCAGAGCAAAAGTGGTAGCTCTTACTAATGAGTTGTGTACAGTTAGAAAACACTGTAAATTCAGGGACCTAGTTTGATATTAGAAAGTAGGAATTCTGGTAGCTAAGTTTGTTTATTTTGGAGTTAGTGGGAGCAAAATTAGGTCTCTCATTTGCCATTTTGAGACTCAAAATGTAGTTTGAGTAAATCCCAATGATTTCGTTAGTTTCTTTCTTGGGAAATTTATTTTGTCTCTATCCCTCTTGAATTTTAGCTGAACAGGCAAAGTCCGCTTCTTGACTTCTTACTCAACTGGGACCTTCGTGAGGGAAGTCTGTGTTTTTATTTATTTTTTATGCCTAATCTGAAGCATAGGGCCAGACATAACCATGTGCTCAGAAAATGTTGAACTGAGCTGTCCTTAACAATTGATAGAGTCCTTCAAGAGAAGTTTTCTGTTACACTCTTTGAAGTTACTTTGATATCTAGCAAATTGTGTTATGACTGGAATTTTCAAGGGTGTTGGCTGAGTATTATCGCAGATTCAAAGCGATGTAGTGATTTAATTCTTGATGGAAACTAAGACAGCAGTTCAGGTGGGCAAAGTGTCATGAATTCTGTCATCAAGAAAGCAGAAGCTTGGGGCACCTGGGTGGCTCAGTCGTTAAGCGTCTGCCTTCGGCTCAGGTCATGATCCCACGGTCCTGGGATCGAGCCCCGCATCGGGCTCCCTGCTCAGCGGGAAGCCTGCTTCTCCCTCTCCCACTCCCCCTGCTTGTGTTCCCTCTCTCGCTGTCTCTCTCTGTCAAATAAATAAATAAAATCTTTAAAAAAAAAGAAAAAAAAAGAAAGCAGAAGCTTAAACATAATACAAAACTGACATCATTTTTGCTCTTTCTAGAAAAATAGGAACTCATAGAGAAGGTTAAGAAGAAAACAAATCATTCATCCCACTAGGGTTAACATTTTGGATCTTTCTTTTTTTTTTTTTTTTTTTAAAGATTTTATTTATTTATTTGAGAGAGAGAGACTGAGAGAGAGAGAGCACATGAGAGGGGGGAGGGTCGGGAGGGTCAGAGGGAGAAGCAGACTCCCTGCCGAGCAGGGAGCCCGATGCGGGACTCGATCCAGGGACTCCAGGATCATGACCTGAGCCGAAGGCAGTCGCTTAACCAACTGAGCCACCCAGGCGCCCTAACATTTTGGATCTTTCTTTCAGTCTTTTTCCTATCGATCAATTTCTACAGTTTGGATCATACCACATACTTTCTTTGATCTCTCTTTTCAATAAACATTACAGCATAAGCATTTTCTTGTGCATGCTTGTGAACTCCTTGCCTACATTTAAAATATTGCCACTTTGGGACGCCTGGGTGGCTCAGTCGGTTAAGCAGCTGCCTTCGGCCCGGGTCATGATCCCAGGGTCCTGGGATCGAGTCCCACATCGGGCTCCTTGCTCAGCAGGGAGCCTGCTTCTCCCTCTCTCCCTCTGCTTGTGCTCTCTCTGTCAAATAAATAAAATCTTTATAAAAAATAAAAAATAAAAAAAATAAAATATTGCCACTTTGTTTTTGACGAAACTATAATTTTACTAGTTCCTGATTTTCCTCTGTTATTATAAAAATAGTAAATATTCACTGTAGAAGCAGTGCACCTGCAGAAGAGTGTAAAGAAGAAAATCACCTCTAATCACCCTGAGATAACCACTGATAAAAGTTTTGGAGTATTTTCTTCTATGATTATTTTCTTTCCATGAACATGTATTTGACTTTTTTTTCCTTTTGTTTGAGATGATAATATATTATTCAGTTTTTAAAATTCCTATCCTTGTCATTTAACATTATATCATGATCATTTTCCATGTTGTTAAAAGGCTGTGAACATTTTACAGCTGCATAATATTTCATTACATATAACTTAATGTATATACAGTTTGCCCACTATTGGACACATTTGGGAATTAGATTATTTTTTAGCTTATAAATTTTTGTTCATAGGTATTTTCATTGCAGAGTTTTCCCTAGAAGTGGCATGACCAAAGGGTATGCATTTTTTTTTCTGGTAACAGCTATTGGGTCCCTTTTAATATATAGGTCCCCCTCTCTCTCCTCTCTTCTTGTTTTCCCCCTAAAAAATTGCCAAAGTTTGTTTGAATAAACTTAAATGTGACATAATTTAGATTTAGAGAAAAATTGCAAAGATAGTACAGAGAGTTCTCACGTACCCTCCACTGAGGGTACTCTTCACTCCTAATGTTAACATTGTTAAAACTAAGAAATTAACATTGGTGTATTACTATTAACATGACAGATTTTATTCAGATTTTAGCAGTTTTTTTTGCTAATACCCTTTTTCTGTGCCAGAACCTAATCCAGGTTACTACACTGCATTTAGACCCACACATACACACATTCTCTCTCCCTCTCTCTGCCCTTTGTTTGTGAAAGAAACCATATAGTTTGTTTTCCACAGTCTAGATTTTGCTGGTTGCACCCTTGTGGTGTTACTGAACATGTTCCTCAGTCCTCTATATTTATGATAAATTTGTAGTTAGATCTAATTCTAGAAGCTTTTTTTTTAAATTTTTTTAAAGATTTTTATTTATTTATTTGAGAGAGAGAGAGAGAATGAGAGAGAGCGAGTACATGAGAGGGGGGAGGGTCAGAGGGAGAAGCAGACTCCCTGCCGAGCAGGGAGCCCGATGCGGGACTCAATCCCGGGACTCCAGGATCATGACCTGAGCCGAAGGCAGTCGCTTAACCAACTGAGCCACCCAGGCGCCCCTAATTCTAGAAGCTTGATTTGAATACCAATTAGTTTTATTTAGTTAGTTTTTGGGTAAGAACTTCATAGGTAGTGTGTATTTTTTAATACAGTAGTTCCTGCCCCTTAGCTATGGGGGATGCATTCCAAGACCCCCCAGTGGATGCCTGCAAACCACAGATAGTACTGAACCATGTATATACTGTGGGTTTTTTAAAATACATATATACTTACAATAAAGTTTAATTTATAAATTAGGCACAGTGAGAGATTAACAATAATAACTAATAAATAGAACAAGTATAGCAGTATACTATAATAAAAGTTATGTGAATGTGTTGTCTTTCAAAATCCTTACTACACTATACTCATCCTTCCTGTGATGATGTGAGGTGGTAAAATACTTATGTGATTAGCTGAAGTGAGCTGAATGACGTAGGCATTGTGACGCAGCATTAGGCTACTACTGACCTTCTGACAATACATCAGAAGGAGGATCATCTGCTTCTGGACTGCAGTTGATTATGGGTAACACCTTGGAAAACAAAACTACGAATAAAGGGGGACTACTGTATGCATTTTGAAAAGATTCTGGACACACATTGCTAAATAGCTTCCCAGAAAATTATTAATGCTCCCACCAGCTGGATACAAGAGAGCCCCCCCTTCTTGCACCTGCCAACATTATCAGAAATGATGGTTTGTCACTTGTTCCAATATATCCAGGAGGGATGCTTGCTTTCTGAGCTCTTTAGAAGTGACTAAATTTTCTGATAATTAACTTTGGGAGCTTTTTGGTACCTGTATAATATGTATGAAAAGTGTCATTTTTTTTAAACCTCCAGAACTGAACCTGAACTGATAAAAATTTGCAAAATTACAATTCACATATTTAAAAACTATAGTTAGAAAAGGCAGACAAGTAGAAGAATTAAGTACTATATCATTGTTTTTTAACTGGGGAGATGAATGGCTAATCAAAGCATTAAATAAGACGATACAGTGTTTTATGTCTTCCATTTCTCCATGTTAGATACCATCAAACAGAGCTGATATTGATAAAATTGACCACTTTTTATTTTGATGTATTTCCTCTGATGATAATGCTGGCAAGCAATCATGATAGATGTCCATTTAAAGAGCTTTAGTAACTTCTTTATTCTGTATGCAATTTATGTTAAATTAAGGACTGTTTTAGGTTGTGCTAGTCGCTCTCTATGTCCAAGATACTTTCTGCAAAAAAAACTGGATTACCAGCTGGAGATGTTGGGCAAATTACATAATTCTCTGGGTCTCAGTTTCCTTATCTGTAAAATAGGGGTAATACTTCCAACCTTATAGTACGTAAGAAAAAGGAAAATGAAGTGCAGTCTCCTTAGAGTAATTTAATAAATTTTGACTTTTTTTTTGGCAACATCATTTCTGCCTTTGAGATTTGCTTGCCAACCTACTAAGCCATATGTGTACAGACTCACTTATTCTTTGGACTTTTCTGGATATTTACATTAGCTTTTGATTGTCATAGAATCCTATCTCTTGATGGGGGAAATAATAGTAAAATGTTTATGTTTTCTCTTAGTTTAATAAGCAATCTGTGACCCAAACGCCAGGGCGAGAATCTTCTCCTCGGGTACAGAAAAGAGCCCGTTCACGTTCCTTCAGTGGCCTTATTAAGGTAGGTATGCTGTGCTGTCATTTTCAGCATTGACTTAGAGAAAGCTTAACAGTCTGACTTTTCTTATGTGTAAACAGTTTTCTTCTATTCTTTGGGATCCTGTAAAGGGTTCATTTGTAAGAGGATAAGGATAGAATTCGGAAAAACTTTTAGTTTTTACAGCATTTTGCTGTGTTTCGATTTGGAGAAGGGGCTGTACGATTAGAGAGTAAAAGAAAGGTCCTTCCTTCTCTTTGGGACTGAGGACAGAGTCCCCATTCCTGAGCAGTGAGGAGAGTTCTTTGCTTTGTGCTACAAGGTTCACTGCACAGTTTGCAAAAGCTATGGAGAATTGAGGGAGTTGACAGACTCCCAGAAATGGTTAGGAATGGATTTTCTGTTAGGCTAGTGAGTTGACTCAAATTTCTGTAAGCTTAATATTTTAATCAGTGGTATATTCTCTTCCTTTGTATCAAATTACTTAAAAATCTTGTTTTTAAAACAAGTGCAGTATCTACTTCTGTGCTGTTGCTGCCATCACCATGCTTGCGGGTTCCAGGTACACGTCCTCGTGGACGATCTGAACTTGTAGTTAAGGCATATTGCCATCAGGTGGCAGTAGATAATGTGATAACGGGGTTCAAATTTTCAGGCATAAACTAAGGTAAGGTTCTGGTTAACTTGGAGAGAGATTAAGCACAGTTCTGTGTTCTGCTGGTTTTCTTTTTAAAATTATTTTAACATTATTAAAATCTATAAATCCAGCAACAGTAAGGAGCTCTGATTAAAATGAAAAATAAAAATAAATACCTTGTAATATATATTTTTTTCTTTAAGCTGCAATTGTTAGTCATTGCTACATCATCTAAGCCTCATTTTGGTCTTAGCTATTATCATTAATAGAAGTTTAGAATTCACTCTCAATCCTGATCTTTGGGGGGCAGTAGCCTCTGAGACATTAGTCTTGCTTACCCTCAAAATTTCCTTTGTGATCAACAGAATGAAAAGGCAACTCACAGAATGGAACAAAATATTTGTAAAACATATGTCTGAGAGGGAGTTAATGTCCAGAATATATAATGAACTCTTACAAAAACAGGAAAAAAAAATTAAAAAATGGGCAAAGGACTTAGACATTTCTCCAAAGAAGATATACAAATGAAAAGATGCTCAATATCACTTATCTGTAGGAAAATGCAAATCAAAACCACAGTGAGATAGCAAGGCACAGTAGGATGACTATTATTAAAAAAGCCAGAAAATAACAAGTGTTGGTGGGGATGTGGAGACATTGAAACCCTCGTGCACTGTTGGTGGGAATGTAAAATGGTGCACCTGTCATGGATAATAGGATGGCAGTTCCTCAAAAAATTAAATATTCAGCAATTCCACTTCTGGGTATGTACCCAAAAGAATTGAAAGCAAGGACGTGAATAGATAGTTGCACACCCATGTTTGTAGCAGCATTATTCACAGTAACCAAAAGGTGGAAGCCACTCAAGTATCTATTGACAGATGAATGGATAAACAAAATGTTGTATATACATGCAGTGGAATATTATTCAGCCTCAAAAAGAAAGGAAATTCCTTTTTTTTTTTTTTAAGGATTTTATTTATTCATTTGAGACACAGAGATACAGAGAGAGAGAGAGCATGAGCAGGGGGAGAGGCAGAGGGAGAGGGAGAAGCAGGCTTCCCGCAGAGCAGGGAGCCTGACGTGGGGCTCGATCCCAGGACCCTGGGATCATGACCTGAGCCGAAGGCAGACGCTTAACGCTGAGCTACCCAGGCACCCCGAAAGGAAATCCTAACATACGCTACAACATCGATGAGCCTTGAGGACATTATGTTAAATGAAATAAACCAGTCACAAAGAACAAGTACTATATAATTCCACTTATGTGAGATACCTAGAATAGTCAAATTCATAGAGAAAGAAAGTAAAATGGTGGTTGTCAGGGGCTAAGGGTTTGGGGGGAATTGGGAATTATTGTCTAGTGGATACCCAGGTTCTATCTGGGGAGATGAAAAAGTTGTGGAGTTGGATGGTGGTGATGGTTGCACAACAATATGAATGGAATGAACTAAGATGGTAAATTTTGTGTTATTTATATTTTACTATAATTAAAAAGTAACTTATTTTGCTAGAACCCTACTCTAGCAGTATAGTCAACTGCTAGGTGTAGTTCGTAAAATGAACATCATTGTCGGTTCATTTTACTTGGAAGTCTGTCATTCCCTTTGACTTCCTGTCATTGAGCTGATTGATAACAAGAAAAGTTATTAGTCAAATAAAGGTTTCTCTGTGTGTCAGACAAATATTTCTTTAACTGAAGCTAGATGGGTGTAGTTTTCTCTTCCTAGTGAAAGAAAGTTCTGCAGTGTCTCTAGATGTATTGCTAAGTGTGGCTTGAAATGTAAATATGGAGTATCCTCTTGGCAGCTGCCCATTTCTTTACTAAGAGAATTTAGGACTTTAGAATTATAAACGAGCTTATAATTCTATCAGAATTTTAGACATTTTAGAACAATAATTTTAAATACAAATGTTAACAAATTTTATGAAACAGAAGGATAAATTATTTTTGTTATAAATGAAGAGACTTGAGCTAATAATAGTGGTTTCTGCTCAATAGTGATGGGGTAATGAAATGTCTTTTTTTTTTAAGGGGATGCTCCACTTTTTAAATTTTATTTTATTTTTTTTAAGATTTTATTTATTTATTTGAGAGAGAGAGAGTGAGAGAGAGCACATGAGAGGGGTTAGGGTCAGAGGGAGAAGCAGACTCCCCGCCGAGCAGGGAGCCCGATGCGGGACTCGATCCAGGGACTCCAGGATCATGACCTGAGCCGAAGGCAGTCGCTTAACCAACTGAGCCACTCAGGCGCCCTTATTTTATTTATTTATTTTTTTAAAGATCTTATTTATTTGACAGAGACACAGCGAGAGAGGGAACACAAGCACGGGGAGTGGGAGTGGGAGAAGCAGGCTGCCCGCTGAGCAGAGAGCCCGATGCGGGGCTCGATCCCAGGACCCTGGGATCATGACCTGAGCCGAAGGCAGACGCTTAATGACTGAGCCACCCAGGTGCTCCCTTTTTTTTTTTTTTTAAAGATTTTATTTATTTATTTCAGAGAGAGCGTGAGAGTGCAAGTGCGAGCAGGGGGAGGGGCAGAGGGAGAGAGGCTCAATATCACCACCCTGAGATCACGACCTGAGCCGAAACCAAGAGTCAGATGCTTAACCAACTGAGCCACCCAGGCGCCCCTGAAATGTCTTTTTAAAAGTTCATTGGAGGGGCGTCTGGGTGGCTCAGTCGGTTAGGTGGCTGTCTTTGGCTCAGGTCATGATCTCAGGGTCGAGCCCCACATGGGGTTCCTTGCTGAGCAGGGAACTCCCTCCCTCTCCTCCTCACTTCTCCCTCCTCCCTGCATGTGCTCTCTCTCTCTCGCTATCTCTTTCTCTCAAATAAATAAATAAAATCTAAAAAAAAAAAAAAGTTCACTGGAAGCTTTATAGCCGGTCCTGTGGCTCCTGGCATCCCCATTTCAGTTTACTCTGAGGTGATAGCTGATTTCTGAAAGGATAGCTGATTTCTGAAAGGATAGCTGATTTCTGAAAGGAAGATGTAGTGGTCTCATTTTTCCAGCATTTCTGTGTTTTAGCTATTTGATCTATATTCTGCTTTGATCCGTTTCTCGGGCTACACTTTTTCCTCTAGAATTTCTCTTATGTAAATAATTTATTACATTGGAATATTCCTAATATTGCTGCTAAGATTTATATTGTAGAGTTTAATGTTCTAGTTTTGTTAAGTTCTTTTTTGAGGATTTAAACTTACTCTCTAAGAAGAAAAAAGGGAAGGTTTCCCCAAAGATGGTAGAATTGTCACTGTCAGCTGTTAGAGTAGGTTATGTCAGTTTCTAAGCTGTTCAGAGATGAAAGACTTTTAGTCCTGCTCTGAATGACAGTATGGTCATGTGACCCCCTTAAGAAGGCCTGAACACTCTTGTGGCTGTATTAGAAACTCTTAAAGACTTTATCCAAGTTTTCTAATCCTGTGCGAGGACGTGATAGGGAAGCAGTCTTAGAGTGGATGAAGCAGAAGTGTCCCTGAGTAGGGAGGGGGCTCTTAACAGCTGCCGGAGACAACACGTCTCGGGGGCAAAAATTATACTAGTAAATAACTGGTGGGGGTTGTTTGTTAATGGTCTCAGAAGCACACTGTAATTGGCCTGCATTAGCTTGTTTAAATCAACTATAAAACTGTTTCTTATATTTCAGCTATTTTAAATATAGAGGAAAAATGATCACCTAAAGAAAGGCAATGATTTCAGGGTTTTTTGTAACATGCTTTGTTTGGCCTCCCTTGTATAAGATGGCCTGGGAGAATTTATCAGAAATCTGAAATCCTTTTAAACTAAGAAACTGTAGATTTAAAGACCAGTATGGCTGTAATACAGATATAGTAGATCTTTATAAATCACGTATTTTCTCTTCCTAAATCAGCGGAAGGTCCTGGGAAATCAGATGATGTCAGAAAAGAAAAACAAGTACCCTACTCCGGAATCTGTAGCCATTGGTGAATTGAAGAGAGCCAGCAAAGAAAATATGAACTTAGTAAGATACTGTTCTTTGGACTTCCTCTTTGTGTATATTTGTAGGAAGGAGAAATATTGATAGACTGTCATCTGTTTTACTGTGTTTCTCTGCGCCATTCAACTGTGGCTTTTTCTCAATCCTTTCATTTATGTTGATGGTCAAAACAAACACATGTGGAGTTCCAGGAGGATATAGCCAGTCATATGTGGAGATGACAAATAACAGTGAAAGAGCTCCGCAAACAAAGTGCTGGAGGGACTAGTTCTTACTGGGAGACTCTATGGGGCAGGTAGCATTTGAGCTGGGCCTACTCGGCACTGCATTATCTGTTGGGTAGTCCTTCTGGGTATCCCACACATGCTGCTTCATTAAGCCAGCAATAAAATCAGTTAAGACTAATGATATAAATATCATTATATCATAATGATATAAATATAATCAGCCTCAGTAAAACTCTTCACAGGGAAACTGAACAAGCAAATAATTCTTTTGTTAGTAAAGTCTGTCTGTAGGAATGACATTAGAGTGTTTAAGCCACTATAAAATGTTTTTGTTACAGTTATTTTCTGGCTCTCCAGCTGTCACGATGACACCAACAAGATTGAAATGGTCTGAGGGGAAGAAAGAGGGGAAAAAAGGTACTGATTGTACTTATTCTGTGTTCTTACTCCGTGTAAGTCCTCTCTGCATCTAGTCCCTCAGTAGTGGTTTGAATTCCCAGTGTCAGAAGCAGCATACAATTGCCAGGCTGGGTCTTTGCCCTTGCCTTTGTTCAGCAGATGGTTATTGATCATCTACTCAGCGCTGTCCCAGGTGCTGACAGGCAGAGCTGTGAAGACTGACCCATACGGTCCCTGCATTCTTGGACAGATTTGTCACATGTGAAAAAAATCTTAAGAATTCTTGTTAAGCAAATTAAAAGCAAGTGTAAACTAATTTGTGAAACCAAGTACAGAAGTGCTAAGAATATGCTCAATAAACACGGAATAGTTATGTTCTTTTTCTGTGTAGACTTTAGCCTTGTTTATTCAGTGAGGCTTTCCAGCTAATAAACAGCTGATGGACCCTGCAAATCATATCATACAACATATTTTTGAGGATACTTAGGGCAAAAAAGATTATTTGGTGCGGGGACTGCTGGTTGCCCCAGGCTCCTGGTAAAAGGCAGCCACTGCTGTCCTTTCCTCTGAAGAAGCTGTGTGGTCCATGGGGAGGACCAGGGGATTTGCTGTACCTGATTTGAATCATCATTCCTCTGGCCCAGGAAAACCATTCATTCTCTCTCTCTCTTTTTTTTTTTAAAGATTTTATTTATTTATTTGATAGAGAGAGAGCGGCAGGCAGAGGGAGAGGGAGAAGCAGGCTCCCCACTGAGCAGGGAGCCCAATGTGGGGCTCGATCCCTGACCCTGGGATCATGACCTGAGCCAAAGGCAGATGCTTAACCGACTGAGCCACCCATGTGCCCCAAAACCATTCATTCTCTCTGAGCCTGTCTCCTCCTCTGAAAATAGGATAATAGTTATATCGAGTTCACAGATTTCTTATGAGGCTTAATTGAAATAATATTTTAGAAGCATTAACAAGTAGCCATCATTGTGACTAGAGAGAACTGGCTGAGACTTGTTTTGTTTTGTAAGGCTCGTGTGGCAGATGAAGTGATCTCTGGTTTGACATGTGCATTTTACTGCTGAGACATGAGCGTAATTACGATTTGAGACATCAGCAATAGAAAGAGAACCGAAGTCCAGTCCTTATGGATAAATCTTTATTCTTTTCTAGACGATTAGATTTCAGTATAGTCTCATTCCTTATCCTTTAATGAAGTATCTGAACGCTCTTTTCTTTCCATCTTGCTTCTGACTTGCAGGCAGGTCTGTCTGATTGAGGGGAGTTGGGTGTTTGAGTTATATGTGTCTAAATATTTCTACGTGTTTGAGTTATTCGTGTCTAAATATTTCTATGTATATATCCGTGAATCATGAATCGTATGTATCCGTGAATCAAAACTACACGTAAGTTATTTTTGAAGGATACATTGTTTTTTTATCAATTACATCTTTTGTGGCTCTCATTTTTGAAAATAATGAAGAGGGGCGCCTGGGTGGCTCAGTCAGTTAAGCATCTGCCTTTGATGATGATCCCAGGGTCCTGAGATCGAGTCCTGTGTTGGGCTCTCTGCTCAGCGGGGAGTCTGCTTTTCCCTCTCCCTCTGTGACTCTCTCACTCTTGCTCTCTCTCAAATAAATAAATAAAATCTTTAAAATAGAAAAGAATCAAGAAATGGTAAGTCTTTTTATATTGATAATTATACTTTCAGGAGAGAGAAATGCATTAAAGAAATAAGCCAAGTTCATATTTTAGCAGAAGATTTAGAGCAGGGATTCTTGAGCTGTTATGTGTGGACCTCCTAAGGGCTCTGATCAAGTTCCTGGTATTGTTGATGTCATTTTATGTGTGGTATTGTTGATGTCATTTTATGTGTAGGTGCCTATGTACATTTTTCTGGAGGACAGAACATACAGTTTTATTAGATTCTCAAACATGTGAGTGAATCAGGTGTGCCCAGCTGTCTCTCGGTCAACAGAGCATGTGACTCTTGATCTCAGGGTCATGAGTTCAAGCCCCACTTTGGGCATGGAGCCTACTTAAAAATTGAAAAAAAAAAAAAAAAAGTGATGCAGAAAAGTGGGGGCCCACACATAATGAACACTTTGGATTAGATTAGACAGTGGCATTTTCATTCTTCTCTCTCCTTGGTCACTTCCTACATCCTGAAAGGCCTGCCTTGGCTGTCATGATGCTACCCTATTCTTGTTCTTCCTTGTGGATTCTTTTCCACCTCTGTGGTAGCTTAAAATTGCTGGCCTACCCCTCCCCTCTTCATTTTTTTTTTTTTTTAAGATTTTATTTATTTGAGAGATAATGAGCACGCGAGTGGAGTTGAGGAGGAGCAGAAGGGGAGGGACAAGAAGACTCCGTGCTGAGCGCGGAGCCCAATGCAGGGCTCACTCTCACCACCACAAGATCACAACCTGAGTGGAACCAAGAGTTGGATGCTCCTCTGACTGAGCCACCCTGGTGCCCCTCCTCTTTTTGTTTTTAAGTGCTCTATCTTGAGTTCTCTGCTTATCTCTCCTCTTGCTTTTTACTTCTTAGCAGCTTGGGCTAACCCACAGCTCTATTTTCTCTGTAGGATAACTGCTCCCAGACCTGCATCTCCAGATCTGAACTCTTTTCCAGTTTCCAAGGCCACAGATCCACTTACTTGCCGTCTAATTCTTCTATACAATGAATATTAACTAGAGGTTTTTGATGGTGATTTTGTAAAAGGAATATTATTTGAGGGAGATAATGCAATTTTATTATCATCATCAAGATCACACTCCCAAAAGACATTTCTTTAGCACAGGGTTTCTCAACGTGGCACTGGACATTTTGGGTCAGATAATTCTTTGTCGTGGGGAGCTGCCTTGTACATTGTACCATGGTTAGCAGTTTCCCCTGGTCTCTACCCGTTAGATGCCAGTAGTACCCTTCTTTCCCCAGTTTTGACAACCAAAATGCCTCCAAACATCACCAAGTGTCCCCTGGGGAGGAGGGAGCAAAATCACCCCCAGAAGAGAACTGCCGATTTAGCATCTTCTTATTAACAGGCATTATTTTGAGTAGTGAGAATCTTACCCATTCTTCAAAGCCCAACCTAAACCACACGTTCTCTTTGAAACCTTCTTTGGCTAAGCCAGCCAGATGTACGTTTTCCTTTGAACTCTTATTGATGGTACTAAAATGTTGACATTTAGTATGATTTATTGTAGTTATTTACTTCTCATGTATTGTCTGATATCTGTAGCTAGTTTCTCTCCTGGAAGACAAGGGCCAGACTTAAGAATACATTTGTGAGGGGCGCCTGGGGTGGCTCAGTTGTTAAGCGTCTGCCTTCGGCTCAGGTCATGATCCCACGGTCCTGGGATCGAGCCCCGCATCGGGCTCCCTGCTCAGCGGGAAGCCTGCTTCTCCCTCTCCCACTCCCCCTGCTTGTGTTCCCTCTCTCGCTATGTCTTTCTCTGTCAAATAAATAAATAAAATCTTTAAAAAAAAAAAAGAATACATTTGTGACCTCCTATCTTCTGTTCTCTTCCTCCCGGTACTGAGTACCTTACCTCTACTTCTACCTCTACCTCTGAGAGTGCCTTACCTCTAGTAGGCATTTAGTAAGCATTCGCTGCTGAGAGGCGTAGTGGTGGTAAAGCCATGAACTCTGCGTTCAGTTAGGCTTGGTTTCAACTCCCAGCTTTGCTGCTTATATCTATTTATCTTGGGGACAGTTAACTTGTGTAGGCTTCAGATTCTTCCCCTGTAACATGGCAAGAGCGCTATCTCATGCACAGATTGTTGTGAAGATAAGTGAGGTCATGTACAAAAGGAACTCAGAGCAGAGTTTGGCGCAAAATATGTACTTAGCACAGCGGTAGCTGTTACTGCCATTAAGTTGTTTTAATGAACTGAGATTAGGGTTTACTTGGTAGAAAGTCGTAAATTCTCCGTTAAGCTCTTTAACTCTCAGTTTGTAGAAAATACTAAGTATAGCTTCTCTAGCTTTCAGGTGGGATGTTTGCAAAAAGAAATATTTATAAATGTGCTTAATGTTCTTGTTTTTCTTTCAACCTAGGATTCCTCTGAAGGATCCAGAGTGCTCCTGTTGTCCACCTGGAACTTTCTCTTTAGTGAGCCAGGCATCATTACTGCTCACAGAGAAGCTTGGACTTGCAGCTTGCTGCGTTTTGTATTGTGAAAGTCAACTAATCCTATGACCTGACTGATACCTCTAACCCCACTCACTGGATAATGTCTGCAGACTCTTCTGAATGGGTGCTGGCATCTCTCTCTTTCTCTCTCTCTGAAAACATTATGGGGAAACCACTAACCAGCCAGCCAGCTCACACAGCACAGTAAATGGGCAGAACCAGGTGGGCTCTAGTGCTCATTCCATGTATTTGTTTAAGCAGATACTATTTTTAAAAATATGAAAGTTGTGCTCAACTACCAGTGATTTTTTTTTTTTTTAAGTACTGTCAGTCCTGGTGGATTGATATTATTTTTAACTGATACTTGGGGCTTTTCTCTGTTTTGATAGTATGGGCGGTATTTTGGTTATTTCTTTTATCTGTTGTTTGTTTTTTTAAAGCCATTTTTTGGATAGGTCATCTAAATTGTGTCTAAGACAGATGTCTTTCCCTTTTTTTTCACCTTAAGCTTTGGGAAAGCTCTTTATCTCATGAGGCCATATTCCTCAATACCATTTGTGTGCAAAGAACTACAGCTTTCCTGGAAATACAAAAATTATTTCTTGGACCTGAGATTGCAGGGTATTTGACCTGCGTTATTGAAAAAGGAGAATTCAGAATGATAGCATATTTTCACAAATGTCAGTTATTAAACTTTGTCCCTCCTCCCTCCCTTCCCTCTCTTCCCCTTTCCTCAGTGATGCCAAAGTAATTGTGTGGTTGCGGAACTCATCTTCATTCAGTCTCCCTTTGCCTAAAACACCTCTGGTGCCAGTACTTCTGTGCCAAATCACTGTGACCCAAGGGAAGTCACCGGCGGCTCGATAGAGATTTGCTGAAATATCTGAACGTACTGGAAACTCTGGAGTTTGACTAGGATGGGGCCAGCTGGCTTTATGTCCAGGGTAACTCCTTGTGGGTGGGATTATATTGCATCCTTCTAAGGGATCAGGTATGCAGGCTAGACTGTCTGCTGGGAGCAAGCTGGAGTCCCAGGGAGGAAGGGAGCATCCCTCTCTGCAGGGCTGAGAGGATTTGAAAGAGCACGTTCTCCTTTGGAAGCGGTTGTGGCTTATTAGCACCAGTGTTTGAGGAGGGTTGCCGCACCTCCCCTCTTTGTCAGGATGGGCACAGGAGTCATTTGGAGGTGGGGCTGGGGCTTTGACTGGGTTGGGGATGTTCACGTGTGTTTGAGGTAAGCAGCGGCATGGCTTTGATCTGGTGTAAATACTCACCTGCCTAGAGAGCACCGTGTGGCCTGCTCTGTGGGGCTGTGTAGCCGCCCTCACCCTGTGCCAGAGCCGAGTCAGGCTCTGCGGGGGAGCAGCTGCCCAGCAAAGTGGGACTTGCCGACCATCTTTAAACTCTTGAAAAAGCTGCGTTTCTGCTGAAACAGAGGATGATGCTGGGAGAGCACGGTTTGGTTTTGTGTCTAGCTGTCAGTCTCTCTTCCATACTTCCTGTTTCATTGGCTGCTGTAACAGCTATAGTGAAGAGAAGTGTAAAACTCGGCCTTCCGACTCGATGGATTGTGAACAATAGATGGTGAGGAGTGTAAGCCTCTTAGAGGCTCCTTTGCCTAGAGCATTTTTATGTCATTCTTAAAAATACTTGTTAGCAAATTTATTTGTGTAGGTTTCTATTTGGCTTTTCCTTATTGAGAAAATAAGCACCAGCTACCAGTGGGTGCAGACAGAGACTGCTTTTAATAGGACCAGACTGAAATAGTGATCTCCTTTAACCCAGTACTTCCTTTCTTTATCTCTCTAAGTGGTTCATCCCAGGGTGGCGTGGCATTGGGTGGAGAGAGCAGAGCAGTGACCTGATACCTTCCTGTCATCAGGTTTGTCCTGGGGTTCTATTTGAGGGAGGTAGCTGAGATTTAGGAGACTTTCTTTGGTTGAATGGCATTGGTATCCCAGGGGAGTGTGCCGGGGCTAGAGTAGTGAGAGAGATGCTTGCCACACGCAACTGCTTTTGTATAGCTCGCCCCCTTGGGCCCTTTATGTGTGAATTTGGGCATGTGTGTTTCATTTAAGTTATTTATTAAATATATTTGCCCTTGCTTAAAGGGTGTGATAGATAGGTCATTTTTAAATAGAAGCTGTGATCCAGTTGGAATCCAAATTTGAGAAATAAACAGCATAACTTTCTTCCTTGTAATATGTAAGTGTTCTAATCCTGTGGAATCTTATGGAGAACTCAAAGACAAAAGCCCTTTATCATTTGCCACAGCAGGGTACTGTCTCCCTTTTGACTTGGTGGGTAGGTATTCTTGAGCCAGTATTTAACAGTTTTTTTAATCTATAAGATGTTTTTTTAGTCTGCTATGTTTATTTTTCATGTTGGAACAGTCTCTTTGGACATGCCTCCTTTTATGGCTTTAAACATTTCCCTTCTTCCTGCGGTCAGTTGTAATGGGTTCTGATGTGTCAGTACAGGGCGGTGTTGTGCCAGTGGGCGTAAGCGTGAGCACGCAGAGCGCGTCCTCGATTCAGATCACTGAGTGAGCTGCACTGGTGGCATCAGTGAAAACCATAGACACTGGAGTTTCTGACCTTTTGCCCTGGGACCAGGGAATCTGGAAAACTCCACCGCCACAGTGAAGGGTTAGAAGATGCTGACTGCACCTGAGTGCCAGCACATGTTCGAGGAGCTGGTACTGACCCGCAGCGGGTCCTCCACCCACTCCTCACCCTGGATAGCCTTCTCGGGAGCACCCTTGGGAAATGGAGTAGTGGAGGGCTGTTGACTGTGGTAACCACTGGGTGATCCAGAGGCGGCCGTTCTGTTGGCTTGTAAGGAAGCCAGCAGGTCCTGGAGTGTCAGAGCAGAGCCTTTCTCTCCTCCCGCGTAGTGGTGGTTTTGTGCAGCTTCCTTCCCAGGAGCCTCTGTTCGGATATGGTTTAAATACTGCCTCCTAGGAGAACCTGTGGTCCTTGCACCTGGGCCCCGCAGTGACCAGCTGTGTGGCCCGTGCATAACCGGGGAAGTCATCTTTGGGAACGGACTTCCCTAGACTCTCGCTGCTTCCTTACCATCGTACAGGGCCTCACACAAATGCTGGAAGGTCTTTTCTAAATAGAACTCCTTTTCCCAGGGAGAGCCTCATCCCTGTCCCCTCCACCCCAAAGCTTTTGTACTGAAGACTGGACCTTGATCTAAACCTGGGTACTGGCATTTGTCAAGATTGCTCTAGAGTTTGGGGAAAATTTGGGTCCTTAAAATGCACAATCTTTTCAAACCAGTGGTAATTAACCCCACGGAAAAGCTAGCTTTCCTAGACAGCCAGTGCCGACCGACATCTTTCCACTGGTGGAGAGTCAGTGGAGGGGCTAGTGAGGAGGTGAGTACATAATAGCCTGAGTGCTTGGGTTGCCATGGAAACTGGAGTGTGCGAGGCCACAGCCAGGGGGGCTGAAGAGCCATTGAGCACTCCCCCAGACGTTTGGAGACTGGCAGAGCCTGTTGGGAAAAACACTCCCGGCCGGGGTCCTTCATAACAGGGGTCGCCCTTGGCTCTCCCTGAGCTTGTTCAACAAGAGAAACAAGGTTTCTTAACTGTTTCACCATTTTTTGTGTTTCATTCTTATTTGACTTTATATATCAGTATATATATGTAACTGTAAAGAAACAATCATATGCATTATCTTTCTTTGTTATTCCTGTAATATTCTGAAATTAAATTTCTTTTGTTCATAGCCATAGGCTTTGACTGGTCTCTTAATTCCCATTTTGACCAATAGACTATCTTAAGGAGAGGTTGCCTCTTAAAAATTTTTCCCCCCAGTTTTATTGAGATATTATTGACAGGTTGCTTCTTGTTCTGAGTCCTGTGAAACCTGTCTAAGAAAAGCACCTCTTTGGCTTGTTTTCTTTCTGGGCAGGTGAGTTCAGGGGGAGTGGGGCTTTTGGCTGATAGGAAATGGGATTGGAACCCCTGGGAATTCTGAGCTTTCTGATGTCCTGTGGCTGAGTCTAGAATGTTTTGCACAGATTTCAGTTTCTCACATAATCTTATTTCCTCGTTTAAAAATAAGGAGTGACAGTTATAATAACAGTAAAAACCAGATGACATTTTTATCTAGGACAGCAAGTAGTGTTTAGACAACTCTGGTTGAAATGTTTCTGCCACTTATGTATGTGACCTTGGGGATGTCCCCTCATCTGTAAGGTGGGGATAATGGTAACTTGTCTCAATAATGACGTGCTCTCAGATCTTAAGGGCTTAGCACAGAAGGTTTTAGTCTGGAGTCTGTGATTGTGCTTTGGAACATTGTTTGTCCTTGTGATTCTATGTAAAATTTTGTGTACATTTAAATTTTTCTAAGGGAGGGATTTTATAGTTTTCACAAGAATCCCAGAGGAGTCCTTGACCACTAAAATACTGAGACCACTAGCCTTGCACAGTGCCTGGCAGATGGCAAGTATTCATTAGATGTTAATTCTCTCTCTCTCTGCCAGGAATACATTTTATAATCAGCAGGTTATTGATGCTGACATAGTTATTTTTGATAACAAAGGAGTTACTTAAATCTGGACCACAAATAAAAACCCTGCAGTTGTCTTTGCTCCATTATCTACCCATGCGCTCCTTTTTTTGCCATGTTGGCTCTCTAGCTGCTGCTCAGAACTGTCTGTCCCTTTCCTAATCCCCCAAGGACCAACTTGTTATTTACTGTAAAGAAAGGAGCCATGTCTTTTTCTTGAGAGTGATGCATACAGGAAACAGTAATGCGAAAGAAAAGAAAAAGGGGTGGCGGGGACAAGAGTTATTTTGAAAAATAAGAGGATCAAAATGCCTAGTACAGCGCTGAGCACATAATCAATATGCAAATTGTAGAAAGGAATGAAGAAACAAATCTGCATTAAACGGCAGAAAGGGAAGATGGGAAAATAGAGTTTTCCTTAGTCTCCCCTTCCTCCTGGGCCAGTTCTGTGGCCTCTGTTCCCCAGGGCTGGCTGCCCACCTTTTGCTCCTACCTCCATTTCTGAATTAAAAGCATACGGGGGTGGAGATGGTAAGGAAGGCTGAACCCCAGGCTGGAGGGTCGTGGTATAGAGTTCATCAGGATTGTTCAGATGTTTTAAAGTCCCAGCCTCTTAGTTTCCCCCCTAAAAAGCAAAAACAAAAACAAAAAACAAAAATTGGGGTTAGGAAATGGCTAAGTCTTGGTCCAAGTTGGTCATTAATATCCTTTACCAGCAGCATCCAGTGCCCAGATTCCTAGAGTCTTCTACCTGGGAAGCGGGATGAAGGTTGGCAGGAGGGGCCACTGGTATCCATGCTAGCTTTCCCCTTTCATTCCCAGAAACAAGCCTTTTAAAATTTGTACTGCTCTAGTACCGAAGACTGCTTAATTCAGTTGAACCAGACCTGCGGGCAACAGAGAAACGGACTGTCTCAAAATTGTGAGTGCAGGAGTCGTTCCTCAACATCGGTGTATGTAAGTGGGGTTGCTCTTGAGAGTTCCTGCTGTGCACATACTTCCCAGTTTTCCCACATTGAAATAGGACTGTGGTAGGGGCTCTAAGGAGTTCAGGCCTCCTGTGAATGAAAACTAATACCATCATTTACTGAGTACTTACTATGTACCAAGCTTTGTGCTAGGCAATTAATTCCTTATTTCACTAAAGTCAAACATCTCCGTGAAGTATTCCTATCTCCAGTTTTATAGTAGAAGACATATCAAGAGTTTAATGTATCCATGTCGGCTAAAAAGTGGTAGAGTCAAGATTAACACCCAGGACTGCCTGACTTCAAGAACTGTGGTCTTTGAGAGGAGTTACCCACCCAAGGTCTACAAGAGCCAAGAAGGAAATCTAAGGTTATGAAAACAACAACTACTTCAAGAGATTGAAAAACACTGTG
This sequence comes from Halichoerus grypus, assembly GCF_964656455.1. Lineage (NCBI taxonomy): Eukaryota > Metazoa > Chordata > Mammalia > Carnivora > Phocidae > Halichoerus > Halichoerus grypus. Next base: position 30,607,845 of record NC_135718.1, read on the forward strand.
GGAGCCAAACGCAACTCCTCCACGGCCTGGATTGGCCCACGAGCTCCACTCGGCATCCGCTGTATGACACTGGGCCGCGCATCTTCTGGCCGGGCTCTGGGTCTGCGCAGGACATTCTCCTGAGGTGCTCAGCGCTGGCTCTGGGAGACAGCAGGTGTGTCTGTCAGGAGTGCTGTTGAGCTACGGGAGGGTGGTGTCCGCCATAACCGCCGCCTCCCCTCCGCCCCCCCCGGCCCCCCCACTGCTGGCAGCTGCCTAGGGAGTCTTTCCTCATCTCTCTGCCTTCTCATACACACTCTCTGACAGCAGCCTCTAGCTGTGGATATTGAGTACTTGAAATGTGGCAGTCTGAACGGAGATATGCTCTCCACGTGAAATACGCCCCAGAATTCAAAGCCTTAGTAAAAAAAAAAAAGAATGTAAAAATGTCTCAGTTTTTATTAAGTATTACACATTGAAATGATATTTTGGATATATTGGGCTAGTTATTAAAGCTAATTTTGTTTCTTTTTACCTTTTTAACATGGATGCTAGAAAATACTAAATTACATAAATGGCTCATGTTATATTGCTATGTTCCAGAACCTCTCGGGCTCTAATCCTAGGCTATCCTTTCTCTCCCCACCCCCAACCTGCTCCTCAACTCCATTGGCACCTTGGCCATGTCTTCTCTTTTCCTTTAGTCATGAGACCACCCTGGAGAGGGCACAGAAGGTCGCAAAGAAAGTGGTGAAAGGTTTATCCACTGGCCTTTTTGGGATTGGCCCCTGCCTGCCATGGCTGGCTACGGGAGTGCCTCAGCGTGGTTCAGCTCATGGGTGTGCACAGCCCTGGGGGCCGATGGGGTCACTGCAAGGGGACTTAAAGTCAAGGTGTGCCCCAGGCACTGCCTGCCTCTTCCAGAGGCGACTCTGCCCTTCAGTGTTTGTCCGTGTCGTGATCCATCAAGATATTTTTTAAGTTAATGAAATCATAATAAGGTGTGTGTGTGTGTGTCCTGTAGTTTCTATATGGATCAAAATGCAGCTGTAAAGTGTAGAAACTGTAAAGTGGGTGTTAAGAAGGGTCTTCATATTCCCAAATGCAGGGAACTAGTGATAAATTCTCTGAAAGCAAAATGAGCGGAAGTTGGGCTGGTCAGAGCAGGAGAGAAAACATTAGAAATGTGACCTCCCTCCCCATGACCAACTATCTTGGGCATAAAGACCCATTAATTTTTCTGTTCAGCTTAGAGGCCTAGGGCCAGGGCCTTCTGCCTCCCCCTGATGAAAAGCCACTGGGATTTACCGGAAACTTAATGACCCAGTAATCCAGGTTTTATTAAGTACTTTAATGTAACTGGAATTGACCATTAATGAGAGGTCTCGTGTTGCAGCCACTTCTTGAACACTAGCTGCCGGTATTGTGTGGAATGAACCGGGAAGAGGAGGAGAAGGGAGAGGAGAGGCATGGCCCTCTTCCTTGTCTCTGCTTCCCTCTTCAATGGGAACACAAAAGCCTATGCTTTCCAGAGGAATCTAGAAACCATATGGTATGGAGGAAAAGGGGATATATTTAGCCTTTGGCAAATCCTCAACAGAGACATAGAAGCAGCGCCTGTCAGAGCTAGTTGGGACTTCGACACAGTGGCACCCTCTCATTGTGAGGAGGGGAAGGGGTTGTAAGGACACCACCAGATTGCCCACGCCTGCTTCAGCCAGGGAGCTGGCTCCTTGGTCTCTGGTTCACAGTAAGAATTTATTTAAATAAGGGGCCTGGAAGTCATGGAACTAGCTCACAAACGATGTATTACAGATAGAAATGGAGATTTACAGATAGAAATGAGGTGCTACATCCGGTGAATGGCCGCGAGTGCCCACGAATGGACTTGACTCCATCTTTCCTTTTAAAGCAACTCTAAGCACATAGTGTGATAAGATGTGTACATCCCTGTAACCACCACCCCAATTAAGAAGTACAACATTTCCATCTTTCCAGAAAGTTCTCTCATGCCACTTTGCAGTCAATCCCCCATGTGCCTGCCCCAGGCTACCATCTCCTTTCTATCACTGGAGGTTACTTTTGCCTCTAATCCCATTGCCTGATTCGCAGTTGGGAGTGTTGACTATGCCTACTTTCACTGCCTGGCTGACTTTAAGTATCTGAGTGTTCCCATGTGGAGGAGGAAGGGCCTGTGTTACATGTTTCTGTTTCTGAGGCCAATGGCAGGAAAGAGTGAATCTAGCTTGTGGAAGCCCGAGTTCCCTGAAGGCAGGAGCTGTTCCTTATTTTCTGTCTCTGCAATACCTAGGACAGCACTGGGCACGCAGGAGGCTCTTAGTAAATGTACTGAACTGAATCAGATCTGTCCAGTAATGGAATGATTACCCGGTGGAGAAGCTGTTCGGTTCCTTCCTGGATGAAAATGTGCTGGTAGCGGTGGTGCCCATCACTAATGAAAACAGGTGAGTTTGAGCTTTCTGGCCTTGCATGATAGACTCAAGGGCTGGAGCCCTGGTGGTGCAGTGCAGTGGGAGAGATGGTGGGTTCTACTACGGTGCGGTAGGTGGTGGGGAGTGCTGAGTGCTGTGGAAGCAGAGGGGAGGGGCATAGGGTCCAACCGAGAGATTCGGGGAAGCTTATCTGGAGGGCACGTGCCATGAGGGGTGGTGAGAAGGAGCCTGTGGAAAGGGTTTTGGGTGCAGGAGCAACAGCCTAAGTAAAGGCACAGCAGCGCGAGAGACCCTGGTGCATGTGACATAATTGCTCTGAGTGGGGAGATGGGCTACACGTGGTCCCTGAAGTTGCTGTCATCCTAAGATTCTGTAAATAGTAGGTTTAGCTGAATGGCCACCCGTGCCCACAAGTATCCATACAAACTCGAGGTTTAGATCAGAAAATGCCCTGAAAATGGCCATTTTCTCCAACAAGGTCTTGCATCCTGGGAACAGAAATGGAAATGAATGGATGGTCAGGGTGAAACCTTGCTGGGCCCTGCAGACATGAAGAAAGGCAGAGCGGCAAGGAAGTCCCTGGTGTCAGCGGGAGCCATGGACATGCCAAGTTTGCAACACTGAGCACAACTGGAATTCCTAGGTGGCTGGTGGGGGTGTTACATTGGCTCAATCCCTTTGGAAAAAACAGGCTGCATCTACTAAAGCGGAACATCTAGCCTATAACCTGGCTGTCCCCCTGATATGTTTATACCCAACAGACATACGCTCACCAACAGACTTGTACTGGAACTACCCAGATGCCCATCAGCAGTGGAGTGATACCTGCGTGGTGGACACGGTAGGCAGGACAAGGCTCACGTCCTGTGCATATGTTGTGTTACATAGCAAGGGGGTCATTAGGTAGCAAAGGGGAATAACAGGTCAATCCGCTGACCTTAAAATAAAGAGATTATCCTGTATTATTAGGGTGGGCCAAATGTATCACCAGGTACCTTAAACGAGGAAGAGGGAGATGCAAGAGTCAGAACCAGAGGTGGCAGTATTAGAGACTCAACTGATCATTCCCGGCTTTGGAGATGGAAGGGGCCGTGGGCCCAGGAATGTGGGTGGCCGCTGGAAGCTGGAAAACGTGAGGAAACATTCTTCCCTAGAGCCTTGGGAAGGAATGCAGCCCTGCTGATACCTGGATTTTAGCCCAGTGAGACCCATTTCTGACCTCTGACCTCCAGAACTGTAAGATAATAAATTTGTATTGTATTGTTTTAAGCCACCAAATTTGTGGTAGTTTGTTACCGGAGGAATGAGAAACTAATATACGAAATATTCATACAGTGGAATAGTACACAGCGATGAGAACAATGATTGGCGATTACGTGTAACAGTATGGCTGAGAACATACTGTATGATTTCATTTATGTGAGTTTAAAAATGGGCAGAATGAATGTATGCTATGAGAAGATAGGACAGTGGTTACTCTGGGCGGAGGGTGGCCAGTGGGTGCTAGTGAACTGGCAGTGGGCATGGGGCAGTTCTGAGGTGCTGGTTATGCAACTGTGTTCAGTTTGTGAGGATTCACTGAGCGGTCCACTTACAGTATTTGTACTTTCCTCTGTGTATATTATGCTTAGATAGAAAGTGTGTGTGTGTGTGTGTGTGTGTGTGTGTGTGTGTGTGTATTTTGAGGGGCGTGAAGGGGGTTGCTTTTTATTTTTATTTTTTTCAATTTTTAGAAAAGATTATTTTAGAAAGAGCATGCGTGCGTGGTCGGGGGGTACAAAGATGGAGAGAGAGAACCCAAGCAGACTTCTCACTGAGCGCAGAGCCTGATGCAGGGCTCAATCTCACAACCCTGAGATCAGGACCTGAGTGGAAACCAAGTTGGGCACTTAACCCACTGTGCCACCCAGGTGCCCCAGGGGATTGGTTTTTAACTGGGTACTAATTATTTAAGTGTTTGGCTCTTGGCCTTGGTGAGGGTGGAAAGTCAGGAGAGAAGGTGGGGGTGGTGCAGAGAGAAGGTGGAAAGATGGGGGCAGGGGAGGCCCAGGGACCCTTCCTGGAGGTTGTGCTTAGGCAGAGTACACAATGTTGGGGGCTTGGGTGCTGTGGAGCAGGAGTGGACATCTTGGGTGTCCAGAGTTGAGTCATTCCATATATATTTCCTGAACTGGTGATGTTTCATGGGGAGTTCTCAGGGGTATCAGAGTCATGGGTAGGGCTGATGAATGGGGGTGCTAAGTGGCCCAGGAAGGTATTACTGACAAAAGTGTGGAATTTAGATGAGAAGCAAAGAGGACATGCAGGCTCTGCGGTGGGTGGACAGGGTGGGTCTGAGTGTGTTCTGAGAGAGCCAGACTACACTTAAGGCATTGCTTCCCCCAAAATAACATTTAGGTGGTACTTTGGATGAACTGCTTAAATTTTAATAGTGTTTATTTCAATGCACAACAAAAATATAACTTACATATTGTCTGAATTTATAGATTCTTTAGGACCAGTATAAAGGGTATGTTTGAATTAGTGTCAAAGTTAAAAATGTTGAGCAAGAAAATAGGAAAGTGGTCTGCTTGTGTGATAAATATATTGAAGGTTTGCTAATGACAGGTTTGCTCAACATTACTGTAGGTGAAGTGGGCAAGGGGAAGAGTGTAGGATGGTTTTAGGTGCTGGGTGAGTTTCTCCATAATAGAATAGGGGGTCGCTGGATGGAGGGGGTGGCAGAGGAGAAGGTGGGACCTGACCCCAGGAATCTGAGAGGAATAGGCCTGGTGGAGTGGGGGACTTTGTAGAGCAGCGGTTCTCCAACTTCCCGTGTCAGAGCCACCTGGAGGATATGCAGCAACATTGCTGGGCCCTCCCCCTGGCATTTCTGAGTCAGTTGGTCTGAGGCTCAGTGAGTTGCATTTCTAACAGGTCCCCAGGGGATGCTAATATTGTCGGTCCAGGGACCGCCCTGAGAACTGCCGATGGAGATGTGGCAGTGGGTGAGCGGTTTGTGACCAGTCGTGGGTGTGGAATACGGGGGCCAGAGGGGCAGGGGACAGCTCCCTGTAGGAAGGGGAGGAGCAGGTGTATGGGCCCGGTGACACCTAGGCAAAGGCAGATTCAGCCTTGCCTGGCAGAGGGTGGAGTGAGCTGGTGCTGGTGTAGGCACCCAGTCCGTGCCCAGTGGGGTCCCCAGGAGGGCTGCAGCTGGACCTGGTCCTTCGAAGTTAGGGAAGCTAATACCCCGTCATGGCACCCACAGCTTAGCAATAGTGTAGGAAAAGGAAAGTAAATCAGGAGCCTCTGACAGTGCCTGGGGAGACTGCCTGCTCTAGTTTTTCTCCCATTTTGATCAGCTCTGAGCACCCACTGCGTCTCAGGAATTTTATATGCCTTATTACCTTTAATCATCACAATTCCGTGATAGAGGTATCATTAATCCGTTTTAAGAATGAGGAAACGGAGGCCCTGAGAAATGAAGGAACTTGCTCACTGTTATCTAGGAAAAGCTGTGATACAGTCAGCCCTGGGGCTGACTAATTAAATCTCCTGGTTGTTTCCCACCCCCCACAGTATTATCATTTCCACATGCAATCCCTTTTACTTTCTTTTTTTTCAAACGAAGCATGTGTGCCTGTAATCACCACCTCTACCACTAGATGGCGCAGGTGACCTTCCCCCAGTTAATGCATCAGGCATTAGAGGTTGGGTGGGTGGAGACATCTCTTAAATCTCCCTGTCTTTAATTTATTTGTTTAAATTTTAGCCAGAAGTGAGCTTGAAAGATTGCAAACCGTTATGAACGTACTCTAGAAATAAACACCTGCAGCTGGATCTGTGTGTGTCTGGGGCCAATTGTATAACTGGAATTGCTCCAAGTTGACAACCACGTAAAAAGCCATTGTTTATTAAAAGGTAGTAAAAATGTGCTTATTTAGAAATAAATTGTATATATATTACTACAATTTAATAGTAATGGTAACAATTGTTTAGAACTTAGGTAAACAAAAGGCTTTTTTGGGTGAGGAGTATTCTTCCACTGATACTCTTTGGAATTGCAGGTATTTGGTGATAATAAAAAGCAGACCAACTGCTAGTTCATTATTAAAAAAAAAACCAAACAACTCTCCATAAACAACCCTTGCATCCAAGGGGAACCGATCTGACCACGCCCCCCCCTTGGTACCACTGGTACCTGCTATCCTGGGGCTTTCACTCTGTTTGTTATTTATTTATTTTAGAGCGGGGAGGGGCAGAGGGAGATGGGGAGAGAGAATCTCAAGCAGGCTTCTCGCTGAGCATGGAAGCTGATGTGGAGCTTGATCTCATGACCCTGAGATCATGACCTGAGCGGAAATCAAGAGTCAACTCTTAACTGACTGAGCCACCCAGGTGCCCCTCACTCTGTTTTAAGAATGGGGAAACTGAGGTCGGCAAGGCAATGTGCCTCTATTCACATCACAGGAGTGCTGATGGCTGGTCTAGAACTAGAAGTCAGGCACTCCAGCTCCCTGTCCAGTGCTCTTTCCATCACGTCATTCCATTTGAGAAGCGATGGCAGCGGCAGCCGTCTTGTTTCTCTGTCTCTGTGTACAAAAACCCTGAGCCTGACACCATGGCCAAGAGCCCAGCCCCTACTGTGCCATTTACAGGATAAGCACAGGGTTGGGCCCGGGGCACAGGAGGACACTCAGAAAATTATTGTATGAATGGGGAAAGGAAGGAAAGAAATGCCCTCCAGACACTTTAGAAGCTTACTGTTCCTAAAGGTGGTGGGGACCCGTCAGCTAGCCATCCGGTGGCAGATTGATTGCACTGGACCCCTTCCATCATGGAAGGCATCGGTTTGGTCATCACTGGAATAAACACTTATTCTGGATGTGGATTTCCACCCTTTCCTGAAATACTTCCACAGCTTAACCATCTGTGTGCTCACAGAATCCCTCATGCACTGTCCTGGTATTCTACACAAGGTTGCTTCTGACCAGGGGGGGTCTACTTTCAGAGTAATGTAAGTGCAGTAACAGATTTGTGCTCATGGGAATTCACTAGTCTTATCGCATGCCCTGTAACCTGGAAGCAGTTGGCCTGATGGAAGCAATCAAAGGGTGGGAGGGGGAGGGCCCTTCCTTGTCCTCTAATCTACCCTCAGTTAAGGTCAGTTAAGTTAGTCAAGGTACCTTGAGGCAAGTCACTCTAACTTACCTGCAGAAACTTGGAGCTTAGCTGGTTTGAAGGCCTCAGTTGTGATGGAGGTATGCTTCCATCAGGGGACACAGCAATGAGTCCATTGAATTGAGACTGCCACCCAGCCATGCTGGGCTCCTTGTGCCTCTGAACCAAAGGGAAGTTGGGTTGCTGCTACAAAGTGGGGGCAAAAAGCTATATCTGCAACTTTGGGGTACCTCTGAGTACAGTTGGCCCTTGAACAACGTGGGGGCTGGGGTGCTAACCCCCCTACACATACACAGTAGAAAACCCTGCATGGTTTCCTGAGAACACACAGTTGGAAATGTTAGGGGGGCCAGAGCACAGGGGGCCTTGTTGGCCACATTAAGGGGGCTGGTTTGGATTGTTCAGATCCAGAGAACCATGGAAGGTGGCAAATGGAGGGGTGATGTGTGTGCCAGGCAGCCCCTTTGGCTGTCTCCACGGTGGCAGAAGAAGAGCTGGGGGCTGGGAGGTCAGATGGGCTGGCATCACGGTCCAGATTAGGGTCCTGAGGGCTTGAGCTGGGCTCATGGCAACGATGATGGGATTTAGGAATGGAGTCAGCATTTGTGGCAATTAGTCTAACCTAGCAGCTCTTGGCTCTTCTTCCCTGAAAAAACAGTATGTCTGTACAAGAGAGATGGGAGTGGAACCCCAGAGGGGCCTGAGTGTGTTTTACAGACACATCCTCTGATCACAAAGAGAGTTTCGCAAATGGTCCCTCCAGAGGCGGTCACCAGGACATGATTAGACAGTCCAGAGGCTTGGGGCAGGGGCAGGACCCTTGTCCCTGTGGCCAGGAGCTGTGGGGACAGCAGAGCCTGGCAATGGCGAATGGAAAGTTGGCTTGTTACGCAGTAAATCTCTCTCCAGCCCTCCTTCATTTAGGGTTTGACGCAGAGCCAGCGGAAGGAGCCTGGGAGACCCTGGAGCCTGAGAAGCCCCTGGAGCCTCAGCCGGAGCCAGGAAGGGGCTGCCGAGAGCTGGGTGCGTGCCATCCACCAGGAACAGGCTGCCCTGGGACCTGCTGTACTCGTGCTGTCCCAGCGCATGCGTCACCCTTGCGCTTCATCCCCTAGGAGGCTTGTAATTGGTTGCAGCGATGGAGAGCAGGGCCACCAGTTCACCTAGCTCTTCTCCTCACAGTAAGTCACTGTGGGCATGAGGTGACTGGGAAGATGCCAGGGGAAAACCTAGGTAATAGCTACCCTAGCCTTGAATGCTTACTCCACACCCAGAGTCAGGCTTTCTAATGCTACGCATTCAGTCTGAGCTTGGTTCCTTTCTTTCTCTCCCACTGTGCTCTGTATTTTTCCCTTAGAACACTTAGCAGAGTTGTAACAGAGATATTCATTCCCGCATTTGTTTATTTAATATCTTTCTTTCCTGCTAGACTGTAAATGCCACGAGGGCAGGGATTGGGTCTCATTATCCTTTGCTGTAGCCCCAGCACCTCGTGTGCTGCCTGACTCGTAGCTGGCGTGCACGAAGTGGAGTGCTTGCTGGACACATGAATGACACTCGCCACAGCCCAGTGAAGTCCTTAGTTCAGGACCGGCAAACTGAGGCATAGAGAGGTTGGAGTGGCCAAGCCACAGAACCCGAAGGTGGCACTCAGGATCCAGACTTACAGTGAAGGCATGGGGCCCAAGTTTGGCTGATAAAACTCAAACTGGGGAGAGTGAGACCTCTGTCCTTTTTGGCCCTTGGCCGTTGGGATGTGAGACCAAGGCTGCTGGTGGCCATGATTCCAGCCTAGCAGGGCACTGGTCTGAAGGCGCGGTGTCAGAGAGAAGCAAAGACGAGAGGGAACGGATTCTGAGTTCCTGGATCCAGCCATCTCGTTGCCCTGTCTGCAGTCGGGAACAGAGCCAGCGCCTGCCTCTGAAGCTTAGGCTGGCTGGCTCCCACCCGTTATACTTGTGACGGAGAGTTCCGACCAACATGGTGGTCAAACCCATCGGCTCTGCTGCTGTGGCAGGAGGAGGGCCGACGACCTGGGTTTTGGTTCCAAGTGCACTGGCACTTGCACTCAGTATGTGTGACACAGCAAGCTGTCCTCCACCTCTGTGTCTCAGCTTCCTCAGCTGTAAAATGGGCTCGATCGAGTCCAGCTCTCAGGCAGGAGTGGGAAGAGCTGAGAGAGGGATGCTGAGAGAGAACTACTCAGTGCCTGCTGTCCCGCAATTGCTCAGGAAGTGTTGACTGCCTGTGCCGCCCCTCTAGGTGGCTTTGGGCAGCAAGGGACAGGAAACTCACCGGAGGATAGCTTAAACCATGAAGGCTTTTATCACCGCGTGATAGACCAGGGGCGGGGCAGTCCCAGGGCGGTGGATTCAGAAGCTCAACAGTGTCGTCAAGGATCTAGGCTCTTCCTGTCTTTCAGCCTGCCGTGCTAGCGTGTCGTCCACGTCCAGATCGTGAGGTGGCCGCCCGGCTGCAGGCATCACCCAATGTAGGGCTGAGGAGGAGGTGCTTCTTGTTTACCTCCCCTTCTAAGAGTGAGGAAACTTTCCTAGCAGCTCCCCAGCAGACTTCCCCTCAAGTTCCCTTGGCTAAAATTGTCATATGCACTTGGATAAACCAGCATCTACGAGAGGAATAAAGTGCCCCCCACCCCAGGGATCTGGGGCAGGGCACTGAACAAAATTGGTTTTGTTGGCGAGGAGGAAGAGGAGAATGGCTGTTGGTTGCATCTGCCATGTTTGTCCACCTAGCTGCCCCAACTGTCTCCTGCGGGGGCCTGGCCATAGCAGGTGCTCAGTAAGTACTCACTGAACAAGCGACTCTGGGCTCTCCCTCTGCTCCAGCCGTCAGAGCAGCGAGGGAGGAGGAGGTTCTGCGACGGAGCAAGGTTCTTCAGATGACTGTAGCTCTGTGTCTTTCCTCCTACCTTTGGGGAAGTACCCAAACTCACTGGCTTGCCAGGGGTGGGGGTGGGGACTGCAGGGAAGGTTTTGGCTCAGTGGGGCCAGAGGGGCCAGGCTTCCATGGCTGCCTCAGTTCAAGGAAACAATCTAGGTCCACCCCATTTGGTGTGGAGGCTCTGAGGGGCGGGCAAGGCAGGTGAAATGGAAGGGAGCAGGTGAAGAGAGGTGTTGTGGCTCCTATAGGGAAGGCCCTAAGGGCTGCAAAGGTGGCAGGCTCCCTTGGGCCACAGCATGTAAATGAGGGAAACGGGTTCCTTTTTAACTCTAGTATTTATCTCACTCTGTGTATCCTCACTGAGCACCCGTGATGGGCCAGTATGTGCTAAAAGCTGGTGAATGCTCAATGTTCAGTAACACCGGCATGGCGCCTGCCCTCTTGGAACGACTAGTCTAGTGGGGGAGGCCGATCCTAGTCAAACAATCCTAGAAGGAAATTTAAATGGTGGCCATGGTAGTGATGAGGAGAGGCATGCGGCATGAGCCCCCAGAGGGAGATGGCAGGGAGTGGGAGACAGGGGAGTGATTTTGTGATGTGCTTAGAAGGTGAGGTCCATGTGTTGTGGAGACGGGTCAGCAGTGAGGTGAGGAAGAGGGAAGAGTACAGGGCGCCCCTCAGGTTTCTGGCTCATCGAATTGCATAGAAACTACTGCTGTTCAGACAGATAGAAAACACTGGAAGAGGATCAGGCTGGAGGAGAGGGGCAGGGGAGCTCATGAATTGGGTTTTCAGTCATGTTGAGCTTGAGGTATGAACTCAGCCAGGCAGCTGGACAATTAGGTCTGGAAGCAGCAAGACTTCTCGAGCTCCCCCATCTCCAGGACATGGGAAAGGTCAGTAGATGGATGGATTCCCCTCCTCCCTGTTTTTCCTCCTGGCCCTTGTGAGCCTGGGGCTGTGTCCTTAAGTGAAATGAGGACAGGCACTGAGCACTTACCCTGAGCCAGGCTCTCTTTTTAAAGACTTGACGTATTGCAGCTTATCGAGGTCCTGTACCAACCCCAGAGAGTAAATACTGTAACAATGCCTTGCTTCACTTATGGGGAAACAGAGGCCCAGAGATCCTAAGTAGCCTGTTGCGTGAGGTCAGGTGGCAGGGCCCAGATCTGGACCCAGGCAGTCTGAACAAGAGCTGCATTCTTACCCACAGCATTGTCCTGTGCACGCCAGGGGCTGTGTTTGCGTGAGCACCAGGGACCCCATGCTGGGATGCTCATCACCACAGGCTGACAGAAAGCTGTTCCAATCCTGACCTGGTAATGGCACATTATGGTGGCACAAAGATTTTAGCAGAATTCACAGTAGAGAATTTGGGAACCAGAAAATGAAATTTGACAGCTGACAACAAAGGCATCAGAGTCTTAACTTTGTGCACTCATTGGGGGGGAGACCCTGGGTTGTCATGCTGCTGAGTCCATTCCCTGTGACCCCTGGCAGAGCTCAGCTGTTTTAGCTCTGTGAGAAAAGTCCCCAGGGGCAGAGGCGGGCCGTGCGCAGGACCTGGGGTTCAGATGCAGGCAGGGGGCAGAGGTCGGCGTGCGCAGGACCTGGGGTTCAGATGCAGGCAGGGGCAGAGGGGGGCCGTGCGCAGGACCTGGGGTTCCGATGCAGGCAGGGGGCAGAGGTCGACGTGTGCAGGACCTGGGGTTCCGATGCAGGCAGGGGGCAGAGGGGGGCCGTGCGCAGGACCTGGGGTTCCGATGCAGGCAGGGGCAGAGGCGAGCGTGCGCAGGACCTGGGGTTCAGATGCAGGCAGGGGCAGAGGCGGGCCGTGCGCAGGACCTGGGGTTCAGATGCAGGCAGGGGCAGAGGCGGGCCGTGCGCAGGACCTGGGGTTCAGATGCAGGCAGGGGCAGAGGCGGGCCGTGCGCAGGACCTGGGGTTCAGATGCAGGCAGGGGGCAGAGGTCGACGTGTGCAGGACCTGGGGTTCCGATGCAGGCAGGGGCAGAGGCGAGCGTGCGGAGGACCTGGGGTTCAGATGCAGGCAGGGGCAGAGGCGGGCCGTGCGCAGGACCTGGGGTTCCAATGCAGGGAGGGGACGTGCTACAGACGGGGCTGTGCACAAGTATTCAGCAAGGCAGAGGTGAGGAAAAGCTGGTAGGCCCAGCTTCAGGCTCCCTCGCTCCCAAATTCTCCTCTGTTAATTCAGATGAAGTGGTTGTTTTACCGGAATATGTTGGCTGACAGTCAGGATTGTAGCAGCTTTCTTCCTTCTCAGGTTTTTTTTTTTTTTTCTTGCTTTTAAATTATACTTGAAACAGATACAGAAAACCACAGAAGACAAATGCATAGTGAATTTTTATAAGGTGACCACTCTGGTAAATCAGCACCTAGATCAAGAAGTGGAGCTACGACAGCCTCTCTGTGCTCTGTCCCAAAGGCACCTCCTTTCCTCTCCCCAAAAAGTAGCTCCCCGTCCCAACTTTTATGGTAATCACTGCCTCGCATTTCTCTAGGACTTTGCCACCCACGAGCACCTTCTTAAACTCTACCATTTAGTCTTACCCACTTTTAAAAATTAAATAAAATTTTTAAATTGTTATAAAAAACACACAGCATAAAATTCACCATCTTAACCATTTTTAAGTGTACAGCGTACAGTTCAGTGGTGTTAAGTATGTTCACATTGTGCAACCACCACCACCATCCATCTGGGGAACTTTTTCATCTTGCCAGACTAGAACTCCATATGCATTGAACAACTCCCCAGTCCCTCTTCCCCCCCACCCCTGGGACCCTCCATTCTACTTTCTGTCTCTATGAATTCGATTACCTCATATAAGTGGCCGCACACAGTATTTCTCTTTTTGTGACCGGCTTTTTTCACTCAGCATTAATGTCCTTAAGGTTCATCTGCATTGCTGCATGTGACAGGATTTCCTTCCTTTTTAAGGCTGAATTATATTCCACTGTATGTATGTACCACATTTTGTTTATCCATTCATCTGTGGGTGGACACTTGAGTTGCTTCTACCTCTTGGCTATTGTGAATGATGTTGCTGTGAACATGGGTGGGTACTTACCTACTTTTTTTTTTATTTGATATATCTTTAAAGTCTCTTTTAACCCGAAGATTCTCCCTCCATCCCTTTTCCCCCCTCTTTTAATTATATGTTGAAGATCCCAGGCATTGGACCAGTTGACCTTCCCCAGTCCGGATTTTGCTGACTGCATAGTGGTGATGCATGTAGTTCAGCATCTGTATTTCCAATAAATGGGTAGTAGGATACAGAGGCCTGATCAATTCAGGTTGTGATTTTTTGGCAACTATAGGTGGTGGTGTGTTCCTTCATCAAAAAGTGCACACAATGTGGTGTTGTCATTTTGTGTGTGTGCACATAAGGGGTGATGCTAACAGTAGCTGATATTCAATACCTAAATCCATTAATTAATTTATGGGCACAAAATGGTGTTGTTCTAATTTGCTCATTCCTTTTTCATATAATTAGCTCTAGCAACTTTTTTTTTATTTTAAAAGATTTTATTTATTTATTTGACAGAGAGAGACACAGAGAGGGAACACAAGCAGGGGGAGTGGGAGAGGGAGAAGCGGGCTTCCCGCTGAGCAGGGAGCCCGATGTGGGGCTCGATCCCAGGATGCTGGGATCATGACCTGAGCCGAAGGCAGACGCTTAACGACTGAGCCACCCAGGTGCCCTTCTAGCAACTTTCTTAACAGTTAACCAATGGAGAGAAACCATACCACAACCAAAGCAATATTGCTTTGGTGTGTTTTAGATACTTGTCTTTTGCATAAGATTTTGTTTGAAGAAAGGGTCCATTGCTTTAAAAACAATGAATAAAAGAGCAGAGAACTTCTGGGTAATGATAATTGAATATATTCATTTTCACTCTCTTAAAATTCTACTAAATTGACAGAAAAAGGATATTTTGAAGGTTCAAGATCTGTAAAGACAGAGAAAAGAGAAGAGGGATAACAGCAACGTAATTGTGGATCCATCGTAAAGGGTTTGGCATCCTCTGAGAGCTTCTTGAGAAAAAGGTACATGAGAAGTCAATATTTTGAGACCTTTAATATATGAAAATGTCTTTATTTTGCCTTCACATTTGATTGATAGCTCGGCTGTGTATAGAATTCTAAGTTGGGAATCCTTTTCCTTCATAATTTGCCTTCTGTGCGCCAATGTTGTTGCTGTCAAGAGAACTGAGACCATTCTAATCCCTAGCTCTTTGTAGGTGATGTTATTTTTACTATTTCTGGAAGCTTGTAGGATCTTTGTGTTCTCAGGATGCTGAAAAGGCACAGTGGCTTAACTCGGTGTGGATTTATTTTCATACATTGTGGAGACAAATTACAAAATGACCAGTTGTGGGACACCTGGGTGGCTCAGTCAGTTAAGCATCTGCTTTCAGCTCAGGTCATGATCCCAGGGGCCTGGTATCGAGTCCTGCATCGGGCTCCCTGCTCAGTGGGGAGTCTACTTCTCTCTCTGCCTGCTGCCTCCTCTGCCCGTTTTTTTTCTCTCTCTCTCTGACAAGTGAACAAAATCTTAAAAACAACAACAACAACAATAACAACAACAAGACCAGTTGTAAGAGATGAAAGTTGGTAGCTCTCGGGAGGGGAAATGGTGGTGGTGGTGGTAGGGGATGGGGACACCTGCCATTTTCATAACCAGTCTTACAGAATGATTTGACCATTTTGGTGCATGTATAGCTTTGATGTAAAAATAAAAACGTAAAGGAAAAGACAAAAAAGGAGCATGGGCTTAGGAGGAAGTCAGAGCTGGGGGTGAATTCTGAATCCCTTACTTGGCTAGCAGGGTGTTTGTGGGTCATACATCTCCGATCTCTGAGCCTCAGTTTTCTTATTTAAAATGGGGTGGGTATTCCACTCTGTCCAGATCACATGGTTGTCTGATGGAGGATGGAGCGGATTTTGGAAGCTGTGAAGACTGAACAGGAAGTTAGCATCCCTGATAAGACCTAACTTGGAGGCTGTGTTTCCAGCTGCTAGAAGACTTTGCACAAATCAAGAGGCTGTCATTTCCTGTAGTCCAGCCTTTTCTTCCCTCCTGTCCTCTCTGTTCCCTGCTACTAGAGAAAAGCCAGTTTGTTCTACATGGTAACATGGGCCCCAGTCAAACTGTAGCCTTTACCAGGCCTCAGTGTTACCTGCGGCGCTGAGTTCATCACCTCACCCTGGGATAGTTGTGTGTCCCTCCCGCTCTTGTTCTCCAGCTTCTGAGCCTGCTCTTCCAAAGGCATTTCCTCCTGGGAACCGCACCTGGAAGGCAGGGATGTTGCCACCGGTCAGGGATTAGAAGCCAGGTTTTCCACAAAGCATGGCCAAATGAATCGAAGATGATGGCATATCTTAATTAAAGTGCTTGTGTGTGCACATGAGGAGATGCTAACAGTTTCTGCTTCAGAGCAACCTGGCCGGAGTGCTGCATTGGGGAACATTCTGAAGCTGAGCTCAGTGAGAAGGAGAACGGTGGTTAATCAGTAGTGAGGGACCAGGGAGGGATAAGGGCAGCCCGCCCACCATGTACTTGTCATCCCTGAGAGAAATGTTCTTTTCCTTTTTTCTTGGGGCATAACCTTCATAAAATGCATTAAATTAAAGTGCACCACTTGGTGTCTTTTTACATGCACACACACGTTATTACCATCTAGATCAAAATAGAGTATTTCCAGTAGCCCAGAAGAATTTGAGTCGCTCCTCTCTCAGAGACAACCATTATTTTGATCTCTATCACTATAGATTAGTTTTGCTTGTGTTTTACTTCATATAAATTGAATTAAACAATAGGTGCTCTGGTGTCAAGCTTCTTTCACTCGGCATAATGCCTGTGTGATTTATTCATGTTCTTGCTCATTATTCCATTGTATGGCTACACCACAATTTGTTTAACCATTTCCCTATTGACGAGCACTAGAATCCTTTCCAAGTTTGGGCTATTATGAATAAGGCTGCTATAACTATTCTTGTACGTGTCTTTTGGTGGACTAAACCCCTCGTTTCTGTTGGGTATTGTTCTGGACTGAGTGTTTATATCCCCCCAAATTCATATATTGAAGCCCTAACCCCTAATGTAATGGTATTAGGAGGTGGAGCCTTTCGGAGGTGATTAGGTTAAAATGAGGACCTGAGGGGGAGCCCCGTGATGGGATTAGTATCTTTGTAAGAAGAGGAAGAAGCCAGACCTTCCTCTCTTTGCTGTGTGAGGATACAGCAAGAAGGCAGCTGCCTGCCAGCCAGGAAAAGGGACCTGAGCATGCAGGCACCTTGATCTTGGACTTCCCAGCCTCTAAAATGATGAAAAATAAATGTCTGTTTTTCAAGCCACCCCCTCTATGCAGTCTGTGGTATTTTATTATAGCAGCCAGAGCTAAGACAGTAATTTATCTCCATCCGTATCCATATCTGTAGTTCTATCTATATCTATCGTTCTACCTACAAGAGAACTAGCTGGTTCATAGGGTAGGTGAATGTTTAGCTGGATTTCTACTCACAAAACACTGAATTGTGTCAAATGTGAACCGAGTCTCTGTTCACATCAAACATGGTGCTGGGCTCCCAGTCCACATGGAGCTGTTGAACTCTGACTCTGAGATCGGACATCAATTTAGCACAAGACTTAAAAGCAAACACTTATACAACCAGGCAGCTCGTTCTCTAATCTTTCACTATTTTAATATTTCATATTTTCAATCACGTGATTGAACTTTGGTTTTCTGCAGGCTTGAATAAATCTTGAATTCCCTCTAATTCTTTCTTGACTTTTCAGGGGCTTGTTTAGGTTTGTTTTGCCAGATGTCAAATCTTCAGCTCCCTTTAGTTGTCCTAGAACAGATCTTGCCTGTATCTGCTAGAAAAAGCCTTGGGATACTTCCCCGGTCCACTGATCAGTTCTCTACGCCTGGAAATTATGATTTTTTTTCCATCCAGGAGGCAATAATTTCTCTAAAAAAATGACCTCTTTTAACCTTAACTCTTTGCTTTTTGAAATAATAGCTGCTGTATGTACCATTTATATTGAATGTTTATTACGTTTTCTCACTAAATACCTCTGGCTGTAGAAAATTCCTGACTTACAAACTTGCGTCTAATTTTAACAAAGATCCCACTTCTTGTTTTAGCAATACAGAGCCTTGTTCATGGTGGATGCGCAATAAATATTTATTGAACGAACTTAATGAAAATCATTTAAGAAAACATTACACAGAACTGTAAATAGAGGCTGTGGAAGATTCCTTCCAGCTCTAAGGTTTTAAGGCAAAGCCCTTGGGTGATTTCCTCACCCTAAGCCCCTCGAGTGGGCAGCTGGAGGAAGGGGTAAGTAACTAATTTTCACAGCAGAATGCCTGGGCAGCAGTCCAGGGTCCCTGGGTGAGCACATTTATCCAGCAGCCCGCTGCTCTGGCTCTGGACTGTCATTATAACTAGATTTCTAAATTCTGTCTTTCCTCGAGGATCGAGAACGTGAGTTTTCAGTTCCCATTCCAGTTCAGTTTGGTGTCACAAACATTTATTGAGTATCTGCTAGGTCCCAGGTACTGGGCGAAGTGTTAGACAGCAAACATGAACAGTGCGCAAGCTGATACATAGCCAATAAGCTCTGTGACCCTGGGTTAGTTATTTCTCCTCTAGGGGCTCTATTTCCTTGTCTGTAAAATGGGGCTGAAGTGGGGAGATTGCAGTGTTTATCTCTGGAGAAGCATTGGGCTGTGCTATGCCGGGGTGCTACGCATCTGTTTTCACAGAGGGAAACTGAGGACAGGATGGCTGGAGTCACAGGACTGGTCACAGAGCTGGACCAATTCGGCGCTTCCCTGGGTACAGTCTGCCCTCAGCTCTAGCAGATGGTGCCTGAAACCTCCCGGAGGGCTTCTGAGCCGCGCCCATCCCCATTTGTCCAGAGGCACTGTCCTGATTGATCCAACAAAAGTGCGTGTTTTCCGTGTGTTGGGAGCCCCCCTTAGCAGACGCCACCCACCCCCAGGGGGCGGGTCCAGATGGCCCCACTCCGCCCTCGCGCGTCCTTGCTGCCTGACCCACCTCTCCCTCTCCTGGGACCCTGCAGCGGCACCCCATCCGTGGAGCCTGCGGGAGCGAGTGTCTCCGAACCTGCTCAGAACCCTGGGTTCTGGGACGCTGCCCTGGCCGCCCAGGGCCAGCTGATGAATGTTCATTGAAGATGCGAGACCCTCCAAGGACCCAACCTGGCTTGGCAGAAGCCCAAAGCCACCTAATAGTTGATTTTAAAAATTCCTTCTGCCCTGCCTGAAAACCCTCCAAGCCTCCCCCAGTTCCACCCCCCGCCCTCCCATTCCCCAACTCAATTTTTTATTTATTTAATTTTTTTTTTTTTTAAAGATTTTATTTATCTGACAGAGAGAGTCACAGCGAGAGAGGGAACACAAGCAGGGGGAGTGGGAGAGGGAGAAGCAGGCCTCCCGCTGAGCAAGGAGCCCGATGTGGGGCTCCATCCCAGGACCCTGGGATCATGACCTGAGCAGAAAGCAGAGGCTTACGACTGAGCCACCCAGGCGCCCCTCAATTTAAATACTGCATGGGTTGTTTCCAATCAGCAGTCAGTCACTTATTTAAATACTGCATGGGTTGTTTCCAATCAGCAGTCAGTCACTTATACCGTTGTCAGGCCTTTGCAGGCACCGGCCTGGGTCCAAGCATGGCACCCTGCCCCCTCCAGCTGGATAACCTGGCAAGCAGTTCTCTGTGAGCTGCAGACTCCTGTCTGTAAAGAGGAAGAGCAGCACCTCCCTTGCAGGATTATCTACAGACGGGTCATGTCATAGGAAATCTTCAGCAGACAGGTTTGCCGTTGTGCAGTGCAATAAAATGGGTTAAAGGTGTGACATCTGGAGTCACATTGTCTGGGTTCAATCCCCTGCCCCTGTTGGTGGGTGAGGATGAGCAGCTTATTTACCTCTGGGTAACAGTTGCTTATTATTAGTGTTAACTACTGTTTTCATCATTTATTGGGTCCATCCTGGGCAGCTGGTGACAAACCAGTGATTGGACAGGCATTCTGTAACACAGCCTCTCCCTTAACTGCACCATCACTTATTATTTTTTATTGTGGTTATCTATCTATCTATCTCCATTTTAACCATTCTTAAGTGTACATTTCAGTGGCATTAATTACTTTCGCAGTGTTGTGCAACATCACCCCTATTTTCAAACAAACAAACTCTGTGCTGGTTAAGCAATAACTTACCATTCCTCCCTCCCTCGGGCCCCTGGTGACTTCTAATCTATTCTCTGTCTCTCTGAGTTTGCCTATTCTAGATATTTCATATAAGCCATCACTTATTTTTAAAGCATCCTTTGGAGATTTATAACAGCTCTTCAATGCAGGAGTGTAAAATATATTATTATTTATTTTGCTCATAAAATAATTAAATTTGGAATATTAAGTTTAATGGTAATTTTATTCAGGCAATAATTATAGATTTAGTGATTACAACTTTATTTCTAAAATAATGTTTTTTCTTTGTTATAGCCCATTTATTGTAGAAAATATGGAAAATATAAAATTATAAAAGAAGAGGCTATCCCAATAATGTTAATGTTTGGTAAGTTTTGTTTGTTTTTTTAAATTAGATTGACAATTACTCAACATAGTACTGGAAGCCCTAGTCACAACAATCAAACAAGAAAGAGAAATAAAAGGCATCCAAATTGGTAAGGAAGAAGTAAAACTCTCACTATTTGCAGATGACATGATACTATATATAGAAAACCCTAAAGACTCCACCAAAAAACTATTAGAACTAATAAATGAAATTAGTAAATTTGCAGGATACAAAATTAATATATAGAAATCTGTGCATTTCTTCTATACACTATTTCTTCTAGTTCTAACAATGAACTAGCAAAAAGAGAAATTAAGAAAAAAAATCTCATTTACAATTGCATCAAAAAGAATAAAATACTTATGAGTAAATTTAACCAAGGGGGTGAAAAATCTGTACTCTGAAAACTGTAAGACATTAATGAAAGAAATTGAAGATGATGCAAATAAATGGAAAGATATACTATGCTCATGGATTGGAAGAACTAATATTATTAAAATGTCCATACTATCCAAAGCAATCTATGGATTCAATGCAATCTGTTTCAAAATACCAGTATTTTTCACAGAACTAGAACAGATAATCCTAAAATTTGTATGGAACAAAACACTCCAAACAGCCAAACCAATCTTCAGAAAGAAGAACAAAGCTGGAGGTATCACAATCCCAGATTTCAAGATATACTACAAAGCTATAGTAATCAAAACAGTAGGTACTAGTACAAAAATAGACACATAGATCAATAGAACAGAATAGAGAGCCGAGAAATAAACCCACATTTATATGGCTAATTAATCTGTGACAAAGGAAGCAAGAATATGCAATGGGAAAGAGACAGTCTCTTCAACAAATGGTTCTGGGAAAACTGGACAGCTACATGCAAAAGAATGAAACTGGATCCGTTTCTTATACCATACACAAAAATAAACTCAAAATGGGGGAGCCTGGGTGGCTCAGTCGGTTAAGTGTCCGACTCCTGATTTCGGCTCAGATCATGATCTCAGGGTCGTGAGATGGAGCCCCGTGTCAGACTCTGCACTGGGCATGGAGCCTGCTTAGGATTCCCTCCCTCCCTCTCCCCCTGCCCCGTCCACCCCCTGCTCTCTCTCTCTCTTTTTTAAACAAACAAACATGTAAGACCTGAAACCATAAAACTAAAGAAAACATAGGCTCAACTCCAAAAGAACAAATAATCTGATTTAAAAATGGGCGGAGGACCGGAATAGACATTTTTCCAAAGAAGACATATAGATGGCCAACAGATACATGAAAACATACTCAATATCACTAATCATCAGGAAAATGCAAATCAAAACCACAGTGAGATATCACCTCATACCAGTCAGAATGGCTAGTACCAAAAAGTGTTGGTGAGGATGTGGAGAAGAAAGAACCCATATGCACTGTTGGTGGGAATGTAAACTGGTGCAGTTACTATGAAAAACAGTATGGATTCTCCTCAAAAAATTAAAAATAGAAATACCATGCCATCCAGTAATTCCACTTCTGGGTATTTATCAAAGAAAACAAAAAAACTAATTCAAAATGATATATTCACCCATATGTTTATTGTAGCATTATTTACAATAGCCAAGGTACGGAAGCAATCCAAGTGTCCACCCATAGATGAATAAAGAAGACACTGTATACACACACACACACGTGTGTGTGTGTACATACATATATGTAATGGAGTATTATTCAGCCATAAAAACGAATGAAATCTTGCTGTTGATGGCAACATGGATGGACCTAGAAGATATTATGCTAAGGGAAATAAGTCAGATGGAGAAAGAAAAATACCATATGATTTCACTTATATGTGGAATCTAAAAAACAAAACAAATGAACAAACAAAAAGAAAGAGAAACAGACCCATAAATATAGAGAACAAACTGGTGGTTGCCAGAGGGTAATAGGTGAAATTGGTGACGAGAATTCAGAGATACAAACTTCTAGTTATAAAATAAATCATGAGGATGAAAAGTACAGTATTGGGAATATAGTCAGTAATATTGTCATAACTTTGTATGGTGATAGGCAACTACACTTACCATTGTGAGCATTTTGTAATACATATAATCGTCAAATCACTATGTTGTACATCTGAAACTAAAATAATATTATGTCAACTATACTCCAATTAAAAAAAAGTTCATGTCATCTGCAAAAAAATTAGATTTACATTAAATTCATTTGATGTTTCTAAGCTATCACCTGCTGAACTTGGGACTTTGCCAGTTTGAGAAGGATTACCACATTTTTTTTTAAAGATTTTATTTATTTATTTGAGAGAGAGAGAATGAGAGAGAGAGAGAGAACACATGAGAGGGGGGAGGGTCAGAGGGAGAATCAGACTCCTTGTTGAGCAGGGAGCCCGATGCGGGACTCGATCCCGGGACTCCAGGATCATGACCTGAGCTGAAGGCAGTTCCTTAACCAACTGAGCCACCCAGGTGCCCCAGATTACCACATTTGAGGTTAGAAGATCCCTGTACTCTCTGATGGCAAGGAAAGTTCTGAGGATATCAGGTCTTTGTATGGGTTATGTTGCCAAGTAGACCCGGAGGGCATTCATTTGCAGGAGCTGAGGATAAAGGAGAGGAGGGAATCCTCTAAAATTAACCATATAATGTTTATCAGAAAGAACTTCCTCTAGATAGACTTTTTCTCTAAGCTGTCATTAGTACTAGTTTTGGCTTTCTTAAAAAAATGAACACACTTACCATGGGTCAGCACAGCATGAGGCACTTTCATATGTACCTTTCATTCAATTCCACTTCCCCTCCAGGAGGTAGAGCTTTACCCCATTTTACATCCTGCCTCTGCCTCTCAAATGCTGTGTGACCTTGGGCAAGTTACTAAACCTCTCTGTGCTTCCAGCTTCTGGTTTGTAAAAATAGTCCCTACCTCAAAAGTTTGTTGGGAAGATTAAATGATTTAATATGTAAAACTCTTGGAATCGTAGAAACCCTTAGAATGTATAGGCACAATGGAAGTTTTTGGTTAGCTGTTAACAAATGATGCCCCTGAAACTTGGTGGTGGGGGCGTTTAATGAGCTCCCTGGTGACAATTTCTGTCATCTTCTTGGATTTTGGAGAGAATAGAGACTACTTCCTCCTTTTCACGTCTGGATTTGGGTAGAGGATGTGCTTCGAAGCAGGGCTCTTTCTCTCGCACATGCAAGAGGCAGAGGGACTGAATCAGAGGATTAGAGCAGAGAAATGGATCATGTCTCACTCCTCAGCTTAAAGCCCCCAGATGGCTTCCCATTCCCCTTGGAATTTGACCCAACTCCTCAACAGATCTACTCAGCCCTTCAAGATCTGACCCTCTCTGACCACCACTCCAGTCTCATCTCCTTTCTGGAAAGCTACTCCCAGTCATGCCAAAGACCCTGTGCCTATTTTTGCCTCTGGGCCTTCTCCTACCCGGTTCCCAGATCTACCTTCGGGAATGAAGGACTTCTCCCCCAGCTGCTGGAAGAGCTGCCTGAGGATGGTCCTCAGCTGTCAGTCCTCTCTGGGGTTTGCCCTTAGCTGAAAAACGGCCTCACACAAGTCTACACCTCCCTTCAGGAGCAGCCTTGGTCCAGTGACTGGTCAGTGCCATGGGATGAAGGCCCAGCACTCTTGCCACAACTTGGGACAGCTGCAAAGGGTCCTCTCTTCAGAACTTTCTGTAGAGCATCTCAAGTCTGCTGTTGAAACGGTATCGTAGATCAGCATTGCCTCTGTGCAATCTTGCCCTTTCCCTCCTTCCCAGAGCCTTGATCCTGAGAGCATTCCTTAATAAATGCTCTGTAGGCTCTTGTTCATCCCAGAGGCTCTTCCCAGGGAACCCAACCTGTGCTGACTCTTACCATCCATCCAGTGACTCATTAATGCCCCCAGAATAACATCCAAGGGTCTTAGCCTGGCCTCCGGGTCCCTCAGCATCCAGCTCTCTCCCCAACACCCTAACTCACTGCTCCCTGGGAAATTCTCTTTCTAGCCAAAAGCGACTCTTCATTGCCCTGATTTTGACAGGAGACCTGCCTTTTTTGCACCTTTATTCTCAAGATACACCTCCCCTGAAAGAGCCCCGTGCTTCAGTAAAAAATATTTATTCAGCATTTTCTATATTCCAGTCCCTAAACTAGGCATTAGGGAACAACATCGATGGGAACCTGCCCTTGTGGAGCTCCAGCCTAGGAGGGAGGGGAGACATTAGATAAACAAGCAATTACAAACGACAGTATCAGAGCTCTGAAGGGAGCACAGGGAGCCAGGAGACTGCATGACAGGGGAGAAGGCAGACTCAACCCGGGGTCCGGGGAGGTTTCCCTGAGGAGGTGCTGCTGAGGATGAGGAGGACTAAGCCAGGTGGAGAACGGCAGAAAGAGCATGCTGATAGAGGACTGTCCTATGCAAGGAGTGTGAGGTGCTTTATAAATGGAGAGAAGCCCTGTGTGGCTGAGGCCCCTTCCTCTCTGGCCAATTTCATGGTACTTGTCAGAGTCAGGTGACTGTTTGTTGGGCTGTATCTCCCTAGCATCCTGGGAGTGTTTAAAGTGTACAGAGTGTTGCTACAACTCTCACAAACTTCTGTTTCTGTGCAGGATGGAGTAATGGGCCAAATTTACCCTTCCACCTTAAACAGCTAAAAAAACAAAAAAATGAAACAACTGTTTTCAGATGTTGAATAACTGGTAATGTGGGGTGGTGATTCCTTTGAGAGGGAAAACAAGTATGGTGAACATTATAATTGACCTGTCTTATAGGCTAGAGTCTCCAGACCACAGAGCAAGAGGGGCCCCCAAGTGTAACCCAGCATGAAGCTGAGTTGAAGAGCTGAAGCTGAGAGTTTGGGAGGCCAAGGTGCTAGAGTTCTCAGGGAGATGGGAGAGGAAATTGCTGTAGAGAGAGCAGCCAGGGATTTGCAGATGGTTCCTTCCTGTGATCCATCCCAACCCCAGTCTTCAGCTGAGCACCAATCAGGGCATACTGTAAACTACCTGAAGCTGGGGAAAGCTCCACCCAAATGGAGTAGGCAAAAACAGTCCTTGGAGCTCGCACAGAGTTGGTGTTCACAACAGCTAGAGTAGAAAGCCTTTGAATTCACAGAATATTGGGTAGGATATTCAGAAGGGTATTTCCTCAGTAGTGGGAAAATCAGCTCTAGACTAAAGGCTCTTCTGGTCTTGCTTAAGAAAGTTTAAAAGTAAGCCTTGAAAAAATCAAATTGTTCCCAATAACTTGACTCTTCTAGACCAAGGCCCAAGATTATTTTTTTAAAAATACAAGGATATCCAGCACCCAATAAGGTAAAATCCACAATGTCTGGCATCCAATCTACAATTACCAGGATACAGAGTAGTGAGAAAATATGACCCCAAATGAGAAAAAAAAGCAAACAATCAAAACTGACCCAGAAATGATGCAGATAATAGAATTCATAGACGTAGTTATTACAACTATATTCCATTTGCATGAGAAGGCAGAGGAAGCATAAACACGTTAAGAAGATACATGGAAGAGAAAAAAACACCCAAATAGATCTAGAGATGAAGACCACAATGTCTGAGATAGAACTGTGCTGGATGGGCTTAACCTCAGATAAGTCACTGCAGAAGAAAAGATAATGAACGTGAAAACACAGCAGTAGAAACTCAGCAAGATGAAAGATGCAGAGGAGACTAAAAAAAATGAACAAAGCATCAGTAAGCTTTGGGACGACTTCAAGTGGCCTAATATACGTGTATGTGGGGTCCCCAGAGGAGAGGAAAGAGAGAGGAAGGGATGTAAAAAACTTGAAGAAATAATGATTGAAAATATCACATCTGATGAAAACCATGAGCAAGATGCAAGAAGCCCAATGACTCCCAAGCAGAAAGTCTCTTAAATTCCAATGCCTGGCTCACAGTTGGCCTGTAATCAATGTCTGATAAATGAATGAGCAAATTGCTGCCTGCAGACTCTCCCCCCTGCTTTCTCCCTTCATTTCCTCTCCTTCTTTTTCTTCTCTCCCCTCTTTGCTTCTCTCTTGCTTCTTAGCTGTCAGAATTGTCCTGCATGCATATGGTAGCCTCTATAAAAGCCACTGATCTTAAGTCTAGGAGCTTGTTTCTGCTTTAGGCTTTGTCATTGAAAGCCTAAAGCAGTCCAGTCAACTGCCTTCAAATTTGAGTACATCAAGGGGTTTAGAGATTAAAGCTAAAATATCCTGAGCCCTGCTGGCACTACTGGGATCCCCGGGACCCCTGGCTTTTCAGTCCCTGTGGGGGTTGCAGGGTCAGGAGAAGTGCCCAGCATGGACAGAATGCTGTGTTCTTCCCAGTTGTGTGGCCTAGCACAACAAGATCCACTGTCCTTCATGGCTCACCTCTGCTATTCCTTCGCCATGTGAGGTTGGGCTGCTTGCTTCACTTCTCTGGGCTGCCAACTGTATGGTGATGTTTGGATTTGATCATTTCTTTATCCCCTTCCAGCTCTGACATTTTGCGATTGAAGCTAGGATGCACCAGCGTCACATGGCTCTGTCCCCTCCCCTCCAGTTCCCTGTGGCTATCTTTTTCTTTGATGCGTCTCATCCTTGCTAAGAGCCTGTGGAAACTGAAGAGGAGGGAGGCAGACAGGCCTCAGACCCTTTGTCCTTGCTGGGCCCCTTCCTTGAGTGGCTCCCAGAGTTTTCAGGTCCAAGTTCAAACTCATTAACCCAGCACACCAGGCCTTGATTCTAGAGCATGGTCTCTGGAACCACCTGCGTCAGAATCATACTGCCTCACTCTCTAGTGTGCTAATAGTGGAGATTCTGATTAAGAAGGTCTGGGGTGGGTCCTGGGAATTGGCATTTATAATAAGCATCCAAGGGGATTTAAAAATGTATTGGTGGTAAAAACAAATGCATTGGTGGTGATGGAGAGGTTAAGTCATACTATACAGGTAAAAAAAATCCTAACAGTAGAAGCATATGTGGAAACTGTCCCCCTGCCATCATCCAGGACCTTCCCTGGGAGCTGCCACTGGGCCCAGAGATAGTGCATTGCGGGCACATACATATATGGGCTTGTGCTTGAGCACAGGGACAGGCCTGGGAATTCTGCAAGCCCAGTAAAACCAGAACGGCCGCACCAGGGCGTTTGGGATGTGCTCCCCCTCTTCTCCCCCTCCTCCCCCAACTCTCTGACTTCTGCCTGCATTTCCTACCTGAACCCCTGCCACATTCCAGCCTTGCTGAACTTGCCCCAGCTCAGCCACTGAGGACACTGCCACCATTTGTGTGCCTTACCTCTGCCCTTCTCTTTGCCCAGGAAAGCTTTTCTTCCTGTTTTGTTGCCCAGCCAATACCTATGTATCCTTCCTGATTCAGCTCAAGTGCTTCCTCTTCCAGGGAGCCTTCAGGCCCTACGCTGAGCCCCACACTCTGGGGCTGCTCTGCAATTCCACGCTCCCTGTTACCAAACTAACCATGCAGAGTGGGCTTTCCCCTTTCTGTTCCCCACTGGACTGTGAGCTCCGTGCAGGCCACGGCAGCTCTTATTCCCTGTGCAATTGCCAAGTCCCAGTTCCGGGCACATAGTACCTAGATACTTAAGAAATGCTGTTTAACAAATGCCCAGATAGCAGGAATTTGTCTCATTTTTGCCTTTTGCAGTCCGGAAATCCAAGCCACTGGGCAGCCTCACCCAGGCTCTTGCTTGTTGGTGCCTCAGAAGGGCTGTGGGAGGTGGAGGAGAGGGCCCTGTGCAGAAAGCTGGAAGGAGGCACTCCCCAAAGTCTCCCCGAGTCACAGGCAGGAGGAGGTGGCCCTCAACTCCCGAGCATGCATGGCTGAGGGCACTGGAGAAGATTCACACCACCGGGATGGGGAGACCCAGTCCCAAGCAGGCCCCCCCCCCCCAGGGGTTGCCCTGATGGTGGCCAGTGGGCTTTGGCAGAGCATTCCTGGCAGAAGCAATGTGATGGGGCTGCCTCCTCCCCACCCCTGCAGAGGGAGCAGGTGGCCCTGCTGTAGGGAGGGGGTAGGGAGATCCCACAGAGGGAGGGGCCTGGGAGAGGAAACTGAACCAGCAGAGCAGCGTAGGGGTGGAGGGGGAGCTGCTGGCCAGGCTGTTGTTTCACGAGTAAATGTGCTAGGAACGCAAATGAGCTGCGTTCATTCATGGCTAGCTACCTCCCAAATTGGGGAGCCAGCCAGGTTCTGGGGTGGAGGAACTGGGGATAGGAGCCAAGTTGGGGAGCTGCCTGGCTGCTGGGCAGGGCCTCCCATGGCTAGGCTGGCGTGGGGAGTCTTTGTCCTGGGTCCGAAGGGGCCCTCCTTCCTTCCCTCTCCTTTATAGGAAAGGGCAGGCTTTGCCAGGTGGGGACAATTTGGGATTCACTGTCCAGGCTAGTCTAGAAGCTTCTAGGGCACTGGCTGGCTCTTGGGAGACACAGGCAGGACCGATCTTGCCGCCCCCTGCCCACTCCCACCCCTCCTTCCGCCCCTTCACCCGACCACTCTGAAGCCCCCAGGGCATGTGGCCCAGTTAATCAACACCCTCCCTCTTCCCCACATGGGTCCTGGCTTCTGAGGAGCCCTCTGAGGTCACGGCGCTGGGGAGACACCGCTGGAGCTGAAGGTTGGAAACTGGATGTCTTCAACAGTCGGAGTGCCGTCTGTGACAGGCCTACTAAGTGCAGGTGCTGGGTTAAGTGCCCAAGTGAGGAAATGAGTAAGCTGCAGGGGGGGGGGGGGCTCTGCCCCCGGAGGAGTGTCCGGGAAGGAGCCACATGTGTAAACAGCTCCAGCTAAGAGGGGATAAACAAAGCAGCAGGCTCAGAGGAATGAGGATTTAACTCTGCCTGAGGCAGCAGGGGAGGGCCCCGTGAGGAGAGGGGGGCTGAGCACCCTGCGGAGAAGCAGGAGAAATTTGTGAGGGAGAGCACTGAGGAGGCTCTCATAGGCTGAGGAGCTCTGGCTTAATTTGTGGGGAGCTTCTCTAAGATCACACCCCCTGGGGACCCGTGAGAAAGCCCCTTCCTCCTGAGCTGTCATTGAACTGATGCTGAAGAACCGATGGCCTTGGATGGAGGTCAGGCCAGGAGTGTGTAAAAACTTTAAAAAGAACTGTCAAAAGCCCGTAACACCAGCCACATTAGTTGTGACATACAGGCCACAGTTCTATATGTGCTATGACAGTAGAGATACTGTAAAATTTTCATCAAATAGAAAAGAAAAACAAAGAAAACCCCCAAGTCTTGGATACCTGGTGGATAAGGCTTTAATCTTGCGGAGCCTATCCACATCCCGCCAGCCCCCTCTGACAAGCGGTATCCCTGCTGTGCCTCATCCTGGCATCTCTTGGACCAGCTACCTTTCTTTCTGGTTTCTCACAAGGGGAAACCCAGGTAGCCAACTCCTGGGAAGGGAGGTGCTTCTTGAGCTGCTCAAGTGTTTCTTCTTGCCACCCTGGAGGTGGCCCGGAATCAGGAGACCGATGGACAAAGGATGTCTGGATCCTATAAAGCACTAGCAAACCACATCTGTTCTTGATTTTGGGGAGGTCCTTCATCTTTTCTGGGCTTGAGGATAGTTCTCTCCCTATCTGGATTTCCTGTTCACACCCATGTCCACACCTATGTCTACACCTGCCTTAGAGTAAGAAGGAGGGTAAAACTTGGGGTCTGACAATGGTGGTCTGCGGAGCTACTCTCCCAAACAGGCCACCCAGCCCTTTTCCAGCCCTCTCTGCAGCCCTCTGATGACAGGACTGAACATTCATTTTCATCTGTCAGAAATGGAAGAATGCTGGTGTGAGTGGAGGAAGATATTTGCTGGATTTCCAACCCCCACTGATACTCTGCCAACCCCCTCACCCCCACCTGGGAAGCCAGTGTAGTCCAATGGGGAGAAATAACATCTCCCTGAGTGCAAAGGTCCAAATCAGGGCCATTTTCATCTGGGTGCAGCAAGCTTCAGGCTTCTCATCAGACAAATGGGGTTGCTGCCATCTTGGTGGAGGGAGGGGAGAAGACTGTACTTGGCCTAGGGCTTTTTGTACACTACCCCTCTCCTGTCCGCAGGCTCTGTCCTCCAAGTCGTAGGCTAAGTACGGCAGGTGGTTTGGAGACCTGGGGCACGGGGCTTGCTTTCACCGAGTATTGACAAAGCAAGTCTGGTGGGCCCTGGGAAGCGTTTCTGCCGTCGGGGAAAGCATGTCTGTGGCCCTGGGGAAGGGGTCCAGGCAGCCAAATAAGATCTCCCTTCAGCACTCTGGCCCAGCTGCCTGGGCTGCGCGTCCGAGTGCGTGCGTCTAAGTGTGCACATATTCTGTGTGTGTGTGTGTGTGTGTGTGTGTGTGTGTGTGTGTGTGTGTAGCTGGCCAGGGCCAAGACTGGGCAGGTCGGGCCGTGGCCATTCTCCCATCCCCTCCCCCGCAGCCCCCTGCCGCTCGCGGCGCCTCGAAGGTTCCACCTTTGAAACTGTACGCTGCTCGCTGCAGCCGCTGAGTGGTCTTCGGGAGGCGGGGGAGGGGGGTGCTGGGGGAGGGCGGGGAGGAGTCTGGCCCTGGATGTGTGCTTTTCGATTGATGGATGACTGCCGGGTGGGAGCGAGCGTGCGGGTGTGAGTGTGTGATTGTGCGTGTGTGTGTGTGTGTGTGCGCGGGGTGCGTGCGCGCGCGGGGCCTGCCCATTTTCCTCCTCGCAGCAGTCAGTTGGGAGCTAGAGGGAGGGGGAGAGGGAGACGCAGCCAGCGAGAAACCGGAGAGGAGCCGAGCGCCCTCCGCCCAGGGGCCCTCCCTCGGTCCGCACACAGGCGCCGTCGCTTGGAGGAGCAAGGTGCCTCCCGGCCCGTGAGGGCGCCGCGCACGGTCCTCCTCGGTGGCGCTGCCCCGGGACTGCACCTGGAGGCCGCCCCGGACGGGGATGGTAAGCGGCCGCCGCCGTCTGGCACACAAGCGGGACGCGGTGAGGGCACCATGGCGCTGACGCCCCGGAGGGGGCCCTCGGCGGGGCTCGTCCGGCCCGAGCTCTGGCTGCTGCTGTGGGCAGCCGCCTGGCGCCTGGGTGCCACCGCGTGCCCCGCCCTCTGCACCTGCACCGGCACCACGGTGGACTGCCACGGCACGGGGCTGCAGGCCATCCCAAAGAACATCCCACGGAACACGGAGCGCCTGTGAGTACGGCCCCAGCCCCAGCGCGCAGGGAGCCCCGAGGTTGCCCTCCCACCCAGACGCAGTTCGGGGCTGGGGTGGGGGCAGGACCGTTGGGGCCCCGGGCTCCGCAGCCAATAGGGGGGTCAGTGCCTGCCAGGGTCCTTCCCGAGCCCGGAGCCAGCGGCATCAGTTTCCTTTTCCAGGGATTCAAAGGGCCCTGGCGGGGCTGGCAGCTCCCAACCTCACACCTGCACCCTGCACTCAGCACTGGCAGGCCCATCCCACTGCGCCAGCACTTTATTCCTCCAGGGTGCTGGGAATTGGTGCCAGAAAGCCTTCCTGGCACCCAGGGAGAAGCTCCTCACACTGCCAGGCATCATATCTCCTTTTGGGCACATGGATCTTGGGCTGTGTTCTGAGCACTGTGTGTGGACTGGGCTTTGAGGCAGGTGATGGGCAGCAAGATGGGATGGAGTTGAAGTTTCCAGTCTTCCCCTTCCTCCCCATTGTTTGCCCCAGAGCCTTAAGAATTATTCTCTTGCAGGTGTCGGGCATTGGTCCCCCAAATCCCATCCAGCCATCCCCAACCCAGGCAGACAATGGGACCTGAGGGATTTGGGTTTGGGGCCTGGGATATGTTACATCGACACCCAGAAAGGGGTAGGTGTGATCTGGACTGGGAGCCCCGTGAATCATGCTGAGCGGTCAGGAGCCTGGAGTGGAGACATTGACCATGGAAAGTCATTTAAAAAATCATTTCTCTTCCCTTATTCTCTCTCACTTCTAAATTCTTGAGGAAACTCGGTCCTTTCTAGACCCGCTGAGCTTTGTAGGGTGTGTGTGTGTGTGTGTGTGTATGTGTGTGTGTGTGTGTATGGTTACCGTGTGTGTGTTTATGGACCTATATAATTTGCTTTGCTAGATTCTCCTGCAGAATGTGCCTCTGTGTGAATTCCTAGTATCCGTGGTGTCACCTCAGTAATGGGAGGTTGTGAGAGTCCCTGTACGTGGGCGTGTGTGTGGATTTTTGGTCATATGCGGGGGCCTTTGTGCTGCCTGCAGAGCTGACTGCCTCAGGAGATTTTTGAACTGGACTTCGGAGAAGGCTGCTGGCTCCTCTGAAACCTGCATGCTCCTTCCCGCACTCCTGGCAACTGCAGTGGCTCTCAGGAAAGGCGTACAGATTTCGATAACTTGAGCACATTTTCATGGCTCCCAGCCGGCCAGAAGCAGAAATTTGACCCTGGGGAGAGCTGTCTCCTGGATCAAACTCCGTACCAAGGTCAGCAATTAGTGAGCACCCATTTGCCCCAGACTCTTCTTGGCTGAGTCTGAAAAATTCCCACGGAGGTTTCAGAGAATTTGCAATCTAGATGCAATCTAGATGGGAATTGGTGTATGTGTGTGTGTGTGTGTGTGAGAGAGAGAGAGAGAGAGAGAGAGGATAGTGTGTGTGAGGACAGTGTGTGTTGTGGGGCTGGGGAGAGATGCTGGTGTGGAGAGAGGTTGGACCGAATCAAGTTTCCTGTGCATTATGCTATGTGGCCGTGGAGAGGGACTGGGCATCAGAAATCTGCCCAGAAGACCCCTGAGGTTGCAGGGTCATTCTCTACACCTGTTCACTCTGGATCTCTTCTCCATTCCTCTGCCTTGTCCACAGGGCTTTTCTCCTGCAGCTGTTACCCTGGTAGCAGCCTAGATCTGAGACATAGTAGCCCCTTACCTTTGCTTTTGGATCTGAATCTTGAAGTCATCTCATTCCTTGCTCTTTCTCTCCACCTTTAGTTTTGAGGACACTGTCTCTTTTGATGTTCAGGAACTCATGAGCTCTCTTGCAATCAGAGTGGAATGGAAGTGAAATTTCCTAGTGCAAAAGAAAGAGTTGGGGTCCAACGGCCTAGGTTGCTGTGTGACCTTGGGCAAGTTACTTAACTTCTCTGAGCCTTAGTTGCTTTCCACTCAGAAAATGGGACTGCTGATACAAAAGTCTCTGGTTCTTGTGAGGACCAAAGATAATGTGTGGAAAGTGCCTAGTTCATTATGATGCTCACTGAGTGAGAGGCATTATTACAATAGGATCAGGAGAAGAGTCTTGTTCTTTAATTCAGCAAACGTTTACAGGGCCAGGAACTGCCCTCAGTGCTAAGGCTCCAGCAGGGAGTGAGCAAGTCCCTGCCTTCAAGGGACATACAGCTGAGAGGCCCAGACAGGGGACACCTAACTGTAAGCTTTTGGGAGAGGGCAAGGCTAGCAGTGTGATGGGGCTGTGGTGGGGAGCATTGGGGTGGGAAGCACTTTTCTTGGGGGGAAGGTGCTTCTCAGAGGATAGACCATTTTATTAGCACACTTTGGGACCCAAGAGTGGTTGGTGGGAGCCTGCTCAGCAGAGAGGGCAGGCAGCCCAAACAGAGGGAATGCATGAGCAAAAGGCCTGCGGGTGCGCCTGAGCCAGCCTGATGGGTGAACGGATCAGCTGTCCCCCAGCGTGCTGTGTCCAGTCCGAGGTGATGGGGCTTGGGGCTGGGAAGGCTGGGAAGAGTCAGGAAGTCCTCTTTCCCTGGATTTTCCCTTTGGGGACTTCGGGGATGGAATCCACGGGTGAGTTATTGTGGAGGAGTCAGGGGAGGTCTGGTCTTTGCTGTGTGCAAAACTTCTTGGGTGGGGAAAGGATGTAGAAAACAGAGGGAGCCTGACTTGGCAGCAGGTAGGCCTCAAAAGAGCCATTTGAGGAAGAAAAGAACACCCCAAAAAGAGGCCTTGGTGAGAACACAGCCAGACTCAAAATAACTGTAGCAAACGCTCTCTCTCATCGATATGGGCATCGTGCAGTACTGGGGCCCGGAACGGCGGCCCCCGAGGCTGTGAAATTTGGAGAGACTGCAGCTGTGCATTCGCCTTTTGTCTCGTGGGCAGTTTCTATGGCAGCCTGTGAGGCCCGGCAAGTTTATGATCCTATATCCCATAGCTCTGGGTGCAGGCCTATCCCCCCAAGCGGGAAGAAGTTGGTGTGCTGCAGGGACATCTGGGAAGAGGCTGTGCAGGCCCCAGAGCTGTGGAGGAAATTGGCTCAGCCAGAGGGGCTATGGGGCTGGTGGGCTGGGTGAGGAAGCGACGCTGAATAATTCACTGCCCTGGAACAATTCAAATACAGAGTGAGGGTTAGGGGTGTGGTGGAGGAGGCCTGGAAGCTTCATCTCTTTGTAGAACTCAGCCTCAGAGGGACCCAGCTGTGGCCACTATTAATTGTCTTTTCTCCCACTCAAGGACTTTGACTTTCAGTTGGATTTTTTTTAATTAAAAAAGTCTTTTAGACTAGAGCATCCAGGAGAGTGTGGTAAGAGAGTGTAGTGTGGGGGGACACTGCTTCTCCCTTCCACCCCAGGCGGGCACTTGCATTCTAGGCTTGTGGGCACAGGGTGCAGAGATGGGAGAGGCCTGAGGATGGTAAGGCCAGGAAGGACCCTGGGGAAGGCCCACTGGCTTCCGTTTGCACGCCCAGCCCAGCGTGGTCTGCTGTTCGTCAGTTTCTGGGGGCCCGCTCTCTTGCTCCCTGGCCAGTTGGTCCACTGCCCTAGCTCCCTGCCTGCTGCAGAGGCCTGGAGGGCCCTTGCCTTTTCCCGGCTTGGCCCCCTGATACTGGAGGCCCCATTCAATGGGGCTGGGTGGTCAGGCCCAAGGAAGACTTCCCAGGGCACCCCAGACAGATTGTCTGGCAGCCTGTTTGGAATGCCAAATCACGATTGGATGGTGGTCATGGGGAGGGGTCGGGGGTCAGACAGAAGCCATGTCTGTACCATGGTCTCCTGGGGCAGAGACCTGCACTCTGCCGAGGATGCTGCCTTTAGGTGGGGCTTGCATCTCCAGTAGCAGGTGCCCTGGGCTTCTTGCTGGGCTCTGCATGACTGGTGGCAGGCCCCTGGTGCCATCACTCCATCTGCTGTGAGACTCGGTTTCCCCATATGTAAAAGGGGAGGATGACTGTGTTGCAGGTTGCTGGTGAGGGTCAAGGGACCCAATGCACGTAGAGGACCCAATGCTTGCCACAGGGCTGGTGTGTGAAAATGCTTTGTGATTTAACTAGGTGATGATGTTATTATTATTTTTATTATCTGAGGAGCTCAAGCAAAGGTTTGAGGGTTCAGTGGGGCAGGAGGGAGTTTGGGAGGTAAGCATGTGAGAGTTGGCCATGCTGCAAGCCGGCTCTCCTGGAGTCTGGCTGCGCAGAGTGCTCCTTCCTTGCCCCCACACATCTTTGTCTCCATCTCCTGCATTTGGAAGAAGAAGCAGGGTGGGCGGGGAAGCAGGCAGGGATTCTCTGCAGGGTGGATGGTGTGATGGCATGGTTCTGGAGCCAGACTTCCTGCGTTGTTAGCCCCATTCTGCCACGCAGCAGCTGGGGGGACCTTGGGCGGATTATGGGGTTTAATTAATTCATTCAACAGATAGCTGTCTATTGAAGGGCTGCATGGTGCTGAGGGAACGGTGCCGGACAGAAGCCCAAACAGCCTGTCCCTCCCTGAGTTTTAGTCCGGCAAGGGAGGAAGCGATGAGTAGCACAATATGAGAATAAACACGTAATTGCAAACTGGGGTCAGTGCCCTGGAGGAGCGCGGGACTTCTCAGCACCCCTGTTGCCTTGCAGTGGGGACGATGGCAGGACCTGCCGGTTGAAAGGAGAGGCTGGTTGTGCGGACCGCCTACGGCAGTGCCGGGAGCCGCACTTTGCACTGGGCCTGGCACACAGCTAGGGCCCCATAAGTGGTGGTATTATTATGGTTATTAAGGTGACAGAATGGCAGGGACAGGAAAGGGACTGGGGCGCCACTCAGGGCTGGATCCCAGCCTGGTCCTGCTCCCTCTTCCCTTCCCGTGCAGCCCCTGGTGCTCTGGATCCCCAGCGAACCCTGCCCCTGCCTCCCAGCCGGCTCTGAGGCAGGGGGCTGGCCCTCAGTGGCCCCGGCTGCCCGCGGCTGCCAGCAGGGGCGGCCGTGCTCTTTGGGGCCGGGTGAAGGGCGGCGGGGACTGGCAGCTCCTGCATTATTGGAAGCAGACGGGAGCTTTGGCGGACTTGCCGCCTCCCGTTCTGTGCCGGCATTAGCAGCTCGGCAGGGCTCTTGCTTAATGGGATTTTCTCCCCAAATGCTGTAATTATCGCCATACAAATACTTATTACCCAGAGCAGATGACGGCCGGGCCTTGGGCAGTAGCCAGGGAGCTGGGCTGTGCTCGGGGAGGGGGGCGGTGGTGGAAAACTGGCTCCTCTTTTTGATAGAGTTTGCGACCCCCTCCTCTTCTTTCTGGAACCCAGCCTGTGGCGGACAAACAGCTGTTGGGCACCTGCCGTGTGCATAGTGTTGAGAGAGGTCCAGAGTGGGGACCCGCTCCCCAGGGAGTCTGCAGGCTGGTGGGCGAGAAAGGTCTGTCTGCAGAAGAACAAATGTGTCAAGATGTCTCTAGGGACACAGAGCACAGTGGCTGCCCGCGCAGGCTTTCGTGTGAGAATGGCCTCATTTGAATCCTGCCTCCATCAACGACCACCTGAGAGATCCCAGCCGGCTCACTAGTGACTCAGTTTCTTCATCTGTAAATAATAATAGCACTTACCTCGCAGGGCTGTGAGTTCAAACGAAATACTGCGCGTAGAGTGGTTAGAATAATACTGGCACGTAGAACGTACTCTGTCAGTGTTAGAGATGAGGAGATGGGCGTGCAGGTGGGAAGGGAGGGCTGGACTGATGGGCCTGGAGGACCGGGCAGGACATCGGGAGGGACAGAGCTGAAGTGAGAGGGTCGGGGAATCAGGGGCATCAGAAGGTGTGTGCCGTGCGTTTGGGGAGGAGAGTAAGGAGTGGATCCAGCCAGTGGGGTGCACATTTGTGTTGCTGAGTTCTGAGAGAGGAGATTCAAGTAGTGGGTGGGTACCAGGTCACGGAGCTGGGAAATAGGGATCCATCAGAGGGAGTGTGTGTATTTTTATACTTTTTTTTTTTTAACTATTCAGTGATTTTTTTTAAATCTCCGGAGTTGTGCAAACATCACCATAATCCAATTTTAGAACATTTTTATCACCCCCAAAAAATCCTTTGTGCCATTGTAGCTTTTTATTTTGTTATAATTTCAAATTTGTAAGAAAGTTGCAACAAAAGTATTAGGAGCTCCTATATATCTGTTGTCCAGATTCAATTGTTTATATTTTTCCCCATTTGCTTTATCATATATTATACACATGCACAATTTTGGGGGAACTATTTAAGATTAGGTTGGAGGGGCACCTGGCTGGCTTCGTTGGTAGAGCATGTGACTCTTGATCTCGGGGTCATGAGTTCAAGCCCCATGTTGGGGCATTGCCATAGTGTTTACTTTAAAAAAAAATTAAAAGAAGATTAGGGGCGCCTGGGTGGCTCAGCTGGTTATGTGTTCGACTCTTAGTTTCCACTCAGGTCATGATCTCATGGGTCATGGGATGGAGCCCCGTGTCCGGCTCTGAGCTCGGCAGGGAGTCTCCTGGAGATTCTCTCCCACTGTCCCTCCCCCGACTTGGACGTGTGTGTGCTCTCTCTTTCTCAAATAAATAAATCTTAAAAAAAAAAAAAAAAAAGATTAGGTTGAAGATGTAAGTTTTTTCCTCTAAATAGTTTGGTGTGTGTTTTTCTGAGAGGCTATCAAAATCAGAAAATTTAACATTGATACAGTGCCGTTATCTACTCTATTGTTCATGTTTGCGTTTCGTCGATGGTCTCAACAGTGTCTTTTGTAGCGATCAGAGGTGTGTGTAGGATCACACATTACAATGACTTGTCACGGCTCTTTAGTCTGCTTTAATTTGGCCTAGTTACTTGGCCTTTCTTCACTTTTCTTGACCTCTACATTTGTGAAGAATACAGGCCAGTTATTTTGTAGAATGTCCCTCAGCTTGGCCTCATCTGCTCTGTCCTCATTGTCATATTGAGGTTATGTCCTTTTGGCAGGAATGCTAAGTTAGTGATGTTCTGCCCTTCTTAGTGGGTCATATCAGAAGACACATGACGTCAATTTGTCCCAATATTGGTGATTTTCATTTTGATCACTTGGTAAGTGGGTGTCTGCCACGCTTCTCTGCTGAAAAGTTACTATTTCCCCCCTTTATTATTAATAAGCCATTTGTGGGGGGGGCTACTTCGAGGCTATGTAAATATCCTGTTCTTCACCAGACTTTCACTAGGGTTAACACCCATTGCTGAGACATTTCTGACTTCCTCTTTTCTTCTCCGTTTATTACTTGGCATTCTACTGCAAGAAGGAACTTTCCCTTCTCCTCCATCTGTTTGTCTTTATTACAGTATGGACTCATGGATTGTTATTTTATTCTTTGGGTTATAATTTTTTATTGTCGTTATTTATTTTGCTCTTCAGAGTGTCCCACGTTTGGCTGGTGGGAGCCCCTTCAAGGTGCCCCTGTGTCCTTTTGAAAAGACCCTTTGAGCACTTACCCCCAGAGGTTTTGAGTGGAGGGTGACAAGTGCAAAATAGTGTTTTAAGACGTTCTGTTGCCTGGCTTTGGTGTGGGGGAATAAATGGAGCTGGAGACCAGCTGGCAATGGGGAGACCAGTTGGTTATGGTGACCGTGACTGTGATTTCTGGCTTGTCTGGGACAACAGTTTTGCTGCCATTGCTGTATTTTTATTCTTTAAAAATTTTTGAAAACTTGCATTTTAAAATAATTTTAGACTTGCAGAAAAGTTGCAAAAATAGTACCGAGAGAGAGTTGCCATATACCCTTCACCCAGCTTCCCCTAGTGTTTGTGTCTTTCTTATCCATAGTGCAATCATCAAAATTAAGAAATTAACATGGGTACAAGACTATTAACTAAGCTACGGACTTTATGCAGATTTTACCAGCTTCTCCACGAACGTCCTCTTTCTATTCTAGGATCCAGTCCAGGATTCCACATGGTGTTTAGTTGTCATTTCCCCTTATTCTCCTTTAGTCTGTGACAATTCTTTAGTCTTTTCTTGCTTTTCATGACATGGACACTTTTGCAAAGTACTGGTAAGTTACTTTGTAGAGTGCTCTTCACTTTGGCTTTGTCTGGTGTTTCCTCTTGATTGGACTGAGGTTATGGATTTTTGGCAGGAATGCGATAGGGATGGTGTGCTCTTCTCGGGGCATCCCATCGGGGAGTCGGTGACACTGATACATCTCATTGCTGGTGATGGTAACCTTAATCTCTTGGTTACGATGGTGTTCTGCCAGTTTTCTTCCCCTTGACATTCCTGAATTTGCGTCTGCAGTTAATAAATATCTGGGGGAGATATGTTGAGACTGCCATTGCCTTTTTGTCCTCAAATTCTTACCTACTAATTTTAGCACCCATTAATTTATCTTGCCTGCAACCATTATTATCCAATTTTGATTTTCTATTTCCCTCATTCCTTCTACATTTATTAATTAGAATTCTTCTGTAGGGAAGAGCACTTTATTGCTTTTTAAGAAGCTGGTTTGTTTGATGGGTACCTTGGGTTTTGAGTTTCCTGAGGGCAGGGGCTGTGTCTCATGTATCTTTGTATTCCCATTGTCTGTGGTGCGTGGTCGGTGCTCACAAAAGGTGTGTTTGATGAGTTTTTTTTTTTTTAAACATTTAGTAAGACATTTTCTGTTTCTGATCTTTGCTTTAGAAAATATAGTCATTATGGGTTGAGTAATGGTCCCCAAAGATGTCCATGTTCCAGTCCTGGGAACCTGTGACTGTGTTGTTTTACGTGGCATGAGGGGCTTTGCAGATGCAGTTAAGGATCTCGAGATGAGAGATGATCTTGCGTCATCGGGGTGGGCACAACGTCATCCTTGGGTCCCTGTAAGAGACAGACAGGAAGGTCAAGCCTGGAGAAGGAGATGTAACAATGGAAGCAAGAGGTGGGAGTGGTGACAGGAGGGGCCATGAGCCAAAAGTGGCCTCCCGAGCTGTAAGAGAATACATCTGTGTTGTTTCAAGCCCCTGAGCATGTGGTAATTTGTCACATCAGCAGTAGGCCATGGCCACAGTCCTCATGGAGTTAGGCCACAGAGGCCGAGGCACAGGAGGAAACAGATCTAGACCGAGGCAGAAGGTGCAGAGAGAGCACATAGGAGGGTCATGGGGCCCCAAGGCTCCAGCCTGGGAGAAGCATTTTGTGAATGGAGTGAACATGGTGAGGGTGGCTGATCCTGGAGGAGAAGGCGTGAAGCTGGCTTCTATCTCTTTTGTTTTCATTGCCAATAATCAGCTACAGGAAAAAGACGACCCTAAGGATAGGGATAGAGGATGGTTACTCTGTAGAGTACATGGACTGGAGAGACATTTGGGAGGGCCTCATGGCGAAGAGTTGGAACAGAAACTTCAACGGGAATAAGAATTTCCTGGGGGGGCACCTAACTGGCTCAGTTGATAGAGCATGCAACTCTTGATCTCGGAGTTGTGGGTTTGAGCCTCATGTTGGGTATAGAGATTACTTTAAAAAATAAAATCTTAAAAAAAAAAGACTTTCCTGGGAAGCTGGCATAAAATGCAGATTCCCAGGCCCATCCCAGAGAGATGTGGATTCAGCAGGTTTTTGCAAAGGCAGTTCAGGTGATGCAGACGCAGGAGGTGCTCCAAACACCGTGTGGGAAACACCGCTTCTTGCTGGGGCTTCCTGGTGAGGACAGTACGTCCTGCGTAGACCCATGAAGATTGCCCTTAGTTTCTGCCCACATTAAGATGGCAGGAGGTAAAATGACTGCAAGTGGTTAAAAGGTAGACTTCCAGTTATAAAGTCAGTGAGTCCTGGGGAGATAATGTACAGCATGGAGACTGCGGTTAATAATACGCTATTGTATATTATTGTATATTTGAAAGTGGCTAAGAGAGTAGATCTTAAAAGTCCTCATCACAAGAAAAAAAAAAGTAACTGTGTGAAGTGACAGATGTGAACTAGACTTACTGCACTGATCATTTTGCAATATATATGGACATCTAATCAATACGTTGTATGCCTGAAACTAGTGTAATGTTGTATGTCAGTTGTATATCTCAATTAAAAAAAAAAAAAGAGGGCAGGCAATGAGGAGGAGGAGGTGGGGAGGCCAGAGGAGTCCCTGGCCATCAGTGGATCAGAACTCGGCCTGTGCCAGAGAAGGAGTTTGGAGATGGGGAGGAGGCTTAACCTGGGAGAGCAGCCAGGCTGTCTGAGGACCAGGGCCGAGGACAGCTTCTGGACCTGTGGTGGGGGCTCACTGGCCAAGCTGGGCAGCTGGTTTCCTGGGAGAAGTGGGAGGCAAAGGCAGATGGCTGGGAGCGAGTTGGTGGTGAGGAAGTCTGTGGGAGGAGAGAACACGCAGGAGCTCCGAGGGGGAGCAGGTGGACCGGAGCACCGAGGGGAGGGCGGCGATTTGGAAAGGAAGAGCCAGCCAATTGGGGATGGGGGAGATGGGTCAGAGAAGGAGAGTGGCAGCGAGGAATTGGGATGGTGTCAGCGGTCACCATGGAAAGCCCCCCACCCGGGCCAGGCTCGGAGCGATGCTTTACCCTCCTCTGCCCTTTTACTGCTCACAACGTCCTGGGAGGAAGGTATTATCACCACTCTGCTGATGATGAGAAGGTCGGAGAGGTACATCATCTGCTGGGGGGCACAGATGGCTGGTGAGTGGGGTGCCCAGGGTCCCCGAGTCTTGAGGCTCTGAGACGTGTACCTGTTTAGTTTTAAATCGGACTACCATACCACATATCTTGGTAAGTCCTGGCTTCTTTCATCCACTCATTTATCAAACATTTATTCAGCCCCTATAAAACCCCTGTCAGGGCTTAGCATTGAAGCATAAAGGCAAACCAAGGCCAGGCCTTGGTAACGAAGAGACTAGGGTGGGGTCTGGACCTCAGAACAGAATACAGCATGGAAATGAGGTTAACAACTAGGCCCTGACCACCTCCTACCCATCAGGATGACTGCTCTCAAAAACCAGGAAATAACAGCCGGTGGGAGGATGTGGGGACATTGGCACCCTGGTGTACTGTTTCTGGGAGTGTAAAATGGTGCACCCCCCTGGAAAACATTCTGATCATCCCTCAACAAATTAAATAGAATTACCGTATGATCCAGCAAGTCTGCTTCTGGGTGTACACCCAAAAGATTGAAAACAGGGTCTTGAAGATATTTGTACACCCGTGTTCATTGCAGCATTATTCACAAGAGCTAGAGGGTGGAAGCAGCCCAAGTGTCCATCTACAGATGAGTGGACACAACGGGGTGTATGCATACATATAGTGGAATATAATTCAGCCTTAAAAAAGTAAGGAAGTCCTGTCACATGCTGCAACATGGATGAACCTTGAGGACATTATGCTGAATGAAATAAGCCAGTCATAGACAAATACTGTATGATTCCACTTATAGGAGGTATCTAAAGTAGTCATATTCACGGGGCACTTGGGTGGCTCAGTCGGTTAAGCATCTGCCTTCGGCTCAGGTCATGATCCCGGGGTCCTGGGATCGAACCCAGGTGGGGTTCCCTGCTCAGCGGGGAGTCTGCTTCTCCCTCTCCCTCTGCCTCTCCACCCTGCTCATGCACTCTCTCTCTGCTCTCTCTCTCATGCTCTCTTTTGCTCTTGCTCTCTGTCTCTCTCTCTCAAATAAATAAATAAAATCTTAAAAAAAAAACCCAGTCAAATTCATAGAGACAAGCAGAATGGTGGTTGCCAGGGTCAAGGGGGAGGGAGGAATGGAGAGTTACTGTTTAACGGGAACAGAGTTTCGGTTTTTCAGGATGAGAAAAATCTCTGGAGATCTGTTGTACAACAATGTGAATACGCTTAACACTACTGAACTTAAAATGGTTAAAGTGGTAAATTTTGTTATGTGTATTTTATTGGAATTAAAAAAAAAAAAGAGCGAGCTGGGCCCTGGAGTCAGACATGCTTGGGCTTGCCTCCTCAACCTAATTATCAGCTAGCTGATCTTGAACAAGTCACTGAAATGTTTTTGCCTCAGTCTCCTCATAATGTGAATCAGAACTGATAATAAACATTTGAATCAGGTGTTATCATGAGGCTTAAATGAGTTGGCTTGGTTATGAGAGTATAGATATTGCTAGTATTCAAGCCAAGGCGACAAGACGGGTCCCCAGGAGCCTGGGGAAGAGAGGGATCGGTAGCAACTCTGCCCTGGCCTGGGGCCCCCCACTACTCATCCCTGGGGCTTCTTGAGTTATTGCATGCTGGAGGGCAGTCCCAGCAGCGCTGGGGTTGGTACCAGGCCTGTGCGCTCTGCTGAGGGGGGATTGGGGGAGCCTCCTGATCATGACCCACCCACGGATGCCTGAGGACTGTGGGCAGGGCTCCACCCGCTGATGGGAGTGTGGGCCACGCTTCGGCTGAGATATGCCAGCAGCAGCTGGGCTCGGTGGGCAGGATTGCTCATTCAGCCTATTTTCCCTCTATTTAGTGAACGCTTACCGTGTTGAGGGTGTTGGGCAGATAGCAGGGAGCGGACCGGAGGTGGCCTCTGCCCTTCCTCGCCTGGCAGGAGAGAGACCGGCCTTTAACGAAGGACCTCATATTGCACACGACTCTAAATTCCAATCCCAGCTCTGGGAGAGGAGCTGAGTGAACGCATGTGGGGGGCTGGTCTGGAACGGATGTTTCCACTGAAGCCCTGAAGGATGGCAGGGGTCAGTCAGGTGTGTGTGTTGGTGGGCAGGTGAGGAGGAGAGGGCTGTTCTGGGCAGTTC
This sequence comes from Halichoerus grypus, assembly GCF_964656455.1. Lineage (NCBI taxonomy): Eukaryota > Metazoa > Chordata > Mammalia > Carnivora > Phocidae > Halichoerus > Halichoerus grypus. The sequence goes on from NC_135718.1 coordinate 30,651,815, forward strand.
TGGGCTGAGAGAGCAGCATGGGCAAAGGCTCTGAGGCAGGAGTGCTGGGGTGTTGAAGGAAGTAGGGGAGCGGAGCAGCTGAAACCCTGGGGGCTGGTATTCTCCTGTGAGAGCTACTGAGGAAGAATCTGTCTTTTAACTTGTGGGCTGTGTGGGAAGTCATTGGTAACGCTCAGTGTCCTCTGTGTGTGGAGCTTTTCTTGGCGGATGTCTGTTTGGGGGAGCATTTCTTTTTAATTTTTGATTTTTTTTGTTTTAAAATTTTATTTATTATTATTTTTAAAATATTTTATTTTTAAGTAATCTCTACACCCAGCATGGGGCTCGAACTCACAACCCCGAGATCAAGAGTTGCATGCCCTACTGACTGAGCCAGCCAGGTGCCCACCAAATTTATTTATTTTTAAGTCAAAGTATAATTGACATACAATGATAGATTAGTTTCAGGCGTACAACATAAGGATTCGATAAGGGAAAGCATTTCTCTCCCTCCCTCCCTCCCTCCCTCCCTCCCTCCCTTCCTTCCTTCCTTCCTCCCTCCCTCCCTTCCTTCCTGTGGGCTCCATGCCCAAGGTAGAACCCAACATGGGGTTTGAACTCATCACACTGAGATCTAGACCTGAGCTGTGATCAAGATTCGGATGTTTAACCGACTGAGCTACCCAGGTGCCCCAAGGGAGAACATTTCTTAATTAGTGTAGTTTTTTTTCTTTTTTTCCTTTGCTTTGGGGCGCAGGGAAACTTGGAAAACTCCCTCAGCCCAGCGCTGTTTGGAATATGTCCATTTTAATGCAAATCTGTTCAGGCCTTCAAGAACTACTTCCTGCAGCATCTCTGAGGTGCCAGGTACCATGTTAGGCCCTGAGGATACAATGGTGAGAGGCAACCAACACAGCCCGTGTCCTCGAGGAGCTTATAAACTTCTGTAGGGGCAGAGAGAGCATTCAAGGAAGCCCCCTTACCCATATAAAATTGCCTCTGGCTCATGCTGCAGGAGGGCTGGGGCGTTCTGCAGGTCTGTGATAGGGAGTTTGACCCGCTGGAAGGAAGAGTTGGAATCAGGCAAAGAGGAAGGAGTATTCTAGGCAGAGGGGATGGCTGTTCACAGGAAGGAGTGGATCAGAACGGTGGGCGTGTGGGGCAGGCCACGTGGGCCTTGTAGCTAGCTCTCGGTGAGGAGATTTTTGTCTCAATTCCAAGGGCAATGGGGATTCTTTGAAGGGCTTAAGTGGAGAGTGACACGATCAGATCTGCATCTTGAAAGGAGCCCCCGGCTGTGGCTAGGAGAGCAGATTGGAGGGGAGCCAGAGGGAACGTGGGGCACCCAGTGAGGTGGCTCTGCGGGGCTCCAGGCACAAGGGCATGGGCGTGCGGCTGGGTGGCCTGCAGGTTGGGGTGTTCAGCCTGCCGTCCGGGGGCCCTGGCTGGGTGGGGAGATTCTTCCTTCCCTCCGCTCTCCCTTCTGACTCTGCAGGCTCTCACTGCCGGCGATTTGGCCAGCGTAGTGTTTCTAAGGATAGAGCCGAGGTGTATGGTTCCCCAGCCCAGAGGCCTGTCTCAGCCCCAGTCAGAGCTGCGTGTTTATTTTTTTGGGGATCCGGCAGGAAGGGATTTGGAGGGTGGCCTGAGCCTCCCCGCTGTCATTGCAGGCTTGGGGCGCTGTGGGAAGGTTCTGGTCCCTTAGGGAACTAGCCCTAGAAGGTGGTGGAACCCTAGGGTAAGAACTGCTCGTGAGGCACGCGGGACCCCCCAGAACACGCTGTGAGGGACCCAGGCTGTTTATTCCCACGGCGCTAGAGGTCCGAGGGGTTCTTTCAGTGTATCACCAAACACCCAGGTTCTGGGGATCAGATTCTTGTTTTTGAGAGGATTCAAGAAATCCTTGTGTGTTTTTGTTTTTATCTTGGTAACTTTGCTTCAGAGGATTTTCTCCAAAATCTTCTACCACTGAGGCTTTTCTTTCAGGGTAGGACCACACAGGAGCTGAAGGAAACCAGGGCCATTGGCCGCTGGAGTGTATTTCCTCCTGGGGGAGAAGGATGGTGCACACTCCTCACTTTTGGAAGAGAGAGAACTGTCTTAGGCCATCTTCCCTGGGCTTTCCCATCACGGGGCCTGCAGGGCATGGGCAGCTGCTGGCCCCTCCCTGATCAGTGGGGCCTGGCCCGTCCAGCTCCAGCCTGAGCCGAGCCTGGGGCACCACCTTCCTGGTGGAGCCATGTCCTTGAGGGAAACCACAGCAATAGTGGTAGTAAATTAATCTCCGTAGGTAATACTGATGCAGAGAACGTGCCAGGCCTTACTCTCGGTGTTTTAGAAATATTAAGTCATTGGGATGCCTGGGTGGCTCAGTTGTTAAGCATCTGACTCTTGGTTTCAGCTCTGGTCCTGATCTCGGGGTCTTGAGATCAAGCCCTGTGTTGGGTTCTGTGCTCAGTGGGGAGGCTGCTTGAGATTCTCTCTCCCTCTCCCTCTGCCCACCCCTCTCTAAAATAAATAAATAAGTCTTAAAAAAAAAAAAAGAAAGTAATATTAAGTCATTTACACCTCACCACACCTCTAAGAGGTGGGTACCATCATTATCCTCATTGTACAAACGGGGGAACTGAGGCACAGAGAATTTGAGCTACGTGCCCAAGGTCACACAGCTAGTGATGGTGGAGCAGGAATTTGAAGCCAGACATTTTGGCTCTAAAGGCTAAGCTCTTAGCCACTAAGAACACACGTGGTTCAGCCGGCTGGGGACCCCCTGATACTGTTGCTTAGGCAGAGCACGTGGTCTTAGAACAGGCCCCCAGGGTTTCCTACCCAAAGTCTCCAAGTTGTTTCTCATGAGCACTTGGGGTGAGGGGGGCCTCGACAGAGTCGTCGGCAGGAGGCATCATGATGGGGGGGAAGGACATGGCCTCATACCGGTAGCCCTACCCCTAGTTAGCTGTGAGGTCCTGGGCCATCGCTTCACCAGTTCTGTGCCTTAGCGTCCTCGTCAGCAAGGGAGGGAGAACATGACCGACTCCCTGTGAGCGTGAGGGTGGGGTGAGATGAAGCGTGCTCGGCCTGCACACGGCGGGTGCCCGGTCGGGAGGGGCGGCGGACGTGGGCTCTGGTGGCAAGAACCTCAGGGAGCCCGGGGAGCTCTGGGTTGGGGTTCTCCCTGGAAACCAGGCCTGGAGCCCCCCTGGAGGCCCACCTCACTTGGCTGCTCTGGCTGCAAAGGTCTCAAGGTCACAGCAGCTTCTCCCAGCTTCTTTTTTCCCAGGCAGCTTGCTGGGGAGGGAGTCTCCATGGCAACACTCAAGGACCACCTGTTGGAGGAATCAGGCGCTGGAGAAAGATGACCTCCGTGCCTCATTCCAGCGGCCTCTGCTGAGGGTTTGAGGGGAAGTGGTTGGCCTATGTTGGGAACTCGATTCTCTGGGCCCAGGTGGCGATAATGCCTCCTTTGCAGCCCTCCGACCTGGGTGCCTGATGGGAGCTGCCGCTGCCTCCCAGGCTGCCTCCAGAGGGCGCTCGCCTGAGAGGACACGCTTGGCTCCTGGGTTAGAGAGCGAGGCTGATGGGGGGAGGCAGGGGGCTGGGGGAGCTAGGGTGTCCGTGGACATTCTCGTCCGGAAGCAGCAGGGCCTCCTGAGAGAGAGGCTGTATTTGCCCCATTGTTGCGCCTGCTGTCCCAGGTCTTTTCCTGCATGGGGGTGGAGTGGGGTGCGGGAATTGAGGAGGACGGGGTGGAGCCGCCTGATGGGGGGCTAAGGAACGGGTCTGGAGTCTGAGCAGTGGGGCTGGTGCCAAAGGGGAAGAAGAGAGGCATGTGACTATGATGTCGCCAGAAGTCCCTGTGAGCCCTCCACCCCCAGCCCCCAGCCCACCTCGTGGGAATTCCATCCTCAGGGATTCCTGACTTCCATGTTGGGCCCTGCCTTGTTCAGACAAGTCTTTTAACATTTTCCTTTGCCTCAGTTTTGCTGCCTGTGAAATGAACAATTATTGAAGTCGATTGTCTTATAAACCATGGTTGCCACGAGAAAGAATGAGCCAGTTATTGTAAAATGCATCAGCTTTTTCATGACTTTTGGCTGAATAATACCATATCTAGGAATGTATTCCTCCCAAATGCCCACCAAGCTTTGTGCAGTGTTGTTTATAATTGAATGATATCAAAAGAGCCCAGGTGTCCAGTAGCCGGGGTTCAGGGAATGTCCCAGTAACTTGATATATTCAAATGCAGGGATAATTGATGGCCATCAAAAATCATCAGTGGGGAATGAACAGGGTATAGCATTGTGGAAGGAATGCATACCATGTATGTCTGTCTCACTCATCCCCATATCTTCAGAACCTTGCAAAATGCTTTGCAAATAGTAAGTCTTCAATCAATATTTATTAAATTATTTCAACTACATAAAAATTGTGTCCAAAGAAAACAGGCCTGGAAGAAACTATTCCAGAATTTTAACAGGGGTTAATTCTGGGGGATGAATTTATGTGTGATTTTAATTTTTTCTTTATTCTTCAGAAAATTGAAAAAAGTTCAACAATGTGCATGTATTACTCTTATTTTTATTTATTTTATTATTATTTTTTTTAGAGAGAGAGCATGCATGGGTGGGGGAGGGGCAGAGAGAGCGTGGGAGAGAGAATCCCAAGCAGGTCCATGCCCAAAACAGAGCCTGATGGGGGGCCTGATCCCAGGACCTTGAGCTCATGACCTGAGCCAAAAACAAGAGCCAGACACCCAACCAACTGAGCCACCCAGGTGCCCTGTATTACTCTTATTTTTAAATGCAGTAACTGGAATATTTTGTTGGCTTATAAAAATATAGATATAATTTTAAAAATTCAAGCAGGGGTGCCTGGGTGGCTCAGATGGTTGGGCATCTGCCTTCGGCCTGGGTTGTGATCTCAGGGTTCTGGGATTGAGTCCTGCATCGGGCTCCCTGCTCAGCGGGGAGCCTGCTTCTCCCTCCCCCTCTGCCTCTCCCCCTTCGCTCATGTGCTCCCTCTCTCTTTCTCTCAAATGAATAAATAAAATCTTAAAAAAAAAATTCAAGCAGTGCAGAAAAGCATAAAGAAGAAACTAAAACCAGCACTTAGCAGTTATAGGCATTAATACGTGGCAAACAGCCCCCAGGGAGCTTGCTCTGCGCACATCCCAGGATGGACATGGGTGTAGATTTTACATGAGCGGGCTCATAGAATACAAGCTGTCTTGTAACCCTTTTACCACAAACTGTATCATGGACATCCTTCCCTGTGAGTACAAAATGATTTGTACCCTTTTAAATGACTGCGTAGTATCTGGTTTCTCAGATGTGCTGGAAGGTCAACTAAGCATTGCTCTGGTGATGTCCATTTAAGTTTAACATTTTTGCTCTTGTTATCAGTGCCAATGTATCGTTATGATGAAGAAATTAAAACAACCCAAAATTCCTTGTGGTTTTGGGTTTGGGGATGAAAGTTTCAGCAGGATGGCCCAAAGGAAACCAGCCCTGCTTGCAGAGGGAACCAGTTTGAAGGGCTTGTTGATGATGTTCTCGATGCTTGAAGCACGATTGTGAGCACAGGAGCAGGTTGGGGTGCAGTGTAGGTGAGGCTCAGAGGGGCTGTTTCAGGGAAGAATATTTAGTTCAAGAGAAAAGACCCTCACGTTGGGAAGAGCCTGTCTTGGTCTCCTGGGTGGCTCAGTCGGTTAAGCGTCTGCCTTCGGCTCAAGTCATGATCCCAGGGTCCTGGGATCGAGTCCCGCATCCGGCTCCCTGCTCTGCAGGGAGTCTGCCTCTCCCCCTACCCCTCCTCCCACTCGTTCTCTCAATCTCGATCTCTCTCTCAAATAAATACATAAAATCTTAAAAAAAAAAAAAAAAGAGCCTGTCTCATGTGGAGAGGGCTTCCTCACAGCCTCTAGGGTGGGACGTGCCTCAGTCTGGGGCTCTCATTACCTTGGAGAGGCCTCAAGCCCCTCTGAGAGATCCTGTTTGAAAAGAGATGTGCAGGGAATGAGTTTTCCCAGCTGCTCCTCAGGATCAGGAGACAGGCTCAGGGGCAGGGCAGGAGAGTGACGGGTTGAATGTGTTATCCGCTTGTCACCGGCCTGGCCTGCTGGAAGAAGCTTGGGCCCCCGGATCAGATGGCCGTGTCCACATCTCTGCTCTGTCATGTAGCAGCTGGTGACCTCTGGAAGACACCTGACCTCTCTGAGGCACAATGTCCTCGTCTGTAAGATAGGTGCTGTCATACTTTCCAGCCCCTCCTGAGGGCGTCCACAGAGCCTGGTTTCTGGAGTATGTGGAAACTGAAATATGGGGTTCTTAGTGGTTGCAACTCTAGAACATCGTCTAGGCCAAACACACTTCCTAAATGCTTACAGGAGAGGGACCTTGCTGTTTTTCAAAGGAGCTGGGATTTGGGTTGACTGGGGTTGGTAAGTGAGGAAGCCGGGCTGCAGGGGACTGGAGTGTGTGTGTGCGCACGTGCGTGGGGATAGGGGTAGTTAGGTTGTTGCCAAGCATACGAGTGACTGTGACGTGGTGAGAAAGAGGAGGAGTTGGGGTGGGTGTGAACACAGAGCTGCCACAGGGAGACAGATCAGAAGCGGAGGTGACAGCTGGGTGTGGGGCTAGGCCTGATTGAGATTCTGCTGTGTGTGGTTCGGTGGAACAACTTTCTGGGGAGTGCTGTAGCTGCCTCCTGGAGGGACCTGCTTTTCTGAGGCTGCACTAGCTCGCTGTGAAGAGAAGTGTCCTGGCAGAGGCAAGTGAGCTTCCCTAGGAGGCTCAGCAGGGGCCAGATAGCCTCTAAGGTGGGGTCCATGTCCAAGGTTGTGGTTGGGGTGGGCTGAGGAGGAACACATGTAGCCTTGAAGGGAGGAAGCGCCAGAGGCCGGGGGTGGGCTGGGGTTGCAGGCGAGGAGACACTGCAGCTCAGGCCTGGCCCTGGGATCCAGAGAGTGGGCCCCCTCCCCTCCTCAGCCCCGCCATCCTTCCCCTCGATGCAGGACTGACCTCCTGGTGGCCTCCTGCCTTCAGGCCTCCTCGGCTCCCTCACTTCCTCTGCTTGCTTTCTCAGGCCCTCTGTGATCTGATCTCGCATTCCCCCAGCCCTGCTTCCCACAGCTCCTGACTCCCAGCCTGTCTTCTTCAGCCCCCAGATACTCCGGGGTGTTCTTTCCTGGAACGTCCACTCCGTCCCACTCACTGGGCACATCTGCCTCGTCTTTTAGGCCTCAGCTTGAGTCCCACACCCTCAGTCTTCTTAAAATGCATGACCCACACTGCTCTCCCCTGCTCTCCTGCATGACCCACACTGCTCCCCTGCTCCGACTGGACAGCTCGTAGGAGCCTCTGCCACCAGATGATAGCATCGCTGTCTGCAAGGGGCCCTTTCCCAGCACAGGCCATGCTCTTTTTTTTTTTTTTAAGATTTTATTTATTTGAGAGAGAGAGAATGAGAGACAGAGAGCACGAGGGAAGAGGGTCAGAGGGAGAAGCAGAACCCCCGCTGAGCAGGGAGCCCGATGTGGGACTCGATCCTGGGACTCCAGGATCATGATCTGAGCTGAAGGCAGTTGCTTAACCAACCGAGCCACCCAGGCGCCCAGCACAGGCCATGCTCTTTACTTGTTTAGGCCCCAGGCTAACCCAATGAGATAGTCACAGTTATTATCCGCACTTTACAGATAGGGGATCCACCTGAATAACCTCCCATTGGCTAGTTTCCAAATTCTTCCCTGCATGAATGTCTTGTCTGTCCAATCAGCCTGAGCTCTTTCTGGGCAGAAGCCACGATTTCAGCTCCCACAGCTCTCCCAGCAGTGAGCCTGGGCCCCGTGCATTTCCCGGGCTGGACATCTGCTGCAAAGCTGGGCCTTGGCTTGCTGGGCCTTGACATAGACTTGGGCGTCCCAGGGCTCGGCTGGGAAGCACCTGGCCCCATTGGTGGGAGGACAGCCTGGAGTTCGGTGGAGAGGGAGTGTGGCACTGAGCCCTGGCCTGGGGGCCCACCCTGGGCATCTCACCATTTCTTTCTCCTTTCGTCCACCAGGGAACTCAACGGGAACAATATCACTCGGATCCACAAAAACGACTTCGCGGGGCTCAAGCAGCTTCGGGTGCTGTGAGTATGGGCTGCCGCCCCCGCTCATCGTCTCCCTCCTGCCCCCCCCTTGGCAATGGCCCTGTGGGTCCTAGGCAGAGCCCTGGCTGTGGGCTGTAGAGTTGTAGGCAGGCCCAGCCTCTCCCTGTGGAGTCAGTCTTCAGATGCCTGAGCGGGGCAGGTGGGAGTGGTGGTGAGGCCTGAGCCTGAGCAGGGCTGAGAACTTGGGCGTGGTGGCCACCAGCGGTCGCCACCTGGCAGGACCCGGGCTGGGCAGACGGGGCGTCTTATCCTGGAATGAGGGAAGGCCGGGTGACCGTGAGGAAGCCGGAGAAGCGGCTTTAGGTCTCTGGCTTGGTCTGCTGGGGCCGCCAACACAAAAGACCACAGACTGGGGGACTTAAACACAGAAATGTATTTTCTCACAGTTCTTGAGGCTAGAAGTCTGTGATCAAGGTGCCATCCGGGTTGTTCGTAGTGAGGCCTCTCTTGTTGGCCACCTTCTTGCTGTGTCCTCACATGGCCTTTCCTCTGTGTGTGCACAGGGAGAGGTCTCTGGTGTCTCTTCCTCTTCTCATAAGGATACCAGTCCTATCAGATTAGGGCCCTACCCTTTTGACCTCATTAAACCTTGATTACCTCCCTACAGGCTGCGTCTCCAAATCACACTGGGGGTCGGGGCTTCAGTGTAGGAATTTGGGGGATGCATCTCAGCCCTTGACTGTCTCCATCGTTCTTTTGACTCTGTGCCTCAGACAGACTCCCCAGTGAGGCTACAGCTCCCCCTGACTCGAGAGGGTAGGTGAGCGGGGACAGTTGAGGACAGAGGGGCTCTCCTCGGGTGCTGGGCAGTGGCAGATAGCAGAGGCGGCAGGTGTGGCTCTTCTGGGGTTGGCCGCTGGCCAGTCAAGAAGCCGTCTGTAGCATTTCCCTTGTCGAGCTGGGCAGGGGTGAGGAGTGAGGAGGGGGAAGGGGTGGATCCCTCCATCTCTTCCTGCTCTGCAGCTCTCAGACTCATGCATGCATTCTGACACGTTCAACATCAGACAGTCATAGGGTCCTCACCCCCTACTCCCAGGGTAGTGCAAGGGTCCTGGGGCCTCAGTTCTTTCAGAACTACTTTGCAGCTCTGAGGGTCTTTGGGGGGGCTGGGGACATTGTGGTCTCCATCTTCACTGGGGTCAGAGCTATTAGTCACTGGGCAGGGGTCTTGCTGCTCCCAAACCCACTGACCTTTGACTCCTTCCCAGGCTCCAGGAATCTCCTCTGAGTCCGGGAAAACCCCCCTTCCCTCCTGGCATCCCTCACCCTTCCTGTCCTCCAGCATGGGCTCCTCGACAGCTCAGGCTTTTGGAAACAAGGTGGAGGGAGAGAAGCGTGTGGTAGCAGCTTCCGCCCCCTGCCCTACCCCGAACCTCCTCTGAGGTCCACTGCTTAGGAGCGGACAGGGGAAAACGCAGGGAGGAAAATACACTTGACGATCTCAGAAGGTCCCACGCAACCAGCCCACTGCCTGGCAGCCGGCCGTCCCGGGCAGTGAGGAGGTACGGCCTCAAGGAGCCAGAGGCTGACTTGGCAGCAGATGCGGCCAGGCGGTGTAGGGGTGCCGGCAGAGGGGCTGTGGTCTGCCAACTGCAGTGTGTTTGCTGCATGTGTGGGCCTTGCCCGGTTGGCACAGGCTCCCCTCCGCCTGCTACTGGCCCATCCCCCCCGGCTCTGCCCCTTAGACATGCGCCCGCCGGGCCGAAGGAGGGCCCCTGCCGCCTGGGTCCTGGCTTCCCAGAACCAGGATGCCTTTGGAGCCATGGCCTGGCGCTCTGGTGCCCCGTGGGCCTGGTGGCAGCAGAGGGGTCCGCATGGGCTCAGGGGCTGGAAGTGCATCTCGCTGTCAGGCCTGGGCGTGCTGAGGATACCTGCCGGGAATTTGCAAGGTTGGGGGGCACTTTTGTCCTCTCAGGCCAGGACCTGGGTCTGCGTGTGTCTTGGGCCCTGCACCTGTTTCACTCCCTGGTGCTAGCTATTGCTCAGGGTCCCTGTCCAATGTCCTCTAGCTGTCCTTGTCTCTTTGCTCCCCCAGGCAGCTGATGGAGAACCAGATTGGAGTGGTGGAGCGGGGGGCTTTTGACGACATGAAGGAGCTGGAGCGGTTGTGAGTATCTGCGGGCGCAGGCTCAGGGCGGTGGGGTGGCACTGAGGGGACACGACAGCTGAGCCTGGCAGCGAGGGCAGGGTGGGGGAGAGGCCAGCACGCCGCCCCGCCCCCCCACACCTCCCGCCGGCTGCTGGGAGCCGGGGGCAGCCACAGCCGGAGAAGCGGCCACAGCCTCATCACGAGGTGACAGCGAGGACAAAGCGGGTGTCTGCACCCCACACTCTAAATGCAACTCTCTTTGTTGTTTTTCCCTGATAATGCATTATGGTAAAAACCCCACCCAGTACAGAGGAAGTGAAATTGCTTCCTATAATCTCATAGCTCAGGTGTGACCACTGTCCATGCTCCCGTTGTGTGGCAGGGAGGAAGAATGGGTGTGCCAAGGGGACTGTTGGAGAGACCCAGCGGTCACCTGAGAAGCTGCATCTTGGGCGTTCAGGGCCACAGCACAGAAGCTGGAAGGTGGAGATATTTCTGACTTACATGCTTTCTCCAAACCTGGGCTTTTGCATTTGAAAAATGGGTCTTGATCAAGTTTTGCATTTCAGGTTGGCAATAATGAAAAAAAAAGGAATAGGGTATGAGTGAGGTGGGGGATGGACACACATTCACCGGGGTCACTGGTCTCACTGTTTTGCTTTGGTTTGGCTCTCAAGAGGTACCAAGAGTCCTAGAGTTCATGCCCTCTGAACCAGAAAGTCCATTTTATTTTAAGGCAGTAATCAGAGACGAGGCTAAAAATGTATATATCCAGGATATTCTTCGCACATCATTTAAATACAACAATAAAGAAATGGAGAAAGCCATTCTGGTGAGACGTAGGATATCAAGTCACATTTTTGAAGAACAGTGAAGGCCATTGGAATGTGCTCACAATATAATATTAAATGAAAAAGGCGGGAAGTGACGTTTATGTAAATCGCATCAGCTTCTATGTATATAGAACACAGGAGGAGGAAAGTAATTGGGAAGATTAACTCTCATTGCACTGAGTGGTGGGATATCAGGTACCTTTAATTCTACTCTTTGCGCTTATCTTTTTTATGGATTTTCTGACAATGAGTTTATAATTATATAGCTGTAGTTGATTGCCTTACTCTGTGCCAGGCACCAAGATAAGCTCTTTGCCCTACGATATTTCATTTAATCCGTAAAACAACACTGTGGTCAGTGGTATTTTACAGATGAGAAACAGAGGGGCACTGAAGTTAAGGCACTTGCGTTATTAAGTGATTAAGTGCAGAAGAGGGGATTAGAACCCGGGTCCTTTTGCCTGCGAAGCCTGAGCTCTTAATGACTATGACCTAATACCTCACTCTTCTCTTTTACTTCAAAGAAAGTAAGGTATTAAATAAAGGGAGAAGAATATGGTTGTGTCCGTGCCTTCCTGCAGCCTGGAAGAAAAAGCAAGGCAGTCTTTTCTTTTTGCGTTCTTCATCCGGGCCTAAAAGTGAGCGATAAGGAGCCTGCAGCGAGAATAGATGATTAATGCCGTGTTTGTTTTCTTTCAAAGGCTCAGAACAAAGTCCACATTCATTACCTGGCTGTGAGGGCCTGATTGGGACCCAGACCAAACCCCCTGCAGCTCCAGCTCTGGGTGCTGCCACGCTCTGCAGGAGGAGGGAAGGTGGGGGTGGGGTCGACACATGACGGGCTGCTGCCACCCGGGAGGGGGCAGGGCCCTCCTTTTTGAGTCATGACTTGTCACTGCAGACTTTGTCCCCTCTGTCCTGTGCCTCTTCCTTTCTTCTGGGGTGGGTCCCCCGCAAGTTCACAGCAGGCGGTTTTTCTTGGGGGGTGTGACTGCCGTGTCCCTGAGGCTGAGTGGTGCTCACTGCGGCCAGCCAGCACCCTCTCCTCTGACTTGCTGGAGACCAGTGGTGGACCCATTAATCATACAAGTTGGATAAAGCGGACAGTCATTAACACCGCACGTACTCTAAGCATTCCATTTAAGCGCAGACATGGAAGTGTGCACTCACCAACCCTCTTCCCCCACCTTTTTTTTTTGGCCAAGGCTTTTCTTCTTAGTATGAGACTGGAGTTCTGTATTGTTTTCCTCACCTACACTACACACAAATTACTTGCTTATGATTTTTGGTTTGGATTTCTTTAAGGTGGAGTGAGATGTTTAAAAGACCCTTAGAAGCGATCTGGGTGAAGAATTCCGAGTTTCTTTTTTTTTTTTTTTTAAGATTTTACTTATATATTTGAGAGAGAGAGAGAGACAGCACAAGCAGGGGAGAGGGAGAAGCAGATCCCCCCACTGAGCAGAGAGCCCGATTCCGGGCTCGATCCCAGGACCCTGAGATTATGACCTGAGCCGAAGTCAGATGCTTAACCGACTGAGCCACCCAGGTGTCCCCCGAGTTTCTTTTGTGACCCTCCTGCCCGTGGCCCAGTCTTTTACTTAATTCAACAGCCCTTCGATGAACAGATTTTGGCTTATTGACTTTCTCCAAAGCATCCAATTTAGTTTTTACAGAGATGACTCTTTTCACATGAGTATTTTGTTCACTTCTGTCATAGTTAATTATTATAAGCACCTCTGGCACAGGTAGGTTTGGGAACAGACACAACTGGTTCTTGTAAGCAGTTCCTGCGAGCTTGAGGGGTACAGTTCCACTGGCTGTGGGGGTCACTCAGCCGCCCCGTGCTGGCCGAGGGGGGGCCGGTGTGCAAGGTGGGGGAAAGGCATTCTTCAGAACCTGGCTCTAGTACTTGGTCATGACGAGGGCGAGTCACTCACCTCTGGGCATCCCAGCCCCCTCAACTATCACAGAGACAGCCCAACGGAGTCAATAAACATCCTGAGCACCTATTAAGAGCCAAGCCATGCGGCAAGATGGTAGAGGTAAAATTTTCCTGCAGGGTTGTTGCAAGAAGGAGATGGGAGGGTACATGCATGAGCCCTTGTTGTCATACTCAGGGAGCAAGAAGCCCACCTGTGCGTTCTGCTTTCCCTCTGATGGTGACATAGTACCTCTACATCACTCGTCCCAGTGCCTGGCACAAGCTGAGGGCTAAGAAGGACTGGTCACCACTACTGCTGTCCCCGTTCTTAGCTACCTGCAGCTCCTTCACCACGCTGGGGCCCTCCTTTGGTGTTCTTTGATTGATTTTCTACTTTATACTGGCTATGGCATTTTTTTTTTTTCCTCTTCAATGTTTTCAGAAATTGAAGCTGGAAAAGTGAGAAAGTCTTGGGGGAAAACAAAACAAAACAAAACCCAATGATTACCAGGCAGTGTAAATACGGGATTAATTTACTGGGCAAGGTTAAGGAACTTGGAGTGATCTGATGTCCACTCCTGTTGCTTTAAGGATTATATTGGTGGTTCCCCCCCTTTTTTTTTTCCAAGGCAGTGATGTGTTTCCCTAGGAGCCTGCCCTTTTGAGTAAACTTCTCCCAGCTGGTCTCCTTGTCCTCACCGTGCTGGAAAATGGTGCCTTTCTCACATATCAGATGAAGGGTGACCTCCGAGGAGGTGACCACAGACCAGTTACTATTGGCCACAGACAATTACATTTCTTCCTCCCCGCCAGCACAAGAAAGCTTTTACTAAGTTGGTTTATCCTCGTCCAGCTCTGTTAAAGGAGATGGTTGTGCAAGACCCCAACTATGCTGTAGTCTGGAGGGCGGGGGCTGGGTTTTACACCAGAGCTTCTCCAGCCTTCACGTGCGCCCGGATCACTTGGGGATCCTGCTGAAATGCAGAGTCTGACTCCACAGGCCTGGTGGAGAGGCTGCGATATTGCAGCTCTTACCAACTCCCAGGCGAAGCCCCTGCAGGTGGCCCGTGGGCCACAGTGCGAGGACCAAGCTTCCATACTTGTAGGTGTCGCACCCCTGATGGGCGGGAGTCCCGTACTCCAGTGTCAGAGAACTAGCTGCTGACGTCTGCATTTTATCTTCCCGTCCAGGCCACATTCCAGAACGACTTCCCACTCCTGCCTGTGTATATAAAACTGAGAAGTTGTTCTGTCCACCAGAAGAGCAAATAGAAATGATGGACATACTAGTCATTAAAAACAAAGGGGTTGTTCTTGGGGCACCTGGGTGGCTCAGTCGTTAAGCGTCTGCCTTCGGCTCAGGTCATGATCCCAGGGTCCTGGGATCGAGCCCCGCATCGGGCTCTCTGCTCAGCGGGAAGCCTGCTTCTCCCTCTCCCACTCCCCCTGCTTGTGTTCCCTCTCTCGCTGTGTCTCTCTCTGTCAAATAAATAAATAAAAATCTTAAAAAGCAAAAAACAAAGGGGTTGTTCTCTACTGTTTGGCACAGAGAGACACCACAGATTGTTGAGTGAGGAAAATGCAGGTGGCTGAATATTTTTTCTTCTGTTATTTGAGGTTTGTAAAGAATTAAGCATGCATTTTCATAGATAATAAAAAAATAGATAATGCGATTTTCATTTTGAGAAACAGACCTAAAGCAAACAATAAAAGCAAGTTGCCACTGAGTCAAACGTGGGTGAAAGCAATGAAGAATCAGAACATGGGGCTAGTCCTACCCCTGCTCACATTTCAAGTGGAGTCAGGTGTTCAACTCACAAGCCAAGATAGTATTTCAATCAGTGCCTTATGAGTTGCAACAGGTGTTGCGAATGTAACCTGATGATGACGAGGGGCATGGGCGGGCATCATGGGAGGTGTTGACTGCCCACTACACGTCAGGTCCTTGGAGGGGACCTTCCACAGGTGCTCTGGCTCATCCTCCCCAAGTGTTGGATGGCGAACTCCCACTTCATAGAAACTGAGGCCCAGGGAAGCTCATTTCCCTGGGGTAACCCAGTGACCCTGTTGGGATTTGAACCCCATGCCCTCTCACTCTGAATCCAGTGCTTTCTGACAAGTCTTTGGATTTCCTGGATGCGGAGGCACCTTCCAACTCTTCCTTTCTTCTCTCTTGTAGACGACTGAACCGGAACCAGCTGCACATGTTACCAGAACTGCTGTTCCAGAATAACCAGGCTCTGTCGAGGCTGTGAGTGACACTGCTCTGTCTGTGGTCTTGTCCCTCACCCTGTGTCTGGTCAGAGGGGCCGGACTTCCCCGCAGCCGTAACCCCCTGCTCCCCACCTGTCCGGATCGCCTGGGGCATGAAAGGCCAGGCCGTCCTGTAGGAAGGGGCTGCGCGGGGCGTTCCTCTGGGGTCGCACCTGCCGGGATCCACGGCTCATTCAGTTCTCTGTGCTGCCTCTGACAGTGCGGGTGTGAGAATGTTCTGGGGGGCGGGGGGGAGGAGGACGTTCTTGTCGGCCATGATGCCAGGCTTCCAACCCTGCACATCTGTCTCAACCTCTGGTAACCTGCCTCGGGTCGGTTATTGATTCATTCAATGAAGCCCTTCTTGGACCTCTTTCTGTTATCAGGTCAGAGTCATAGGTCTGGAAGCTTATCAACCATGGCATAAAGTCATACTTTTATTTGCTGTAAATGTACTTCTTTCAAGCTTCAAGGGTAGTGGGGCTAATTCTGCTGCTCTATGGTTTGCTAAGTGTGGCTGTAATTGTTCTACCATTTATTTCATTTTGTGGGGTCTTGGGTTGGACAGAACCTTAGAGATTATCTAAGGAATCTTCTTTGCAGTTCCTTAGCCTGTGGTCCTTCAGTCTTTGCTTGGCTACCTCTAATGATGGGGAGTTCACTCCCTCCCCAGTCAGTTGCATTATTGGACAGATCTGCATATTAGAAACATTTTCTTAAGTTTGAGCCCTAAATCTGGTTCCCAATAATTTATGTTTTTCTTAGCTTTGCTTTCTGTAAGCATCTAGAACAACTGTGTACTCTTGTTAGATTTTTTTTTTAAGATTGTATTTATTTATTTGACAGAGAGACAAAGCAAAAGAGGGAACACAAGCAGGGGGAGTGGGAGAGGGAGAAGCAGGCTTCCCACTGAGCAGGGAGTCCGATGCGGGGCTCGATCCCAGGACCCTGGGATCATGACCTGAGCCAAAGGCAGATGCCCAACGACTGAGCCACCCAGGTGCCCCCTCTTGTTAGATTTAAAAAAAAAAATTTATTTATTCCAGAGAGAAGGAGTGAGTGCATGGGCAGGGGGAGGGGCAGAGGGAGAGGGAGAGAGAATCCTAAGCAGACTCCACCCTGAGCACGGAGCCCAGTCCAACAACCCTGCGATCAAGACCTGAGCCCCTGAGCCGAGACCAAGAGCCGGATGCTTAACCGACTGCGCCACCCAGGCGCCCCTCTTGTTAGATTTTTGAAGGCCTGTTGGGATTTTGAATTTTGACTCGGGAGGTTTTTGAGTCCTTTTAGTTGTTGCCATTTACAACCTGAAAAACCGCTGGTTGGGACCTTGTGCGTGGCCAGCAGAGCACCGTGTGTGCAGAAGCGAGGCTGCTGGGCTTCCCTGAAGAGGCTTGTAGGGCAGCATCTAGGTGGAGGAAGAGGCAGCAAGTGACCTCGACAGGACTGAAGGGTGGGGGCTGGGTGGGAGACGGCACCCCAGGACTGCCTGAGTGCTGATGGCGTGACTGTGGGTTCCCGGAGTTTGGATTCAACACAGCCAGTTCTTTGCACATGTGTCACGACTTTTCAGAGCTCTTGATGAGCCTAGTGGTCTCCAGGCAGCCCCTGTGCCCTTGAACCTGCCTTCAAGTTTTTGTCTTGAAGCTGTCCAAATGGTCTCTCTGGTCACTTCCTGTTTCTTTTCTTTTTTTTTTTTTTTTAAGATTTTATTTATTTATTTATTTGACAGAGAGAGAGAGAGCGAGAGAGGGAACACAAATAGGAGGAGTGGGAGAGGGAGAAGCAGGCTTCCTGCGAAGCAGGGAGCCCGATGCGGGGCTCGATCCCAGGACCCTGGGATCATGACCTGAGCCGAAGGCAGACGCTTAACGACTGAGCCACCCAGGCTCCCCTCACTTCCTGTTTCTTCTTCCTTCTGGCCTGGAGGCTCTCCACAGTGACCCTCAGTGCTGATCCCTTCTGCTGGTCTTCACCACCCTCGGGCTTGAGCTGGGCCTTCTTTGGCCCCCCGTCACTCGGTAGGTTGGCCCTTTCATTCAGTGCCAGGCACACGCAGGGGGAGGTTTGCTTGCCTTGAGTGCTGAGGCACGAGGCCCTTCCCAGCAGATGCATCCACCCTAACATCTCTCTAACCGGGGCTTCAACCTGAGGGCTGTGCTGGGACTGGTCACGTGCAGGCCCTGGCCTTACCCTTCCCCGGGCTCCAGCAGCTCCCGTTTTCTCTGCCCGCTCCTTTCTGGAAGCTGGCTTGAACAGGCATTATCACAGCTCTGCCCCTGCAAAAATTCATCTTGAACCTCTTTTCTCTTGGTGGCCCCCTCTATTTTCTTTTTCCTTTCTGCAAGCCCTCTTTTGCCTTTCCGGCGTCTGCTCTCCCTGTCCCCACGTCTTCTGCCTGCTCGGCTTCCCTTCCCCTGGCCGTCCTGACCACTGTCTTCTTCCACCCAAGCTTCGGAGCGTGTGTGCAGGACATGGTTGCCGCTGAGCTCTGGGCACCCGCTTTGACCCTTTCTCTTTTATTTTACTAAAACATTTTTAAAACCTTATTTTGAGATTTCAGCTTTATTGAGGGAGAATTGACAAACAAAATTGAGAGGTACTTAACGTGTACGCCGTGATGGTTTGCTACACATATATGTGTGGAAGGGTCCCCCATCTAGTTAATTAACACATGCGTCATTTCGCATGTTCACTTTTTATTTATTTGTTTGGCTTTTTTTTTTTTGGTGAGAAGATTTAAGTTTTACTCTCTTAGCAAATTTCAGTTACACAAGATGGTGTTATCAACTGCAGCTATCATGTTATACATTAGATCCTCAGACCTTACTCATCTTATTGCTGAAAATTTGTACCGTTACCTACCTCTTCCTACTATTTCCCCCCAGCTCTCAGCAGCCACTTTGCTATTTTCTGTTTCTATGAGTTTGACTTTTTTTAGATTTTTTTTTTTTTTCAGGTTCCACATCTGAGTGATACCATATAGTACTCGTCTTTCTCTGTCTGGCTTATCTCACTTAGCATAATCCCTCAAGGTCCATCCATGTGGTCACAAATGGCAAGATTTCCTTCTTTTTCATGGTTGGATGGTATTCCATTATATATATACCTCTCACATCCTTATCCATTTGTTTATTGATGGTCACAGATTGTTTTCATCCCTCATTTACTTTAAAATATCCAAGACCTCCTCATGTGAATCTAAATTCACAAACTTCCAGCCTTTTGCTTGAGATTACTTCCAGCCCTATTCGTCCTTTGAGGGGCTGCCATCTTTTGCCAGAACCTTCCACCAGCTCTTGAGGCTGGCGGGCAGAGGACAGCTCTGCAGGGGTCTCTGTCTGTCTCCAGCTCTTGGGGCTACCTTGTACCAGGGTTATTGGTGCCCTGCATGTCCGTGGGCTCCCTCCTGAGAGCAGTGACACTGTGCAGTCCATGAGGCTGCCTTCTTGACCCGTGTCTGGGGAACTTGGATCCCTAGTGCAATGGCAGCGTAGCCTGGAGCAGTAGAAAATCGAGGGTCAGGTGGTCCTGGGTTTTTCAAGTATAACTCTGGGTGGTCTAACTTCCCAGGGCCTGCTTGTCTTACCTGGACACGGTTGGGCTATCATGAGGCTGAGTCGAGATCGTGCACATAAAGCATCAGGCCTGCTGTGGACCTGCAGCAGATGTTCGCTCTGTTCCTGACACTACTGGGGAGCGAATGGCCCTGCAGGGAAGCTGGTCCTCAGATGCACCTGTCTCATCTGACACCTGTGACCCTGTGAGGCGGGCAGTGCCTCATGGTTTTACTGCTGAGGAAAGTCAAGATGAAAGTCAAGGTTGGAGAGGTGAAGTGACCTTCTCAGGGTCAGTAGTCAAGTTCCTTGTGGACTCCCCGCTCAGTGCTCTTCATGACTTCCTATTTTACTGGAGAAAAGTACTCCTATGCTTTAACAAATATTAAATAACTGGATTTTATATCTAAAGGCTGGCACAAGGAACTCCATTCAAGGAGTGGAAAAGCCGTTGAAGAAGACCAGAATCTACCTGACTCCTGCTCTTGGCACCCAATGGGGCTGGGAATCGGGGGAGGGAGTGCCCTCCAGAAACATTGGATGTTCTCACCCCTGTGGCCTGGGGTTGGCTGTCTTGGGGAGGGGGCCCGTCAGCTCTGAACAGAGGGACTTCCAGCAGAAGGGCCCGCCTGATAGAAGGATTGGTGGTTCTTTGGGGAGTATTTCCAGGCTCTAGAGCCAGAACCTTTCCGCAGTGCCTACTGCTTTTTCTTTTTAGGCAATGGGTCCCTAACTCTTGGCAGGAGATGTTTCTTATCCAGGAGCATAGCTGGACCTGGTGGAGGGAAACTATTTTCTCTAGCTCCCCTGTTAATATTTCTGAAGCTCATCTGTAAGCACAGGTGTACCAGCCAGCAGGACTTTGGGGAGGACTCCTGTGCAGTGTCCCCGCTCAGATCAGTCGGGGACTTGAGTTCATGACTAGGCCCAACCTGGTTCAGGACACCTGGCGCCCCTCCAATTCAGGCCATCTCCAAAGTGCACATCCTGAGGGAAATGGTTAAACAAACCCTTTTATTGATCTGGTTGTTTGTCCCTGGGCTCTGGCTCACGGAGTTTTTTTTACCTTTGTTGTTGTGCTAAGGAAGGATGCAAGAGCAAGTGCTTACAGATTTATTTGCTAATATTCTTTGTTCTACCTCCAACCTCAATCTGTTGACTTGAGCATCTGGCATTGCACACACCTCTGATAACTCTCCTGGTCCGCTTGGTCTGGCCGAGGAGCACTTGGGCACTCTGGGTTCTGGAAACAGAAACCCCCGCAGGCTGGTGATGGGAAGGATGGTAAGGTATTGCAAGGGCACAACCAGCAGACTTATAGGTTCCCCAGGACAGGAAGTGAAGTATTGCTGGGACCAGAACCGAGAGGTGAAGGGTGTTTCTAGTTCTTTCTGAATATCTCATTATTTTCCTGCTTCTCCCTGCAGACCAGTGTCCTGGGCTTATGGGCAACATCTCAGTTCCGCCATGACTTTGGTTAGCCACGGTGCCGACTCCCCTCCTACTGCCTATGACCTTGGAGTTAGTCCCCACGTCTGAGGTCCCAACTCCAGATTTCTGGGGAAAAAATCTGATTGGCTCACCTTTGGTCATGAGATCATTCCTGGGCCAAGGAGCTGCGTTGGGGGTTTGTGGGATCACCTGGCACTGTCTTACTAGGGAGCCCCCTCCTCCTCCAGGAATTGGAGGGGGACCACATTCCCTTAGGAGGCAGAATAGGAGGGGAGGCGGGGCCTGGTGGTTCTGGTCTCTCACCTGTTGACCTCTCCTCTGCTTTGAGGGATCCGTTGCTAATCCTTCCCACCTGGAGCAAATCATGGACTTTCAGCAGAGGCCGTTATGCTAAATCAGCATGCAATAGGTTTGAGAGAGACCAAATGTGTAGGTAAGGTGTGGTCGTAGAGTGTGTCAGATTGTGCAGTCCATATTTAGGTTGACTTCGTGTGTGTGGCTGCCAGGTGTTAAAATCCTGTTACTGGCTATTCTTCAGGAATATTCCCCCTGTGTTGGGTTGATCTGCCTGTTTCGTTTCATATGTGGGACCTGAGGCCCAGAGACGTGACTTGCCTTGGACCACAGAGCAGTTTGGTGATAGGGTTGGAATTAGATACCAGGCCTTAGAAGGTCCTGAAATCTCACATTTGGGGATCTAGCCTAAGGAAATAATAAAACATGAGCACAAACACGTTCCTTGTAGCATTATTTAGAATTTTGAAATGTAGAATATTCCTTTTTTAAAAAAAGATTTTAGGGGCGCCTGGGTGGCTCAGTCGTTAAGCATCTGCCTTCAGCTCAGGTCATGATCCCAGGGTCCTGGGATAGAGCCCCGCATTGGGTTCCCTGCTCTGCAGGAAGCCTGTTTCTCCCTCTCCCACTCCCCCTGCTTGTGTTCCCTCTCTCGCTGTTTCTCTCTCTGTCAAATAAATAAATAAATAAAATCTTAAAAAAAAAAAAATAACAAAAGATTTTATTTATTTGACAGAGAGAGAGATAGCACAAGCGGTGGGGAGGGGGAGAGGGAGAAGCAGGCTCCCTGCTGAGCAGGGAGCCTGATGTGGGCCTGATCCCAGGACCCTGAGATCATTACCTGAGCTGAAGGCAGATGTGTAACCGACTGAGCCACCCAGGTGCCTCAAAATGTAGAATATTCCTATTTTGAAATATAGAATATTGAATATAGAAATATATGTCCAACGTTGGGGGAACAGTTAAGTAAATTATGGTATATCTGCTTGAGGAAATATTTATATCATCATCAAGTGTGGTCTTTATGGAAGATGTAAAGTAATGCGGATAAATGTTTGTGTTACCAAAAGCCAGGATGCAAAATTGTACTGACAATAAAATCACTAAATAAATCACTCTAAAGAAGGCACGGAAAAATACTGTAAAATGCCAATAGGGGTTGTCTCTGGGTGACTTTTTTCTTTTCTGTGTTTCCCAGATGTTCTGTAGGAAGCATGTGTGATTTTTATGGTAGGAGACCTCCCAGCTTTTACAAGCACCGGGAAAGTCTCTGTGGCCGAAGTTAAAGTGAGTGCTCGCCGTGTGATGTTGGAGGGCTTCCTCTAACCCCGGGGAGCCCTGTTTTGCTCTTCTCTCAGATAAAGAGAATTCCAGCTACCTCAAAGGCTGTTGCAGGGATTGGAGAAAGGTGTAACCCGCTCTCTCTCATGACAGGTGTAAACTCTGTGGCCGGTAGCAGCTCAGGGAGCGTGAGGTGAATCCACATGAGCACTGCTTTGGTGGTGACACTATAGTCCCCAAGTTGACCCTGCACTTGAGCATTTGTCCACTGCTGGTGATTCATCCGAGTCTGTCTTCATGTAGAACCACCCCCTCGCATGGCAGGGACTTCCCCCAACAGGTTTTTTTTCTTCCGGTGAGGCTGTGTTTCATGGGTGCACCTGCGGAGGTACTCCTAGGGGCGGTGGAGGGGGTGGCGTGTCGCCAGCAGCCGGGTCCTGCAGGCAGCCGCGGCCTGGGACAAGCATGGCATAGGCTCTGGAGCCGACAAAGGGAATCTGCCTTTTGTGCTCTTGGGTACTTTCCTGGGCGGGCATGGAGTCAGTGGGTGGTGTTGCCCCAGAAATGTTTCTTAGGGCCCTGGAGTTACCTGTGTGTTCTTTGCTCCCTTGGGGATGCCCCCCCTTGAGGGAGGGCCCCCAGTTCCTGCTCAGCACCCTCACTCCCCCACCTCTTTAGAAGAGAGCACCCACCCACCCCGTGTCTACAGGTAGAGGGAGTCGGAGCCCCTGCAGAAGTGTGCCTATCCTGTAACATCCTCTCACGGCCTGGGTCTCCCAGGACCGTCATGAAAGGTCTCAGGAACCACAGTTGTTACCGTGACTGTTAGAACAAATGGAAGGCCATTCTGTGCCAGGCTCACGGGGATCAACCTACAAACATTATCTGATTTCATCATCAGAACATCTCTGAGGTCAGCATTTCCCCCATTTTACAGATGAAGACATGCAAGCTCAGAGGGTTTGTGACATACCCAAGGTGCTAAGCCAAATTTGAACCCTGATCTGTCTGATGCTAAAGCTCGTCCTTCCATATTGTTCATCCACCCACCCTTACCTATCCACCCTCTCCTCACCACCCATCCACCTCTTGCACCCATCTACCTACTCATCTACCCATCTACCTACCTATCCTCCCAACCCCATCAACCTGTCACATACCCACCCCCACTCATCTGCACTCCTACTTACCTATCTACCAATTCACCAGTCAACCCACCCATCTGCCCCACTATCTCTATCCCATGTACCATCCCTCCATCCTCCCATCAAACACGCTCACACCCACCTAAACCATCTGCCTACCCATCCACTCTTCTACTCACTTACCCACCACCACCACCACCCCCAGCCAGCTCCCCACCCATTCAGCTTCTACCTACACATGTACCAATCTACCTATAAACCTATGCATCCACCTGCCCACCCATTCATCTAGCGGTTACCCAGGGCCTCCTGTGGGCCAGGCGCTGTTCTCGGTGCTGAGAACACTTGGAGTGGGCTGTGTAAGACAGACATTAGGCACTGTCTCTCCCAGGAGGGGAGGGTTTATCGTCAGTGCTTTCCGAGAGCAATCTGCTCGTCTCTGACCGACAGCAGGACGGAGTGGGTGGGGGCAGATTCTCCCCTGGCTGGACCCCTGTCTCCTGCCAGGGTGGGTGTACCCTAGTGGCAGGTTGCCTGGATTTGGGGTGAACTTCATCCCGATAGTCGATCACAAGGGAATGTGGAGATGTTTCGTGGATGCACACTCGGGTCAGAACATGTTTGAACCTCATGGCTTCTCTTACATCAGCAAAACCCTGTCTCCACACACGTTTTCGTGTGCCTCTGTCCTCCCAGATCTGGGGAGGGGTCTGTGCCCTGCCTTGCACTCCCTCCTCTTGCCGGTTGCATTTCCTTCCTCATCCAGAAGCCACTTCTGGAAGCCCAGTTCCTCTGGGCTTCTTTTTAGCCTTGAAACCAATATGCGTCCGGACAAGATCAACCTTTTGTGTCTTGGCTGGACCTGGAAGGGGTGGGGGTGATTAAGGGCAGCCCAGGGCACTTCTCGCCCCTTATTTATATCCCTGTTGTAAGGACCAGGATAGCTCATTAACAGGGCCCTGGTGGCTGGAGAGGCGTGGATGTGATATTCTGCAGGAGCCCTGTTGAAGAATGCCTGACCCCGCCGACCCCGTCTGGAGCTGGGTTTAATTAAACTGTCAGCACTGGTCAGAAGAACAAAGCCTCCCTTCCAGTCCCAGTCCCAGTCCCCAGCCCCCATCAGAGGCGGGAGGGCATTCTCTGCTGAAATGAAGAGCTGTTAAAAATGGATCCGTCTTGCCTCTAAGGGAAATTACCCGAAGCACGAAGATGACCTCGCTCTTGTGACATGTCCACTCCAGGCGGCAGATCTGCGGAAAACGGAACGAGCCATGCTGCCAAGGACCCGGGTGCGGGAGGAGCAGGGCTCCGGTGGCTGCCCCTCCCTGGCCGGGGCCTCCTTCCTGCCAGAACCCCTGCCTTAAGATGCTGTCCCTCACTTCCTACGCTTCACTTCCCAGGAAGGACCTGCGCGAGCTTTGTCTCATGAGATATTAAGTCTGTGAGATGAGTCTGGCATTAACGCTGGGAAGAAACTGCCTTGGTTAGACACTTTGGGAAGTACTGGGTCAAATCGGGTTCTTTGTAGAGGGATTGTTCAGCCCCTCTGATCTGCTGTGTGCCTTATGAAGCACATGTCCTGGGGGACATGTGGGGTGTTGCGTTGCCCAAACCAGATCTTATGGGTCTCGTGTCAGGAGCCTGTGGAGCTCTGACAATAAGGGTCCTTCTGACCCCAAACCCATGCATCTACCTCTCACCGTTAGTACTCTAATTAGTGTGAATGAGAGTTGTCTAGGCGAGTTTATTAAAACGCAGGTTATCATCAGAGATCTTGAGTTAGTTGCTGTTGAAGGGCCCAAGAATCTGCATTCTTATCAAGCCCCTCTATCTGGTTCACGCTTTGAGAAGCCTTGCTCTCAGCACACTTTGAAGAGTCTTAGGTAGGCCCTCCTCTATGCACAGAGCCCTCCTTTGCCTCTGCCCGGCCGGGTTCTGCTGGGGGCGGGGGGCATGCTAACAAAGACCCTCCCAAGGGCAGACGCTTTACCTCCCACAGCCACACCGAGAACAATTTGGGGATTATGAGTTAGCAATTATGGAGCACTCTGAATTCTCAAAGTGCTTTCCAATCATTAAAGCTGGGCCTGCTGTCAGGGCTCAAGTGAAAAAGGCGAGCGTCCCACTGGGCTGGCCGGGAGCCTCTGCAGAAGAGAGCGGCCAGCCCGAGATTGACATCCTGAGTGCCAGAGAGGGCTGACGCGCCCAGTGGGGTTTAATGTCCTAAACACAGCCCTGGCCCCTGGCTCTGACCCTCCTGCTTCAGAACCACACAGGCCTTCACAAACGCAGACAGCCAGGGCCTGGAGGAGGGCTGGAGAGAGCAGCCGATGGGTCACCCCCCAGGAGAACGCCCAGCGAAGGCAGAGTGCTCTGCTGG
The DNA here is from genome assembly GCF_964656455.1 of Halichoerus grypus. NCBI lineage: Eukaryota > Metazoa > Chordata > Mammalia > Carnivora > Phocidae > Halichoerus > Halichoerus grypus. The sequence goes on from NC_135718.1 coordinate 30,677,150, forward strand.
GGATGTTTTACAGGGGCTCAAAGGAATGAAAAGTCCTCTCCTACAGCATTACAGAAATCAGCATGGAACAAACTGAATTCATAAGCATCAAGAAGATTCTGAACAGAGAAGAACGCACATAGGAGGGGGCTGTTGTGAATTAGGGGAGTGAGGATTTTTTTTAAAGCCCTTTCAGAAATTAAATAAATAATTTTGCCATGCCAATAAAGAAAGATAAGGGTTTTTTTTATTATTTTTTAAAAAATTTTTATTTTTATTTTTTAAAAAAGATTTTCTTTATTTATTTGACAGAGAGAGATAGCGAGAGCAGGAACATAAGCAGGGGGAGTGGAAGAGGGAGAAGCGGGCTTCCTGCTGAGCAGGGAGCCCGATGCGGGCCTCGATCCCAGGACCGGGAGATCATGACCCAAGCTGAAGGCAGACGCTTAATGACTGAGCCACCCAGGCGCCCCAAGGGTTTTTTTTTTTTTTTTAATTAAATAAGGCATTTGAAAATACTTGAGCTGTCATTTAAATATTTTTTAAAAATAAAGTTTAATACCACTTGGAGCAACATGTAATTGTTATAATAATAGTAATTACCATTTGTTAAGCCCTTGTGCACTGAACATTTCATGTGGTTTTCTCATTTTAATTGTCATAGTCCTATGAATTATTATCCCATTTTACAGTGGGGAGAATTCAGGCATGGAGGGGTGAAGTAATTGATCACGTAGCTATTTGTTGGCAGATCCAGGCTTTGAATGTAGGGCGTGCTCTAACCCTCCACGCTATCCTGCCTTTCGTGATAAAAAGTAGAGAAACAGGAAGAGGCAAGAGATTGCTCAGGAGTCTCCTGGGGAGGCAGGAAGTTTCGAGTCAGGGGCACCTGGGTGGCTCAGTCAGTTGCGTGTCTGCCCTCGACTCGGGTCCTGATCTCAGGATCCTGGGATGGAGCCCCGTGTGGGGCTCCCTGCTCAGTGGGGAGTTTGCTTCTCCCTCTGCCTCTCCCCCCGCTCATGCTCTTTCTCCCTCAAATAAATAAATAAAATCTTAAAAAGAAAAAGTTTTGACTCAGGTGTTGAAGGATGTGGGAAACACGGGTGGATGGAGGGGAGGCAGTTGCCCTATGAGCAGGGGCCCACAATTCTAGAGTGTTGTATGGATCTCAGTAGAAGGAGGTGTAGATGGTGTCTGTTTTCTAGAGTGAAGAGTCTGGAAAGGGTGATAGGCAGAGGGGGCCACAGAGGGTTCTTATGAGCAGAGTGACTGAGCAGAGGGTAAATATCTTTCCTCAACACCCTACTCCCTCAACGAAGGCCCCCCCTCCCCCGCCCAGTCCCTGTACCCTAGATGTGAGGACAGATGGGCCTCCGTCTCTCCCTTGGCTTGCCTGAAATGCCACCTCCCGGTCACAGTTCCTCACGTCCCCCCTCCCCAGGCAGAACTGACTGTTGCCTCTTCAGAGCTTTCTATTTTCTTCCTTTATAACTTTTTTTTTTTTTTGGTGGTAAAATAAACATAAGCTAATACTTGCCATTTTAACCCCGTGTAAGTGCACAGTTCAGCGGCATTAACACTACCCTCCCATGTTGGGTGGACGGCAGTGTTGTCTGCGCCCCAAACTTCCTCATCATCCCGAGCCCACTAAACAGTAACTCTCCCTTCCTGCCTCTCTGCCCCCCTGCTAGCCTCTCTTTTACTTTCCGTCTCTATGAATGTGCCTAGCCTGAGTATGTCGTGCATGTGGAAGCATACGATATTTGCCCTCTGGGACTGGCTTATTCACTCCACATGGTGTTCTCAAGGTCCATCCATGTTGTGGTGTGTGTCAAAGTCTCATTCTTTTTTTTTTTTTAAGTATTTATTTATTTATTTTGACAGAGAGAGAGAGAGCACAAGCAGGGGGAGCAGGAGAGAGAGAAGCAGGCTTCCCGCTGAGCAGGGAGCCCGATGTGGGGCTCGATCCCAAGACCCTGGGATCATGACCTGAGCCAAAGGCAGACGCTTAAGCAACTGAGCCACCCAGGCGCCCCTCAAAGTCTCATTCTTTTTCATGACTGAGTGATATCCCTGCGTGGGGCCATACCGTATTTTGTTTCCGTCAGGTACGGTTGCTCGCACCTCTGTCCGAGCCCCCCCACCGATGTTCCTCATGACCCCTCCGCCCTGCTTCCTCTACCAGACGAGACAGGGATGAAGGCCTGCCCGTCCTCATTTCCCCAGCACACGTGGGTTTAGCAGGGCCGGCAAGCCGTGTCTTTCTGCTGGCAGACATTGTCCCAAAGGCTATGGGAGGAGAGTGAACAGCTTCTGCTCTTTGTAGGGGGCCCAGGACTTCCTCCCTCCCTTCTCTGATTTCTGGGCTCAAGGCTTTGTGCTTGTGTGTTGGGCCCCAGCTTCATGGATTTGATGGACTCAGTACTTGCCAGCTGACCCCTATTCTACTTGACCTGTGGTTGACCTTGACCTGTGGCCCAGAAATATGAAGCCAGTTGTTCAAGGGCTTAGTGATGGTTTGTAGGAGAAGTAAAATCTACTGAGGGTGGGCTGGATGGAGTCTCTGGAGAAGCAGGTAGGGGTACCCCCTGCTAGAAATGGGGTGTGGAGGGTAGTTATAGGGAGCCCCTGCTTCCTGGGAGGCCATGAGAACTTGAGGGAGGAGGGAATCAAGGGGGAGGTGGAGATAGACATGAGTCGGCAAAGAGCTGTCCCCAGGTAATGCATGGCAGGGTTTGACTGACTCCCTTTTTTTATTAGGATGGGCCAGGACCCTTCATGACCTGGTGAGACCCTCCCTACACTGAACTCTGTGGTCCTGTTTACTACTTGGGATTCTAGCCAGGTGTCCACAGGGCTTGAGAAGCTCAAAGAAGAAACCCCCGGGTTCCTCAAACTCTGCGGTGTGTGCAATCAGGCCAAATGAGCTAACTCAAATATATTTTTTTTTGATTTTTGACTAGAATCATATATCAGTTTTGTGTAACACTGGCCATCTTTTGCTAAAAAGAAGCCCTGACTGGCAGTTGATTAATTGGCTCTTGAGTAATAATAAAAATATGGAAAGATATATTATTAATAAAGATACTTTAATGGCCCAGACTTTTCAAATGTTTGGGGGGTGTGATGGGGAGGTAGCAAAAGCCATCCTTCTGGTGAAATGGCTGGGAACCATTGGTTTATATATTTGGACCTCTTCTTGCCCCCTACCCGCCTCCCCATTCTGGAGGGCAAGGAGCCCCTGGTGGTTTTTCTCCATGGTCAACGTGGGCCGCAGTGTTGATGTAGAGCTTCTTGGCAGAGACTCAGTCTTTGTCCCAGGACCGCTCTGGGTCTCCTGCTTTTAGTGGGAGCCTCAGAGTGGGGTGGGTAAAGGAGAGGTAGGGAGCTAATAAACCCATCCCCAGTCTTTCCCAAATCTCTGGCTCTATTCCTCATAATTCTGTGGGGTCCAGACCTTTGCTGAAGAGATGCAGGCCTCTATCTGGCCAGTTGTGGGCACTGAGAAGTGAGCTGGCATGAGCAGAGTCTGGTGTAGACCGTGGGTGAGAGAGTGGACTCCGGCCGGGGAGGGAGGGGGGTCTGGCGTTTCGGGTCAGAACTGGTCCTGACCAGAGCTGGTAAAGGTGCATACTAACCTGAAGGGCAACGCTTACCTTTCATGAAAAATGGGCATCATAAAATGAACACTGTATATTCTCAGACCACTTACCACTGTGCCAAAAAACTTCTTAGCAAACCTCTTGGAGTTGGTATATGGTATATTTTTTCACCTGTTAATGAGGCAACTGGAGATTGGCTAAAGGTTGCTGGCTCCCCCGAGCTGATAAAGAGGATGGACCCCATCTCCCCACACTGCCTCGTCGGTTTAATGAGGCCAGAGCCACTTTCGCCTTGAAGGACGTCGACTTGCTGGATTGTCTTCCCCTGGCGAGGACCTGCATGGGGACATGGGCTCAGCCACAGCCAGCTCTCCTGTCTGGATTTGTTTCTTATGCTGCTGGGACAAACGGTCACAAACTCAGGGGCTTAAAACAATCCAAATGTGGGATCACACAGCTCTGGAGGTCAGAAATCTGAAATGGGTCTCGACGTAGGCTTAAGTCAAAGTGTGGGCAGAGTTGTGTTTCTTCTGGAGGCCCAGGGGTGAATCTGTTCCTTTTCTTTTCCAGCTTCTAGAGGTCAGGCACATTCCTTGGCCCGTGGCTGCCTCATTCTCTCCAATGGCTTCCGCTGCCATGTCTCTCTCTCTCTCTCTCTCTCTCTCTTGCCTCCTTCTGTCCTGTGTAAGGCCCCTTGTGATTACATTGGGTCCACCTGGATAAGCCAGGATAACCTCCCCGCCTCAAGATTTGTAAAAACGCCACGTCTGCAAAACCCCTTTTGCCATGTAAGATCACATTCTCGGGTCCTGGGGGGTGAGGACGAGGACAGCTTCGGGGTACATTATTCTGTGTACTGCACTGTGGCTTCCCTTCGGAGGACTCTCAGTGACCAGAAGCATGGCGTAGCTCCTCCCTGCCCGGGGTTATGGAATTATGGGCACACACCATCGTAGTTCCAGAAGCCCACCAGAGAAGTGTGCCTCTGGGCAACCTTCCTGGCTCTTCCAGGTTGTGGTTTGGCTCATTGGCATTGAGTCCTCTCTTTCCCTCTGATGATCATTGGTACTGATTAGCTGTGGGACTCTGGGTGAGGTACTTAACGGCTCTGCATCTGTTTCATCATCTGTAAAATGGGGAGGGGGATGTTGTGAGAATTAGAGGTGATTTGTACAGACCACCCAGTTCAAATGCTGTGAAAGCCATCATCACCCAAGCCGTCATCCTGAAAGCAATGGAGGGGGTGGGCGGGCATGCCCCCTCCAACCATATTACTTGGATATAGAGGACAATCTGCCATTCTAGAAGTCTTCCTGGGTTGCCCCAGGCTGGAGGGCTTCTCTGGCTCCTCTTTCCTCATGGCCTAGTGGGAGGATCCAGGCTAGGCCCAGTGCGAGGGTCCTGATTGCCTTCTTGCTTGTCTCCTTGGCTCAGAGCAGGGCCTGCTCTCCGTTCCAGCACCTGTCTTCTCGGTGTGGACAGAGCTTCTTACCTCCCTTTGCATCTTGCCGCAACTTTCTCTGGATTTGGCAGGCAGCTTAGCCTGTTGCCTGAGAGTTTTACTCATGCAGCCTCTTCTTTTCTTGGTTTTATCGACTAAAAATGAGATAGTGACTTCATACAAATGGAAGAATTATTTCTACAACCTCTTTCTCTGAATGCCTTCCCCAGGAGCTGACTACAATGTAGAGTTCTTTTTTTTTTTTTTTTTTTTTTAAAGATTTTATTTATTTATTTGACAGAGAGAGATATAGTGAGAGCAGGAACACAAGCAGGGGGAGTGGGAGAGGGAGAAGCAGGCTTCCCGCAGAGCAGGGAGCCCGATGCGGGGCTCGATCCCAGGACCCTGGGACCATGAGCTGAGCCAAAGGCAGACACAACCGACTGAGCCACCAGGTGCCAGAGGAGAGATGTCTTTATATGTTCTGGGTATTTAGCCTTTTATCAGATGTCTGGTTTGCAAATATTTTTTCCCATTCCATACGTTCTCTTTTCACTCTATTGATTGTGTCCTTACAGGCAAAGAAGTTGTAAAGTTTGATGTAGTCCCATTTGTCTGGTTTTGATTTGGTTGCCTGTGCTTTTGGTGTCATCTTGAAGGAATCATTGCCACGTATAATTTCGTGAAGTGTTTCTCCTGTTTTTTTTTTTTTTTCTAGGAGTTTTAGGTCTTACATTTACGTCTTTGATCCATTTTTTTAAAAATTTTTATTTATTTGAGAGAGTGAGTGAGAGCGAGCACAAGTAGGGGAAGGGCAACGGAAGAGGGAGAAGCAGACTCCCCGCTGAGCAAGGAGCCCGATGCGGGGCTCAATCCCAGGACCCTGGGATCATGACCTGAGCCGAAGGCAGATGCTTAATGACTGAGCCACCCAGGTGCCCCAGTCTTTGATCCATTTTGAGTTGATTTTTATATATGGTGAAAGATAAGTGTTTGACTTCATTCTTTTGCATGTGGCTATCCACTTTTCTGAATACTATTTGATGAAGAGACTGTCCTTTCAGCATTGGATGGTCTTGGCACCCTTGTTGAAAATCATTTGACCATACAAGTAAGGGTTTATTTCTGGGCTCTATTTGTCTGTCTTTATGCTAATACCACACCGTTTGAGTACTGTGGCTTTATAATATGTTTTGAAAATCAGGAAGTATGAATCCTTCAACTTTGTTCTTTTTCAAAATCGTTTGGCTATTTGGGGTCCAGTGATGACTTTTTACTTGGAAGCACAAGGGATCTGTCACAGCAGAAAAGAGGCTACAGAAACTTAGATCTTTGGATTCAAATGGGACAAAAGTCATTTGCTCCAGCCTCCACTTAAACACTTCGGTGATGGGGAGCTCACAAGACATCTGGTCTTGTGGTGAGTAGCTCTGATCGTTAGGAATTCTCATACTAACCTTGACCTGTTTTCCTGGCATGTTTACCCAGCGATCTTGGTGTTGCTCTCTAGAGTTATACTCAGAGCAAGGATGTATGCCTAGGGTCAATCCTTTAATTTGTCATTATCTTCAAGGGACCATGCAAGACTTGCTTGTAAGAGCCTATAGGGCTGAAGCAATCTTTAAGTGACTGTCCATTATATAGATTCTTTCTAAAGTTCAGGGTGATCCTCAGAATCTTTGTCGGCCTCCTTGTTCTAACCCATTCACCTCTCCCAGGACCTCCTCATCTTCCCGGTCCTGTTTGGACTGGTCTGTTGGGTGGGCTACTCAGAGGCTCCCTTGAGAAGCATAGAACCATAGCTGCAGGAAGTGGGCATAATTCACCAAACTAGGATCACCTTAGGTAGGGGGTCATTTCCCCCATATTCCTCCCCGGAAGCCAGTACTTACCAGACCTTCCTGTCTATAATCACGGTCTCTTGGGATAGACCAGTAAGGAGGTGGGTGTGGTAGAGGGCTGGAGAGAGAGCAGTCTGAAGGGTCCTGGGGACTTTCTGGCAGAATCTGACAGAAATGAGCATAGGATTGAGAGTCAGAACACTTGTGTTCTAGATCTGGCTCTGTCCCCCTCGGCCTGTGACACTTTGGACAAGTCATTAGCATCTCTGGACCCTGCTGTGTTTATCAGTTTTATTAATGAATTGAGTGAGCATACAGAAGGGATGCTCAGCAGATGTGCAGGGGGCACAGAACTGCAAAGGGATGGCCATTGTACCCAAGGTGACAGAAAACTGAAAAAGATGTGACTGCTGATTCCTCAAGAGGGTGGTAGGCTTAGCTGTGAGAATTTGATGGTCAGTTTGTAGCCTGGCTTTTTCCCTCTCAGTGTCCATGAACTGGGCTGGAATCAATGAGGTGAAATTAAATCCTGATAAGTATGAAGACAACTTTGAAAGCGCTGAATGGGGGAGACCTGGTTTTTGAGCACTTGTTAGGAAAAGGGCCAATGACTTTAAGATGAGGATGAGTCGAGTGTGGGAAGGTGGCTAAAAGAGGGAATGTAGTCACAGGCTGAATTAATGGAGGCAAGGTGTCCTCTCTAGGGGAGGGGATGGACCTGTTCTAGTCTGCGCCAACTTGAGCACATACGGAGAACAGCGTTCAGTACCTGACTCCGGGTTATGTTACGGATGCCTGTGGGTCGAACACTACATGTGCTCTGGAGGAGGGTGACTAACACCAGGAGAATCTGGAAAACATTTCCTCCGAGATGTTGTCAAGGGGCCCGGGGCTATTTGGTGTGAAGAAAACAAATGTAGAGGAACTCAGAGCAATTTTCTAAGCTATGTGAAGGGCTGTCATGAGAACAAGGGAGCTGATCACTTGCAGAAGCAGAACTGGGTACAGTGGGTGGAAAGTGGGGAAGTGGATTTTGTTCTGGACGAGGCAGGCTTCCTCAGGAGCTGGCTGCAGAAGGGCGGGCTCTCTGCTTTTTGCCTCATCCCTGGAAGAGTTCAAGGGGGAGCTGAATTGGCATCTGCTAGGACGATGTGCCTGAGATGCTGGGGAGCCTGGGTTTGACAGCCTCAGGGGCCTGTGGATATGGAGCCGTCGAACCAGGGTCATGGGGATGACCAGTGAGCAGGGGGGCGGCTGGCTCCGAGTGCCCTTCCGATGGGTGATCTGCTCGCAGCCACGAAACTGGCAGGTGGTGGGAGGCTGGAAGGCCCCGAGCCCGAGCCTCCGAGCCTCTGAGCCTCCGAGCCTCTGAGCCTCCGTGCTGGAAGCCATCTTTACAGCAAAGTGCTTCCAGCGAATTTCATAACAAAATATTTACCAGACCTTGGGTTCTGGCCCATGTGTTGTAGTCAGTTTTGGAACAATAAAAATCAACACATATCTTTGGAAATGGTGTTGCCCTGTGAGAAGACAGGGAAGGTTTGTCCTGAGGAAGAGTCTGGTCCTGGAGGTGCTCAGAGGAGCCGTGTGCTCCCGGGTCCCCCACCCAGCCTGATGAGCAGTGACTCATTTCCCCCTTTGAAGTCAATGTGTTGTCTTCGGAGCCCTGGTGTTTGCACCCTCTGCTCCTTCAACAAAGGCCCTTCTGTCAGCAGATCTCAGGGGCCAAGCAGGGAAGGGTCAGAAAAGGAAGGTATTGACTGAATACCAATAAGGAGGGGAAGTGTGTTCATGGAGGATGAGGGGCGCCAGGCAACTCGGGGCCCCAGGCAACTCGGGGCCCCACTCGTGCTGTGCAAACAGAGCAAGAATGCCCTTTGGTGGGTTTGTTTTACTCAAGGCTCTAGGGCAGGGGAGGAGGGGAGGTGGGGAGGGGGACGGGAGCGAGGGAGGAGACAGTTCCCAATGCTCAGCCCCCGCCTGGGGAGGGGCCGACCTGAGAGCCTCGGGCTAACAAAGAGGCAGTGTGGGCTGGTGACAGTTAGGGGAAAACATGGGGCAACTAATGGGGTAGTAATGGGTGGGGAGGAACCTGGGAAAAGCTGGTACAAGGAGAGCTGGCACATAAATTCTGGTGGCGTGACATCCCCCTTGGCAGGGGGACAGGGGCCACTCTTTCCCCTCCCCAGTGCCAACGCCAGAGATGCTCCGGCTCCCAGGGAGGAGGCCAGGGTGAGGGATGGCTGGGAGGGGGAAAAGCCTGTGGGGCCTCGGGAAAGGTTGGACAGGAAGGGGAGAGCGTTCTCTGCAGAAGCCAGAGCCCCAGGCTGAGGGCCTGAAAGGAGCGCAGAGAAGAGGCGTCGGGCTGCCACCTCTCCAGGAGTGGTAGAGGAGGGATGTGCCCTGCTGAGGCCCCACCCCGTGTCACTGCCACTCCAGGGCACCCACTTTTGGGTCATCTTGCACCCCTGGCAGACCCTCAGGAGTCCCCAGCTGGCCAGGGGGAGCCACGGGCCCGTGTTCCAGGCCCAGCTGTGCTGTGGAGGAGGACCCAAGACATCAGGGTCCCCATTCACCGCCCCCATAACTCTGCCCGCCATTTCTAGGAGAATCTTTTGGACACGTCAGCTTTCAAGGGGGCAGTAGTTATTTCCTGGGGGCTTTTGGAGGAAGCCATTTAGCAGTTGGTATTTGGACTTTTATGGCCTCCATGAGGTTCTCCAAACAACTAGGGCCATCCCGGAGTCCTGAATAGTGGCTCGCTGGTGGAGGTTTTAGTTCTGGGTCTGTCACAGAGCAACCATTTTTTGATCATGTTAATATTCTTTTATTAGAAAACAAAACAGCAAACCAACTTTTAATCTATTTATTTGGCTTGTGTGACCAGCTCTGCTCTTCATAACACTTAGGAAATGTATAAGAAAGAAGAGAGGACCCAGGATGGGGGTGGGGGCACATCTGCCCCACATATGGGTCTGGAGCATTATTAAAGGGGTATCACATTGGGAGTCTCTCCTCCCTGGTGCTCTGCTGTGGGTGGGAATCCTTAATGCAAGTCCTGGTTGATGTTTGCAAAGCAGCAACTGGTCTTAGGCTCCTGAGTACTTGCAAGTTCCTAAGGTGGGTGTCCCTCCTGAAGGAGATAGGAGTTCTGGAGACGTCCCCCAGCCTTGCTGCCTGGCTGAGAGGCAGCCCTCCTTTTGAGTGTCACTTTGCCCAGCACGACAGTGGGGACTCTGGGCCTAGCTTCCCTTGATGGATGGATGGATGGATGGATGGATGGATGGGTGGATGGATTCATTCACCAACAAACTTATTACAAGCTTGCTGTGTGCAGTGATTTGTTGGGCTCGAGGAATATCATGGTGAATTAGTGATGGTCTAGGGCTTGGCTGGAGTTTGGTGGTTTTGTGACTGCTGATTCCTCAAGAGGGTGGTGGGCTTAGCTGTGAGAATTTGATGGTCAGTTTGTAGCCTGGCTTTTTCCCTCTCAGTGCCCATGAAATGGAAAACAAAGAAAAAAAAAAAGGAATGTGAAAGAAAACTAATAGAAGTGAAAAATCATATTTCCTGGGGACAAATGCACATGCATCAGTTACACCGCTATTCAAGCATAGACTTCCCCACACAGTCCATCTTCTGTCTCAGATGTATTGAAATGTCACTACACCTGGGCATTTGGATGTCTTCTTCCTCTAAAGGCAACTGGAAAACACAACCTGGTTTCCTACAGTGATCAGCTCCCCTGATAGGAAACAAAGGGTAAGGAATCATTGTCAGTAGGTCCTTACAGTCAACTGTGTAAACAAAGGCTGGAACTCATTTATCGATGATCTTTAATAGCATCTTTCACAGCCAGCTGGACACGGCCTGAGACCTCCATTGTCCCTGGGGGAAAGCTGTGGTCATTTGAACATTGACCACAGACTGCAAATGGCTTGGTCCCCGGGGCGCCCTGCAGGAGGGCAGCCCTTGCTGGTGAGCGCCATCTGTTGTTGGCAGGGTGCGGCAGGTGTCCGTGGTGCCTCTCTGAGCGCGCAGGTGATGCCGAGGCCCCTTGTGTGGAGAAGCCCAAGGGCAGCTTCCCTTTGCACTTCTCTGTATCCTCTGGGCTGCTAAAATAACCAACCAGAGCTGGGGATCGGGCATGACACGAAGTTAAGAGTTTGGACTCTGGAATTCAACAGCCCTGCTGTTGCTACCAAATTGAACAGGGCAAGTTGCTTCATCTTGCGTGGACTCCGTTTTCTCACCTGGGAAAAGGGCATAATAAAGACATTTCAAATTGCTGAGCAGGAATTAAATAGGATGATGCCAGGGATGGCGTCTAGGATTCTGGTCCACGTTCTGCACATGGTGAACCAACAAGAAACACCGAACTTATATTTTCCTTCATAGTTAAGCCCTAGTTCCTTGCCCAGTAGGAAATGCAGGAAAAGAAAGAAAAGTTACATTTCCATTACCCAGTAATCAGCATCTTATCATTCTATACCTAGAATTTGTCAGAGCAAAATTTTCCAAAGGTGGTTTCTTTTTTTGCTGATTTGTAATTTGATTTTTTTTTTTTCAAACAAAGATAATTGGGCAACCAAAGGTGGCTGAAATTCTGGAAATTCATTCTAGGTAGTAAACATGTTGGAATCTTTCAAGCAAGAGGGAAGTGAGCCATGAAGACAATGCCTCTCTCCAAAGTGGTTCTGTTAATACCTAATGTTTCCTGACTGAGCGGTGTGGTAAAGAATTCCCTTTATTATTTAGGAGGAGAAAAACATTATTTTTAAAGAAATAAAAAGGTGGTGGTTTGTTATGCTGGCCCTCGGAACCAGCAAAAATGGTTCCTTTTTCTCTTATGTGACTTCACTGGGCATCCCCTTGGCCCAGGTTAAAGGATGTTGATTTTTATAGCTCATTTAACTCAGAGAGCATCGGGCATGGTTGAGCTATAGGCCTTGACAGTTATCTGTTTTGACTCTAACAGGGAGGACCTGGCCCTGTTTGATGTGTTCCAATCCCCGTCCCGCTGTGAACATCAGCTCACACCCAGGAGGCATTGGGGTGATGTGCCTCCCTGGTGACAGAGGCCACGGCCCCCAGGCATGTCACATCATGCCCCGAGGATGCAGTGTTGCCTCTTATTCACCAAGAATGTGCCTCCGAATCTTGAAATTAGGGGTTCTGTTAACATGGGAACATCATTCCTTTCTGCTCATTTCACAGCCTTGGCAGCTCTTCAGGGGGAGCAAATCATGCCTGTCAACAGAGATGGTTGGTTTGTATTCTCTCTCTCTTTTTTAAAGATTTTATTTATTTATTTGACAGAGAGAGACAGAGTGAGAGAGGGAACACAAGCAGGGGGAGTGGGAGAGGGAGAAGCAGGCTTCCCGCGGAGCAGGGAGCCCGATGCGGGGCTCGATCCCAGGACCCTGGGATCATGACCTGAGCTGAAGGCAGACGCTTAACCGACTGAGCCACCCAGGCGCCCGGTTGGTTTGTATTTTCATCCAAGAAGGAGATGGGTTGTTTTCTCAGAGCATGGTTTTATTAGTGTATCCCTATTTCTTTATCACTAATGCCGAATGCAGATGCTGAAGCCTCAGGCTAGAGCCCTGGAGTCTCATCCAACATGGTGGCCCCAGGGGCCCCAGGAATCCAGGAGCCTGCTCAGGGGTCTGGAGAGTCTGTCCAGCCACCATCCCTTCTTGAACCACACCCAGGGCATGCTGTGTCAGTTCAGGAGGTGTTTTTCTGAAGGATGGGCAAAATAGGATTGCCTAAAGGAAACATTTGTAGAGGAACGGTGCGGGACGTAACTGTGTCACGAAGGACCAAGACAGCCCTCGGTCTGGCACGCTAATCAGGAACGATGCAGCCATGAGGGTGATGAAGGCAAGGGCTGCAGGGCTCTGGGGCTGAGGGTGGCCAGGATGCTGGAGCCCAGCCCTCTGCCTTCCTGTTCACTTGGGCTGCTTGGTCTGACTCTGTGCCTGTGTGTCCAGCCTCGGGAGGTCAGATCGGCGACACGTGAGATCTTGTCCCACCTCCCCCAGCACCTCAGGACACCCAGAGCCCTCCTGCTTCACGACACCCTTGGCCTTGGCGTCTTCTGACTATAGTGCTTTTGCTACTGCCTGTCTTCTCCCTGCGTCTGGGATTGGGTGTTAAGTTTGCTCCTCTGGCCCGGGCCCCGCTGGTCCCCCCTCTAACCTGTGCTCGGGGCTCTCTCTGCTTCTGGCACCCTCTGCCGACAGGATGCTGAGCCCGGTCCCAGCTGGGACGTTACCTAGCTGAGACGCTGCTGGCCTTGAGTGTCCTACTCCATTATCCCCTGTATAAAATAGGAGCCACACCGTTCCTCCCTCCCTGGCCTCTTGGGGATGGGCGGCAACATCGAGTCCCAAAAGCTACACCAAAATGGCTAGAGAGAAAAGACATTACTCAAAGTTCAGTTAGTTGATGTTGTAGAAACTGCCTTGTGGGGTTTCAGTAAGAAGGAATTTTTTAGATGAGCAGGACTTGAGTGAATTTTAAAAAAAAGTGTGATCTTCTTTTCCTAGCAAACATGCAAGCATTATTTCACAAATAGCAGCATTTACGACACGTTAGAATTCACTAGAAAGTTCCTGGTTTTGAAAGGAGATTTCTGAGACCCCCGTCAGAGCCCCTTGCATCTGTGGGGAGCCCATGGGCTGTGATTCTACACCCAGGATGTCTGCGCTTTGAGGGGTGGATGGTGAAGGGCACAGGTCAGCCCCGGGACGTCCTCAGTCTCTTTCAGGTCACTGGGTTCTCTGCTTCCGCTGGGAGAGCGGGGCTGCTCCAGAACCCGGACAGTGGTGTTGACAACAGCTGCTGCGTACTGAGCGCCGGAGTGCACCTGAGCTGCTGTGAATCCTCCTAACACTCTCTGAGGGCATTCAAAGGGAGAGAGAATGTCGCTTCTGCAGGCAAAAGGTGACAGTGGGGGTCACCAGAACAGAAGTCTGAATGCTTTGAGTCAGCTCCGGGAACCAAGGACAACTGGGGACTGGCAAGGGGGCCTGCTCCAGGGAGAGGGGGGGCAGTGAGTCTGCTCAAAGGGGCTTTTGTCCCATTAAGAGGCAGCCCCAGGTGGGTGAGCTCCAGTTCGCCTGGGAGACTTCCTGCGGCTCAGGGTTGGGGTGGGGAGGTGGGCACGGGAGGCCCAGATACCCTCATGGCTTGACTTTCCCTCCAGACTCTGCCTGCAGAAGTGGGGAGTTCCCTGTCCTACCCAGGGGCGCGGAGAAAAAAGGCTGGCCTTTCCCAAACTGTGTGTGCTTTTCCCAGGGGCCATTGTTCCCAGTTGCCAGGAGACTGGGGCCTTCAGGTGTCACCCGGGAGACTGGGGCCTGGGTATTTGGGTTTCGGTCAGGCACAGTAACGCCTGCAGAATGAAATGGTGTCCCCCGGACCTCCTCAGTCATTTGTCACACAACCGCGGTTCCCAGTGACAGTGGAGACACAGTGTGGGGGAGGAGGTGGGTGGAGGCTGATGGGGTGAGGGGCACGAGATGCGGCAGGCTAATGATCCCCCCCGCAGAGCAGAGCGAACACACCCCTTTGAGGGGAGGAAGTGAGGCCGCCGCAGCCTCTCAGGGACTCCAGAAGGCCTGTGAAGTGTCTGACGAAGGCCCAGGACTGCCTGCTGGGAGCTGGGGGCTTGCCAGACCTCAGGCCTGATGATGCTCCAGGAAATGCTCAACAACCGAATGGGACCCCTGCCCCCCGGCCAGATAGCCCAAGGGCACCGCTCAGCAAGAGACTGTCCAAAGCCAATAGCAAGGACCCTAGGTTGTCCACAAATGAGAGCAGATCAGAGACCCAGCACGGGCAGGGGCCGTGGGAAACCTGGGGGTAGGACAAGGACGTCACGTTATAGCAGGTCCACGACATACCCAGATCCTCCCCGAACCTTCACGCACAGCTTCTCATAAATGCGGTTTCTAGGACACAGAGAGGAGGTAGGGTATGTGTAATCAGCTTGCAAAATAGCCCTCTTCCTACTTTGATTTTATTGTATTTGTTTAGATTTTTATTTATTTTTTATTTTTTATTTTTTTAAAGATTTTATTTATTTATTTGACGGAGAGAGACACAGCGAGAGAGGGAACACAAGCAGGGGGAGTGGGAGAGGGAGAAGCAGGCTTCCCGCTGAGCAGGGAGGCTGATGCGGGGCTCGATTCCAGGACCCTGGGATCATGACCTGAGCTGAAGGCAGACGCTTAATGGCTGAGCCACCCAGGCACCCCTTGTTTAGGTTTTTAATTATGTCAAAATATACATAACCTAAAGCTTCCCATTTTAACCATTTTAAAGCGTACAGTTGGGCAGGGCTAAGTGCATTCACCTTGCTGTGCAACCAGTCTCTAGAGCTTTTTCATCTTTTTTTTTTTTTTTTTTAAGATTTTATTTGTTTATTTGACAGAGAGAGAGACAGTGAGAGGGGGAACACAAGCAGGGGGAGTGGGAGAGGGAGAAGCAGGCTTCCCGCCGAGCAGGAAGCCCGATGCGGGGCTCGATCCCAGGACCCTGGGATCATGACCTGAGCTGAAGGCAGACGCTTAACGACTGAGCCACCCAGGCGCCCCTAGAGCTTTTTCATCTTAAAACTGACACTCTATCCCCATTAAACGACAAGCCCCCATTTCGCCAGCTGCTGGCAACCGCCGCTCTACCTTGTATTGCTGCGAATTTGACAACTTGAGGCGCCTCCTGAAAGGGGAATCATACAGCATTTGTCTTTTTGTGACTGGCTTATTTCCCTTTAGCATGATGTCCTGAAGGTTCACCCATGTTGTAGCGTGTGTCAGGATGTCCACCTTAAAAGAGGTGGAAAAATATTCCATTGTATGTGTGCATGTATAAGATACAGTTATCGTATTTATCCGTTCATCTGTTGGTGGGTTCCTTCCATCTTTTGGCTATTGTGAACTTGCTCTGAACTTGCCTCTCCCTGATTTTGAGGCTCACTCTGACTTCCTTTATGACCTAGGGACATGAGCAGGTGACCGATTTCCTTGCTCCTTATCCAAACACTCAAGGCTTCCTGAAAGCAGGACCGTCAGTGATTCCTTTCATGCCTACCAAAGATGCTCATCTTTGGCTGTTTTCTTCTGCTTGACAACTTTTGTGTCTTCATTCAGGCAGGGAAGGGGGTGGGCTGGGAGACGGAGCGCTGCCCCAGGCAAAGCTGGTCATGTTGGCAGGTGCACAAGGGCCAGCGTCTCAGGCGCAGGGCTCCCCAGCATACTGGCAGGTGCTGGGGAGCCTGGTAATAACTGAGCCCCCTTTAGGTAGGGGAATGCACAATGAACAATTGGGGTGTATGTCCCTTGGAAATACAGTGAGGGGGCATTTGGTGTTTTACAGTTTTGTCCAATGATAGTTTGGAGTTTAAAGATAGGGACAGGGGAGAGGGGGATGCGCTGGTTACTGGATTGGTAGCCTGGGGTGGGAGGCAAGGTGGAGCTCACATGGACAATTCAAGTACAAGGTCTTGGCTGTGGGACTGTGGTGCAGGCATCTGTTATATGACGGCAGGTCTGGAGGTGGCTCGAGGCTTAGGGAACCTACTCTCAGGGGTCCAGGCTGGGATGGGGCATCCTGGGAAAGGAAGGGGTCAGCTTTGGAACCCCTAAGAGAGCAACTAAAGAAGGCATGCTACAATTCTAAATCCTTTTGCCATGGTGGAGAGGGGAGGGACTGAGAGAGACTGTAGGGGTACCCCGAGTCAGCTGTCTGGGAATTGGGTTTCCTCGAGTGTGCAGAGGGGCCAGACTGGAGTCTGCAGAAGGCAGGGAAGCCAGAACCTCAGTTCACAGTGCTTAGAACCTGAACTTTGAAGAGTTTGGCTGCCCTGGCCAGGTCAGGGAGCCAGTATGGGTATGCAGTCCTAGGGCTAAATGGGGCAATTATCCTGGAGCTTCAGTTTTACTTAAAAATTTGGAGGGGATATGGGATGCCTGGGTGGCTCAGTTGGTTGAGTCTGTCTTCGGCTCAGGTCATGATCCCAGGGTCCTGGGATCGAGTCCTGCATCGGGCTCCCTGCTCAGACGGGAGACTGCTTCTCCCTCTACCTGCCGCTCCCACTGCTTACGCGCTCTCTCTGTCTCTCTCTCCCTCTCTCTCTGACAAATAAATAAATAAAATCTTTAAAAAAAATTGGGGGGGATGGGCATTTAGGAGATTAAAAATGGTTTTGCATCTTACATTTAGATAGTGGTTAAAGAAGGGCCCTAAAGAAGGGCCCTTCTCTGCATCCCTGCTCGGCCAGTTGCAAGACGTGTAAGCCCGGGCCCGGTGAGCTCTGTTTGCCTCGGCGCCCTCGTCTCTAACCTGACGGTGCTGACGGTGCTGACCTCACGGGCTTCTTACAGCACATGAAGTGATACTTATAAAGAGGTCAGGATAGGAGAACCCTCCTATCCTAACCCTGAAACAAGGCATGTTCTCCATAGATAGTGGCTGTTATTATCACGACCATTGGTAAAGCCCAAACTGGGCCATTAAGGAGAAAGCAAAACGGGCTGGAGCGTGTGAGGTAAAACAGAAGTCCTGCCAGAAGTTCTGTGCTCGGGGCGGCTGTCCTTGGCTTTTAGGGTATTTGGGGGGAGCCCTTCGAGAAATGCCAGGGGCTCCAGAGGGCAGAACTCGGTCGGTTGTTCGCAGGGGCTCTCCAGGGCCTGGCTCAGAGTGGGGCCGCTGCAGATGCTTGCTGTCCGGGGACCGCACCGTCGGCCCGCGCCTGGCAGGCACGACTGGCAGAGGCCTGGGCCTGTCCGCGGAGAGCTGCTGCTCAGCCCTCCTGCCCCACCCAGGGCTGGCTGGGTGGCCGGGAGAGGCCTCGTGTGCGTTTTCCTGGCCACCAGAGGCAGTCAGCACCCAGGGGGTATTTGTATTTGTTGAGATTAGCTGCTTGAGTGGGCCTGTTTGGGAGGAGAGCGTGTGGCGAGAGGTGTTGGCAGAATTTGCCAGAGGCATTTGGAGGTGCCCCACGGGCCCTGGAGGGACAGTCGCACAGACAGTGAAAAGCTCTTTCTGGCTGAGTGGCCCATTGGGGCAGAAGAAAATGCCCTGCATTGGTGCTGCTTGACAGGGAAGGTCACAGTCATCTGCGATGCCCTTCTTAGCCTGTCCCATGCTTTGACCCTCACCTGTCACGGTCTGCTTGGGCTCCCCAGACTCCATTCAATGTCCTGGCCACCCACTGTGTGATGGCTGAGACTGAGTTTGTCCTTGTGGCCGAGGGCCAACCCACTCCGGGAACTTGGGCCCTTTGGGGGTCCGCAGCACAGGACAGGTGCCCCTGAGCAAATCCAGGGGAGAAGGAAGGAAGACAGAAATGTCCTTAGACATCCAGACCCTGGGTAGAATGACACCACTGTCACCACCAATCACAATAATGTGCTCATGTGGTATTTCCATGTACTCCATGTGGTTCTAAATGCTTGACATACATCGTTGAATCCTCCCAATCACCCTCCAAAGTCAGTGCAGTTATCCTTGTTTTATAGGTGGGGAAACTGAGGCACAAGGTGGTTAAGTAACTAGCTCAAGGTCATACAGCTAGAAAGTGGAAGAGCTGGGATTTGAACCCAGGCTTCTGGCTCCAGGGTTCATGTTCCTTCCCATTACATTATGTTTTCTCTCCTTATTTCTTTAATTTTCTTAACACTTCTCTAGAGTTGGGATCATTTTCCCTGGTTTTTCTGCTGAGAACAGGAAGCTGGCCTCTGAGGTCCCCCAGCCGGGTGGGATGTGAGCTCCAGCGTGGGCTCTTTCTGCGGGACTTTTGGAGCCCTGTCTGCACCACATCTCCTGGTGGCACCCATGCCCCCGCACCCACGCCGCTTCCTCCAGGAGGGACTTGTGATCTCCCCCTTGCTTCCTTGTCTCACCGTCAGGGGCCAAGGAGACATGTTTCCTGGTTCCAGCTACTCTGGAGGATGTACGACTTGGGGGGGAGTTGGGCACTCTGTGAGGTTTATTCAAGGGATGTTTTCTGGAAGTTTCCATTTCACAGGTGAGAACTCACCCTCTTGTATTTTCTGTGCTGTTCCCAAATGGCCTGTTATTTCAGTCTTCTCAAGAAGGGTACTGTGTTAAGTGTGCAGCTAAATGTGATTTGGTTGGAAACCAAACAGACTGTTTTTGCGTGTATGGTAAAATGTGTATAGCATAAAATTTACCCTTTTAACTATGTTAAATATACAGTTCAGTGACAGAAGTGTATTCACACTGGTGCATCCATCTCCAGGACTAAGTTCATCTTCCCCAGCTGACATCTGTACCCAGTAAACTCCGTCCCCCCCCCCCAGTTCCTGGCAGCCACCATTCCACTTCCTGTGACTACTCCAGGTACCTCAGAGAAGTGGACTCACACCGTGTTTGTGTTTCTGTGACCGGCTGATTTCACTCAGCATAATGTCCTCAAGGTTCATCCATGTTGCAGCGTGTGACAGGGTTTTTTTCCCTTTAAGGCTAGGAATATTCCATCGTGTACATCTGCCACATTTTGCTTATCCATTCGTCTGATGATGGGTACTTGGGTTATTTCCCCCTGGATGTTGTGAATCATGCTGCTATGAACATGGGTGTACATATCTGGATGAGTCCCTGTTCTCAGTTCATCTGTGTCTGTGCCCAGGAACGGAATTGCTGGATCAAGTGGTAATTCTGTGTTTCATTTTTTGAGGAACTGCCATACCGCCAGACTTTTTTACACAAAAAAGTCATGCATCAGAGGACGTGCCTGATTTAGGTTTTAGAAGCTTCACTTATCTGGCCCACTTGCATGCTGTCCAAACACTCCCTTTTCCCCAGTATCTCCTCTCCCTGGACCTGTTGTGTCCTTGCCCAGGTGGCCGACAGACGGCCCTGCCAGGAGTTTGTTTTCTCCCCATTTCCCTCTTCTCAATGCCTTCCCCACCTTTGGGATCCAGGGGCCGGGCCAGGGCCGGGCAGGTGTGCGTATCAGCTGCAGGGCCTGGGTGAGGGGAGAGGTGGTCTCCGTCCTGGCCGAGGGTCTGGTTGGGAAACTGGGGGAGGTAGCTGGGCTGCAACTGGTGGTGAAGGGCCACGTGTGGGCTTCGTCGGTGGTAAGCTTAGGGGCGGGGAGCAGAGCTGTGTCACATTCTTCTCATGTCATGCCCGGGGCCTAATGTGGTGCCAGCCGGGCAGAGATGAGGAAATGAAGAGAGCAGAGCAGGTTCCAGCGCAGTGGCTCAGGACGAACTTCTTGGCAGGCTGGGGAGCTGGGCTGCTCAGGCTCGCCCAGGGAAGGGGAGGGAAGAGATGGTGGAGGGGCAGGGAGACAGCCCTCTCTCCCCTAGCCATCTGAATCGGTCACAGGACTCCTGGTTTAGACCATTTTGCGGCTCAGATTCTTCAGCTCAGAATAAGGAGCCTGGAAGATCTAGCTCTGACAAGCCATGTTTAGTAAAAGTGAACATCTGTGGGTCTTAACTGAGAACCAGGGACTGTGCTCAGTACTTTACATGGGTTACTGGACTTAATCCTCACAATACTTGTATTAGTTCCATTTTACTTAAGTGAAAATTGAGGCACAGATGGGTTAAGCAATTTTCCCAAAGACACACAGTAGTAAGCAGAGAGGCTGGGATTGAATGGATACCATCCAAGCCCATGGATTACACTTGAAGCTACTTCACTACAGCGCTGCATCTAGACAAATAGAACAGCTAGCTTTTATCCTCTCCTAGGATTTTTTGGGGGGGGGATGCTTAGTTATTCAGGGTATATATTTAAGGAATAGGGAAAGAATGGCTTATAGCTTTTTTCTGCTGTCAGAAGGCTAGAAAGACTGAACATCATTGGGTATAATTCCAAGTGAGATCTTTTCTTCCTCTGGCAGGATCTGGTGGAGGCTGAAATTCATCACAGCAAACACGTCCTCTCCTTTCCTCTTCATCTTGCTCTTGCACAAACAAGAAACCTCAGTCACGATTCCAGCTGGGCATCCTCTGTCTCTTAGCAACCGCCATCAGCCCTGGGCTCCGGGCTCCAGGCTCCAGGCGTGCCTTTCTTTGCTCTAATACTTTCTGTGGATCCTACACACACAATGCAGGTTGTGGGCTCCCCCTTGGAGGCAGAGAGGGGAGGGGAGGGCCTGCTGGGAAGTTAGGAGGAAGAGCTCTGGGGGAGGTGAGCGGGTGGACACTCACTCCCGGCTCTCTGCCAAGGAGGAGCTGGATGGGGCAGTGCGTGCATGCGTGCGTGCGGAGCCAGAGGGCCTGGGCTGCCCGAGGCCGGCATTGCGCCACGTAAGAGGCAAACACTCCTGGTTCTCCTGCTGGGCCCATCTTTACAATTGCACATGTCTGTTCAAAAGGCTTGTTTCTTAAATGCAGTGAAGAGCCCCCTGGGACTCTGGCTCAGGCTTGGCATGGAAGGGGAGGGCAGGGGCCCTGGGACCGTACAGGTCTGCTGAGAGGGGGCAGTGTGGACAGAGGACCGAGAGAACCAGGGCCAGGGCTCAGGCTGGCTTTGCTCGTGGGAGGGGCTGGGGCAGAGGGCCTGGCCTCCTGCGGGCTCTTCCTGACGCCCCAAGGTGGGTTCCAAGGGCCTTCTTTGTTTGCATTGTGTAGGAGACCGGTGTGGAGCTGTGTCTGTCCAGGGCTATTGCTTGTCAATTCATTGCAAATCTTTGCCTTTGGGGTTCTGTCTCTCATTGTTGAGGAACCACTGCTTTGGTGCTACCTGAACTGGAAAGAACCTGAAAGAGGTTCTAATCCACATCCCGAGTTTACAGATGCAGAAACAGAGGCCCAGAGACATGACGACTTACCTAGAGTCTCCTAGCGGGGTGGGAGCGGAGCTGGGAGCTGTAACCCAGACTCAGATTTCCACCTGGGTGCATGGTTCTTTGTAAAGTGCAGCTTGCAGACAGAAAAGTGAGAGCCCGCTGGGCTCATCTTTGTACCCAGAGGACACGGTTTCTGCTGAACCCCCCCACCCCTTGCAGTGACCTTGACCCCGTTGGGGAGAGACCTTGAGTCCACCCCTTAAAGAGACAGTGAGCTGCAGACCGCTGGTATCTTCCAGGGCCTGGAAAGACACGGCCAAGGGATGTGCTGCACGCGGAGGTGATAGGATTTCCCTGCCTTTGCTTTTTATTTATTTATTTATTTATTTGACAGAGGGAGACACAGCGAGAGAGGAACACAAGCAGGGGGAGTGGGAGAGGGAGAAGCAGGCTTCCCACGGAGCAGGGAGCCCGATGCAGGGCTGGATCCCAGGACCCTGTTGACCTGAGCCGAAGGCAGACGCTTAACGACTGAGCCACCCAGGCGCCCCTGCCTTTGCCTTTTTAAATGACAAGGCCAGGTCGATGGCTCCAGTGGGTCTGGATGCTTTACAAAACTCTCAGACTGGAGGCCACCTTAAAAACCTCTAAAGCCTGAGGATGGGGTAGATGGAGGGAGCACGTTGGATCTGCAACAACGTGACTTCTGTGGACACTCAGGGAGCAAGCAGGCCAGGAAGCTTTGGGGAGGGTCACAGCTCTTGGGTCTCAGTCTTGCCTCTGCCCCGTTTTGCCATGGGCCTTGAGCAAGTCACACTTGCACATGGGGCTCAGGGGCTTCCAGAAAGGCCTTCCAGATCCAACCGTCTGTGAGCTCCTAGGCAGGTTGCCCACTCACAGGCACTCATTCATCCATTCCACAGATGTTTGCTGGGTGGGTGCCTGTCCCTGGCACTGAGCCGGGTGTTAGGGGGCCTGGGAAATAATTCCCCCTGGGGCTGTAAGGTGGCACACACAGACAGCCTGGTGTCGGCAAGACAAAACCCTCAGGCATCCATGCGCTCTGCTCTTTGAGAGCCAGCCTCTGGCCTTGAAGTGTGGTCATCAGACGAAATTGATCCATCCCCATCCCCAAGTCCATCCGAATTCATTTTTCCCCTAGACGTTCAAGTGGTTTTCTTCCCTCAGAAATGCCCGCATTGCATGTGGGCCTTGATACGTGTGTGCAAACGAATAGCACTTTGCACGTCTGTGGTCCTTTACAGTTTGTGAAACAACTCTCCCATTAACTGCACTTAATTTTCCCATAGGCAAGACGTTCCCCGTCTAAGCAGAACAAAACCCTCGTGTCTTAAAGTTCTTGAAAATGTAATACCTGGTTTAAACGTGAATTAGGACAAAAGCATATACAATGAAAAGAAATCTGTCCCAGTCCAGATCTCATGGTCCCCTTCCCAGATGCAGCTACTGAAACAGCCTCATGCGGAGACTTCCAGAAGTATTCTGTGCATGGAAAAGCAGATGTACTCCTCTCCCACTTCTCTCTCTCTCTTTCTGCCCAGATACGGGAGCATGCCCTGTTCCTTTCATTCCAACAGAGCTCGGGGGTGCTGCATTTCAGCACATTTAGAGCTCCTGTTCTTTTCCTTGGCACTGTGAACTCTCACTGTATATTCACTGAGGGTCACTAAACTGTGTTTTGTCTTTTTGCTCTTGTAAACAAAACAAGAAGAAAAATCCTTGTCTATCTGTCTGTTGCCCTTATAGATAGGTCTACAGGACAGACTCCTAGTGGTGGGAGTGCTAAGTCAAAATGCATTTTATTTTATGGTGGCTGTTGCCCAATTGTCCAGAAAGGCTGTACCATCTTCACAGTATATGAGAATCTCTGTTTTTCCACCCTCTTTGGGCATCATTAATGTTTTTCATTTCTGCCAGTTTGATGGGCTAAAAAAATCTTGTTTTAGTTTATGTTTCTTTAATTATGAGTGTGGTTGGACATCCTTTTTCATGTTTTTTCAGGCTGTTTGCATTCCTTTTTTGTTAAACTTCCTGTTTGAGTCCTTTGCCCATTTTTCTATTTCAACTGCATTCCATATAGGAGCATCCTGAAGCGCAGAGAGGTTAATTGAGTTATCTTAGGTCACACAGCAGGTGCATGGCAGAGCCGGGACCAGAACCCACTCTTCTGATTTCTGATCTGGCGTTTCTTCTAGTGCCCAGCCTGCCCTCCTGTACGAGAGCCGGACTAGCCATACCTTGTGTTCCTGGGAGGGGGATGGATCTCATGAGGGGCATTCTCAGGAATACCTTTGGCCCTGAGAGGAATGTGGGGGTCTTTGAGAATATTTCCAAACTTAAGCCCTCTCAGGCTGGACCTTGACTCTTAAAGTGCTTCTAGGTCCTGTCTCTCTCTGGTAGGCAGAGTGGGCCCATGAGTGGTTGCTTCTAGATGGTTAAAGGTTTATCCTGCCAGCCTCCTCAGAGGCCCCTCCCCCACCCAGAGAGAATATCCAGCTGGTACTATTGTTTGTACCCGTGAATTATTGATAAGGCATGAAATGGCCTCAGTCCTGGAAGAACAGGGCTCGGGGGAGGGCAGCCGCTGTGCTGAGGAGAAGCACAGAGCTGAAAAGCCCCCCATCCCTGAGGCCCAACCTTCCCAAGGCCCGGGGTCCCTCTCAATGTCAAGAGACTCCGGAGATGACCTCTCCACTGCCCTGCCTGGTCCTAAGTGGGCTTGGAGCATGTGTCATTTCAGAACATACAGGGACGAAGCTACTATGAATTTAATGCCATTTTAATTTAGATTGTTTAAAAATTTATGAAGGTCATACATACTCACTTAAAAAAATGTAGAGATCCCAGAACTGTATCACAGAGAAAGTGAAATCCTGTGTGGTCTCATCCCCAACGCTTCCGTTGCAGAAATGCTTTTAAGTGGGGCTGTTTTTTACTCGTCCCCGCTGAGTCTATGTACACGTGGAAGGCGTGCTGTTGATTCAGACAACACCGTCGGGTGGAGGGCTTCCGGCCTCCTTGGCGTGTGTCCTACGCTGCCTGAGGGCTGGCGACCCTCTGGTTGAGAACGAAGCTTTAGGGCTTTGTTTTGACGTGTAAGTATTTCTGATGTTTTCCTTGCCAGTGGTTAACTCGCCGGGAACAGGGCCCCTGGACTAGGTTTCTCCTCCATCTCCCAGTGTGCCTGGAACTGGGCTTGGCACGTACTAGGTGCTTGCTCTGGATTATCCAGGCATAGTCCAGCTGTTCCAGAAGAGTCTAATGGTCTGGCCTCCCCGTGGGTTACATTCTTTGTCAAATGAAGGGAGGTCACCTGCCTTCCGCTTCGCTGGGTGGCTGGCTCACACGATTACGTTCCAGAGTACTTTTGAAGGAGTCCATTCGTTTTGTTAGAATGTGGCATGCTGCTAAGTGATGTCGGGTTGTTAGGGAGAAGCTGCCTACCATCCGTGACTTCTCGCAGTCCCTTCAGGGAGGACAGAACGTTGGCTTCGGAGGGCCATTTCTTTGGGAAAGAGGGAGCCAGGAATGCTGGGAAGAGCATGACCAGCTCTGTGATGTGGTGCAAATGTCACACCGTTTCCTGGGCCTCAGTTTCTTCATCTGTAAACTAAGATAACAGGCCTCCTAGGGGTGTAGTGTGGGTTCACTGGAGGGTGTTAGAAGGCCCCTAGTTCGGGGCCAGCTTCAATAAACATTAGCTCGGTCCCATTCCTGGATTAAGTGACTATAGCACCTGTTGACAAGGACCAGCACTGAAGTTCTAGGAGGTGCCAGAGAGGGTGACTCTCGAGACGGAGACAGATAAAATAGACTTCAGGGAGAGCCGTGAGTGGGCAAGACACAGACTCAGAGATTGTTTGAGGAGCCCAGAAAATAAGGCAGCTCCAGAACTGACTTTCAAAGGCAGCCCAGGTTTGCTGGCCTCGCAAAGCGGCTGTCAGACAAGAAGTCCCAGGGAGCGTCTTTGGCACGGGGTATGCATTTGTTGAATGAATGAGTGGGTCCCCTGCTGCTGTGGCGTACCCGCCTCCCTGAGCTCCTCACAGGTACCATCCTCATGCGTCTCTGGCCTTGCTCATGCTGTTCCCTGGGCCCAGAACATGCAGCTCCCTGGAGAGGTACACGGTCTACTCACAGACACACATCATCTTACCGTTCCTGTCATCCTCTGGATGCTGCTGGAAGACACTGCTTACTCGGTGAAGCCTTCTCTCATCACCTCCTGGGCTGGGTGGGGTTCCCATGCTGGGTGTCCCCTCAACACCCTTGACCTCACCTCTTTGTAACATGCATCAGGCTTGGACACTTGTCATCATCTGTCCAGAGTCTGTGGCTCCTGAAGGATGGAGTGCACATCTATTGTCCTCAATGTCCCCAACACCCAGTGTGGTCCTTGCTCTCGAATGGATATTCAGTAGATGTTTGTGGAATGAGTGTTCTAAGAATCTTCCCTATCAATAATTGTTCACTTGAGAACAGGGTTTCACGTGCCCACAGTGGAGTTATGGGAGTCTGTCTGCATTCATCTCCTGACCTGCTTAGACTCGTCTTCCTTTTTTTTTTTTTTAAGATTTTTTATTTTATTTATTTGAGAGAGAGAGAGAAAGAGTGAGAGTGAGCATGAGCAGGGAGAAGGGGGAGAAGCAGGCTACCCGTGGAGCAGGGAGCCCGATACGGGACTTGATCCCAGGACCCTGGGATCATGACCTGAGCCGAAGGCAGGCGCTTAAGGACTGAGCCACCCAGGTGCCCCTAGACCCGTCTTCCTTATTGATCAGGGTCCTTATGTGTGTAGCAGCCTCTCAGGAGTGTAGCTGGCTCTTTCCTTGTGAGGGAGGAAGGCTTAATAGGCTCTGGAGTCAGAGTACCTGGGTTCAAATCTTGGTTCCATAAATTACTACTGGGTGACCAAGGCCAGGGCTTCATCTCACTGTCCCTGTCACATGGGCACGATAACCCCCTGGTCACCTGCCTTATAAGAGTGTTGTGTGGCTTAAATGAGATAATCCAGGCATTTAGCAATTATCATGTAGTGAGTGCTCAATAAATAGAATTTATTTGCCATATTACTGTATGTGTGTCCACCCTGTCAAGAATCTGGTGTCTGTAAGGCAGTAGAGTTGACTGGGGCTCTAGCTCATCAGGCAGGAATGGGTGACGAAATGGAACTCAAGTGAGGACTGCATGCCCAAGAGGTCCCGTGACAGAAGGCAGGAGGGAGCATGGATTTAGTGGAAAGGCAGGGGTGGCCCCGAAGGATCATACCACATTCAGCCTGAGGGCCTTCTGGTATAGACCTAGGACTTGGATTCAAATCTTGGCTCCACTACTTGAAAATTCAGCATTATTTGGGCAAGTGACTTCCTCACCTGAGCCTCAGTTTCCTCATCTGCAAATGGGTTAATGATAGTAACCTCATAGAACTACAGGCTTGCACGAAAGCATGTGTAACAATGCCTACACTGGATGCGGCACCCGGACGGGCTCAGTAAATGCCTAAGAAGAGCAAGATGGCGGGGGCTCCAAGAGCTGGGTGGACAGATCTGCCTGTCCTGGTGAGAGATCGTGTAAGTCTGAAGAAAGGCGGGGTGAGCTGCGTGCGTTCAGCACGGCTTCACAGGGTGACACCACTTATTGTGTAATTATGGAACAACTTGCATGAAAATGAAAATACGGGTCCAGATGGCAGGCCTTCCATGCTGTTGAGAGGCAGAGCTAATGAACTTAACAAATCACTGATAATTAATTTTCAAAAGCCAAAGGAAACAGGAGAGCAATGAATAGGTCTACAGAAGGAGAGAATGTAGAGCAGTGCCAACTGTCAGTGAGGAGAAAGGTGTGAGATGCTGGCACTCCCGGGCCGGTGACATAGATCTGGATGTCTTATAGACACCGAGGGAAGGAGGGGAGAGGAGGCTTGCAGGTAATGGAGTTATGACGATAGCAGCCAAGCTTGCCTGAGCCCTTCTACAAGCCAGGGACTGTGTTGAGCCTTTTATCTGGATCAGCCCTGTTTCAGACAGGCAGCTTCTCCCATTGGGTGGGGGTGGGAGGTCGGGAGGTCGGGCCAGAGTCGGGGCTGATGGGAGCCTTTATGGTAGCACCAGGGAACAATGAAAGAAAACAGTGATACTAGTTAGGATTTCCAGAGCACTTGCTGGGTGCCAAGCACTCAGAATGGCAAACGACCCAGGTAGAGGCACAGCCCATGAAAATGCAACACCAGGGAAGGCCTGCACCTCTGCTCGGAGCTCCCTCCTGGACACGGCGTGAAGCACAAAGGATCGCAGACCTGGGTTCCGGCGCCTGTACTCTGAGATGAGTCATTGCACTCTCCCGGATTTTTGTATCTTTCACTATAAAGTGTGAGTAGTGGATTTGAATCAGCAGGGCGCAGATTTTATAGGCGGCAACCTGTTCATTGAAAATAAATCTCACAGGGAACTCCGAGATATAAAACAGACACTGGGGGCAGAGCAGGGGCCTGGGCCCCTCCTTTGCTGCCCCTCAGCCTCAGGCCTGCCTCCAGAGCCAGGGGATACGGCTGGACGGTCACCCGTGACCTCTGGGGTATCCTCAGCTCTCGCTGGCAGAGGTTCTGTGACTCCAGCACCCCCACCCTTGGCAGTCACGTTGAAATGGTTGTAGGGAGCTCCGTGCGTTAACAAGGGCCTGGCACACCGTCTGCTTTTGCCCAATCCTGGGCTGGAGTCTGGCTTTGCACTTGCTAGCTGCGTAATCCTAGGCAACTAGTTTAACCCCTGTGGGCCTCATTTGGCTCAACTGTAAAATGGAAATAAGACTTCATTATGTTGGTTATGAGGATTAAAGCTCGTAATGTATGTAAAGCTCTTAGCTCTGTGCCTGGTGCCTAGTAAGGGCTCAACTATCAAAGGGACTTGCTGAGAAATGATTGTTAAACAGTAAGTACTTTTGTATATATATATGACTTTCTTTCTTTCTTTCTTTCTTTCTTTCTTTCTTTCTTTCTTTCTTTCTTTCTTTCTTTTTTTCTTTCTTTCTTTCTTTCTTTCTTCCTTCCTTCCTTCCTTCCTTCCTTCCTTCCTTCCTTCCTTCCTTCCTTCCTTTCTTTTTCACCCTTGAGACTATGTGAGGGAGACTTAGCAGTGGGGAAGATGTAACAATGTGCGGGCATCAGGCCAGGTGGGAATAAAATGACTGATCTGGCCGATGGGGCTGAAATGTTTGGGTCCCTTTGTCTGCCTCGCTGGCTGCCAGCACAGAGCAGGCGGGGCGGCAGCCGGGCCCCTCCCAGCTGCTGCTGGGCCACCTCCAACCTGTCCTCTGTGGGTCAGATGACAAAGCCAGGCGCCATCTCAGAGTCCTTCTGGACACTCCCAGTGACCTCTGCACCCGCCTGCCACATTCCACCTTCTGTTCACGGCCCGTCAGCCGGCTTTCTCCCTGACTGCGCTTGGATTGGAGCCTTTGTCAATTCGTGTTTCCAGATTAATTAGCGAGGGCCCATGTCAGATGCTAACTGAAGCCCAGATGTCGGCTTGGTTCCTCTCATCAAATCATTTTGTACCAGTAATTGAGGAACACAGAAGCAGTAGTCAGGTTGGCCAGGAGCAGCTCACTTTCCCCCTCCTGTTTCAATTAAAAGATAAATAGACACCCCCCCCCCCATCCCTCAGAGGATCACGGAAAGGGGATTTGCCTGCCATCTTGTGTAATAATAAAGATGGTGAAGAGCGGATGCCCTGACCTTCACGTTGAAGGTCGGGTTCCCCAGAGAAGTTTCCTGTGGGTTTACAAGAAGGGGGAACTCTTTCTAATGTTAACTTCAGCCAGAATCCCTTTTCCCGGGCTAGGAAACTGGCCCTTTAGCAGAACAGATGTGAGTCTAGCTCGGTGCCTGCCCATGACCAACACAGTGTCTGCTCAGCGAGCGCCGTTGTTGGGTGTGTGCATCCTTCCAGCTTCTGGGGGCCTCTCTGTATGTCTGGGTGAAACAGGTCAGGGCAGGGATTTATTTCCATTTCTCTCTAAGCCATATGTTGTGAATGTGTGTGAATATATTTTTTTTAAGCTACCATTTATTGAGCACTTACTGTATCCCAGTCACCATGGTAACACCTTATGTATATTATCTCATTAATTCTTACAGCAACCCTGAGAAGTTGGCTTTTTTTAATCCTCATTTTTCCAATGAGGAAACTCTGGCTCAGAGAGAGAAAGTCGCCCAAGGTCACATAGCCAGTGTGCAACAAAGCTGGAGTTCGAATCCCTAAGCACATGGTTTCTATCTGCAAAGTGTAGGTAGCTCTTGTAGGAAAGAGTGGCCACCTTTTCTTCCTCCTTAAGTAACGTGTGTTCTTCTGGACAGATGAGATGAGCACAGGTTTTGGGTATAGCCGCGCCTTTCTCAGTTGAATGTCAAAACCCACAGTGACCACTTTGGAGCTAGAGGAGCATTTTGAAGGATGGCACAGGATGACACAAGTTGCTGACCTTCTGTTAGCTTGGGCTGGAGTCTGAAGTATGTCCCACAGGGCTGACAAAAGCTCTTGGGAGCTGGGAGCAGGCCCTGAACTCCATCGCTTGCTGGGAACCCCAGCCCCACTGCACTGAGAAATTGAGGATGCAGTCAAGAAGGCTTTGGGTTCCTTGGCAAGTTGATGGATATTCGAAAAATGAAGTTTTAGACCCAGCTCACTTGGCTTGTGCTCTTGGCCGTTCATGGTGCCTCTTTGAGCCTCAGTTTCTCCATCAGCAAAATGGGCCTAAAACCGTCTTACACTATGGAGTCCTTATGAAACTGCATTGAGTATTGTGCAATATTCAGGTCCTCAAGAAATGTTAGGGTGCCATGATGTGCCCAAACAACTCAAAACTTCTAGATTTAATAAAGCAGCATCTTAAATATTACATGCAAGCACTTGGGGGTAGCCATTCTTAAACATTAAAGAGATAAGAACCTACTTGTTAAAAATGTGGATTTCAGAGCTTTTCCCCAGATGTTATAATTTAGAATCTGAGGCTGGAACCAGAAATCTGCATTTTCTTTTCTTTTCTTTTTTTAAAGATTTTATTTATTTATTTGTCAGAGAGAGAGAGAGGATGTGTGCACAAGCAGGGGGAGTGGCAGGCAGAAGGAGAAGCAGGCTCCCCACTGAGTAGGGAGTCCGATGCAGGGCTCTATTCCAGGACCCTAGGATCATGACCTGAGCCGAAGGCAGAGGCTTAACTGACTGAGCCACCCAGACGTCCCCAGAAATCTGCATTTTAACAGATACCCCTGGAGGTTCTGAAATACATTCATATAACTTCCAAATGTCAGAGCCAGCAGAGATCTTTAAGGTCTTCTCCCTTCATTTTACAGATAAGGAAAAGGGGAGGTTGCAACTCAGAAGTGAGTTGCCTTCAAGGAGGGCTGGGGATGGACCTTAGTTTGCTGATTTTTTTAAGATTTTATTTATTTATTTGTTTGTTTATTTGTTTATTTAGAGTGCAAGTGGGGGCAGGGGGTGGGGCAGAGAAAGAGGGAGAGAGAATCCCAAGCAGACCCCGCACGGAGCCTATTGTGGGGCCCGATCCCAAAATCAAGAGTCAGACACTCAACCGAGTGAGGCACCCAGGCTCCCCAGTTTGCTGATTTTTCAAAATAGTTGCTGGTAACTGAGGAGTGACCTGCATGTGGGTGATATGACCAAAGCCTCATGGCTTTTTTCAGATTCAGCAATCAAAGAGATTTATGTAGTTCTCAAATTCTGTCCCTCCAATTTAGGTACATTGCCACGAGGGGGCAGTAGTGTGCTCAAGCCGCTTGAGAGTTAAAATACTGGAAATAGTCTCATCCCGTTGTTTTTTTTGTTGTTGTTGTTATTGTTAAACACAGCTACTGATAAATAGCTTC
Source organism: Halichoerus grypus (assembly GCF_964656455.1). Taxonomy (NCBI): domain Eukaryota; kingdom Metazoa; phylum Chordata; class Mammalia; order Carnivora; family Phocidae; genus Halichoerus; species Halichoerus grypus. The sequence continues at coordinate 30,708,699 of NC_135718.1, forward strand.
ATTAAACTAGCTAAATACAAGCAAACATTAATCAAATATTGAAGTGGAGAGTATGTTTATAAGCAAGAAAATAATTAGAGGCAAGAAGCTGTCTTTCTTTATGATTTTTTTTTTTTAAGATTTTATTTATTTATTTGACAGAAAGAGAGAGAGACAGCGAGAGCAGGAACACAAGCAGGGGGAGTAGGAGAGATAGAAACAGGTTTCCCGCTGAGCCCCAATGCGGGACTTGATCCCAGAAGCCTGGGATCTTGACCTGAGCTAAAGGCAGACGCTTAAAGACTGAGCCACCCAGGTGCCCCTTTCTTTATGAATTTTATTATTATTTTTAAAAGATGTTATTTATTTATTTGACAGACACAGTGAGAGAGGGAACACAAGCAGGGGGAGCGGGAGAGGGAGAAGCAGGCTTCCCGCTGAGCGGGGAGCCCGATGCGGGGCTCGATCCCAGGACCCTGGGATCATGACCTGAGCTGAAGGCAGATGCCTAATGACTGAGCCACCCAGGTGCCCCTCTTTATGATTTTTAAATAGATGTTGTTCCCAGTCTTCCTTCGCCCTGTATTTGGTTCCCTTTTTTGCCTGTATAATTTTTTGCACACTCCATTCGCATGTTTTTTTCTCAGACCTGCCAGGGTAAGTGTCTTGGTATCAGAGCCTCTTTTAATTTTCTTCATGCCAAGTGTTTTTCTTTCAAGCTGGTCTCCTGGAGGCGGAGATAGAGTTGCTTTTCTGTGTGTGGCTCCGAGTCCATCTTCTCTCTCCCTGTAAAGCATGGCATGTTTCTGCCGCCTCCTCGAAACAGGGATGGGGAAGGGAAGAGAGGAAACGGGCGCGTCACTGGGTGCTGACTGTGGACCAGGTTCCAAGCCATGTGACAACATGGGGCAGAACGTGCTGTCATTTTACAGACAGGTGATAAGCTGGGGCTGGCAGTGACTCCCAGGTCCGCTCGTTCCAGAGGCCACCCATTCTCTTGTCTCCGTGGTGTGCATGTCACAGAAGGGACGCAGGTCGCCGGATGCCCCCTACACCTACAGAGGAAGGCCAGGTGCCCTGGGGTGGGGCCTAGGCCTAGTGCAGGCCCTCGGAGGCACCCACCTCCTCCGCTCCTTGGCAGTGCCCGGGACCCCCCCGCCCCCCAGCCTGCACCTGAGAGGAGGCAAGAACACCTGGGCCTTACACCGGGGGGAGTCCAGCTGCCTCCACAGCTGCCTCACTGGCATTCTTGAGAGTGTTAATTGGGCAGGGTGCCCAGCCCCCCGGCCCCACTGTCTCCAGAAATGAGCTAGTCAGGGAGAGAACCTCACTTGTAAGGGACAGGATGGGCTTCTGGTCGGCAACACTGGGGAGACGGTCCAGGAGGCCAGGCTGGGCCTGGGGGCAGTGGGTACCTGCTTCTCAGTGGTTTCCACTCTTCCAGCCTCTGTAAGGTGGGGAAGGGGTGTTGACCCCAGGCCTCAGGACAGCTCGTGGCGGGGAGGAACCTAGAATGTTTTCGGTAGGCTTCCAGCAGTTCAGGAAGCAATCCTCTCTGGTGGGGGAGGGTGTGGTGTGGTGTGGTGATGAATGATTATTTCTCCCGCTTTTCCTTCTGGTTCTTCATCATCCTCATAGTTGAAGACTGTTATTCAGTACTGGCCCTAACCCAGGCCAGCTAACGACTCTCCATACATTATCTCATTGTATTCTTACAACAAGCCTGTGAAGTACATTTTGTTGAGTCTCCTTTCACATTCAAGCTCAGAGAGGTCAGGCAACTTGCCCAAGGTCACACAGCAAGCGAGTTGCCACAGCCAAGGCTTGAATGCAAGTTTGACTCCAAAGTCTGTGCTAGGTCCACTCACCCGTGACACCCACACTCTCCTGACAAGGACAGGGCCCACTGCCCTCCTGGGAAGGCAGCTTTCCCCCGCTGCCCCTTAGTTCTTCCCCAAGGAGTATGTGATTCTTTAGTTTTCAAAAACTTGGAATCTGACACAGGCTTCTTCTCTGAGCCTGGCTCCTTAGAAGGAAGGGCAGAAAAAATGCTATTTCCACTGTGCTGTGGGAGATCGGGGTGGTTCATAGGTGGGGATTGGATTTCTAGGGCAGAGGTTCCAGCACACCCGGGTGCCAGTAATGGGTCCCCTCATCGCTGACATGACATTGACATGACAGTGAGTGACAGAAGACCCCTACACCCCCAGAGGGATGGGAGAGACTCCGGGGACAGGATTCGTAAGGGTTTTCCAGGCCCAGGACTGGGGGTCAGGGAGGCCAGCAGGGGAGCTGAGGGCTGCCAAGGAAACCTCCTTCCCTAGGATGTGTTGCCAGGCTCCTTACTCTCGCCTGGAAAGTTTGCCAAGCCCACAGGCGCCCAGCACTGACCTGTGAGGGGTCAGTGAAGAAACTGGAGCCATGTCAGCCAATGACTAGAAGAGCTGCTGAGAGCGTTTGAGGGAAAGGGTGCCGGGTACGGGAGGGTGTGGCTTATTCCAAGTTCTCCAGAAGTAGGATCAGCACTGGCACGTGGGCTGAGGTCAAGTCCGAGGAAGAGCGGCCTGAGAGAGGGTGCTGGGCCTCCTGCGACAGCAAGAACTCTGGCCCTGGGCGTGTTCACACACAGCCTGGGTGGGGAGCCTGCAAGCCACCTCCCAGGAAAGCCAGGAAGGGGGTCCCCCCTAGGGCCAGCCTAGCCCCCACACCCTGTCATCCATATATTTCCTCCCAGGCTGAACGGCCTCTGGTCGCTTGATGGTTCAGTCATTTGCTGTTTGCTGAGCACCTAGCTGGGAGTAGGCATTCGATGGTGACAAGGTAGACATGGTCCCTCTTCTCATGCAGCGTGCAGCTGACCAGCTTGCCTGTCACAGCAGAACCTTCCAACAGAAGGAGATGCCTTTTGTCAGGGGCCTCCTTTCTGCTAAGGGGTTTAGATGCCTTGTCTTATTTAATCTTCTCAAAAGCCTATGAGGTTGGAATTGTTTATTATCTGCATTTTATGGAGGAGAAAACCGAGGCTCAGAGTAGCCAGGGGTAGGGGAGGCAGGGAAGCCGAGTCTCCGTGGGACTCTTTCTGAGCTAAGGCATGACTCCAGGTATCCGGGCTTAGTTCTCCCAGGGCCTTTGCTGTCCTTATGGGAAGATTTGGGGCTGTGCAGTAGTGATTCTCTCTCTGCTTCTGGGCTCACTCGGGCCCCCTTTAGGCGGGGTAGCCTCCCTTGGGCAGGCCCCAGAGTTGGTGCTTCTGAGGCGGACACACCACTATGGCCTTGGCCCTAATGCATTCTGTGTCCAGCCTCATTCATTCTGTGGGGGACTTGCGGCCTTGGCTGCCCCCCTGTTGACCCTGAAGATTATGGTGACTTGCTCTTCCTACCTGTCCCATTGATCCCTGGCTTACACTGTTGCTGCCGTGGACAGTCATACTGCCAAGTGGTCAAGAATTGGGCAGATGGTGCTCCTCTTCCGGGTCACTCATCCTTGTCTGCTATCCTGCTGGGAAGGTCCCTGGTGTCCTGAAGGCCTGGGAGGGGTGGGTGTGGCCTCAGGCATGGAGGACCTAGAATGCTGGGGTGGGAGTGGGGGCCGTCCACCCCACTGGGCCTCACTGCCATTCTCGGCCTCGCCTGGGGGGGGGGGGCGGCTATGAGACTCTTCATGTATGTGTGGGCAGGTCTTTGTATCAGCTCGTCTCACCCTTTTTTTTTTTTTTTTAAGATTTATTTATTTATTTGACAGAGAGAGAGAGAAATAGCGAGAGCAGGAACACAAGCAGGGGGAGTGGGAGAGGGAGAAGCAGGCTTCCTGCCGAGCAGGGAGCCCGATGTGGGACTCGATCCCAGGACCCTGGGATCATGACCTGAGCCGAAGGCAGACGCTTAACGACTGAGCCACCCAGGCGCCCTTTTTTTTTTTTTTTTTTTTGACAGAGAGGGACACAGCGAGAGAGGGAACACAAGCAGTGGGAGTGCGAGAGGGAGAAGCAGGCTTCCCGCTGAGCAGGGAGCCCGATGCGGGGCTCGATCCCAGGACCCTGGGATCACGACCTGAGCTGAAGGCAGACGCTTAACGACTGAGCCACCCAGGTGCCCCAGCTCGTCCCACCCTTGGGACAACCCATAAAACCTCCCTTAAAAGTCCTCAAAAGCAAATTTTCAGAAAAGCTGGTTTAGGTAGAAAATCCTTTGAATTTACAAGGTGCAGTACAAAATCTCTAAGGCGTCGTCATTAGCACATCTTTGTAGATGATTAAAAAATAAAAAACTCTTAGAGGTACAGAAAGGACCACTAAAAGTTGTTACTGCTCTCCCAAGATGCTTTTCAGGGCTTATGTCCTCCGATTTCTAGATTCCGAGGGCAATCAGTTGTTTATTCAAAAAGTTGATCACAGATCATGGGCTTTGGAGTCTGACAGGCCGGGGTGGCTGGCTGCATGATTTCGTTCCTGTCACCGGACTTTTCTAAAGCTCAGTCTCCTCACTGGCGAAGTGGGGATGGTATGGCCTCACGGTGTGGTTGTGCGGAGTAAGGCAGATCACGCTGTCAGGGCTCAGCATAGGCTCACACAGCATGTTAACACAGGTTGCCTGTCCCAAGCCACTGTTGTTTTCTGTGCCTCCGGGGCAGGAGGCTCAGGTGACAGCATGCATTTACTCCTAGGGAGCTCTGAATTCATATCTGCCCAGCCTAGAAGCTGCGGATGCAGAAAGAGGAGCTCAGGGTCTGTGGGGAAGGATGGACAAAAAAACAGACAGCTGGTGCCGAGTGGTGAGACCCAGAGGCGGTTTGCGCACGAGTGCTGGGAGCCCAGCGGTGAGGCCCAGCGAAGCTCCCTGCTGGAGGAGGCAACACTGCTAGGCTCTGAGCGTGCGGGCGGCGTTGGCTAGGCCCGGAGAGAGGTGAAGAAGGGGGGAAGGGCAGAGGGAAGGGCCCATGCAAGGACAGGTGGCCAGAGGGAGCACGACGCATTCGAGAACCTGCCACTGGAGCCCAGCCTCCCATTCAGGGTGTGGCTGTGAGCTGTGAGCAGAAAGATGTGAGTTCAGCCAGGACATGTCATTCGGCCGAGGGGTTTGGATTTCATTCCGAAAGCAGTGGGGAGCCTCTGGCAGATTTTAGGCAGCAGAGAGGCATGAATTCCCTCACAAGCACAGCATCCTGTGGTCCCCGAGCACCCGCGTCTTATTTTCATGGTGTGTTAAATTGATGATGATGAGTAACGGGGCAGAGGGCCATCTGTGCAGGATGTGAGCGCAGACATAAGTGTGCGTTCATGGAAATGAGTGAATGTTCCCAGGTGAGCACAGCCTGCTCCCACAGAAAAAGCTCCGTTTGTCTGACGCCAAGCACTTCAGAGAATAGGCCTTATCAAAGCAAAACATTTGGTTATAAATATTTATAAATATGTGTTGGATTGAATTGCGCTTTGGTTCATTCACCATTTATGTCTATAAATATTTGAAAGGCTGCTTGGCATCATGGAAAGATGCGGTCTCTGCAGGCGCGGACAGATGGGAGCATTTGCTTTCTCACTCTGCGGCAGGACCAGCTTGATGACCCTGGCCTTGTCACTTCACCTTTCAGAGCCACATTTTCTATGGCAAGAATGGCACCCATCGTCCACAAAAGGGAATTAGAATCATCCCTGTAAAGCGCCCAGCATGTCCCGATGACACTGTGGGTACCAGTAGAAGCAGTGTTTATGATCGTGCATTCGTCTCCGTGGTTTTTATAACCTGAACTCTTAGCCGGAGGGACAGCAGTGATTGTCTGGTTCGGCTTCAGCCTTCCTTGGAGTTCCCGTCCCTTTTTGCCTTCATATGTCCCTACCGATATTACTGCCAGCCCTCCTTTTGAAAATGATTTTTAAGTGAATTTTTCATAATACAAAAGGAATATTTATAATGTGTTATAAATAATGTATATGTTAATGGTAAAGCATCATAATAAAATGAGTATCCATGAATTCACCAACTTATTTAAGCAAAAGATCATTATGGTGCTGTTGGAAGGTCCCCTACCCTCCCGTCCTGTCCATGCCCACCCCAGCCTCCCAGCAACAGAGCGGGGAACCACATGCTGATTTTGTGTTTGCAATTTTCTTGATTTTCTTTGTATTATTACTACATGTGTAAGTGTATGTATATGTAAGCATTACTTTAAGTTTTCTTACTCTTTACATTTTTATAAAGGGAACCAAACGATGTATATTCTTCTACAATCAGGTTTTTGTGTTGTTGTTTTTTTTTTTAAACTTAGCATTATGTCTCTGAAATTCACTCATGATGGTGTGGGTGGATGTGGCTCATGCATTTTCACTACTGCATGAATTTCCACAATGTATCCATTTTCTTGCCAGTGTATATTTGGCTTGTTTCCAGGTTTTTTGGCTGTTAACAGTGCTGCTGAGAACATCCTCACGTGCCCTTCCCGGTGCACGTTTGGGAGAGTTTCTTAGGTGAAATCCTGGGAGTGGGGTTGCTAGGACATGGGCATGAGCATTGTCAACTTTACTGGCCCTTAGCAAATTGTTTTATGAAATGGTTGTACCAGTTTGTCTGTCCGCTTGCACCCTGTGTCATTCTCAGGGGAGTCTCCGTCACTTGACTGTTTTGACCACACCCTGAGTGAGGGGCTGAGGGATACCTCTGTAGGGTTGCAGGTCATAGAATTGTCTCTGTGCCTTCTCCCCAGGCATGAGTCTCAGATGGGCAGAGAATGAGCCAGCATATATTTTATAGGTAAAATCTAATTGCGGTGGTTGTTGAATGGACAGCGGATCAATGAGCAAGCGATTGAAGCTTTGCTGTGCTTCATTTGGGGCCAGTCTGGGAGGTCAGTCGTTGTCTGACCTAATGGCTGCTTGGATGGGTATCTGAGCAGACAGGGCTGAACACACTGTTCTCTTTCTCCCAAATTCTGGCCCATCCAGTCTGACAGAGGTCTGCAGGAGGAGAGGAGGCCAATTTCTCCATCTCTTCCTGAGCAGAGAGGACAGAGCTGCGTTTGAAGTCTGGCTCATCTTGGCTGGGGCAGGTTTGTCGGTGATGTTTCTCGTTCATGTGCTGCCGAAGGAAAATGAGAGATGACTGATCAGGCACAAAAGCTGTGGGGACCGCACATGCCAGCTCCGCCCCTCAGCCCTCCTCTGTGCTGGAGCTCGGGCACGGGCCTCTGGCTCGGAAGCGGGAGGCAGCACTCAGCCAACATTGACTTTGAAATGTTAATTTCCAGACTCCAACCTTTCACGCCTTCCTTTCTGTGTGACAAGGCTAACAGCGTAAAGAGGGAAGACTGGCAGAGTTAGAGAAGAGATGCCGAGAGCGGCAGGGGCCCATAGCTTCTCCCTGGAAAGGGTCCCTGCCAGGATGTTTCCAGAACTTTCTTCTGATCTGGGCCCTGAGTAGGCAATTCTCCTCCCCCAGCATCTCAGAGGCAGTCCTTCTGTTCTGCTTTTTTTCCCTTTAATTACCTCTTGAGAGAGTAGCTGTGGCTGCAAATGACCTCAGGGTAGTCAGTGTTCATTACTGATAGTAATCCAGCATTATTATTACTAAAAGTGACAGAACCCATTACATTTATTGAGACTTACTGTGGGCCAGGTACTGTGCTAAGTTCTTTAGAAACATCCTTTCTTTACTCCTTCCTGTAACCCTCTGAGGTTGTCATTTTTATCTCGGGTTTAAAGATGAGGCCACTGAGGGTCAGAGGAGTAAAGGAACCTGCCCTCGTCACTGTGCCTGACCCCGGACCCACTTGGAGCAGGACCGCTGAGTCCACAGTTTGACTCTTAGTCATCGCCTGGATCCCTTACTCCATTTCTGACCTTTCGTGATGGCTCTGTGGAATGGCCGGTCCATGTTACTAACCGGGGAAGTGGATTTGGCTCTGTGCTGGGGACACGGGAGGGGGTGACACAGAGCCTGCGCCCCTGAGGAGCTCTCCATTCCGTGGAGGAAAAGAACAAGTTAGAGATGCAAAAACTCATGTTTATTGCATAAGCCAGGCGCTGGGCCAGATGCCTTCCATGAATGATTTCATTCACGCCTCAGTGTCATTCTCCCCATTTTACAGATGAGGACAGTGAGGTACGAGGAGGTTAAGTGGCTTGGTTAAAATGACTAAAGTGGCAGAGCTGCAGTGTGAACCCAGGTAGCCAAGGAGGGCCTACCTCCTTACCCCTCCTTCCTCTGCTTCTTACCTTCCGGAAAGTGCTTCACGCAGGTACCTACCGCGTGCTGATGTAGCCCCAGGGGAGGGCACATCCCCTGGTTGTGGAGAGGGGCTGGGTGGAGAGAGGAGGAGGAGGGTGGAAATCCCGGAGGACTTCCTGAAGGAGGGATCTCTTGGGCAGATGGGGGAGGAGGGCAGGGCCCCAAGGCAGGAAAGACCCAAGTGCAACTGTGCCTCGCTCAGGGTTCTTGTTTTCTCAAACCTTCACACAGCGGCCTCTGGCTCTGCCCTCCTATTAGCAATTCTGCATTTCTTCCCTGTGGGTGAAATGTGGGTGGGGTGCTCGAGGCCCCCTTACCTCTCTGCCCCCAGCCTGGCTCCTGCTTTATCCGGAGTGTGGGCCCTACCAGCGGGCTCCCTCTCCTCCCTGGCTCACCCCACTCTTAGCTGGGATGGCAGCACAAGGGATGGGACAGGGCCTTCCAGTCTTTGAGGGGGAGCATCAGTGGCGGGGCGGGGGGGGGGGGGGCGGTGCAAGCTTTCCCAGGCAGACCCTGGAGGAGCTTGCTTGTGTGCTTCCTCATTCTGTCCTTTGTTTTCTTTAGTCTTTCCTGCAGTTTTTGATTATTCCTCTTCAGGCGGTGAAGAGCTTCGTCTTAGGGAGTAAGAACTAGCCCAAGACCAAAAGGCCTTGAATGTCAAGGGGAATCAGCAGCCCTTTGGGGACGTGTGTGGTAGAGTTAGGAGTGAGGTACCCAGAGAGAGGGGAGACCCAGGGAATAGAGGTGGCATCCTTGGCAAGCTGCCCTGCCCTCCCTGGGGAAAGACTGCGGTGTCATTTTAACAAAGGAGGTTGAGTCTTCCCAAACCAAGCAGAGTTAAAATAATGCCCCTGCTCCACGTTTGACAACACGTTGTGGTGGTTGGAACACATGGCCCGCGGCATTTCCTTCTCCCCCACAGCCGAGGAGGGCCACTCCAGTAGCAGCGGGGTCCTTTCTCCCTGATGTAACATGCTTTGTCTTTTGTTGCTGACCCCTTCTTGGTGGTGTTTACTGCTTTGTGACTTTTCTGGCTTTGGTCTGTGTCCTTGGCAATCTCCCTGGAAGACTCTGAGGGCTCCCTCTGGCCTTACAACTGAGGGTTCCTAGTGCTGCCTGCCGTTCAGAAAGTTTAGATGATTGCCCCCCCTGCCCCCCGCCCCCAGCCGCAACCCCCCCCCGCCCCCCGTGCCAGGAGGACTATGGGCAGTGACATGATCAGCTGCTCTTCTGCAGGCTTCTGCGGGCCTCAGAGATCTTTCTGAAGCATGTTCCAGCTGATGGGGCATTTGTCTCCCAGAGAAGTTTATGCCCATTAGTCCCTCACGCAGACGTTTCCCTGGCAGACCCCCTCTGGCTCAGTTATCAAAATGTGAACTCCCCGGGTCCACAGCCCTCTGAGGATGCTCGCCAGGGCTCTGGCCTGGACCTCTGGCCTATTTGCCCAGGGTTGGAGTGGCACAGCATGAAGATCATAGCCTTGGAGATGACAGTTGGTTGTGGTTTTGCCTACGGTGAATTGGCTGCCCTGGGACAGGTAAAAAAAAGCTCTTGCACCTCATTTTCCTTGTTTACAAATAAAATAAGGGGGAAAAGAAGCCTCCCTCACAGGGTTATTGTGAAGACTAAATGCAATGACATTTGCACCATGTCCAGCAATAAACACTCAATACCCATTAACTTCCCTCCCTCGTTTGGAATCAGACAGACCTGAGTTTAAATCAGATGAGGCCTGATCAGGGGCTCAAATGATGATACCAGGGTGTTTCATTCATCAAGTGATGATTCGTTCATTCACTCCTCTGTCCATCTGTCCATTTATTTTCTCTTTGTCTCTGTCCCCCCTCCCCTAATCTCTTCCTCACTGGCCCCCTTCTCAGCACGTTCTCCTTTCATGCTCTCAGGTGGCTACAAGAGCTCCAGCCTTTAGCTCCAAGTCCACCAGGAAAGAATGTTAGCTTCTGTCCCAAAAGTCTCACACCATTATATTGGCTCTAATGGATTCTGTGGCCAGAGAAATGATGGGGCAGAGCCTGGAGTTGGGGGTGGAGTCATATCTACCTGACCATGAGAGCAGAGTCGGGGGTGGGATAGATCCCCAAAGAAAAAAAAATTGGGGTTATCACTGGGAATTAGAGTGAGCAGATGCTGCAGATGAAAACAAACAGAACAAAAACCACGGGATGTCCACTATAGATGCCATTTATGTGACCGGGGATCCAACTGATTGTCCTTTGGCAGAGGTCTTTTGATCAGATTCTGGGTACCAGTTGCTTCTCTGGCCGGTTGCTTTGTCTGTCAGGTTCTTGGCCCTGGGCAGGGGCTAACCTGGTGAAGTAGCTTGAGAGAGAGAGAGAAGCCAGAGCTTCCCCAAGGGGCCTGGGGAACAACAGTTCACGAGTTCTGGCCCCATTTTCACCTTGAGTTCCTTAATTCAGACCCTCTGGAGGCTGCTCTGTGGTCCTGTGATTTATCTGCATCTGGTTAAGCAGTCATCTAGAAGATTCTGACCCCTGTTTGATCTGCCATCTCTTCTGCCTGCTTTAGAAAACCATGTGGGAGTTCAGAGCTCTTTAATATGTCTTCTGTAAAGACAGGTGGTGAGTTGTGCTCCCCACCCTCATTACACCGTGGTCGCTGGAGGCCTCTGTGATGTAGCAGAAGTTCTGCCCAGCACTGACTTCGCAAGGATGGCCTCATTCCTTTTCATCAGGTTCGTGCCTGGTAGCTGCTCTGCGCCTTCCTGGACGTGTGAAGGCTGTCCCTTCTCCAGACGCAAGAGCTTGAACGTGGCTACGAAGCCATGCTAGGCGTGTGTGTGTGTGTTGGGGGGGGATGGGCTTTGAACACCTGCCTCCTCTTTATCATGGCTGTTTTTTATCTTGGGAAATACCAGCATCTGTGCTCACGGGGTTGGGGGGGGGGGCAAAGCCTTTAGGCTTAAGTGGTGATCTGAACAGTTCTGATCTGGCGGGGAGCCTGCTTCTCCCTCTCCCACTCCCCCTGCTTGTGTTCCCTCTCTTGCTGTCAAATAAATAAAATCTTTAAAAAAAAAAAAAAAAGAACAGTTCTGATCTGATCTGAGCAGTTGTTAGATTTATTTTTGTCTGTTGAGTTTTTATATTTGAAGGAAGAGGAAGCCTCCCCCCTTTTTTTATTTATAATTAGCTGGCCCCTTGGACAGCCTGGGAGAGCAGGCTGCCCCCTTCACTGCTTGGCTGAGTCTTGGCCAGGTCTTCGTCAAGTGGGTGGGAGTAGACAGGGGATGTGCATTTATTGTGTTATTCTGCTCATTGTCAAAGTGGCTCATCCAGTGCTTTGTCTAAGCCCTGCAGGGGAGCTTGGTAGGTAGCTTCCTCATGGATGGTGGCCGGGGCTGGAGGCGGGGTTTGGTGGGGGGAGGAAATGGGCACCAAGGATAAGAAAGTCCACGAGTGGCACGGCATGCTTGGCTAATGGCGAAGACTTGCAATCCATCTGGGGATGAGTGAGGGAAGCCTTCATGCAGGAGGTGGCCTTTGAGATGGATGTGACATTGGGTAAGCAAGGGCCTTCAGGAGGAAGGGAATTGTATAGGCGAAAGCAAAGAAGAGGGGAGGTGTGAAGGTCTAGGGAGAGCGAGTCTACATCTGGGCGTGTGTTGGGCTGGTAGCTGGAAGTGCGCATTGGGCCTTATTAAAGAGGGGCTTGAACCCCAGATGGAAGGACCTGGGACACCTCAGTAGGTAGAGGGGTGTTACTGAACGGCTTTGAGTGGTATATGCATTTGCATATGTGGGGTGCGTACATGGAAATTCAGGGGGTAAAGTCTAACAAAAACTAATATTAATTGAACACTTACTCTGTGCCAGGTACTGTTTTTAGTGATTAAGTGCACCATCTTATGAATCAAGTTGCTCTTCTATTCAGAACCCTCTGATGGCTCCCTGCTTCCTTCTGTGTGATATCCCAAATCCTTAACCTGCTACCGCTCTCCGCCTTTCTTACCCCAGCCTCCCTGACACACTTGCTTTTTCGTGAACACTATGCATACTGCTGCCTCAGGACATTTGCATGGGCTGTTCCCTCTGCCTAGAATAATCTTTCTTCCAGATACCCACATATCTCTTTTCCTCCCTTCTTTCAGCAGCCAAGAATGGCTGGGCCTGCCTGCCTCTGAGCTGCCTGCCTAACGCGCACCGCGCGCACCCTGTTGTCAGTTGGTTGTAACTAGGTGACAGACACTTAGGGGCTATGTGAGGTTTTTGGGGGACTTTGTGTTTAATGGTGTCCTTGTTAGAAGGAACTTCATTCCTGGAGGGCTCATTAATCCAGGGCGTGGCACTCTGAAGAAATCGCTGTCTAACTTGGTTTGGAAATTTCCACTGTGTTCTGTTCAGTTGTGCTAAAATGAACATTTCGAGGAGGAAAAAAAAGAGTATGGCTGTTGTAAAACTTAAGCAGCTTGTGGGGAGCTGGAAGCTTGTTAAAATCATTACGGAGGGGCCTGGGAAGCGGTCGCTAGGGAGGCCAGCGGTGCCTTGGTTCCGCGGGGAGAGTTGCTCGAGGTCAGCGCGCTGGGGGCTTTGGGCACGTTGGCTGCCTCCATCCCAGTGCAGCTCCAGCCTTGCGGCCTTGCCTGTTCCACTGCAGGCAGAGAGGACATGGGGGCTGCCTGTTTGCATGTTGGCGAGGCTGGGCCCTCCCTCAGAGCCGCAGAATGAGGAGATGAAAGAATGTCACTGTCCGTCTCACCTGGGCTCCCGCATGGCCCTGCTCCCCGTCCTGAACTCCCGCACGCCCCATGTTTGCGGTTGGAGAGCTCGTTGCCCCTGCTTCGCCCATGCGCTCGGCCCAAACTCCATCCTGGGACTTGCACCCACTGCTCACCGGCCCAGGTCTGCCCCCCACCAAGATATTTGGAGCAGCAATCAGTCTCCCCACCCCCAGACCATAGTCAGAGCTGTTAGTGCTTGAGCACCCAACAGGGACCAGGCCAGGGCCAGCTTTTACCTGCAGGCTCTCCTGGCATCCTTCCGTCACCCTGGACATGTGGAAAGCAGTCCTGGAGACCTTCGCGGACGTGCAGCTGTCCCGGGGCTGGGGAATAAGGAGTGGGTGTGCAGACCCAGGTCTGGGAGTCTGGAGCCTGTATTCCCCAGACCCTGTGTAAAGGAGGTTTCCAGACTTGGTGGCTGGTTGCATCACAAGTCACACTGCAGCATGCTTGCCATCCTCAGAAACTCAGAGCCTCTCCACCTGAGCTCTCGCCCAGCTGGGCCTCTCGCATCCTCCTGTTCCAGAGCAGAGGGATGGTGGCACCATGTCACACACGGTCTCTGATGGTCTCTGATGGTGTGCTGGGTGCTGGCCTGGCTCCAGGGTCCTCACCTTTGAGTTTCCCCACAGTGTCCTAAACCAGCGCCTCCCAAGCTTGAAGTTGCATCCAAGTCCCCTGGGGGTCTTGTGTCTATGCAGATCTTGATCCAGCAGGTCCGGGAGGGCCTTTCTATTCTGCCTTTCGACCCAGCTCCCAGGTGATTGGACCCTCCTGGTCCGAGGACCACACATTGAGAGGTAGCTGTTGAGCCCACAGTAAGTCAACAGTTGAACCCAAGAGCATGGAAAGCACTTGAGGGCAGGATCGTAGCTGGGTCAGATACAGTTAGTGTTCTCTAAGACCACTGATATTCCTGAGCTTAATGATAGTCCCAGACAGTTCCAATGGTTATCAGACAGCATGAATTGAAGAGAGATACTTGGTCTTATTGGCCGTGTCAAGCATCCCCGATATGCAAAGTCCTAAACACCCCCAAAGCAGGGCTGTGCTGTCCGGGCCTGGGGCACTGCTCAGCTGCTCAGCGTCAGGGCAGCCACCAGTCCCGGCTGCTACCCGAGGCTGGACAGCGCTGGTGGTGTAGCTCACATTACACGGTTGTGTAATGTGCACTGTGTACATGGTCCAGAGCAGGATCTGGAGCTGAATGCACTGACTGCAAGTGCCCTATGATGCCGTAATGCTTCCCGGCAGCATGGCAGGCGGGGGGATGGAAAGAGCCCTAGCTAACCAGCTGGGTGACTTTGGAGAAGTCACTTGACCTCTCTGGGTTTCTTACATTGGTCAGAAGAGAGAGTTGAACTAGGTCATGTTTAAATTCCCTTCCAGATCTTATTCCTTTGAGTGTGCACTCTCTGCTGGGGGTTTCCTTGGCTCCTTTGGATGACAAGAGAAAGTTCCAGAAGGGGAGACAGAAGCACAGCCTTGTGCTCTCTGAGAGCCTGTCTTGGGTCAAGGGGGAAGCTGTGTTTTGGGTTGTTCCAGGAGGAGAGCTCCGACCCAACAGCAAGAGGATGTGGGACGCCTCCCTCCCTGTTATTTTCTGTGCTCATCATCCAGGACTCACTCCCACCTGAATCTGGTTGCCCTGCAAGGGCTTCTGTATGTCCCTTTGGGGTTTACCTTTCCCCCGCAGCTCTGCATGGCCTTCACAGCTCACCTGTGGGATGCTGGTGACATTATGGCCCCTGTTGCCAGCAGGATGGGGGACCACACAGAGGTCACTTCCCTTACTATTGCCTGCTTCTGCAGGGAGCATGGAGCATACTCGTGGGGCCAAACCCAGCCTGTGTCTGTCCATCCCTGTACACACGCAGAACACCTGTCCTATCCTCCCTCTGAACCGGTTTCTCCTCTGTGGCCTCCTCCCCCTCCCTGGGGAGGCCAGGGAGCCCTGGGGCTTCCAGGCCATTTGTGCTTGTGGTTACTAAGGCTGAGGCGGTGGTGTCCCAAGGGGGGTGGGAGCCTCCTTCTAAGTGGGGAGTAATATTTTATCACCGATATTCTTTAGAATTTCCTGTGCGTGGTGGTAATGGAAATCAGACCAACTTTCATTATTATTATTAAGTAAAATATTTTATTATTTAAAAAATTTTATTCTTACTCTATAGACAGTGCACCTCTGTTGGCTACACTCAGGCCAGCTGATCCCTCTGGCCCTCCTCATAGCCCATGGGGCCGGGGGCCCTCACCCGTCCCCTGCCTCCCAGCTCAGTGACTTGTGAAGGGACATGTTCATGTCAGGCCTGTTTCTGAGTCTGAGTCTCTCTGTGCCACATCGATCCAAGGGGCCGGGAGGAAGAGTCCCCCCGACGCTGGAACACTCTCGATACAAATCATGTGACATAATGTCACTTATTGTCATTGGGGGAGATGCTTGGATTCAAATATTGTGTTTTGTAGGGTGATGGAAGTGAGAAAATGTGTTCTCTGGCCACACTCTAAGTATATATTGTCAGAGGAATTTAAATACAGATAAGACATTTAATTATTAAATGGCTTTTCAATGTGAGGCTCAAATGGAGCTTTCTAATTAGCTGTCAGTTCTGTCAGAGCCAGGCCTGGGGTGCCCGGGGCCGCCTGTCTCCTGATTTTCATGTATAAATTCCATCTCCTGGCAAGCAGCCGCTGCAGGGCTGCCTGGGTCTGCTGCTTCTCGCAGGCCAGAGGCTTGCCAGAGTTTCCTCCCCCTCCTGGCTCAGCCTTTCCCCCTCCTGGCTCAGGGCAATTGCTCAAGGGCCATCGAACTGGATTTGCTTCAAAAGCGAAAGCAGGGGGCGCCTGGGTGGCTCAGTCAGTTAAGCGCCTGCCTTCGGCTCAGGTCATGATCCCAGGGTCCTGGGATCGAGCCCCACATCGGGCTCCCTGCTCTGCGGGAAGCCTGCTTCTCCCTCTCCTGCTCCCCCTGCTTGTGTTCCCTCTCTCGCTGTGTCTCTATCAAATAAATAAATAAAATCTTTAAAAAAAAAAAAAAGATTTTATTTATTTATTTGACAGAGAGAGAGACAGCGAGAGAGGGAACACAATCAGGGGGAGCAGGAGAGGGAGAAGCAGGCCTCCCGCCGAGCAGGGAGCCCGATGTGGGGCTCGATCCCAGGACCCTGGGATCAAGACCTGAGCCGAAGGCAGACGCTTAACGACTGAGCCACCCAGGCGCCCATAAATAAAATCTAAAAAAAAAAAAAAAAGCGAAAGCAGAAGAAACGACTGGAAGTGCCCCCTCCCCGAAGACCTAACACGTGTGTGCAGACAGAGCGCCAGGGTCCGGCCCCGGGCAGGGCTGGGAAAGGGGTGAGCCGGCAGTAGCTGGCGGCAGACAGACAGACACCTGACCAGACGCACAACAGATCCAGTAGCTTTGGACCTCTGCCCCTGGAGGGTCTCATGACCTTTGTGCCTTTTTGCTTTCGGAAACTCTCCGGTGGCAGTGGCCCCATCCAGCTGTTGTTGAGCCTGCGGCTCTGGGTGGCGCCCGGGAGATCTGACACCCTCCCGCCCTCCCATGACTTCCCGTGGTGACCTGCAAATCGACACCGCTCAGCCCGACTCCTGTCGTCAGCCCCGCCTCACACGCCCAGGCGCCTGATGGGGGCGCCGTCACAGCGTCTCCCAGGACCTCCCTGCTGGCCAGTGTTTCTGTGATGGTCAGTGTAACAGCCAATGACCGAGCAGTACTGCGAGCCGGGTGCTGGGCTAAGTGCTTCACCCACATGAGCTTATTCAGTCCTTCCGCGGCCCCATGTGAGGGGCTAGGATTGTCCCTGTTTCATGGCTCAGGAAATACGGGACCAGAGGGGCTAGCGGTCTTGCCCAGGGCCGCTCAGCTGGAGAGCTCTAGAGCTCGTGCTCACAGCCACATTGATCTGCTGCCCTAGACATTTTCGCATCTGGGGGCAGCCAGGTCCTCCAGGTCGGGAGCCCCGTCACTGGTGCTCTGAGGGCTGGTGTGGCTTCCCAAGTGGCCCCACTCCCTCCCGGGCCCTCCCCTTTCGGGGCATCAGGCATCACCTTCCTGGCCATCACTCCGATCTGTTCACTCTTGTTTTCGAAACTACAGTGGTTTTTGTTGCGTTGGCTCAGGTCCACCTTCCTTTTGCTGGCTTTCAAGGGCCCCTTGGCACCAGGCCCCTTCCAGGCTTGCTTCTCTCCATACGCTCCGGCAGACCTGCATTTAGGCTCTGTCCCAGTGCATGGGGCTCAGCACTGTGGGTGCGTTCACCTTCGGCCTTTCTGAATCCTCACTTACCTGACTTCAGACACCCTCCCAGGTCTCTCCAGCCCAGGGGCGTTCTTCTATAGTCAGTTCCTTTTGTAGCCCTGTCTGTGGGTGCTGGGTGGCTGTTACACGTTTGTCCTATTGACTCAGGGTCCTGTCTCTCTCTCACTGAGGATCCTGTCTCTCTCTCTCTGTCACAGTCCTGTCTCTGTCTGTCAGGGTCCTGTCTCTTTCTCCATCACAGTCCTGTCTCTTTGTCAGGATCCTGTCCCTCTCTCACTGAGGGTCCTGTCTCTCTCTCTCTCTCTATCAGTGTCCTGTCTCTTTCTCTGTCACAGTCCTGTCTCTTTGTCAGGATCCTGTCTTTCTCTAACTGAGGGTCCTGTCTCTCTCTCTGTCGCAGTCCTGTCTCTGTCTGTCAGGGTCCTGTCCCTGTCAGGGTCCTGTCTCTCTCTCTGTCACAGTCCTATCTCTGTCTGTCAGGGTCCTGTCTCTGTCAGGGTCCTGTCTTTCTTACTCAGGATCCTCTCTCTCTCTCAGGCTCCTCTCTCTCTCTCTTTCTCAGGGTTCTCTCTCTCTCTCTCTCTCTCTCCCCCTCCCTCTCTCCTTCCCTCCCTCTCTCTGGGTTCTTTGTCACTCAGGGTCCTGTCTCAGTCAGGGTCTGAGGTGGTAGAATTGATGTCATGGTTAAACTTCAGTTCTGGAGGAGGAATATCAGAGTTGGAAACCCGGCCTCCGCTTCCTAGCAGTGTGGCTTTCTCTGAGTTACCACATCCCTGAATAAACCTCATTTCCCCAGTTCTGAACTGGGGATCGTAATAGCACCGAACTGTAGGGCTTTTGCGAAGATGAAGCGTGGTGTGGTGTATAGCACATGAGAGTTCCAGAACTCTCAGCTATCAGGATCTTTCATCACTGTTTGTCGGTGAGCAACATGAGGACAAGACCTGGGCCTGCGTGCCTGTCTGTACCCCTTACACAGTCCAGCCACTGTGTTTATGTGGAAGGCACTCTGGGAATAGTTGTTTGTTCCAGCTGTGACAGCTCAAGGCAATTGGTTTTGCACGACACTTGATAGCTGACAGTGCGATCAGAATTTTGCAAACTGAACTATAAACCGGGCTTCCTGGTTCACTTGAAATGGTAATATCAAAACAATAATTTAACAAAATTGTTATGTTGGTGATTGTAGATGTATGTGTGGGAATGGCAGAGAGGACAAGGCCCATGGCTGCCCATGGACAGTGTGGCTGGGCAAGGGCTTCCTTGAATGCTGGAAACAAGGAGAAATTTAGTGTTTTCCTCAGGTGCAGTGGATTGCAGACCAGACCATATAGCCAAGTGCTGCAAACTAGAAAGTCATCCGGAATGATCAGACTGGGGTAAATCAGGGAAGACTTCTTGGAGGGGACTCCTTGAGATGCACAAGCTTTTTTTTTTTAAGATACCCTTTCATACATTTTAGACT
The DNA here is from genome assembly GCF_964656455.1 of Halichoerus grypus. Lineage (NCBI taxonomy): Eukaryota > Metazoa > Chordata > Mammalia > Carnivora > Phocidae > Halichoerus > Halichoerus grypus. The sequence continues at coordinate 30,727,397 of NC_135718.1, forward strand.
GTTTGCTTTTGTACTAGTATCCATATACTCTTCCCCTCTGCGGTTTCAGTTACCCATGGTCCACGGTGGTCCAGAAGCAGATGATCCTCCTGAGGTATAGTCAGAAGTCATTGGTGGCCTAACGCTATGCCACAGTGCCTACGTGGTTCGCCTCACTCCATCTCATCGCGTAGGCATCTTCTCATCACACATCATAAACGGTGGCTCTCCTCTCTATGCTTTTAACAGCTCATTTCTCCTCCCAACAGAAGAGTTGCCGAGATCCTAATTCTCACCTCTAAACCCCACCCCACCCCCACGACCCTAATGAACTGACATTTTCATGCATTGGGTTGGAAATGCTTTCTCTGTAAAAATTATTGCCTCGATGACCCAGGAGTAAATTATTTCGTGGTGAGTCCGACGCATTCCCACGAACCCTGACCTTGCGGAGCAGACATAAAACACGACCCTGAATTTCTTCAGAGACAGTGAGGTGTCGAGGCGCTCCTTGCTCGCCTGTCTCTTCTTTCTGAGGCTCAACCGTTCAGCAGCTTGAAGGATCAGACGTGGTTGTAGCATTTGATGTCTGAGGTATAGGAAGAGGGAGGCCCCTGAGGGAGAGGGCGGCCAGGGAAGGCGGGGCGCTGGCAGAGCCCGACTGCAGGCACCTGCCTCTTCTCATTTCACTGTCCCAATAACCTGATGAGTGGGGGTGGTGATCCCCGTTTAGAGAGGAGAAAACGGAGCTTTGGATATTCCAGAACTCAGGAGAGGAGCAAGACGGCTGTAAGTTTGCCAGAGCGATGGGTGGGCGGTTTACATTTGTCTAACGTCTAAATGAGGAGAAGGCTGCCCAGGAGGGGCTTGTTGGTGGCTCTCATTAAATACACCACTAAATGGGATTTAATTTTTCTGCTTCTATGAGTCTTTTCACATCTGTGCATTTCTAAATCATACCACGTGTCCTGATCCTTGAGGGAGAAAATGTGGTCACGAGAACAAGAACCGGCTGGCCGCCCAGGGCCGGGCCGGTGGGGGCCGGTGGGGGCCGGTGGACCAGGCTGCCGGAAGGTGGTGGGACAGCTCCGCAAGAGGCTCGAGTGTGGAGCTGCTGACATTTCACTCCCGGCCCCTCCCGCTCTGTGAAGCCTTTTTAGCTTGGCTGCTGGAAGCTTCGAGCTGATAATGACGAGGGAGTGTAAATGTCAGCGGGATCCCAGCTTCAATCAGAGCTGTTAAAAATAAGCCTGGCAAGCCTCTGCCAGAGGTGAGCTCAGAGAGCGGAGGGGAGGGCCTGAGGAGTTGGGGGGACCCTGTCAGATAAGGGTGCTGGTGCAGGGCCTGGGAGAAGGGGACAGGAAGATATCAAGGCTAGTTTCTGGCAAGTGGTACGTGGGGGTGAGAAGCAGAGACGGAGGTGGAGGAAATACTTGTTTTCTTTTCTCAGCTGTTCTGTGATTAAAAAAAAAAGTGACATCTCCAATTTTGTTCGGAAAGGGAAAGCAGAAGGCAGGTGGCTAGCTCCCTGGGCTCTGTCCACAGCTGGGTGTTTTGTCTGCTGGGCTGAAATTGTAGTAGAGGCTGGAGAGGGGCCAGCTACCAGGCTCACTCAGGGAGCGGGTTTCTTTCTCTGCTTGGCTGCTGAGAAGGAGGCAAAGGACCAGTCTTGTCAGAAATGCAGACTTTCAGGGCACCCTAGGTTGTGAACGAGACCCCAGAAGACTTGGGTGCACCCTACAGCTTGAGAAGAATTGCCTTAGATATAGTTAGGGTGCTCATTTTTTGTAGGCGGGGCCACTGAGGCCCAGAGGGGTGGAGGGACTTGTCCAGGTGACACAGCTAGTGCAAGAAACAAAGCCTCTGCGTCAGGGTCCAGAGCATTTTTCCCTGTCAGCTTCACAACAGCGTCACTTCCATTATAGTGCCGGGCACAAATGCAAGTTCAACAAGTATGGCTGTCATTTCTCTTCCTGCCACAGTGGGATGGCTTGTCTCTGCCTGGGGGACTGGTTTCAGGAACTGTTTGGCATTGATAGGTGAACTCCAGCTCTTATTAAGAATCTCACTGGCACTTAATTCAGTCCCACTCCTTCCTTCATCTGAGACATGCTCATTACTCCTTTCCTGTCCCAGAGTTGGTATCCGAAGGTGCGAAGGGCGACAGGGGTGTGGTGGGCCTGGAGAGCCCCAAGCAGAGGGACCTTCCCCGGGAAAGGTGGTCGGTCTGCAAGAATGGCATTAAGGTGTGGAGAGGTCAGCAGCTGGACCCTGGCTGGAAAGCATAGATGCAGTTTAATTCATTCTTGTTTGGTTTGGTTTGGTTTGGTTTTGGTTTGGGGAGCTTTTTTGGTAGTTGGGGCAGGGGCAGAGAATTAAGGTTGGAATAATTTATTTATTGAGATCTATCCTTTGCTTGTATTTATTTAAAATAATTCCATAAATTGTAAAGGTGCTTCCCTCCCTCCAAGGGGGGGAAAATGGACCAATAAAATGACATAGAGAAGCTTTAATTAATTATAATAAAATTCAGAGGTATCCGTGCCCCCTTTCATTTTGTCCTGCATTCTTGCAGTCCAGAAATGATTAGACTGTGATTTCTACTTAGGCCCTGTGCTTGGTCTTTATCACAGCCATGGACAAGAAATACGGTGACTTCTGATCTTAGTGTAGCTGTTACCTGCTCCACATAGCTGCATTTTCCTTATGAAGGACATTTAACCAGGTGCTCGAACTTGATACTGCATCTTTTTTTAGGGTGGAAATATCTCCTGCCTTTTTAACCAAGGTCCACATGGCCTTATGTAATCATCACTTAATAAGGCTGAGACATTCTCAGGAGCATAGCTTTCAGCCAGCTTTGGAGCCGTGCAGTTGATGCGGGTGTGGCGGGACCAGATGGATATGCAAAGTCACTGTATGGTTGTGCAGGCTGTGCACTGTCCAAGGGTATGGCACCCTCTAAGGGACACCATTCACATCATAGATGTAGATTTATATATTTATTTTGACAGTTTCCATGTAAATAAAAGTATTTTGAAGGAAGGGCACCTTTCTCTAGTTCTCACAAAGGTCCCCTATGGCCTGGCAGTGGTCCTGAAGGTTCTGGCTCCAGGACTAGCCCTGGAACTTGCTGCCTACAGTTATTCCCATGGATTAACATGCTTTTGGAACTTTCTGAAAATCCTCATCTTTGAAGTCATCAGCTTCTCTGACATTCACTCTCATTTTACCATCACTGTTTGTGTCCTCCCACCCTCCCTTGTTACCTGCCTTAAGAGAAGAGTCTGGGGTGTGAAGGAAGCATACCCCCCTTCATCTCAAGACTTTGCTTATCTGTTTGCTTGTCAGATCTTCCATCTGATGTTTCTGTGGATATAGTGCTGGGTGCTGCACAGCTCTGTTGGTCTTCTCCCCAAAGGTGATTTCTGTGCCAGTTGGGAGGATTGAGTTTGGGTCTATATAAAGAAAACTAAAAAAAATTTAAAAATATTTAAAAGGTGGCTTAAACTAAGTGTAGGAGTTTCTCTCTCACATCAAAGTATGGCAGCTCCAGAATCAGCTAGGAGTCAGGGTCCCCAGGTCCTTCTACCTTTTGCTCCAACATTCTTAGGCTTTGTCTTTCATCCTGAAGGCCACCTCATGGCTCGAGATGGCTGCTGGAGCTCCATTCATCTCATATGGGTTCTAGGCAGGAAAAAGAAGGAAAGGGGAAGGAAGGATAAAAGGGCACCTCTACCAATGAAGTCAGCCTTCTTTATAGAGATTTTCTAGAAGCTTTTTCATTTAGCAACCTCTGCTTACCTCTTCCTGGCCACGGCTACATGCAAGGAAGCAGGAAATGTACTCTTTTATCTGGGCACATTGCTGGCCAAATAAAATCACAGTTCTAGTAGAACGGAAAGGGGAGAATGGATTCTGGCAGCCTCTGCCACATCTTGCTGCTTCTCCCCTTTCCCTCCCACGGGCCTCCCAGGGTCTCATAAGGACTGTGCCAGCAGAGTTTTGCAACACAGGTCATGTCTTCTGACTGTTGCACTGCCCTCTCCCTACCCCACTTAATGCTGCCTTTCTCCCTGCTGTGGCTCTATCCTCTGCCACCTCTCCCATGAATCCAGGGAGGCAGTGTTGTGTGGTTAAGATCTGCACTAAGACAGACCTGGTCCGGGTGTCGATTTGGCTCCCCAGCTATGAGACCTTGGACAAGTGTTAGTTGCTATTAATCGTATTCTTGCCCTTGGCATGGCTTTTAGAGGTATCATCAGTCAGTAACATGTCTCTTTCCTCCTGGACAATTCTCATTCAGTCAGCAAATACTTACGGAGCATCTAGGATGTACCAGGCTCTCTTGTAGTCCTGAGGTAATTGACCAACAAAGCCAACAAGAATCCCTACCTCAGGGAGCTAACATTCCATTCTGCTAGGTGAGGCCCTGTGGCCCTTGGCGGCTCTTGTGCCACCGGAAGTAGCATCCAAGTGGGTGTATGTGTCCCTAGAAATAGACTCTGAACCTTTCAGGTACTTGACCAGTGAAATGACCCAATTAAAAACAATGACTTTTGAATCGCTTTGTTCTCATAGTCACAAATGGGCCCATTTGGGCAGGCTAACCTCTGCAAGTGCTTGGAGATTAATGTGTTTTCCTTCTCAGGCAGCTCATTTGCTTCTAATAGGGGCCTTCTGCAGACAAGGCAAGATGCGTCATCTTTTTGGAGTCATATCCCTTTGAGAATCTGATGCACCATGCACATAAGGCGAAATGTGCACACAATTCCAGGAGATGCGCAGACTTTGGGCAACCCCTCTTTGCTCCTCAAGGGCCTCCACGGCTTGTGGGTCAGAGTGTCAGAGCCCTGCTGACACTGAGGAGTGACCCTCTGCTGCAGATGCCTCACCTCTCCAGCAGGCAGGTGAGATTTCACTGTGGGTGGCCTCGACAGAGCAAAGACCGGAGCCTCACGTCTGAAGATGAAACAGTCATTAAAAGAGAAACCTCTTTTCAGCTGCAGTTGTCCTTTGTCCTTTACCAGCGTGCGATGGTGTGCAAGCCTTCTCCTTCCCCATCGACTCAGGGTCTGCTCCTGTAACATAAAGGAGTTTGATCAGGTCATTTGAAGGCCCCTTGTCCACTCAGATGACCCGTGAGACCTGCAGGGGCAGTTGGACTGGCTCTGGCATCAGACTGCGGGACATCCAAGTCCACCTGCTGGCTCTATGCCCGTCAGCTAGTTCACTGGCTTCTCTTAGCCCCGCTTGTCTCGTCTGCAAGATGAAGATAAACGACTGCCCAAGTATAACTGTAAAAAAGCTAGAAACATGACTCTCCTACAAATAGAAAGTGGTTGTGTGCCAAAGGTTTATTTACGTTGTTAAGGAGAAAGCCAGCAGGATGGTAAAGTTGTCTCAAGGAGAGTCTGAGGCAATGAGAGCTTATAAGCAATGGAAGACCGAGAACGTTGAAGTAAAATTACAAAGTTAGATACAAAGCTGGTTAACGTCCTACGGGGCAATAAGTAACCCTTGAGGTTATCTCTGCTGCCAGGCAGTAATAGTTTGCTACTCTGCCACATAAAAGTCTCCAACTTCCCGTGTAACTTCACAGAGTATAGGCCCTAATTGGTAGTAGTGAGATGAACAAAGGTTAAGTTCCCTAGGGAGCCTGGCGGGGTTCAGGGGAAGACTTCAGGAGAAGCTCCTTTCCAGGGAGAGGATGGTGGAAATGATGCAGGGGATGTGTCTGAACAGGCCCACGCTGATGGGTTTTCTGAAGCAGCTGTGAAGTTAATGTTAAATGGAAAAAAACATCAAAATAAATCCGTGCTTTGAATTTATAGCATTTGCCTTCTGCAAGAGACAGATTCTGAGTTCTGGGGATAGGTGATAGAATCTCATTGAACCAGAGTGCACTTTTGGTGGGATCAAAATTTGGTAGGGTAGGTAGGTGTCTTTTCGACTTAGGTAAATGCATCATAAAGGGTTTTTTGCCCTTGCACCACCTCTGACATTGAATGGCCCTCCTCCCATCCCAGAGGGTTGTTTCCATCTCTGACGTGGGCAGGTGTGCTAGGATTGGAGCAGGAAAGAGCTCTGGGTTCAGACCCAGGACCCCAGGGGGTTTTCTCCCCTCCCTCAGCACCAGCAGGGGGCCAGCCTCTGTGGGCAGGGGCTTTGGAGCCGGCCGGACTCCTGGACCCTGGACCAGCTGGATGACGCTGGGTCCCCAGTTGGACCTGTTCTGTAAGTGGTGACAGTGAAGATACTAAGTCGTGGGAGATGTAAGCACTCTATGAACAGTGGTGCTGTGGGCCCTGTACTCCTCTCATCCTGCAGCTGCTGGACAGACCTCAACTTCCTCATCCTAAAAACCCTCCTCCTTGGTTGTCAAGAGGGCTCAGCTCTTGCTTTCACTGCTCCCTGCCCCCCCATTCATAATTCATTCACCTCCCAGCAGCCGGTTCTCCTTGAAGATGTCAGTCGGATCCTGCCTGTCTCCTACTTAACACCTTCTAACTCACATAGAGTCCAGCTTAATATCCTGGCCGTGCCCAGGAGGCCCTTGTTGCCCGGTCCCTGCCTCCGTTCCTAGCCACGTCTCCTCCCTTGTTCACGGCACGCTGCAAAGCTGCCCATGCGGGCCTCCTTTCTGCCCCTGACACTTCATTCCTGCCTCATTGTCTCTCCCCTGCTGCTTCCTCTGCCTGGAATGCTCTTCCCCAGGACTCTGTCTGGCTCTCTCCTTGTCACCATTGGCTTCCCCTTGGACAAACAGGGCAGCCCACCCTGACCGCACTGGCCACCGAAGCCATCTCCTTCCCACTCACTCTTTAGCATGGTGCCCTGTGCTTGTTCCGACATGGCACTCCTCCGTCTTGGAAATCAGCTTGAAGGTCTTGGGTTGTGCTATTTAGCGTCTCTCTCTCTCTCTCTCCCCAACCCGAATGGGAAGCCATGGAAGCATGGACCCCTTCTGTCTTGGTCGCTGCTCTGACAGAGCCCCCAGCCCAGCGCCCAGCACTTCCAGGGGCTCAGTGACTACCAGCAGCAAGGATGCCGATGACGAACACACACAGCAGCTATCATGTGCTGGTAGGGACCAGTCTGAACACTTCACACATACTCGTTCATCGAATCCTCACAACAGCCTATGAGCCAGATGTAATTATTATTTCTTATTCCCACTTTAAGGAAGAAGAAAGTGAGGCACAGAGAGGTTAGGCAACAAGCTCAGAGTTACCCAGCCAGTAAGGGGCAGAGCCAGGATTCAAACCCAGACAGTCTGACTCCAGAGTCTCTGCTCTTAACTTACATGTAAAGAGTTTGTTGGACTTGTGGTGTGCAAGAGAGAATGTGAACGGTGCACCCAGTACACCACCATTTCCCAGTGCCCCCCACCCCTCCACCATGATCACCTGTACCCTGGCCTACTGCTAGCCCTTGGTCCTTCTCACTGCAAAAGCCTTCCTTCTCCAGCCACGTGCGAGGACAGCAACCCTCCCCATGTACACACACATACACACACACACACAACACAAACACACACACACACACACACACACACACCCTGGGACTTGATTCTGCTGGGAAGAGGCTGCAGTAGCCAGAACTCCATTCCCACCTCTGCCGGGTGATTAGTCACACAGGATGTGTCCCTGGGGGCAGGTCACCTGCAGGCTTCACACTCATCATCAGAGCCTGACACCTCCAGCCACAGGCAAATTATCCCCAGCACCCAGCCTGCAAAGGAGAGAGGCCAGGGGCTGGTAGAGCCCAGCGCCCCGAGCCGAGGGCCCCAGCAGGCTCACCCGCTGGTTCTTTTCATTTGCACCTTGGCTGGCTGTCAGCCATGACCCAGACTTGCCTCTGAAGTCCCTGCCTCTGAGCCTCATCTTCTATCAGGGGATCTCGGCCCCTCTGTCTCTTTCTGTCTGCCTCTCTTTGTCTCTTTCTCTCAGTTAGCTTCTCTCTCCTTCATTCTCTTTTTGCCCATTTCTCTTTGTTGGTCTCTTGTCTCTGTCTCTCTGTCTCTGGGTTCCTTGCCTTTCCTCCAGGTGGCTTTGCCTTGTCCCTTGAGCCCGGGGCCTGGTGCTGCTTCTGTGGGGCTGCAGCCCATCGCATCCCTGTGGGGTCTTCCTCCAGGGTGCCTCCCAGGGGTGTGCTGGTGGGCTCAGAGCGTGTTGCCTGTGATTCTGGCTCCTGTTCAAGCTCTGCTGCTCATCTGATACATAACCTCGGTCTGGCCTCTACCCTCCCTTGGTCTCTGGATCCTCCCCCGGCAGCTCAGGAGTCTGGGGGGGGGGGGTATTTGTGCAGAGACATTGGTACCAGAGTCACCACAAATGTATGGTAGATGGGGCTCCTGGGGTGGCCCCGCTGGTTAAGTGTCTGCCTTCGGCTGGGATCGAGCCCCTGCTTGGCAGGGAGCCTGCTTCTCCCTCCGCCCCTCACCCCACTCATGCTCTCTCTCTCACACTCTCTCTCTCTGAAATAAATAAACAAAATCTTAAAAAAAAAAAAAGGTATAATAGATGTGGTCACCATCTGATCCTGCTCCTGACTTCTGAGAGTACCCTCTTACTCTCTCCCCTTTCTTTCTTTCTTTCTCCCTCCCACCAAAAATGTCTCAGGACAGCCCCCCCCTGTCAGTAGGGGACAGAAAGTAGCACATACACACAGGTAAACAGGCAGGTCTTTGCTCAGCCATTGGAATTTAGTAGTAAACTTTTACCCGTGCTATAAATAGCTCTTTTCCTGTATAATAAGTTTAGCTGAATAGAAAAGGTAAATTCAGGAAACCAGGAAAGCTCTCTCTGCTTCAAGTGTCTTCTTAACATTCCTCAGACTGCTCAGACGTCACCAGTGATGAAGGAATCCTCCTCTTTTAAAAATGCACAGACTTCATGAACATCAAGGCTGTCAGTCATTCACCCTCTAGTGTGAACTACTTTCCTCGACACTTGATTAGTATCAGTAATCCTGGCAGATTGGAAATACTGAGGAAGAAAGAGTGGGAGAAGCAAATAGCCCTGTAAGGGGAGGTACACTGGGTAGAGGAGGACAAGACGAGGGGGCTGAGGAGCAGAGATGACAGGGTTAAAGATCGCATGTGTAGACTAAGAATTCTCTATCCTGGCTACACACTGGAATGGGTAAAATGGGCATTGAAAAGTCCCCATGCCCAGGCTCTATCTCAACCAATGAAATCAGAATCTCTGAGGTGGGGTCCAGGCATCAGTATTTTTTAAAGCTCCCCAGAGTCTAATGTACAGCCAAGTTTGAGAACTAGTAGTCTACCCAGTGCTTCAGAACTTAAATGGGCATACAAGTCACCTTATTGAATGCAGATTCTGATTCTGTTCCTCTGAGGGGCCTGTTCTCCAGCAGAGGGCAAAGGTCTGGGATGGGGTCTGAGATTCTGCGTTTCTACCAATGCCAATACTGTGCAACTCTGATCACACCGTGAGTAGTAAGGCTGTAGTTTTTACTGCGTATTTTCCAACCTGGCCTTGTTCTCAAACAATGACGGATGAAAAATGGGAAATATTGGCTGTGCTGATCCACACAATCCCTCCAGGGCAGAGCTCTGGCAAACGTGGGTTGGAGCACAAGGTTGGGCCGGAGGCCGCGGGCTCTGCAAGCTGGAGTCAGACCCAGGATGTTACTGTCTCCTGGCTAGATGCTCAGCACAGGAACCGAAAGCTGTGATCAGCAAGCTCAGGCAGGTGTGTGGTGCATTTGTGTGCCTGGCATTCCAGGGTGGCGTGGCTGTGCCCACTTGTACATGTGGCCCAGGTACTGGTCTGTCTCCTCACGTTAGTCTGCCTTTCTCCAGGAGGCAGGCAGAGGACAGATGTATCCTTCCCAGTGGCTGTGCTGTCCTTACTGTCAGGAGTCCAGAGACTCACAGACATGCAGTGTGAAGGGCGCAGTGATGGAAACAGCAGAGGGTTATGTGAGACACGAAGGAGTGGGTAGGTGGCGAGGAGAGTGGAACAGGGGCGCGGTGAGAGGCCCGGGGACACGCCTATCCGTACTGTCTTGTGAGTGAAGCCCGTCACCACAGGATTCCAAAGTGTGCCTGTCTTTCAAGCATAAGGGGGTTTGGAAGGAGTGACAGTTTCTGAGATCCTTGTAGGAATCCAGGTGTAAGAAGTCCCTGGACAGTGCTCATCCCACGCAGGGGCTGACGTTCTGCTCTCCCCACGGCATGACTGTTCAGGGAAAATACTTGAAACTTATGCCATTTTTTAAATGAGATATGTCTAAAATTTACTATACAGTCATCTCAGTTCTAAAACAGAAGGCCCTGAACGTAATTTAACCTCTTCTTGATGACTCAATGTCAACATTATGAATGTTCATTATTATACTCTGCTTTTCAGGTTTTCACCTCCTTCCCCCAAGTTCATCAAATGTCACTGCTGACATGTATTTGCTTCTAGATGCCTCCCACCCACCTGCCCATCACTTTGATGATTCTAGCGTGCTGAGCCAACGTAGTGTAGTGGGCTAGCTGTGGGCTCTGCCATCAGAAGGCCTGGGAAAGTTACTATGCCTCAGTTACATTGTCTGGAAAATAGGTACGGTGAAGATTTTTTTGATTGACTTTATTTTTTAGAGCAATTTTAGATTTATAGCAAAATTGAATGGAAAACACAGAGAGTTCCCATACCCTCTACACATGCCCAACCTCCCTCACTGTCAACATCCAGCACAGCAGAGTGGTGGGAGTATTTATCTTAGAAGGTTGTTCTAAGGATTGAGTAAAATAACGTATATAAAACCATATTAAATACCTAGCACAGTGCCAGGTACATAATGAATGTGCTCAATATATGTAGTTATCATCATCGTCATTAATTATAATTGTGTGTTATACAAGAGTCAGTGATGACCATTAAGGTCTCAAGGATTAAAGTAAGTGGCTTTGGTGGCAGGATCTGGGGGAAGGTATTTGGAGGCAGGGTTAGTTTTTAGCACCTCTCTGTGCTTGGGTCTGTGTCCAGGCAATGGGAAGTCTGACTTCTGGAGAAGTGGGGCAGGATCAAACTTCAGCCCTATCTGGAAGTAGCTTCATGGTGTGGATTGTGCTCAGCACATGCCTCTCTTAAGAGTCTAAGAGTGGGTCCCTTGCAACTCATAATGGTGCTTACCTGACCCTCTCTGTGTATGCTATGAGCTGAACTTCCTGTGGGCTTTTGGGGAAGAAAGCTCAATAGACAAGGTCTGCTGTGTGGGCCAGATGGGTAAGGTTGAAATTGGATGGGATCCAAAATGTGTCTTTAGCCCTGACAAGAAGAAGAGCGGCAGAGCGGGTTCAGGACCACGGACAGCTCCTCCGGGCAGGGGCTCCTCCGAGCTCCTGGGCTTTCCCACTGTGGCCACTTGCCGATCACACTCAGCCGACTAGGACCATACTTGCCCCGTAACCTGGCAGGGCTCTGTTTTTCTGCCTGCCGGGGAAGTGATTGGGGGGTCTTATACCCTTTGGGCACCCCTGTGTGTCTATGTGGAGGGGACATTAGGAGCTGTAGCTGTGCTGGGGAGGCTGACCTCTCTCTTGTCATTCCAATCCTTCAAGCTCCCCTTTCCTTCTGAGCAACTCCAGAGACCAAGATTTACAGTGCCTGGAGTGCACTGCAAGAGATGGGGAGACAATGGGTGTTGTCTTTGGTTGAAAAAAAAAGGAGGTCAGGAAATAGAGGACTGGTAATGCCCCAGGGACTCGGTGATACTCTCTTGGCTTCCTTGGTGCGTTGCTCCTGCCACAGGCTTCAGTCAGCTAGAATGAGATATCTGTTCTGACATTAGCTCCCCGTCACATTGGTCAGGGCCCCCATCTTCTCCCTGGGGAAGCTCAGACTGGTCACTCGCTCATTGGCACCGAGTGGAGCCCCCTCCCCCAGCACAGCCTGGATTCTACTTGCCCAGCCTGTTGCCCCTCTCCTTGGTTCTCTCCCTTCCCAAACCACACTGAATCCTGCCCATCCCACTCCCAGGTCCTTATCAGGGAGAACCCAAAGAGTTTGCCCCTCAGATTTTTGGTGAGCTTAACTGAGGAAAATGATACAGGTGAAGGATGGCCTGCATGATATGCAGGGTGTGTATCCCTCAAAATATTCTAAATTCCACCTTGGGTTAGGCCAGTCTAGAGAGAGGCAGTGTATCAGATAGTGTGGGGCTGATCCGTCTGCAAAACAGCTTCTCCTGAGCTCGGTACCAGACCATGAGTGTAAGTAATTGCCCTGTGAAACACATTGCTATGTCAGAAGCAGACCAATTTAAACCAAATGTCATTTTGCTAAAAGCCAATTTGCCAAAAGTCAATTCACTGAATGGCCAATTTGTCAAATGACCAATTCATCACATTGACTTACTTCCTTTAACTATTTGGTGTGAGTTGACTGGTTTGAATTTTGTCTTTATTAGAGTATTTGAAGGACTGCTCCATTTGTCTCTGCCCCTGCTCCTGGTGTTTGAACTATGGTGAAACCACCCCTGGTCTCTTCCTGTGGCTGCGGAGCAGGGAGCTGGGGCAGGGACCATCCAACCAATTCTAAAAGGCCATTGTGAAGACAAATGGGGAACCACCCAACTAAAACCAAGTTGGTAAAGGAAACAATGAAATTTAGCAAATTGACCCCTTAGAGAATTGGCTGATCTGTGACTTGGCTTCTTGGGAAGTGACTGAGAAGAGAGTGACCTAGCACACTTGGGCCTCCTTTGGAGATGCTGATGAGGGTCTTGCTTTTCCATCCTTTGGCCATCTCTTTATGGGGACTGGCGGGAGGCCTCCATGCTTGGTTTTAGAACCAGGAAAGGCCACGCCTCTCCCAAACTTGTTTTCATCTGCGGACTTCATAAAGTACATAGCACATCAGTCTCCACATTCCCCTAGGTTGGGAGAAGCCAGGGCACCTGTGTAAGCAGATGCAAAGGCTTTTACAGAGTGTGTTTCTCTCCCTTGTTTTATATTTCTACCCATTTCTGTCTTTTTTTTTTTTTTTTTTTTTTTACCTCTTCTGGTTTCTGTTACCTTACCCTATTTAATAATGTATCCTTAAATTAATTTCTTCTTGAAACAAGGCAGAAAAAGAATCCAGACCTGTTCCGCAGGCCCATTTCCCCCCACTCCTGCACTGGGCCCCCCAAGATCCTCACCCCTCCAGCACCAGCATCTTAGCTCACCCACTTGACCCTGAGGTCTTGTCCTGGAGCAGGGCACAGAACCCTCTCTTCAGGAAGATACGGAACCAAAACATGCATTGCTGTGTTAGAGACAGATGCCATGCTTCCCTGGGAGATGCAGCATCTTCGCCCAGCACAAAATTCTCATGTGCTCACAGAGCCTGCTTCCCTACCTCGGTGTCCGTGAAGTTGGTCTCTAGTCCCTCATCACTTTGGGGTGGGCATTCTTCCTGCCGCACCGTCACCTCAGTCCACATATTTCCCCACCACTTAGAATTGTGAGCCCCAATTCTTCTGGAATTTGTCACCTCGGCAGCTTTTCTTCCCCATCCGCCTCATCCAGGGAGGGATCAGGGAGGCCGGGCACTGGCGCTGGTTTGCAAGCCTACAAAGCACAAGGTACTGGAAGCGGCTTCACATGTTATCTTAAAAAGCTTGTCACTGAAGTATAACATACATACAGCAAGCTGCAACTGTCTGTGTGTGTGTCATGTGTTTTCATATATATAACTCACTGAGTTTTCACAAAGCAAACACACCCATGTACCCAGCACCGGGTCAAGAACTAAAACATCTTGAGTCCCCAGAATCTTCCAGTACCTCCTTCTGGTCGTTGATTCTCCCCACCCCCTCAGGGGTAACCATGATCCTGACTTCTAACAGCATCAGTTAGGTCTGCCTGTTTTGTACTTTATAGAAAAAGCATATGTGGTTTTAATCCTCACCACAATTCAACGAGAGGGAGCTGTGATTAACCCCCCTGTACACACGAGCGACCAGACTCAGAGAGGTTGAGTAACTTGCCTAGGAGCTCACGGGCAGTAAATGGTGGTGGAGCTTGGAGTCAAACCTAGGGTTGTCTGTCTCTAAAGCTCATGTTCTTTCTTCTAGATCTTGATTCTTGCTCCTGCTGCACCACTCCCCCCCCCCCCCCCACCACCACTGTGTGTCAGGTCTGGGAATGCCTGAAGTTATTGGTTCTACCAACCCATAGGTACAAAGGACAAGAGCTTTGTCTCCCCCTGTGCATCTCTGCTCAGGATCAGTAGACTGCCTGGCACCTCCTTGAGGCTCAGTGTGTGCTGGTTGTGTACAGGGAAGGCCTTGCCCTGGCACTCAGATTAAGAGGGGCCTGCATTCCCCCTGCCTTCTTTACCCTCTTGCCATTACTGTGTTCTTGCCATGGTAGCTGGGACCCATGCCTGCTGGTTCTGTTTCCTGTTTGTCCCCGAGCTACTCACTCCTGAATGGGATGCCAGCCTCTGAGCAGCTTTTCCTTGGCAAGGCTCTGAGGTTGCTTTGTGGGGTGTGTGTATCTCATCCGATATCTCTGTTGTGGGAATTGATTACAGTGATGCTCAGTAGCTGCATAACAAACAGCCCGGTTGGAGGAAATGTTACCCAGGCTGGTTTTATGGTGCAGCCATCCAGGGCTGCATGATGTCTCTCCCTAATGAGCTTTCTGCAACATTAACTCTGCAGGGCTGGAGGGGGGGCAACCACAGGAGGGATGGCTTCAGGGAAGTATGGAGGGCAGAGGAGGGAGGGCATCTCTCCAGCTGACAGCATCTGGCACGTACTGTTCAGACCAGCCCATTTCTCCTGCAGAGCTCAAACCCCGCCCTCCATGTCAGCCTTTAAAACCACCGACAGGAGTTTGGATATCAGGGGTCCCCTGCAAAGAACCTGGGTATTCAACACTTGTTAAAATCTCAAGACCTCACAGAGCATGTGTGAGCTTTAATTCTATGAATCTTAAAATCAACGTAGGAGGGGGGTGGGGTGCCTGAGTGGCTCAGTCCGTTGAGCATCTGACTCTTGGTTTTGGCTCAGGTCCTGATCTCAGGGTTGTGGGATCCAGCCTGCCTCAGGCTCTGTCCTGGGCGTGGAGCCTGCCTAAGATTCTCTCCCTTTCCCTCTCCCTCCCTCTCTGCCCCTCTCCCTTAGGAGCACGTGCCTGTGTGTGTGTGCTCTCGCTCTTAAATAAATAAATAAATACATAAATAAAATCTTAAATAAAAACCCCCAGCTTAGGAGGGGGAGAGCGGGGAAGGAGAAGGGATCGCCCAGCAATAATTCCCAGGGGTAGTTTGAAGCCTTGCCCGTGGTACCATTGATTGTCACCTACTGTGCGCGACACTCCTCTGGATAGTTTCACATGCTTTTGTTTATTTACTATTCTTACAAGCTTATGTTACAGATGAGGAAACTGAGGCACAAAGAGGCTTACATTTGAACCCAGGTTGCCTAGCTCTCCTCCCAGACTGGCTCCTGCCTGGCCAGCTCCTCAGCATCGCTGAGCTCCCCCCGCCCCCGCTCCCCCCCCACCCCCTGACGCCGGGGTCTGTTGGCCTTGCCATTTGCTGGCTTGATTCTGCTGATTGGGAGAGCAGAGGAAAGGGGGTCAGGAGGGCACACAAGGATTAGCAAGGGGAACTGGCCACTTAGGAGGGCAGTCAGGCTCGGAGCAGGAGGCAAAGGCAGCTCCCTTTGTCTTTCCTCTGTTCTGACAACAGCAGGGGGCACTTGGCTGAGGCCAGAGGAAACTAGTTCTGCCTTCACCCCACCAGGGTGCCCCTTTGGCATTACTCCCTGGTCACTTTTACCCTGTCCTCTTTCCTCCTTTCCAAACTTGACTTCTGGAGACAATGAAACAAATTCATTCACACTGAGATCAGCCCTGAGAAACAGTTTGCCTCTCCTGGGAGTACCTGAGATTGATGAGCGGACAGAGCCCTGCTCTCTACCTTGAGGTCGGAGCCTGAGGCAGCATGGTTCAGGTCCTTCCCACCAAATGCCTCTAAAAGACCCACCTTGAAGGTCACCTGGAGACAGGGGCACACACATGCAGTCCACCCACCAGGTAAATCTGGGGCACCGGAATATCATCCCATGGGCTTGGGGGAGCCAACAGAGGGGGTAATTGCAGAATTAATTTCCCTTCTGGGTGGGAGGGGTAGAATTTGAGGGCAAGCTTGAAGGACAGACAGAGACAAGGGAGGGGTGGTCCTGCCAGATCCCAGGAGCACCTCAGAGGGGGGTGTGCACCCAGTATCACACCCCGGAGGCGCTGTTAACCTCTGCCCTGACGGTGCTCCCTGCAGTGGGGTGCTGAGGGGCCCTGGAGGCTCTGTCTCTGGGAACAGCGACTCCTGACCCCATGGGGCTCTCATGTGCTGATTTCCACCGCAGCCTGGTTCTCACCGAAGCCCCCAGGCAGTGCCCCCCGGCCCCAAACCCCCCCACCAAGAGAGCAAGGAGGGCAGTGGGGCCAGGGCGGTAGGCGCTCTGCCCCCTCCCGCGAGTGCCTCCTCTCTGCCCATGCAGGCGGGCAGGGGCAAGCCGCAGGTGACAGGTCAGAGGCCTCTGCCCTTGGCTCCGTCCGCCACTGCAGGGAGGCCGCGTCCAAGTCACCCACCCCCCAAAATAGGAGCTGGTGTCTCTGCCCCTCGCTTTGAAATGCTGGCTGGGAGCAGGGACTGTAACCCCTTTCCTTTAGCCCGAGCTGAGGATGAATCACCTGGGCGGCTTGCTAAAATGCAGAATCTGATGCGGCAGGTGGGGCCAGAGAGTCCATACTTCTAATAGACTCCCAGGGGGCTCCACTGTTGCCGGCCCAGGTGCCAGAGGCGTGGGTGCTGAGCCACCCATGGTGGGATGGGGTGGGGGGCTCACAAACAGCAACAGTGGGAGCCAGCCCAGCCCCCCCAGGCTGGCCAGGCCGCCACACACAGGCCTCACTGGGAGGGCCGTGTTTTTAGAAGGGGAGACTGAGGGGCTGGGAGCTAACTGCAGGTCTCCCCCCGGGTCGCCAAGTGGGCTGGTGGCAGAACTGGCCTCGAGTCTCAGTCTCTGGATTCCCAGTCCTGGATTTTCCAACCCTGACCACCCCCCCACACACAGGGCCCCGTAAGGACAATTCTAAAGTGCAAGCCTTGGCAGCTGATGGCACTGGGCCTGCTGAGAGCCCTGCACACAGCCTCAGTGAAGCCCCCAAGCCCACGATGATTCCCACTTTACAGCCGGAGCCTCTAGGGGTTAGGAAACTTGTGAGTGCCTGCAATGGGTCCATGGCCGGCTGTGTCTGTTCCTGGGCCCGAGTCCTTACCTGACAGTCTCCCAACAAGGAAGACCTGGGTGAGGTGCCCTGGTTCTCTCCCCAGTAGGCTCCTTATTGGGTGGGCTTCAGGTCACCAGTCAGGCTACAGGGGCAAGGGGATAGGCCAGGCTGCCCAGAACTTCCTTGTGGCTTGAGAGGCAGAGCGGGCCCTGAGCTCTGCAATGGGGTTGACAAGCTGGCGGCGGGAACCCAGGGCCGAGTCTGTCCTTGGCTGGTGCCCAGCAGTCCCCGGCTGGGCTCCCTGCTGATCCCCTCAGAGGCCACCCTGCCAGCAGGGCCCAATCTGGTTAGAGCGTGAAGGGGGATTAGCAGCAAGAACATGGGGTCCCGACCTCGGCTTCCCAGGCCCTGCTTTCCCCAGCCCTGGCAGAAGCTGGCAGGATTGGCGGAGTGTGCAGGAGGAGGGGTCCCCTGGGATAGTGCCCAAGTCAGGGTGTGGGCCTGGCTGCGCCCTTCTCTTCATAGAAAGGGGCCAGGCTGGGGTCTCTGGGGGTGTTTCCAGACCAAGGGGGTGCTGCAATTGGCAGCAGCTCGCCTCTCAGGGCTCTTGATCTTGGGTGGTGGGGTTCAGACATGAGGATCTTGGCCTCAGAACTCTTAACTGGAGCCCCCCACCCCCTGCCGTAGACTCTTCGGGGCTTCAGCTCCCTCTCTATCTTGTGGGGCCCCAGGAGAATCACCTTCGTCCAATGCTGCCCAAACCTCCCTGCTCATGTTGCTCGCACCACCTCAGAACTACCCAAGGGGGTTCAGTTACTAAGGTTCCATGAGGATGCGTGAAGGGAAAGGCAGGGTTGATGACAAAACAAGAGCAACAGGTGCTTCTCCAGCACCTCCCTTCCCTTTCAGAGCTCCCGCTGGGTCCTCTGCTGCCGCGTTAGGCAGAGGAGGTTAAGTATACCCAGTGCCCGAGTGAGGAGGCTTGGTCTCTTACAAAGATGATGATACAAAGCCAGCCTGTCCAGCCCCAAGCCCCTGGCTTCCCCTCTCAGTTGCACCGCCTGTCCTCCCTCCTTGTTTTGGTCAGAAAAATGCAGAGGGATGAGCGCACAAGAACGATGTGCATCCACATTAGTTCAGTTCAGTTAAAAATTACTGAGACCCCGCAATGTGCTAGGTCCAGGGATACTATGGGGAACACAAGAGACTACTCTTAAGAGAGTATGGTCTGGGGCCAAAAAGAAAGAGAGAGATGATGGTCTGGAGTGGGAGATGGATATTAACCAAAAATCAGTATTAATTACACTCAGTACACTAATATTTCATTATAAACCTGGATTATGCTAAGAAGGAAAAACATGGGGTCTTAGGAGTCTGAAGCCAAGGGAGCATTCAGGGGAAGTGTCTGTAGACTGAGATGTGAAGGATGGATAGGAGTTTACTGTGTGAAGAGTAGAGGAAGAATATTCTAGCAGAGGGAATAGCAAGTGCAAAGGTCCTGTGGCAGGAGGGATTTGAAGAATTGAAGGAATGACAGCATAAGTGGAGTAATAGGCAGGGTTGAGAACCCACAGCACCTGTCATATCAGATCCTGCAAAGTGGGTTCCACTTCTCACCCCCACCCCATTTTGCAGATGAGAACACTGAGGCCAGAGAGTTTAAGTGACTTGCCCAAGACCACATAATTTAAGTGGGCAAGCCAGGGCTTATTGAACCCACCTCTATTATGAAACTCTGCTGTGGGCTTTCTCCTCTCCACCCTAGCCTCTCAGTGTGTGCTTTCTGGACCAGCAGCATCCGTATCCCCTGGGAGCTTGTCAAAGTCCAAGACCTCATCCTCACCCTTAGAATCTGGCCCTACACCTGTATTTATCTCCCCAGTCTGTCCCTTGTCTGGCTGCTGCGTCCTTGCTCTCCAGTCTGTCTTTCACTGTCCTGCCTGGGACTTCCTTCTGCACCCCCATCTGCCCCATGGCTCTGCACCCTCTGCTTTCCCCTGGCCAGGGTCAGGCCACCAACGGCTCCCACTTTGGGTTTATCTCTCCAGCTCCAGCACCCTCCCCGTCTCAGTGTATCTCATTCTGCCCGCCTGACCCTAGGCCATGCTCCCTTCAGGGCCTGTGACAGGGCCACCAAGGGATGAGGAAAGAGCAGAATTGCAAGATGTAGGTGGTGCCTTTTAGTATTGCATGCCAGCCTGGGGAAAATGGAGGTGAGAAACATTACTTCAAAGAGGTTTGGGAAAGACAAGACAATTGTTGACCAGATAGGAAGTCAACTGGGGCAAAAAAATGAGAATAGCTTTGTTTGGGTCTGTGCGGTGGCGGAGGCCTCGGAGCCCAGGGCAGGCTTCTGGTGCCCCCTAGTGAGCGTACTGGAGACAACAATCCGACCCTTAGGAAAGGGACTGGCCCGCTGTGTTTGAGGAGGGACAGAAGCCTGCTCTCTTAAATATTGCCATGGAGGTCCTAGGACAGAAGCTCAAACACAAGAACTCATCTTCTCTAGACCCGTGTGGTAGGTATTTTTATCTCCATTTTATAATCAGGGACATCGAAGCGCTCAGGTGCATACCTTCCGGGGGCCTGGCTGATAAATGCTAGCAGCAGGCTTCGAACCCGGATCCTCTCGTCGCAGAGTTCAAGCTCTTTCCAGCACCTCTTGTACCGCGGGCATACTGCCTTTTCCTCAGGCTTCCGAGGCCCACCCTTTCCTCTGGTCTAGAGCTGGCCTCTTCCAGGGTCTTAAGTTCCCTTTCCTTGCCTCATTTTACCCGTGTGAGTGGCTCGCTCCTGTGGGCTGGCCCCGGGTGGCTCCACACCCACCCCTGGACCCTCACGTCCTGGATGGGCTCTCGGTGTCGCCTCTCCTGCCTGCCCTGGGGGCAGCATCTTTCCTCTGTAAGCTTTGGTGCTCCTGAGCAATGTCTAAAGGCCATCAGATCAATTGCCTCTCTGGTGTAACCGGTCACCTTCTCTGGCCTGCGAAGGCTTTTTCCTGCAGACACACTCCCGGCACTTTCTGCTCCAGGCAAACCTAGCTACTCCCGGGTAGTGCCAGGCTCTATTACGCCTCCTGCCTTTGCGCGGACTATTTCTGCCCCTTCCTTCCCCACTTAGCTCCTGGTGTGAGTCCTTATAGAATTGCACTTCCTGCATTGCACTTTGATGCAATACTATTATAAGAACCAGACACTTGAAACCCATTTATTATAAGGGTCTAGTATTATTGATTAGGCCACACTCTCATTTTTTATAAGGATCCCTGGAGAATTCTTGTCTCATCTTAGTACCCCAAACAGCTATTCTCCTGACGAACAGGTCCTTTTGAAATTATATGTATATTGGGGATGCTGTTAAGGGACCACTGCCCCCCTTTTCCATCAGCTCTCAGAAAACCCAGAGCCCATGCTCTGCCCTGGACCTGGCAGGTGTGTGGGTGACATTGTGCCTTGTTCTTGGTATCTGCTATTGATTTTTCTTCTCTGTGCCCCACTTTTCACTCTTGCTCTCTTGCTATTTTGTAAATCCCTATAAGCCACCTTAAAGCCTTTCTGGAACAAGGTTGGCTTAAATCAATAAACTAATCGATACAAATAAAAAACCTTCCTTGCAGGGTGGTGGTGGGGATTAAACAGAATAATGGATGTGAGTGGCCGGCCCAGAGTTCCCTCCCAGGCTTAGCTGAAGGGTAGATTGCCAGCTGGGGCCGAGATGACTGTCCCACTGGAGGTCCCCACCTCCTGTGCACCCTCTGTTTCTTCCTGACTCTGTAGAAGTCTCCAGGCCCCTGCCCCTCCTTACCCTTGTCTTGCCCTCACCATCCATGCTTTGTTCTCCCTGGTTCCCTGTGGGGAGGAAAAGGCGGATGGCTGTGTCTGTCTTCTCTTATCCTGCCTTTCTCAGAAAGTGTGCTGTCAGTGACGGGCTCCCCGTCCCTCACCTCCCCCTGGGATCTCAGATACCCCAGGACCCAAGCTTGCTGTGTTGGAGCAGTGTGGCTTGCCGTGTCTGGGAGTAGTCAGTGTGTGGTGGGACAGTGTTGGGGCGGGGGGAGAGGAGGAGGTCATCTAGTTCAGACTGTGCATTTGACAAACGAGGAAACAGGCCCAAAGTGCAAAGCGATGGGGCCACATCGTGAACATATTTCAGCTCATTCATGTCAAATCTGAGCATGACCCTGCCTTCCTCAGAGGCTCTCAGGGGCCCTCGTCCCTTCAGAGTCAGAGCACGCTCTCTAGCATGGCCTCCAAGCCTCTCTCTTAGCCCATTCCCCAAAAGCAGCCCTGTTTTAGTCATTGACTGTTGAACCCTGAAACACAGTGGCTGAAAAGAACAACAAACATGTATTGTCTCCCAGTTTCTGGAAGGTGGCTGGGTGGTCTTGAATGAGATTGCAGTCAAGACGTTGGCTGGGGCTGCGTTAGTCAGTTCTGGCTACTGTAACAGAAATACCATAAATTGAGTAGTTTATAAACAAATAATATTTGTTCCTCACCATTCTGGAGGTTGGGTCCAGGGTCATGGTGCCGGCTGACTGGTGTTTGGGGAGGCCCCACTTCTGGCTCATCGCTGTGTCCTCGCATCTCAGACCTCTCGTTCTCAGGGGGCTCCACCTTCAGGACTACGCACTCCCCGAGGCCCCGCTTCCCAACACTGTCACACTGGGCATCAGGATTTCCGTGTCTGAATTCGGGGGGCACGTCAACACAGAGTCCGGGAGCTTGACGGGGGCCGGGGAATCTGTTTCCTTGGTGCCTGACGGACATTGCTGGAAGCCGGTTCTCTCCGTGCGGGTCTCTCCAGAGTGACACGGTGGCTGGCTTCTCGCAGAGAGCGTGAGGAGAGAACCCCCAGGAGCCGCCCCCAGCCCCTGCCAGCCGGCGTCTCTGGCTTACCTGTGTGGCCCGCACAGCCTTCTCCCAAGTCAGCGGTTTGCCTGTCCGACCTGCCCAGTGCCAGGGTCTACTTAAGAAGGGGGAGAGATCAAGGTCATAGACCAGGGGGACGGTAGGGCCAGGCCAGTATGGGGTGTACCTTCACGGCGGCAATTACCTGCATGACGGAAGCTGGGCAGGGGACAGAGCCACCAAGGTGCTCTCTCCAGGCAAGGAAGAGGTGACAACAGGATTAGCAGATAAGTAAAGGCTCAAGTGCTCTCCTGTCCTCTCAAGATGGAGGGGCTGCTGGGAATCGCAGAGAAAGGGGAAAGCAGCTCGGCAGGCAGTGCGGAGTGGGGGTGCTAGCGTGGCAGGTGGCGCGGGGTGGGGGCTCCGAGGGACTGTGTGCTGGGGGGCCCTGTGGGCCATGTTCTTGGGGCTGGCAGTGGACCCGAAGGCCTGTCGGGTGACAGGCTGAAAGGAAGGACAAGGTCAAAGCCCTGTGGGCCTGGCCCAGAAGGAGCTGGGGGTCTGTGGAACTGCCCAGCATTGGATCCCACGTCAGGACAGTCAGCCCCTGGCTGTCCAGGTTAAGGACCCTGAGGGCACATCTGATATAGGGCTCACCTGGGTCCCCATCTTGCTTTAACCTTGGGCAGATTGCTTCACTTCTTGGAGCTCGGTTCCCTCCTGTGCAGAATAGGGGAAGACATCCCTCCTCCTACTTCTAGTTCCTGCTCCTAGGGCTGCCATGCAAAGGGGTAGCTCTGGGACCTTCACTGTCCGGCTCGGATTCTGGAGCCACCGCTCACCAGCTGTGTTCCCTTGACTTGGTCTGAGCCTCCCTCTTACCCTTCGGTAGAGGGGGACAGTAATAGTGTTTGCCCCATGGTTAGTGCCAGGGTCAAGTGAGTTCACATACGTGACGTGCTAGGCAGTGCTGGCCTCGGGGACACTCTTGGAACATGGTGGCAGTTGATGCCACCACTGTGGCAAGGAAAAGCTGCCCCAGATGGGGCATTTGTAAAAGTCTGTAGTAAGGATTCTGAGAGAGGAAGGGGGAGGCTGGTGGGCAGGTGCCTGAGGCCCTATATGCCAGTGGAGCCAGAGGATGTGTCCAGAAGCTGGTCTGGGGCTTGCAGAGGCCAGGGATTTGCAGTGTCCCTGCAACTCCTCCTCCCTCACATCAGGATATTAATAATGGGGAGACGGTGACGTCGTCGGTGACCCCTGCCATCCAGGCTGCAGGGCAGCGATGCAGCCCTGTGGACCCCGGCCAGCATGAGAAACAGGCTGCATGGGGCAGCCTCCGGTGTGGGCGAGGCTCTTGGAGGTGGCTCTGCTGACGGCAGGCCTGAGAGCACGGGATCTGGAGTCAGACCCAGCCTGGATTTCGTGACCTGATTGTGCCACATACCGGCCGGGTTACCAGTGGCACCTTCCTCCTGAGCCCTTATAAAGAACATAAGCTTATTCCTTATCAGTAAAACAGAGTGAGTCTTGGGTGAACTTAGCACAGGTCCCAGGGTGGCTGTGGGCTCATCGAGAAGCCCCTCCTTTGCTTGTTCCTTTGCAGCCCTGGATGATGCCCTGGGGGCGGAGCTGACCTCTGGAGGTCTGTGGGCAGGGTTGGGGTCTGGCAGAATCGGTCACTGCTGCCCCAGGCTCGTCCCTCCGGCTGCAACCCCCTCTGCGTAGAGAGGGGAGGTGGTTGGGGACAAAGCCCCCTCCAGGGCAGGGTACCTCTCTCCAGCTCCATCATTCATTCCTTCCTTCATTCCTTCAACAGATGCTCACTGAGCAGGACTTTGGGTGCCAGGCACTCTCCCGGCTGCTGGAGCACCATCTGGCCATCCCGACCTCCCTTACTCATCGGGGCGCTCTGGAGAAATCTCTTCTGATCAGTGTTTTTCTCCCTCTGGCTTTATCCTCTCAGGGACCTGAGTGAGAATACAATCCAGGCCATCCCCAGAAAAGCTTTTCGTGGAGCTGCAGACCTCAAAAATTTGTGAGTCCAGGCCTGGGAGGGAGAAGGGTGCAGGGGCTGGAGGGCCACCCCTTGCAGTATCCCTGTGCATCTCCCCGAGCCCCGTGGCCCAGGCAGCCAAGGAGCTGGTATGGGCTCTGAGATGGCTGGGGCCAGCGTGGTCTTCTGGAACAGTCTGGGGTCGAAGGAAACAGGCGGCCTTTGGGGACTGGGTAGAAGGGAGTGTCATGAATTGTGGGTGCTTAGGTGAGGTTCATGGTCCATTTAAATGGCCCAGTCTGCATGCTCTTGCCCTTCAGTAGATTGAGAGAGCTGGGTGTGAGTCTTCTCTTCCAGGTACATCCTGTGGAAGTGGCCGCAAGTCAGTTAACTTCACTGAGCTTCGGTATATTCTGTAAAATGGGACCATCAGGCTTGTTCTGAAGTTCAAATGAGACATGGAAATAAATATGCTTTGTCAAGTGCTATTTAAATGTAATGGTTTCTTTCTATTATTCACATTTATTCTGGTCCAGGCTTGTCACCTCCCTGAACTCAGACTGCGGCAGGAATGACAAATGCCCGGCATGCCTGTCACTCCCTGACCCCAAGTCTGTAGTAGACAATTGGGCACTGCCTTCTTTCCCAAGGGACCCCAGTCACAGCTTCAGTTTATTCCAAAAGCAGCATTCCAGGTTGCCACAGCTAGTCAGTCTCACTGGGCCCTCGGGGTGAAATCTGTGTGTGAGCTCTCGCTGCCGCTGCCCTTGGGAGAGGCTGTTTCGTCTTCCAGTTGCCAGCACCCTCCAGCTGGTCTCCAAAGTGAGGGGGCAGGTGCCCGCTCCCCGGAGGATATGCAAAGTTAGGTGGAGGAATAGAATATAACTTTTATTTATATTTATTGTTTTAACGAAATAAGAAAGAACATAAGCTTTTGTTAGTATTTGCTATTTGGATCGACACGTATATACTGAACAGAAGATTGGGGCCAGGCCTCTTTGTTTTAAACTAATGGAGCGCTTGATCAAAACATCTGGATGCCGCTGCTCTAGGCAACATTGCTTTCTGCACAACTTTCTTTTGCTTCACAGACAGCTGGACAAGAACCAGATCAGCTGCATCGAGGAAGGGGCCTTCCGGGCTCTGCGGGGGCTGGAGGTGCTGTAAGTGGAGCATGGGAAGGGCATCAGAGGCTGGAGAGACTGGGAACGTGGGAGCTCGGCCCAGGCAGCCGGGGTCAGGCTGGGAGCAGCACAGGAGGCGGGAGCCCCCCTGGGACGCGGCGCTAGGCCCAGGGCAGAGGCCATGCTCTCTGCTCTCCTGGACTCGCCACCTAGGGTGGGGGGACACCTGCTCGTGGGGTCGTGCCTGCAGCGCCTGACCCAGGCTTACCCTGCGCACGATGAAGCCCAGGGCAGTATCCGTGGCTTCCAGGACTTTCTGACACATGAGGCGGGAATGCCTCCCCATCTCCCTCTGTGAAACCCCGCGCTTACTTCCCAACCAGCTCAAGCCCACGGGTCCTCTTGCTCTACCTCCCTGTCCCAGTCTGGGGCACCTGCCTTATCACCTCCGTCCCAGCTCAGGGGTTTCCCTGAGGGTAGCTCTGTCTCCTGCTCTTCAGTGGGCGTATTCTCCAGGATCCAGCCCAGTCCCGGCTCCCCTGGAAGGGGGACCGTGGATCTGGGTGTGAGAGTCTGAGTGCGTGTCAGAGAGAAGCCCCGTGCCCACCTTCCAGTGTAACTGCCTACTGCACAGACGCCCTGTGACTCTGGTTTCCCCTGACCAGGACCCTGAACAACAACAACATCACCACCATCCCCGTGTCCAGCTTCAACCACATGCCCAAGCTGCGGACCTTGTGAGTCGGCCCAGGGGCAGCCAGGGGCCCAGTGGCCAAGTGGGGCCTGGCGCCGGGGGTGGTGGGGAAGGAGCTGAAGGCGTCCATGGGTGGGAGAAAGAGCTCCTTCTTCTTTGCATTCTCAGTGGTCATCCACTCAGGGTGGTGGTGTCGGAGTCCAAGGGGGGAGGGAAGTGACCCAAAATGGAAGGATATTGAATGTCATTTATATTTGATTTTTCCTCGGAAAACAAGTGATTTGTTTTTGTGTTTAAAAATGAGTGATGGGCTTTGGGGCAGCGGGTCCGTGTGGGCTCAGTGGCATGAATCATTTGCTGGTCACACTCCGGCCAGTGGCTGCCCCGCGCGAGCTGGGAGGGCGGGGGGCGGCCGCCAGGAGTGTCCTGAGCTCCGACTCTGGGGCTGCGTGGAGCACCGGAGGCTTGGCCCGCTCTCTGGTAGGGGGGGTTCCCACTATTGCGCTGGGGCTGGGGGCCCAGGTGGGTGGGTTGTGAGCTGCCCTCTCCCCCCGCAGCCGCCTGCACTCCAATCACCTGTTCTGCGACTGTCACCTGGCCTGGCTCTCACAGTGGCTCAGGCAGAGGCCAACCATCGGGCTCTTCACCCAGTGCTCGGGCCCCGCCAGCCTGCGTGGCCTCAATGTGGCCGAGGTCCAGAAGAGTGAGTTCAGCTGCTCAGGTGGGTGCAGGCCCTGCCGGGGCTCTAGACTGCCCATCACCTGCCTTCTGCTCCCCCCGCCCCACCCCTGCATCTTGTTCCCTCCCATGACCTCCTGTCACCATGCACTAACATCTGGCCCACCCGTGACCTTCTCTCTTCGCCCATCACCTCCTGTCCTTATCCACCACCTCCTGGACCGCCCACATCTCCGGTCCTCACCCGTCACCTCCTGTCCCCTCCCACGTCCCCCTCCTGCCCCATCTATGATCTCCTGTTCTCACCCCTCGGAAAAAACCATGTCTGAGAATATTCAAGACAGGTTTTTTTCATAGTAGCCCAGGGTTGGAGACAGCCCAAGAGTCCACCAGCAGGGGAATGGATAAACTAATTATGATCTGTCCATACAGTAGAATACTGCTCGGCAGTGACAGAGAGCAAGCTGCTGATGTACACAACAGTGTGGGTGAATCTCAAAGCTTTTGTACTGAGCGGAAGAAGCCAGACACAAGAGGACCTGCTGTCTGATTTCATTTATGTGAAGTCCACAAATCAGCAGAACAAATCTTTGGTGATAGATCTCAGAATAGCGGCTGCCTCGGAGAAGGGGCATGAGGGAGCCCTCTTGGGTGACAGAAATGTTCTATGTCTGGGGACGGTTCTGTGGGTGTACCCACGAGTAGAACTTTAGCCAGCTATACACTTAAGACGGTGCACCTGTATGTTCTTCTTCAATTTAAAAAATTTATATCGGCCACTACACTTTATCCTGGTTTTACCACCTATTAGCTGTGTGATTTTCCACAAATTAAATAATATCAAGGACTCAGTTTTCTCACCTGTAAAATGGCCACAAGAACATCACACCCCTCATAGGTTAAATGAAATACTGCATGTATAACCCTTCCCACAGCATGTGGCCCAGAGTGAGTACCCGATAAACATAGTCCTTGTCATTCTCTGGTGACCAATGAGGAGATTCAGGCTCAAAAGTGTTGAGTGACATGGACTAGAACCTGGAGCTTTAGAATTTAGGCCAGGATTTCCTAGTGTGTGAATCACACTCTCATGCAGCCGGGTTAGGTTCAGATTCAAGTTCAGCAAGTATCTATCAAGCACGTGCTATGTGCTGGGCGCCCACAGAGTTACGTGGTAGTCCTCGGTGGTCTCCTCTGGTTCATCTGTATTCAGAGAAATACTATATACCCTGTCCCCACCCGTGATGCTCTATCTGGGGTGGGAGGTGCTAGCTTGGGACACCCCAGGTCACAGCCCACTGTTTCCTCAGGCCAAGGGGAGGCGGGCCGAGTGCCTTCCTGCACCCTCTCCTCCGGCTCCTGCCCCGCCATGTGCACCTGCAGCAGTGGCATTGTGGACTGTCGTGGCAAAGGCCTCACGGCCATCCCTGCCAACCTGCCTGACACCATGACAGAGATGTGAGTACGGGCCAGGGCCCTTGGGCCGGGCCAGGCTCTGGTGGTCCCGTGAAGGGCTCGCCCGAGGCCCCTCCGTGCAAATGGAGGAGGGACGGCTGGCCTCGGCTGGCCTGAGCCCTCTACCCAAAGCTGGGCAGTTCTAGAGAGTTGGGAGGGGGTGTCCCTCTGTGGTCCTTTTGTCCAGCCCAGCGGGGTGAGTCTGCTGGAGTTGGTTTCTTAGTAGTAGCCTGATTTGTGGGCTCCTTTCGGCCACAAAAATCTGGGGTGATGGGGCTCAAATACCACAGCTCCCTTCCTGTGCCGGTGCCAGCCTACCTACTCCAGACGGAGGCTGGGAGCAGGGGCAGAGGGCCTGGTTTGGGCGGCAGCAGTCAGGACCCGGCTGCTTCTGTGTTCTCTCTCTGCAGCCGCCTGGAGCTCAATGGGATCAAGTCCATCCCCCCAGGAGCCTTCTCTCCCTACAGAAAGCTGCGGAGGATGTGAGTGTCTCCCGCCGCTTCCTGGGAGTCAGCATGGGGCAGGGGGAAGGGCCTGGAACAGGCATGTCGCTGCCGTGGGGCAGGTTTATCTGTGACGTGTGGCTGGCGGCGGTGTGACCTCCTCACAGTTAGCGTGAGGCCCACGTGCGGTGTTGAGCCCGAGTCTGGCACGTGACCAGAGCTGACTGTCATCCTCCATCTCGGTCGGGGCACTCCTGGGAGCAATTGCGGACGGGAGAGGGGGGTGTAGGGGACAGCTGAGCTGCGGGGTAAGGCTTCCTCAAGAACGGACCAAGGCTGGACTGCCGGCCTGAGCACGAGCCTCAGGCTGCACAGGGAAACATGGCCGGGGCCTTTTCAGGGGGATGGGAGAACTGGCCCCTCAGTTTTCTAGAAATGCCTGCCCTCCTGTGGCATCTGGGAGGAGGGGCCAAGCAGGGCTCTGTAGCTGCCGGGGGATTCAGCAGGCTTCCCTCCTGCTCACCTTGTAGAGACCTGAGCAACAACCAGATCGCAGAGATCGCGCCCGACGCCTTCCAGGGCCTCCGCTCCCTGAACTCGCTGTGAGTAGCCATGCCAAGTCTGCCAGGGTCCAGGGTGCCCCCACCCCTGTGCCAGGGCCCCTCCGGAGGGGGAGGCCGTGCCCAGCTCCCGCTTCCTCACTGGCGGACACTCTGCAGCCAGGAGGGGGTGGAGGGAATCCAGACCGAGCTGTTGCCCCTGACAACTCTGATGCTCTTCCTGCCCCGAAGGGGATTTTCCCAGCATTCTTGGCTGCAGTCACCTGACTTGGCCCAGCCTTCATGTTGGCCCCACCTTCATGTTGGCCCCGCCTCCCTCCTGGGGCCCCTGCATTCTAAGCTCCCAAACCTTCCCCAGCTCACTTATAAGGGCAGCCACTCCCAGCTCCAGTTGTGACATCTGCCACACCTTGTGCCGTTCATCTCAGGTGTGCTCGCAAGTTGTGGTGGGGGATGAGAAAAAAGCATTTTCCTCCCCCTCTCCCCATTTCCCTTCCCTGGAGGGTTTATGGGGGGGGGGTGGTCCATTAATCTACAAAATGCTATGCGGCATCAAACATTCATCTTGGAAATGTTACTTCATCTCTCTCTTTCCCAGAGCCCTTGCTTGCACCCCCAGGTTCACCAAGCCCCTCACTGTCTGAGGTCCCACAGCACCTGTCTATACAGAGTGCACTCAGGGCATCCTGTAGTTGGGTGAGCCCCCATTGGTAGGGGCCATTTGTTGCTCTGAAGAGTGTTTTTGCTTATCATTGGCAGCACTGAACACATGCCTTGCATAGATTAGGGGCCTGGGAAGTGAAATAGGATGGAACTCCC
This sequence comes from Halichoerus grypus, assembly GCF_964656455.1. Lineage (NCBI taxonomy): Eukaryota > Metazoa > Chordata > Mammalia > Carnivora > Phocidae > Halichoerus > Halichoerus grypus. The sequence continues at coordinate 30,757,240 of NC_135718.1, forward strand.
CCTTGGGGAGTGTAGGAGGCTGCCAGCTCAGTGCCTCTGTGTGCACCCTCTTCTCTTGGAGTGGAGTGTGAGGTAGTGGGTGGGACCAATTGTGAATGGCACCCCTTAAGTTGTGCAGTGTACAACCTGCACAGCTGTACCTGACAGCCCGGTGATGAGTCTCTGTCATTGGCTGAGGAGATCAGATTCTGGAGGTGGCCTGCCAAAATGCAGGGCTCTTCATTTGAAAAGTGAATGAAACTCTTTCTAAATTGGTACATGACAATAGCCCATTTAAGTGGGTTCCTATTGCTCATGGATACCTAGTCAAAGCCATCTCCCCACTATAGGGAACTTTTGTGCTGATGTCATGCTAATAGACCTCGCTGACAGTGTCCACCCTGGCAGAGCCTGACCTGGTGTCCCTGCTTCAGCCCCTGCCCCCTCCACTCTGATCTTTCCAAATGCAAATCTGATCCTGTCTCAGAGGCTTCCTGGTGCTCACTGGGTAAAATCCAAGCTATTATTCCATTTGTTTCCTCTATTCAAACCACACTGAATTCGCATGAGCTAACCTGGATCCCACTGCAGAGCCTTTGCTTCTGCCATGCCCTCCTCCAGAAAGGATCTTGAAGTACATACTGTTTTTACACAGGCTGAGTTGTTTCCGGGGTGGCTTGTGGGGGCTGCTTGCAATATTGGGAATGGAGTATACCCTGTCCCCAAGCCCTGTTGATACTTCTCCCTCTGCCTGAACCCATTCCTGCATGGCTTTTTGGAACCTTTGCTTCTTCCCTAATCATACATGGAATTCCTGCCCAACGCAGAGGGAACTAAGGTGAAGAAACCCACTTGTACCCCCACCGCCTAGACCTCCGCACAGCTAAACTTTGATCTGTTTCTTTCTGGTGTGTTATCTGTTGCTTGACGTCAGGGCTCATTCCGTGCATGCCGTTTGGCATTCATGTTTTTTTCTTGTAATTCTCTGAAAATATGTTAATTATCCTACCCGTGGGATTTTCTCCTCTTTGAACAGTCTCATTTTACATCCGGGGCCAGCTTAATTTCCTATGAAGTTCCCCAAAGAGAGGGCCCCTTTGCAGGCTTCCGTGGGTTCCACGCATGAGGCAGAGAGCAGGTATTGGGGGCCTGCTCTGCAGTAGTGGGGATCACGGCTGCCTCTAGCCCATTGCAAACTACAAACGGAGGACCCTGTCTTAACACACGTTACTGCCACCTGCTGGTAGCTTGTTACAACAAACCTACACCACTGTGCTGTGCTCTGTGAATGGTTTAGAGGGGGTGCCATTGTGTGGGTGCGACTTGCAAAGTCGGTTCCCACCTGGTAGGCTCTCCTCTTACTTTCTCTTTCTGCTGCCTTTTGTCTCCAGGGTCCTGTATGGGAACAAGATCACAGACCTCCCCCGGGGTGTGTTTGGAGGCTTGTACACCCTACAGCTCCTGTAAGGACCCATCTGCAGGTGTCCTTGGGTGGCGCCCAGGGAGGGGGCTGGTATTCCTCTGGCCCCTCAGACTAGCCTTGCCAGCCTCTTTGGGGTACAGGACTCAATGAGGCAAGGAGCTTGGACAATGGCAGAGCTGGGGGTGCTGCGAGGGACCCTGGGGTTATTTTGAGGCCAGGGAGGGAGGGAGGGGGGTCAGGTTCAGAGCAGATCGCGGGACGCTTGAGCTGAGAGGCTCCCGAGTTGCAGCCTGTGTTCCCGAGGCGGTCAGGGTGGCTGGGGACAGAGTTGTCTCCTACGGGGGGACACTTGGACCCAGCTCAGCCTCCCTGAAGCATGAGAGCTCAGGCAGGGGTGCTCTCCCAGGATCCAAGGGGCGCAGAACCCAAACGCTCCATCTCAGGTGCCTGGCAACCCGGCAGACTCTGGAAAGGAGGGGAGCCTCCAAAATGCCTTTGGGAGGTGGCCTGACCACTGTGCTCTCTGCTTCCCAAGAACCCTGTGAGCACTTGTAGCAGGTCCTTGAGAGCGAGAGGAGCCGGTGGAGCAGGACGGTCCCTTGCACAGAGAGGGCAGTCGGAGGTCTCGGCTTCCTGCATGCAGTGGACAGCCAGAGGGCCGGACTCGCCGCGCCAGCTCCTGTGCACTTCTCCCCGAGACAATGCACGCTTGGTGCCAGGGAGGTGCCCAGGGCATGTTGACGCGGCCGATTCTGCACCTCTCCCCTCACCACCCAGCCCTGGTCTGCCCACAGGCTCTTGAACGCCAACAAGATCAACTGTGTCCGGCCCGATGCCTTCCAGGATCTGCAGAACCTCTCACTTCTCTCCCTGTATGACAACAAGATCCAGAGCCTCGCCAAGGGCACCTTCACCTCCCTGCGGGCCATCCAGACCCTGTGAGTGCCCTCTTGCCCTCCTCCCCTCAGTCCCAGCAGGAGGACCTAGGGAGAAGTGACAGGCTCCGGGGACAGGCAGCTGTCTTGCCCTGTGCTTTTTGCTCCAGGAGTGGCCTCTTATAGAGGAAAGAGCACAGACTTGGGGTTGGATAGTCCTGGGTTCAACTCCCTGCTGTGCCTCTTATTGACTGTGTGACTCTGGTCAAGTTAATCAGCTTCTCTGGGCCTCAGTTCACTCATTTATAAAAAGAGGATACTATTTTCTTGTAAGGTTGTTAGGAGATAAAAGGGGACGTTTACACAGAGCTGAGTTCATTGTAAGTGCTTCTGAAATGCATGCTCCATGGGCATTTATTATTAATTTCATTATGGCCATTGTTTATCTGCTGGACAGTGCTCTCCATCAGATAATATCCGCATTGCGGGGGGGCAGCCAGGTGTGAAACAGGTCAAATAAAAGGCTCAACTCCTGCTCCCTGGGGACCCTGCAGATCGGCAAGGACACGTTAGGCACGAAGACAACTTGTTAAAGCCCACACACCTACCTGCAGCCCCCTCCTGCTAATTAACTTACTTACAGGCAGGGAGAGGAAGATGGAGCGCGACAGGGAAATCTTGCCAAGTATGTGAAATCAGAAGTTACAGGGAGACACGGGCAAGGTGGAGGATTTTACGCAGCTGACGGGATGTCCGAGAGAAATGCACAAAGGAGATTTCGAGGCTGGGGACCCACACACAGGAAAGCCTGGGGTATAGGGACCAGGACTGAGGGTCTCATGTGAGAAGCTTGTCTCCGGGTGGACGGAGAGTGAACATATCACATGGATTGCCCTTCCTGGGGGTGGCCTCTGTCTTTGGCTGGATCTCAGAGAGCGCTTCTGCCCGCCGGACACCAGGCCTGAGACCCTGGCCACTGTCGGCAGGCACTAGTGGGGCACAGAGCTGGGACAGAACGTCGGACCAGGAATTCTTCCTGCAGGTGAGACAGAAATAGCGGGACACTGAGAACAACAGCAGTCGTTGCTGTTCGTCGAGCCCTGACCCAGGGCCAGGCCGCGGCTCGTTCCGTGTGTTATCTTCCTGAACACTCACAATGGCCGGTGGACGTACGGTCTACCGTCCCGACTTCACTGATGAGGAAACTGAGGCAGGAGATCATGGGACTCACTCAAGGTCACACAACATCTCGTAGAGCAGTGATTTGGTCTCGGGTATCTCTTCACCATCCCTGAGAAGTTAGTTAGCTTTCCCCTCAATTGTGCTTTTTTTTCATAAGAATAGACCTCATTATTTAAGGCGGGAGAGCAGAACCGGACTTTCATAAGCGATTATTATATATTAACAACCAGAGTAGAGTTTGGAACGAGAATAAAAGAAACACAGACCCAGGAATAATCAGATATTCTCAATATAGGTTTGGAGGATTAAACGCCTTGACTGAGTCACGGGTCAGGCCTGAGCAGATTTAAACAACCCACATCCTGCTTGATCTGTCCGTCGGTAGCTCTGAGATCTGTGGCCGAGTATCTGTGCCCCACTCCTGACTTTGCTGCCATTTTCCTTGCTCCAAGAGATTTTTCAAAGTTTTTTTTTTAAAAACAGCTTTAATGAGGTATAACATATACCATAAAACCCACCTGTTCTAAGTGTACAACTCCATGATTTTTCCTATATTTACAGTTTTCTACGATCACCACGATCATCACGATCACATTTTAGAACGTTTCTGTCACCTCCCCAAAATCCCTTATGTCCTTTTACAGTCAGTCCCGATTTCTAGCTGATTTCCAGGCGACCACTAATCTAATTTCTGTCTCTATAGGTTGCTTTTTCTGAACAATTCATAAAAATGGAATCATCATAGGGCGCCTGGGTGGCTCAGTCGGGTAAACATCTGACTCTTGATTTCGGCTCAGGTCATGATCTCAGGGTCCTGAGATCCAGCCCCGAGTTGGGTTCTGCACTGGGTGTGGAGCCTGCTTAAGATTCTCTCTCTCCCTCTGCCCCTCCCCTCCCACTCCTGCTTGCTCTCTCTCTCTTAAAAAAAAAGTGGAATCATCATGATATATCTTTTGTGACTGATTTTTCATGTTTTTGAGGTCCATTCACATTGTAGTGTGTATCAGGACTTGGTTCCTTTTTATGGCCAAGTGATTTCCCATTGAGTGGATCAACCACATTGTGTTTATCCTTCCTAGTGGATGGACATTGGATTTCCACTTTAGGATCATTATGAGTAAAGCTGCTGTGAATATTTGCTTACAAATCTTTATGTGGACAAATGTCTTCATTTCTCTTGGGCTTTCTGGGTCACATAGGAAATTTACGTTTAATTTTTTAAGAAATTGTCAGTTTTCCAAAGTGGTGGTAAATCCCATTTTACATCCCCCCCAGCAGCGTATTATAAGGGTTCCAGTTTGTCTACGTCCTTGCCCATACTTGGTATCACTTGTCTTTTTGATTATAGCCACTGTAGTGGGTGTGAAGTGGTGTCTCATTGTGGATTTAATTTGACTAATGATGTTGAGCGTCTGCCCCAAAAGGTTTCTAGCTGTGACTTATTAATGCATATTTCAGGAAGGACACTGAGAATAAAGTCTTCCCTTCTGCCTTCTACTCTCACAAATGTTCATGGAGGAAAGGGCCTGGCCCCACATGCAGCTCATTTCTGGGTGTGCCTTTAACATGATGATATTTTCCCAAGCAGGTATTCTCTTTCTTCTTCCTGAGCATTTTCCCTTCTTAGCTCTCTGCTCTTTGCGATTGTTAAGAATTCCAATTTGTGTCAAATTCTTAAGCCATTTGTCTCTGTGGGTGGTTCAAGTTTTTATAAATTGGCTTTGACACAAATAACCTGTTCTTAAAAAGGATATATTCTACCCCACACCCATTGAACATTTTAATACATGCCTGAACAACATAATTGGATTGATTTTAAACAGAGTTCTCTACCGAGATTGTGATAAAGGGAAGCAATTAGTTCGGGCAGAGGCCAGGCAGTGAGGCATGGGCGTCTAGATGCAGCTGGGTTACCGGGCGGATCCCAGAGCAGGCCCCGAATCCTAATGCATTTTTCAGTCATCGACGGAATCTGCCACGGGGCTTCAGCAAACACGTCTTTTCCGTGCAAACAGACAGTTTAAATGGGGAGACAAATGTCCAACCAGATGCAGAAGCGGGGGTGGCCCACCTGGCGATGCTGACAGGAGCCAGGACTCAGGCAAGGAAAGCGAGGACATGGCCCAGGGGAGTGGCAGGGACATCTGGGCAGAGAAGGCTCCAACCAAGTAGCCCAAGCAGGAGGCAGAGCCCAGGAGGTGACCAATAGGAGAGCGTGGCCAGGGTCAGAGCTGAGCTGGGTACAGACCCTGGGCAGGGCTCATGCCTCTGTTTGCATGGCCCTGGCGCCCCATCAGGGCTCTGGGCTGAGGCCAGTAAGTAGATGGCCTGAACTGGTGGCATTAGATGGAGAAGTGGCCATCCATGGCTAGTCCTCCGAGCTGGCCCCTGCTCTGTCTCCCTGTCCTTCCATGCAGAAGCATTAGCTCTCAGGCACAGGTGCTGGAATATTCTCTGGCTGTCTCAGTTTAGAAAGCAGGGCATGCCCAATGCTATGATGGCCAAGACACAGGCCAGCAAGCTGGCTGCTGGGGTGGTTCAGATGTGGCTGGTATGAGCCTGTTGGGGAGGGGAGGGCCCACGAATGGGAAAGCCACCCACGTGGTCGCTGAGAGCAACCCAGGTTCCTACAGTCAGCCTCGCCTGCCAGCTGTCCCCTCCCCACATTTATCCTGCTGGTCACACAGGCAGCCTGGCAAGAGAATACACGTGATTTCCCCATAAGTAACTGTTGAGCCATGTTTTCTGAGTTTCCCTTGTGTCCAAAGACAGGGTGTGAAATGGTCAGGGGTGTGGGATGGGGGGAGGCAGCCCTCATGGCCTGGGGTGGGAATGGAGATTCCCGTAAGTGAGGGGCCGCAGTGGGCACTTTGAGACATGCCCACCCCAGCTGCAGGACCAGCCTTGCCACCGCTGGTCCCATCCCCTTCCTGACAAAGCCCATGGAGAGAAGCTGCTATTGCCCGAGGCCACAGGGAGGGGACCACCCATGACAAAGGCCTCTGGGCACCAACAGTCCTGGGCTCTAATACCTCTTCTGTCCCCTCACCCGTGGAAGGCTGGGTGGTCTGGCCGGTCTCTCCAGGTCACTCTTGCCTCCACTTGTGTTTGTGAAATGTCTCGGGGGGTGGGTGCAGGTGAGTAGATGGACTTGCAGGGGGGAGTGCAGCAGGGACAGCTGGGAGCTCCGGAGCCTGTGGAGATCCTTCCCTACTACCATGTTCTGGCCAGACTTCTCTGTAGTTGGTGGGCGTACCCAGGCAGTGGCCCAAGGTGGTGCGTTTCAAGCCACCAGCGAGAAGCGAGGCCCCATCCAGGCAGAGGTCAGCACGGGTTTGCAGCCCTGTCTCTGATCCCCACTCTGCCCGCTCTGGACAGGCATCTGGCACAGAACCCTTTCATCTGTGACTGTAACCTCAAGTGGCTGGCGGACTTCCTGCGCACCAACCCCATCGAGACGAGCGGGGCCCGCTGCGCCAGCCCCCGGCGCCTCGCCAACAAGCGCATCGGGCAGATCAAGAGCAAGAAGTTCCGCTGCTCAGGTAGCTGCCCGCTCGCCCACCTGTCTGTCCACCTGCCTGCTGTCTTCAGTCAGCTCAGAGACCGGTGATGTTTTCCTCATGGCTCCAACCGCGTCTCCTAGGCCACTCTAGGCCCTCGAGTGGGCATAGTTCCCAACCTGAAGCCTGGGATCTGAGTGGTTGACCAGCCCCACTCTGCACTGTATGGAGGCTTAGGGAAGACTAGGGCTGGCTGAAGGTCCCTTAGGGAGGCCTGCCTGGTCAAGGACCCAGGTTCCTCTGCTCCCAGGACAATTTGCTTTCATGCTACTCCTTTCGGAATCAGGAAGCCTCAGTGAGAGAACTGCCTCCTCCAGGCTCTGGGGCAGCAGAAACTGGCTGGGGACAGTGTGAGTCAGCCTCTGAGCCTGGATCCTGGTCAGGGATCTGATGCCTCTCTGCCCCATCCCCCATCTTGGGCCATTGCCCATGAGCGTCCTGTATTTCGGCGTTCCCCGAGAAGTTCAACTGGGGGTGGTACGGCCCCCAGCCTCAGCCTGGCCAGGGAACATCTGTGCTCTGTAGCAAGGCCTTCTCCACCTGGGGGCTGGGCAGGTGGGCTCTGGGGCCCGGATTTGGGACCCCAGTGTTGTTCCTGGGGTGCCTTCACCTGGGCAGTGCGGTTGGGGCCTGGGCTCTTCCTGCAAGTCCTAGACGATTGCAGCTTCATGGTGTTTCTGCTTCTCTCCCCAGCCAAAGAGCAGTACTTCATTCCAGGTAGGAGAGTGGGGGGCACTGAGGCCAGCCTGGGGGGTGGGGGCAGCGGCAGTGGGTGGGCAGGGGCAGCAGGCTGAGGGGGCCGGGAAAGCCCTGCCCTGGCCCCTCAGCCTCCCGCTCCCGCCTGTCCCTGAAGGCACGGAGGACTACCAGCTGAACAGCGAGTGCAACAGCGACGCCGTCTGTCCGCCCAAGTGCCGCTGTGAGGCCAGCCTGGCGGAGTGCTCCAGCCTGAAGCTCACCAAGATCCCCGAGCGCATCCCCCAGTCCACGGCCGAGCTGTGAGGGCCCCCTGCCTCTCCGCAGCCCTCACCTGCCCCCGCCTCACTAACCCTCCTGGATCCACTCTGGGTTTCCCTCTGGTCCAGCTCTGTTGGGGAGCACGGGAGACCCCAGCGTAGCAGGAAGTGGCTCCCCGCACCCCCCCACCCCCGCAGCCCCTCTGCTTCCAATCACAGCCTACGGATCCTCTCTGGCCCGTGGGGCAGGTTGGCAGCCAGAACCAGGGTAGCTTTTCTCAGTCATGCTTTTGCCTTCTTCCAGGGGATGTGATCCTATCAGATTGAGTTGGATCTTAAGCCATCCTTTAGCTGTTTTCTTTCTTTAAAAATATAAATCTGTGCACATGTGTATGTGTGTGCACGAATAGCTACACATACCTGTCATCTGTGTATGTACATTTTTGTGGCATTTTTAAGGTTAAAAATATCCCCATTCACCCCCCAGCAGCCCCATCCATCCTTCCTTTGAAATAGGATCAGTTTGCCTTGCCAGATAAATTCTTCTGGGAACCCCTTTGTTTGAGTCCCAAATAGTCTCAATTTGGAAGATAGTCTCATGTCTGTCATTTATGAATGTGTAAGTTCTCTTCATTGCCTTTTACAGACGATTAAACAACAATGAGATTTCCATCCTGGAGGCCACTGGGATATTTAAAAAACTCACTCATCTGAAGAAGATGTGAGTTACCCACTGGCGGGGAGGTTGCAGGCAGGACTGTAGCGGGGGAGGGAGAAGGCAGATCCTGGGTGTGTGGGAGCTCCCAGGGGGAGGCAGGGCTCCCGTGCAGGAAGTCGGCAGCGGGGAGGGGGGTCCTCAGCTGCATCATCCTTCTGCCGCCTCCCGTCCAGCAATCTGAGCAACAACAAGGTGTCGGAAATCGAAGATGGGGCCTTCGAGGGCGCAGCCTCTGTGAGCGAGCTGCACCTGACTGCCAACCAGCTGGAGTCCATCCGGAGCGGCATGTTCCGAGGCCTGGACAGCTTGAGGACCCTGTGAGTGTGCGGGCCAGGGAGCAGGGCCGGACTGCCACAGGCAAACCCAGGCCAGGCCGTGGGCGTCTGCACTGAGAGGATGGGAGTCCCCCCTCCCCCCTAACTCCAGCTTGCAGGAGGCAAGGGACAGCCAGGGACCCTGACTGCGGTGGGGCAGGTGATCAGATGTTGCTAACTGTGGTTCCCTGGGGGTGGGGTCGATGCCTGGTGAAGGGGTGAGTGGAGGTGGGCCCTTTTGGAGGTTCCCCTCTCACTGCCCTCTGATCAGGCTGCAAGAGCACCCACATGCGTTGAGTTCAGGCGTGGCCAGCACGGATGCAGGCAGGGGGGCTGGGAGGCCCCAAGGTGGCGACATTGCCGAGGTGACCTCAGCCGGCGCAGACAGGGAGCAGGGATGGCCCGTCATCTCTGGGATTCTAGGATCCTGTGACCCAGAGCCCGGCCAGAGCTCACCAGACATCAGGACTCAGTAGGATCCTGGGGTCCTCCATCCCTCCAGAAACGCTGCAGGGAGCCCCGTCTCTCCACCCAGGCAGCACTAGCTCTTCCGATGAGCATGCAGACCCTTAGAGTGTGCAGTAGACCGTGCTGTCCGGTTGGACTTCCTGCAGTGACAGAAGTGTCCCGTGTCCGCACTGTCTAGTCAGTGGCCACGTGTGGCTCTGCAGTTCTTGACGCGTGGCTAGCGCCACCAAGACACAGAACTCTGAATTTCATTTCATCGTAATTATCAACAGCTACACGTGGCTGACGGCTGCCCCGTAGGGCAGCGCGGCTCCCGACGGCACCTGGCTGGGTTTCAATCCCAGCCCTGGGGTAGGGCTATCGATCTGCTTTCCGAGCACATGTCATGGGATTCGTGTAAAGGAGAGGAATATATGAGGGCATTCCCCGGGGGTTTTTGTGTTTATCTGTTTGTTTTACAAAAAGGGGATTCTCTTTGTGCTGTGTTTTGCCACTTGCTTTTGTCACGTGTGAATCTAGTGTGGCTGTTTCCCCAGGCTGTGCGTACAGGGCTGCCCCGTTCGTCCTTAGCCTGGCCAGGTACTCCTTGAACGAGGGTGTCGTGGGCTCTTCAGCCCTTGGGTTCCCTGCGAGGGAGGCTTGGAGGGGGACGGAGGAGAGGGGCGGGGCGGCTGCTGGGGCAGGGCCAGGAGAACGGCCAGAAGCCCCCCACCACATGCAAACGACCGCTGCTCTTGTGGGCAGCTGCCACCTTTCCAGTCTTGTGCTTCCACATGTGCGTCGGCATTCGCACGCACATGTGCGTCGGCATTCGCACGCACATGTGCGTCGGCATTCGCACGCACATGTGCGTCGGCATTCGCACGCACATGTGCGTCGGCATTCGCACGCACATGTGCGTCGGCATTCGCACGCACATGTGCGTCGGCATTCGCACGCGCATGCGCACCTGCACACGGGGTGCTTACATGTCGGTATTTCTGAATGGCACCCTAGATCCATTTTATTTAGTGACCTGCTTTGTCCTTAAACACGACGCGAGCACCTGTACGTATCATTAAAGTTTCTTTTACAACATTATTTTGAAGGACTAGGTATTACATAATTATTGGAAATTTGGGCTATTTTAGTTTTTGTTATAAGCAATACTGTCATTGATATCTTTATCATGAAATTCTGTGCCCATCCAGGATTTTTCCCTTTTGATAAATCCCTAAAAAAGCCTGGCTGGAAGAAAGCATGAAGGGCCCTTTTGGGGCCTTTGGTGCCTCTCACTTCCGAGTCACTCTCCTCCGGCCCAAGTGTGAAAGTGCCCATTCACTCACACCGACCCTGGGCATTATTATTATATATTATTATATTCTTAGTAATTTGTCAAGCAAAGATTCAATATGCTTACATGTCCTTGATGACTAGTGAGTTTAAACATTTTTAATCAACGTTCATAAGCCATTTTAATTTCTTTTGTGAATTGCCTATCCTGTGTCAAGCTTGGTTTTGTTTTTAGTGGGGGAGGGGAATTGAGCCAGGTTTTTGAGGGTGAACAGAGACTTTCGCAGATATACATGAGGAAAGGGGTCATTCTAGAAGGAAACCATAGCCAGGGAGAGGCATGGTGACGCAGGCCCGGATAGCATGCCTGCAGGCCAGAAGAGTCAAGGGTGTGCCGCTCTCTCGGGAGGTGGGCAGGTGCTGGTCTGGGGCTGGGTTAGACAGGCTCCCGCAGGTCACAGGAAAGAGGGGAGACATTATTCTGTGGGGGCCCCTGGGGCTTCAGGCTGGACAGGAACACGACTGGCTGCAGGTTTTAAGCAAGCGTCCCTGGGGGTTGATGTGGAGCGTGGCCTGGGGGTGCCCTGGGCACCCAGGGAGTGAAGGTGGCCGCAGGGTGGACAGGAGAGCATCTAGAGGGGAGGGTCTCGAGGGGAGCATGAGTGCGGGGAGTCCTGGTGCTGTGGCCCCCAACCTCGGCTCACTGCCTCGAGAGGAGGATTTGCGGGGGGGCCTTGGTGGGCAAAGTGCAGGCAGGTAGATGGCTGCAGGGCACAGCACTACCCCCTGCCGCCCCCCAGGATGCTGAGGAACAACCGCATCAGCTGCATCCACAATGACAGCTTCACGGGCCTGCGCAATGTCCGCCTCCTCTCACTCTACGACAACCAGATCGCCACCATCTCCCCGGGGGCCTTCGACACCCTCCAGGCCCTCTCCACGCTGTAAGTCCAGGCCTGGAGGGCGGGAAGGCCTGGGGCTCCGGCACCAGCCTCCGCGCCCCGGCGGCCGCCTGCACTCCCAAGGGTCGTTACTTTGAAAGACTCACTGGGGGTGTCGGGCCCTCGTGGTCTGTGGGGTCCCACTGTGTCAGGATGCCACGTCTTCATAACTGCTGGCCGTCTGGGAAAGAGTGCTGGGTGGCCGCGTGGCCGCGTGGCCAGTCCGTGGCGGCGCGAGAGGGCTTTGCAGGGAAACCGCGCCTGGCAGGGCGTGCTGGTGGTCACACGGCCGCCTCTTCCAGAAACCTTCTGGCCAACCCTTTCAACTGCAACTGCCAGCTGGCCTGGCTGGGCGACTGGCTGCGGAGGAGGAAGATCGTGACCGGGAACCCGCGGTGCCAGAACCCGGACTTCTTGCGGCAGATCCCCCTGCAGGACGTGGCCTTCCCCGACTTCAGGTGTGAGGAAGGTAAGCCGCGGGCCCCTGGGCGGGAGGGAGGAGGCGGGCTGGTCCGCCCTGGAGAGGAGGTCTCCCGTGCAGGGGGGCGGGGGGAGGCCCTGGTCCGGGGGTGGGGCGGGGAGCAGGGAGACCCCCTTTTCGTCCTGCACCTACCCCTGCCTGGTGGCAGCTTCATGTAATTTTTAAAGCAATAATATGCTTATTGTGTAAAAAATGGGAAAGTATGGATAAAAGAAGGAAATAAACACTACCTATTATTCCATCACTCAGAAAAAAGTCACAGTTCACATGTTAGTGTATTTTTTTATAGAAGTATGCCTCATGCAGGGAGGGATCTGCCGCCTGGCCGTGCCTCAGCGCTCCAGGCGGACGGCTTCACCGGGTCCGTGAGGGGCGGTGGGACCTTCCCGGGCCCCCCGCCTCCCTGTGGGAAACCCGGTCACTTCTCACACCCATGTCTGTTTCCTCCGGATTCCCAGTCTCTTTCCTGCGGCCCCTCCCTTCTTTCCCCGCACGTGCAGCATGTAGCCGCGTCCCCTGACTTCCCCGCAGAGCTCCGTGCACACAGGGCGGATTTTTACCCATGGTGACAGAGCAAGGTTGCAGCTCAGCCCACTGTCCCTGTTCCTGAGCCCTGCCACTGCCTTCAGCCTCCAGCAGGCCTGGCCTGCCTCCTCCAGCCCTCCCTGCAGCCCGCTTCCGGACGGGCCCATCCAGGCCAGGCGAGGGTGGTCCTGGGTGAGGAGCTTCAACTTTCACACCAAGAAAGATGGTCAGCATATTTTTCTAAACAAAATCAGTGGTTTTTCTAGAGCAATTTTACATCCTATTTAAAATTTCATACTACTCACATGTATATTTTTATATCATTTTATGTAGTAATAACTTGCTGGTCTTTAAAAAAATTTTTTTTAATTTAACTTAATTTTAAATTCTAGTATAGTTAGCATACAGTATTATTTTAGTTTCAGGTGTACAATATAGTGATTCAACACTTCGGTCCATTACCCGGTGCTCATCACAAGTGCCCTCCTTAATTCCCATTGCCTATTTTACCCACCCCCCTTACCCCAAAATTCTGTTTCTTTTTAAACCTAACTATGTATTTTGGGCATTTTCTTATGCCATTAAGTATCCTTTGAAAACAGTATTTTTTCCCCCAAGAAACAGTTTCTTTCTTTTCTTTTTTTTAAAGATTTTTATTTATTTGAGGGGGAGAGAGAGAGAGAGAGAACACGAGCCAGGGGAGAGGGGCAGAGGGAGAAGCAGACTCCCCGCTGAGCAGGGAGCCCGACGTGGGGCTCGATCCCAGGACCTGGAGATCATGACCTGAGCCGAAGGCAGACGCTTAACCAATTGAGCTGCCTAGGCGCCCCCTCCTTTTATTTCTCTTATTACAAAGCGAGGCATCATCGTTTCCTTAAAAAGCAACAACGGACAATCCAGAAGAGTAAAAAGGTCACCAATGTGTCCCCTGCTCCTGCTTCCCAGCCCTGAATGACTCCTGTCACTAACCCGCTGTGTGACCTTCCTGAGCTCTGTGTGTGTGTGTGTGTGTGTGCGTGCGCACACGTGGGATGCACGTAGGATCTTGCAGCACCGTCTGTGCGGGCATTTTCGACATGACAGTCGCTGTCTGGAGAGTGTCGTGATGGCTTTAACCAGCCTGCTGCTTGGCGTTTAGGCACCTCCAGAGTGCTGCCAGGAACATCCTGGGAGACGGCTCGCTTCAGCTTTCCCCCTTAGGAGAACCTGCTCGAGGTGAAAGGGTGTGACGGTTTGGGTGTTGCTGCCAGGAGGCGGTGGAATGCAGCGGTCGAGAGGGCCGGCGTCCATTCCAGTCCTGTGCCACGTCTCCCAGCCTGGGGCACCTGGGGCACGTCACTGAACCACTCTGCCCTGGGTTTCCTCATCTCTGTATTGGGCTCATAGCATGCCCGCCAGAGAGCTGTTGTGAGGATTCCGGGAGTTCGTCCGTATTGCACGGTGCCCGCCCGCAGCCGGCCTCCCTAACCGATAGTCACAGCCACCTGCTCCCTCGTGCCCTCAGCAACACCTGCTGTGGGGTCCTTGTTATTACTCCTACGCCCAGTCAGAAGAAAGGAAGGCAGAGGCCTCTCAGCAATGTTTACTGAATGAATGAATGAATGAATGCATGAATACCTGAAGGACGTGTGAGGGGAGCTGATTCTGTGTCAGCCGGATGTGGGTAGAGACCCTGCGTTGCCGCTGATCAGCCTGAATGTAAAGTATACATTCATTCATTTATTCATTCAACTGATCTATTTTGAGGGCTACTGTGTGCCAGGCTCTGCTCTAGGGCCTGGGCTCCTTCTGGGAGCAAAGAAGAGGAAAGAGACAAGTCTCTGTCCTCGTTGTGCTTGCATTCTCGGGGTGCTCATGGCCCCCCTTACTGCACTGTTAAAGAGGTGATGTTCCATATGGTGTCTGGCACGTAGTAGGTGCTCAAGAAATGGTATGGTTGCCCTCCTCCTTCTGTGCTGTGCCTTCGTCCACCTTGGATCTGAGGCAGGGGATTGACCCAAGACCCATCTCAACTTCAAAACAGGTCCAAGGGGCTTTGTTCCTGGTGGGGAAGGGGTGCAGCCAAGAGGGGACTTATGGGTGCCTGGGGGAGTGTCAGAGAAGTGGAGAAGGGGAGTGTCTGCGGCACCGTGGAGTGTGACCCTGGCAGCAAGAGGCCCTAAGAAGGCCTGTCCCGTCACTGACGAGGCTTCGGGCCTTCCTCCCCAGGCCAGGAGGAGGGGGGCTGCCTGCCCCGCCCACAGTGCCCCCAGGAATGCGCCTGTCTGGATACCGTAGTCCGATGCAGCAACAAGCACCTCCAGGTCCTGCCCAAGGGCATCCCCAAGAATGTCACGGAACTGTGAGTAGCCCCAGGCCTGGTGTCAGAGGACAAGGTAACCAAGCCCAGGTAGTAGCTGGCTAGGGCGTGGAGGTAGGGCGTGGCAGGAGGCGCTGGTTCCAAGAAGGCTTTGAGCTTCTGTGTGATACCCTCTGCAGTCACCTGACGGCGTGAGTCACCCACAGTGAGTGCTCTCTCACTCTCCGCTGACGCCGGCTTTTAAAATAAGAAGTAATGTGTGTTTTCCACCTCACATCACCCCATGAGCATCCCTTCTGTCATGAAAACTCTCACAGAAGTTTATTTTTGCTGGCTGCATACTTTTCCACCCCATGAATCTACTATGATCTACATAACAAATCCCCCTTTGTCGGATAGTTGTTTCCAATTTTTTACTAAATTGTATTATGATTATAAATAGTGCCGAGGTGCATATCCCTTCAGTGAAGCTGCTAGTCCAAGAGCGATGCGTTGTTAGGACTGTCGCTGCCTTTTGCATGATGGCCTTCCAGAAAAGTCGTCTTTGCACCCCTACTGGCCGGGTGTGGAAATGGCCTCCCCACCCTCACCTCCCCCACCCCCACCCCGTCAGTACTGGGCATCATGGTGCTAAAATCTTGGTTGATTTGGGTGTGGTATCTGAGCTTATGTGGGGGTGTGGATGTCAGTGTGTGCGACAGACAGAGATGGAGAGCTGGGCTTCTTCAACAGACACCCCCAAATAAGAGGCTGTGGTCAGTCCCCGACTCCTCCTGTCCCCCTGGATTGGTCCCTCCAGGCCTCCATGGCTGTGCTTTTCTTTCCCTGCAGGGAGCGTGTGAGGTTTTCATTTGTGTTTCTTTCATTACCAGCGAGGCAGGCTACTTCCTCCCAAGCACATCAACCACCGCAGTCCTTGTCCTGTGATGCCCCACCCTGTCCCTTACCCAGTTTTCTATCATCCTGTTAGTGACCCATTTTCTCCTTGGTGCCTCATAGCAACCCTGAGCATAATGGAACAGTTGGGACAGCCTGCCTTCTTTGACCGAGGTTGCTGAAGTTCAGAGGCTGGGAAGATCTCTTTGATTTCTCTAAGCCTTTGTTTTCCCAGCAGTCAAATGGGGCCACGGGGGTGTATTGACAAGAGCCGCTGAGAGGCTCACATGAGATGGGTGGGAAGTCACTTTGTATGATGCAGTGTTGGGTCAGAACGAGGAAGGCCCTGATTTTGCTGCTCTCTGGGTCTTTGGCGGGGGGCGAGCCATCCCGGGGGCTGTAGTTGGTGGGGTTCCTGGGCAGGGAGCCCAGCCGAGGTTACAGCTCCTGGTCCTTGGGTCACTGCTTAGCAAGGATGGCTTGGGGCAAGTAGGGGACCTTCACAGCATCTTGAATCCTAAGCACCACCCTGTAGACACGGGGAACCTTCGGGAGTGTTAGGAGGATTTCTGGTGGGCTTGGCTTTGAGGACAACAACTTGGGTGGTGGTGTATATAGTGGGTCCCAGAAGGGAGGCCAAGGAGTGGGAACAGACAGAGGCAGCTGCAGGAGTCCAGGCATGGGTGACGGTGTGCAGTCGGGGGAGATGTGAGTCTGGAACACAGCAAATGAGCAGCGACTGCTAGGCGGGAGAGTCTGCGGCCCTGGGGCGCTGTTGAGTGAGTAGGAGAATCACCATCAGGGTCCTGAGCCTGGGTGGTTAGGCCATGGGGGTGATGGCTGATGGAGTCAGGGGAAGCCAGTTTGGGTGTAAAAGCACCGAGCTCAGGTTTGGGCCTGCCTGGGTCCAGCCTCACGCACCTTGCCAGCAGGTGCACAGGGGCCCGACTAGCTGGCAAGAGGCCTGGCAGGTGGGCCTGGGAGGGACTAATGTGCAGATCAGGCCTGTCTGGCCAGGAAAACGGTGGGGCAGACAGGGGATGGGAGAGGAGCCCAGGAGTGAGCCCTGGGGGGTGCCTGCCAACAGGGAGGAGGCTGAGAGGGTGAGGCAGGGGCAGGAAGAAAGCCAAGGGAGGCTTTATGTCTCAGTGCTTTTACCAGGTTCTTTGGCTGGCACCTGTCCACATGCTTAAGTGAGTGCATATATTGTCCTCCAATTAGCGATTCTGGGCCAATTGTGTGGCCTGCGTGGAGGAGAGGAGAGGAGCCAGCAAGGCCCCAGCTGCAGGGGAGGCTTCCCCAGCACGGCACTAACTGGTGTGTTCTCTTCTGTAGCTACTTGGACGGGAACCAGTTCACACTGGTTCCAGGACAGCTGTCCACCTTCAAGTACCTGCAGCTTGTGTGAGTATCCAGGCCTCTCGAGGATCCCAGGCCTGCCTCAGAGGCCAGGGGGGCCCCTGGTATCTAACCGTCTGGCTCCAGCTTTCCTGGAATTCCCTACCACCCCACTTCTGGCTGACCCGGTTTTGAATTTTGCACCGTCCCTCCCAGAAGGTCCGTGCGTAGAGCTGTGTTACCACCTAGTGGTCATGCTTGGGAATGGCATGTTCCAGGCTGCCTTGCGTTGGACCCTGTCCGCTTCTGCCCAGCCCATCACCCCAAGCCTCCCTCTGGGCTGAGAATGATTGTTCATGAGGGTCATCCCGGCAAAGAAAGGAACCAGAGCAGAAGAGGCTGACGGAAAACTTCTCAGTTCAACCGTGGCCCTCAAACCAAACATGAAATATGGCAGTTACAAATACATGTCTGTGACTACGTTTTTCTTTAGGCTAACATCTTTTTCTGTTATTTCCACTTTTGACCCTTTATGTCCCAGGAAAGTATATGAGATAAGCCTCCGAATAACTTCAGTTCCTCTTAGCCTTCCAGCCTAATTAACACCTCACCTCAGTTGTCTTATCTGCTCATTGGCCAGATTCTCCCCAAAAGAAGTCCAGATAACATTCCATCTTAGTTGGGCTTGGAGCGGTGCTCCTCAGGTGTGGTCTATGGACCAGTGGCCACTAGAGAACTGTTTGTAATGGGTCCGCAATTAGATAAGAAACTTGCACCAGAATGCAAATCAATGTCTTGCTTCCTTGGCTGAGATGGTGTTACTGTAACAAGACTCTTAGCTCAACTATGTTGTGTTTAGTGTCCTAAGTGATTTGGACTTTTGCAGAAGTTCCTGGTTGTGGGACATTCAGTTCAGGGACTGGCTACTCTGAGGAGCACTGGCTTCCAGAATCTCGAAGCTCCGGTGTATCTGTCTTTGCTAAAGACCTAGCAGATGTGTTTTGACTGTCCCCATGGTGGGGAGGGGAGGGAGGGCGGTGATTTGGTGGCTGGTGACAGAGTAGCGTAGACACAGACAGCCTTTCTCTGCTCTGATTTGGGGCAGCCGCATTGGTGGCTGGGATACCCTTGGGAGGAAAGGAAGGAGAGAGGACCAATGTGGGGCCAGTCCTTGCCCATCACAAGGAGGGGCCACCCAGTGTGCTGAGCGCTCAGTGAAGAACCTCAGTGTGTCCTAAGAACAGTGGACCGGTCTTGAATGAGATTAGTTAGAGGAATGTTCACTAAGAGACACTGAAGGCAGGGCATATGGTTTCATGTTACAAATATTTCCTGAGCCAAGAGCTGCATGAAGTGAGGCGACACGAAGGCCCCTAAATCATGGGCCCTCCCCTGAAGGCGGTGGGCTGGTGGGCATGCAGGAGGGAGACTTGGGGCACATAAAGTCATGGGACTGATGAGTGTTCCAACAGAGGGAAAGACACATTAGGGGTGTGGCTCAAAGCGGTGTAGGGGGGTGATGGAGTCAGTGGGGGGGGGGGGCTGGGGCAGAGGCAGAGCCACCAGTGGGCAGAGGGAACAGGGGCAAGAGAATTTCAAGAAGGGTAGCAAATCCACGCCAGGCATGCGGGAGGCAGTGAGGGAGAGGTGGGCCAGAATCCAGAGCACCTAGCAGGTGTCTGGGCTAATTTTGTAGGCAAATGGGAGCCACTGCGGGATTTGGCAGGGAAGTGACTTAGTCAGATCTGTGTCTTAGTCAGATTTGTGGTGCCCACCCGTGTGGAAGATGGATCAAAAGGGGGCAAAGCTGCAGGTGAGAGATGAGGTAGCTCCTGAGCCAGAAGCTGGGAGAGAGATGGCCTGAGTGAGCAGAAAGGGAGAAGGAGGAGGCTGAGAGAGAGGAGGTGGTGGGGCGCAGTTTCTGGGTTGTCAGGGCTGTGGACTGGGTGGGTGGGGGGAGAAGCACAAGATGTGGACCGGACTTGGAGTGTCTCTGGAGGGGAGTTCATAAGCCAGGGCTGCTGGGCCCACAGAGGAGGGCACTGTTGCCTGCAGAGGGGAGGGAAGCCTGGAGCGTCCCCGAGGCTCCCAGAGTGGACTACAGGGAGAGGGTCTGCAAGGTAGGGTTGGCTGGGAAAGCAGCTTCACCAAGAGACTGAGAAGGAACGGCCAAGGGGGTGGGGGTAGTGGTGGTGTGGGAAGCCAGTCAGGGGTCTGAGGAAGAAAGGACAGGGAAGCAAGAGGTTTGAGAAGAGGGGTATCAGCCGTGACCCTGGGTGGGCTTCATCACTCTGAGACCTTGTGTCTTCATTTGGGAAAAATGGTGGCTACTGTCTCCCCCATTGGATTGTGGGAGGGCTAGGAAGGAGCTAGCTAAGTGGTAGCAAGAGGAGAAAGCACAGAGCCCAGTAGATCTGGTAGTTCGGAGGCAGCCCATCTCCTTGGTGGGAGCATTTCCAGAGTGGAAGGGGGCAGAAGCCTGGGGTGGCGATAAGGAAATGGAGACAGGCAGCCCTGGGGATGTAGTGGGAGTTTGGGGAGCAGGGCAGAGTGCTGTAGCTAATTGTGCACCAAATGCCCCTCTCTGCTGCCCCCTCCCTTGCCCCCCAGCTGCCACCTGGCTGAGGGAGGGCCACGGGCAGAGTGGGGGAGGGAGGAGCCCATAGCAGAGAGCAGGGTGGAGTTCTTTCTTTCTAAACAATGATGCTTTTTTCTTTTCCAGGGACTTGAGTAACAACAAGATCAGTTCCTTAAGCAATTCCTCCTTCACCAACATGAGCCAGCTGACCACTCTGTGAGTCCTGGGGGCGGGGAGGCGGAGGGAGGGCACACACGCTCTGGCCACTGAGACTTTCCCCACGCCCCATTGGCCTCTGACAGTATCGCCAGCAGGGAGTGGGCCAGGGCCTGCCAGCCGGAAAGAAAAAAACCAGTTTTTTCATTGTGAAATACAGCATTCATACAGAAAAATGCAAAAAATATAAATGTACCATTTAACAAATAGTCATAAAGCTGGCCCCGGTGTGAATACCTAAGGCAAAAAATAGAACACAGCACCCCAAAAGTCCCCCTCTCCTTTCCTGATCATTCCCCCTTCCTCCCGTCTCCAGGCCGTGCCTAGCCTGACTTTTATGGTGATCACTCTTTGATTTTCTTTTCTTTTTTTTTTTTAATTTTTTTATTGTTATGTTAATCCCCATACATTACATCATTAGTTTTAGATATAGTGTTCCATGATTCATTGTTTGTGCATAACACACCGTGCTCCATGCAGAACGTGCCCTCCCCAATACCCATCACCAGGCTAACCCATCCTCCCACCCCCCTCCCCTCTAGAACCCTCAGTTTGTTTTTCAGAGTCCATCGTCTCTCATGGTTCTTCTCCCCCTCCTATTTCCCCCCCCTTCATTCTTCCCCTCCTGCTACATTCTTCTTCTTCTTTTTTTCTTTCTTAACATATATTGCATTATTTGTTTCAGAGGTACAGATCTGAGATTCAACAGTCTTGCACAATTCACAGCGCTTACCAGAGCACATACCCTCCCCAGTGTCCATCACCCAGTCACCCCATCCCTCCCACCCCACCCCCCACTCCAGCAACCCTCAGTTTGTTTCCTGAGATTAAGAATTCCTTATATCAGTGAGGTCATATGATACATGTCTTTCTCTGTTTGACTTATTTCGCTCAGCATAATACCCTCCAGTTCCATCCACGTCGTTGCAAATTCTTTGATTTTCTTTACAGTGTTGCCATCTACATATGCACTTCTATACAAGGAAGTTTCATTTTGCACATTTTTGAACCTTATATAAATTGAATCATACAGGATATATATATATTTTTTGTATCTGGCTTTTGTTTACCATTGTGTTTGTGAGATCCACTCCTGTGGGAAGCTGTGGTCTGTTCATTTTTATTGCTGTGTAGTATTCCTTTGTAGGACTGTGCCATACTTCCCTTATTCATTTCACTATTGCTGGATGGTTGGGTTGTTTCCAGTTTTGACTGTTGTAAACAGCGACTTCCTGAACATTTTCATGCCCGTAGTCTGAGCTATTTTGAGGACTGTTTTAGTTACATCCCAAGCCATTGGTCGGAAAGTATAGCAAACATCCCTTACATTGGCCTGTGGCTTAAGAGCGGTATCTCACTCACCTTCTCCACACCTCACTTTACAGATCATGTGCCAAGAACTGAAGAACTTTCCCTTAGGTTCTACTGTGGTCCAATACCCAGAAAACAGTAGAGCCAAGACCCAGAAAAAAGGACTGGGTCATGACCCAGCCAGACCCCCCAGGAGCAGAATGTGGGCCCGAGGCCATGAAATGCTGGTTCTAGGTTCCCCACCTGCGCTTATTTGCCCCGGGGTCTACTTATCAACTGGGTCCCATTTCAGAGGCTTCCTGAGTCTGCGTGTGAAGCTGCCATCAGCTGGGGTGATTCTGCCCCCCAGGGGACATTTAGTCATGTCAGAAGCATTTTGGGGGGTCACGGCTGGAGGAGCCCTGACACCTCACGCGCAGAGGCCAGGGTTGCTGCTAAACACCCAACAAAGAATTGTCCATAGTGCTGGGGCAGGGCAGTCCCGGTCTCAGGGATCTGGCCCCTGCGAGGGGACACAGAGCCCGTTCCTGGGACAGGAGCATCTCCTTGCTCTCATTATTTTAGAAACAGCTTTATGGAGGTAGAGCTGATATACGGTCAACTGTACATACTTAAAGCCCACAGTTGGCTACATCCTGACTTATGTTCCCATCCATGGAACCCTCACCACGACCAACACAGTAACCACTTCCATCACCCCCAGAAGTCTCCTCCTGCCCTGTGACAGCTCTCCCCCCCGCCCCCCCACCGCCGGCCCAGGCCACCAGCCGTTGGCCTTTTGTGGAGGAGTTCGCTCGGCCCAGAGTTTTACGTGAATGGAATCCTCCCACAGTGCTCTCTTTTGTTTGGCTTCTTTCAGCCGGCATAGTTACTCTGAAATTCCTCCCTGTCACGGCATGGCACGGGGTCGCTCCTTGCTCCTGGTCTTCCACTGTATGGCTGTGTGTCTGTCAGTCTGCTGACGGACATGTGGGGCTATTATGAGCATCATTTCCTTTATTGTCAACCTGCCTGTCTGCCCTTGATGGATTCATTTATTTGGAAGTCTTGGGGGGAGAGTGATGTAGCCTGTGGACCTAGGAAACTGAGAAGCTGACTTAAAAACCCAGCTTAGGGACTTAATTACAGCACCCTGGGGGAGTTCTGTCTCCCTGCGGGGCCTCAGTCCTCATCTTTATGATGGGGGGCAGTCACAGTGCCTTCCAGGCCCATAAGAGCTTCTTTTTTTTTTTTTTTTTAAGATTTTATTTATTTATTTGAGAGAGAGAGAGAGAGCACAAGCAGGGGGAGAGGCATAGGGAGAAACAGGCTCCCCGCTCATCGGGGAGCCCAACTCAGGGCTCGATCCCAGGACCCTGGGGTCATGACCTGAGCTGAAGGCAGTTTCCCAACCCCCTGAGCCACCCAGGTGCCCCCGTCACAGCTTCTTAATGGCAAATCTCTAGGTGGGTTTGGACTTCCCCTGCCGGCTCCGGGAGTGAGGCTGGGCCTGATCAGGGGGCAATTTCACAGGGACCCCACCTCCGGCCCTCGCTGGGCAGCCTCCACAGGGGAGGGCGCCCAGTCTCCTTCCTGAAGGCTGGCTGGGAGCCGGGCACAACGCTGAGGGCTTCACCTGGGCCATTTCCCCTTACCCACAGAAAAGCCCTATCGAGTTGTCATTGTTTTTGTCCTTGCTCTGCAGCTGGGGGAACAGATGGAGGCATAAAAGGGTTGGGGGACGTGGCCGGGTCACAGGGCTTACTGGTCCAGGGCACAGCCCGTAGCCCCTTCCATGCTCAGGCCTCCCTCATTTTGCTGCTGAGCAAACTGCCCCCGCACCCTGAGCCAGCCTGCTGGGGCCTGGTCCCTGACTTGGCGCCGCCCCCTCCCTGTCTTGGTCTCTCCTTCCTCCTCCCTCCCCTCTCCTGTCCTCCCTTGCCCTCCCTCTCTTCCCACAGGATCCTCAGCTACAATGCCCTCCAGTGCATCCCTCCTCTCGCCTTCCAGGGCCTGCGCTCCCTGCGCCTGCTGTAAGTCTCCCTGCCCTTCACTCCCCCACGAAAATCCAGCCCATGGGGGGCCCTGCGGCCTCAGTAGGGCCAATAGTGTCCCAAGACGGGAGGCCCGTCCATGCTCATTCAAGCGCCTCACGGAGGCTGAAGAACGGATGGGAAACTCTGAGAAATGGGGGGTTGCTGTATGCCCCACTTTGTGTTTGGGGGAGCAGTGTGGGGGCGTGGCATCCAACATAAGGTAGCCCCTCGTTTGCATATGAGTTTCCGGCTCAGGTGGAGAATGTTCGAAAGAGATTTGTGAACCTTTTCTAAGAATTCCCACTGGGAGGTTTTTGCCCTGTGATCAAAGCCCCCTGTCACGCCTGTTGGGAAGGCCTCTCGAGGATCCATGCATGGGATCCCCCGGCAGCCCAGCCTGGGGCACGGGGACATTCTTTACCCTCAACCTGTGGCTTGCCATAGTAACTTTTTTCCCAAGAGGGAGCCTACCCCTCAGGCTCGCTGGCCAAGGGAGGGAGGGCACAGGGCCGCACACATGTTCCATTTGCTGTGTAAACAAAAATGGTGCTTTGGGTTGTGACGGCAAAAACGAGTCCTCCAGAAGGGCTGGCACAGGGTTGTCTACGTGGATTATGAGGGGCTCCCTCTCCCTCGCCAGTGGCTGGCAGGGCTGTGTCTCTGAGCCGGAGGCCGTCTCCCTCCGACACTGACGGAGAGACCCGTGGATAAGCACGACACACGCCTCCATCAGTTCTCGAGTCTCTGTCCCTGGATGAGGCACCGACGGCCTCTTCTCTCCTCAGGTCCCTGCACGGCAATGACATTTCCACCCTCCCAGAGGGCATCTTCACAGACGTGACCTCCCTGTCTCACCTGTAAGTAACTTCGGCCCAATTCTCGAGGCCTCTTTGGATTTAAACAGAACTTGGATTCGGGGAAGACCCCCTCCCCCCACCTCCTGAGACTGGCAGAGTTTGTGGCTTTTGCCCTGAAACTAATTGAGCTTGTGAACTTCAAACCCTCCCCGGCTCAGACCCTTACACGTTCAGTTTCATCAGTCCCGGCAATGGGGTTTGAGGACAGTTCTTCACAAGCGGTCGTAAGAGCAGTAATGCCCCTTATCGACTGCATCAGCTGGTTTAATCCTCACAGCCTTCCCTCAACATGGGTACAGTGATTCCCATTTTACACATGAGGAAACAGGCCCAGAAAACATGAGAAGCTTGCCCGAAGTTGCACAGCTGGCAGGGGCTGGAGGGTTCTGTCTCGAAAGCCCATGCTCTTAAGCATGACACCACTCTTGCGCTTCTGACTTCACAGGGTGGGGGATAAGCTCTGGATGTTACTACCCCCAAGAAGTGGTATTATTCGATGTAGAATTGCTTCCAAAGCCATTTAGCTGGCAGTACCGTGTGGATTTTTAAAAAGCAGTATGCTCAGTTCCTCAAAAGGCTAAATGTGGAATTACCCTGCGACCCGACAATTCCACTCCTAAGTGTATATCCCAACTAATTGGAAGCAGACACCTTGTACACCCGTGTGCATAGCAGCTTCCTTCACACACTAGCCAAAAAGCAGAAACAACTCGAGTTGTTGGACAAAACGTGGTGTCTACGTACAATGGGATCTTTTTCAGCCGTAAGAAGGAAGGCAAGTCTGGCACCTGCTACAAACACGGAGGAGCCTTGGAGACATGCTGAAGGCAATCAGCCAGACATTAAAGGACAAATGCTGTCTGATTCCGCTGATGTGAGGTACAGGGTAGTCGACCCCACAGCTGTAGGCAGGAGAGAGGTGGCCTCCAGGTGCCGGCAGCAGGAGGACCTGGGGAGCTCTCCTTCAGTGGGTACGGAGTTCCTGTCCGGGCTGAGGAAGAGTTGGAGAGCCAGAGAGGGTGAGAGTTGCACAACATGGTGCGAATTGATGCCACTGAACCGCACACTTAAAATGGCCAAAATGGCCAATTTTATGTTGTGTATATTTTTACCACAATTGGAAAAAAGAAAGGAAAAGCAGTGGGGCCGTGACAGGACCATCCTGCTTCTGGGGCTGGGGCTGGGTGCAGAGCATTCTCTCCCAGAGTCCCAGCTCCAGGCCGAGGCAGGGATCAGGCCAGATGTACCGCAGCTGGGATCCCGGGTGTTCCTGGGACTTCTTGCTCTCTGCCCACACGCACGTGCGCAGGGCCTGAGCGGGCGCCAGAGAGCCTTCTGGGGCCCCCAGCTTCACCACCTGAGGCTCATTCATCCAGCAATCTCACTGGGTTTTCTCCGTTGTAAGACTCGCCGTCTCTGCATATCAGTCTCTGAAATCATAGCGTATCTTACAAATGATCTGTATATTTAATATGGTAATATTTCTCTGCACCTCCCGAAGCACGTTAAATCAGTAGTGCATTAACAACCTTAGACTTGAGGAAAGAAATAGTAACATGTACTATTTATTGAGGGTCTGTCTGGGACAAATGCTTTACTATGTGTGAATACCTTATCTGTGGTGTTTTGTTTACTCCAAGACCGAAGTGAGAAGTAGGTATTGTGCTCTGCTCCAGTTCCGCAAATTTGACAGGGACTGCCTTGAGCCCACGGTGAAGATTCTAGTGCTGGTCTGGACTCCGTGGGAAGAGTGCAGTGATTGATTAGTAATGTCTGCCGTGGGAGTGAAAGGGGAAAAGGGCTCTGTCCTAGGTGGTAGGATTTATTATTTCCATTTTCCACTTACTATTTCTTTCCATTTGTTTATTTACATTTATTATTTGTATTAATTTGCATTTATTACTTACATTTACATTTTCCATTCAGGCCCAGGTTCAGAAAATGAAGCAGCTTCCTTTGGTCATAAAGCTAGGAAATGACAGAGACAGGATTGGAACTTAGGTGTATCTGATTCCAAAGCTATTTCTTTATTCTATATTGCCTCAGTAAATACACCCTGAATAACCACAGTGACTCAAGTGCTGAAGAATTTACTACCAAGAGGTTTCTGTCTTCTGCGACCCTCAGGGATATTATAAAGCAAATTTAAAGGCAGCAGTGACTAACTCTGGGGAAGTCAAGGAGATCTGCAGAGGTGGTGATGTTGATGCTGCCATCGGAAAGGGACTAGCTAGGGGTTTGCCATTGGAGAAGATAGGGAAAGACATTCTAGGAGGAGGGAACAGCATGTGCAAAGGCAAGATGGCAAGAAAGTAAATGACATATTCAGGGATGTTGTCCAACATAGGACATGGGGGTTGGTTGGGTGAGGAACGTGGGGTGGGAAGAGATGAATCTGGAAAGGAACTTTGGAATTCCATTGTGAAGGGCCTTTTGTGCCATGCTAAAGAGTGTGGACTTCATGTTACAGATAGAAGGGAATCGGGGAAGAATGAAGTGGTAGAAAGCTCCTGGAAAGCCATGGTGACATGTAGAGGCTGGCTGGCATGGGACGAGGCAGGAGGGAGCCTGGCTGGAGACAGTGGCTCTAGACAAAGGCCAGGCAGGGGCTGTGTTGGTCATTGCTCTTGATGATTCCCGTTCAACAGGGCCTTGTTTCCGTCTGTGTTTGGTGGTTAGTGGTTGTGAGCTCCTTTTTTGCTGATGTTTGGAATTCTGAGGACCTAAATTAGAGATGCTTCTCTCCAGAGAGCATCTGTGCTTATCTCTGTGGGCACCAGGGCAGGAGTCACCCAAGAGTTAGCATCCAGTGTCCCTGGCTCCTGGAGGTGCCCTTTGTTCCTATTGTGACTCTGGTCTGGGCCTTTCCTCTTCACTAGCAGTATGCGGGGGGCTGGGGGGCAGTAGGCAGAGGGTGTGGTGGAGGCTGAGGTCTGCCATATTTAAACCCCTTGAACCCTAGGAATCAGGATGTGTGGTGTTAGATCCTTGTTCTGTCATCAACTTGCAGTGGCATCTCAGACAATTCATTCATCTCTTCGGGCCTCTTGCCTCGCCTGTATCCCAAAGGTTATTTCTAAGGTCCACTATGGTCCATAGGCCATAATGATTGTGAGTGCTCATCACTGCCCTGGGCTCCAATACCCTGCACACTTCTCTGCTTTTTTTTTTTTTTAAAGATTTTATTTATTTATTTGAGAGAGAGAGAATGAGAGAGAGAGAGCACATGAGAGGGGGAGAGGGTCAGAGGGCGAAGCAGACTCCCTGCTGAGCAGGGAGCCCAGTGCGGGACTCAGTCCAGGGACTCCAGGATCATGACCTGAGCCGAAGGCAGTTGCTTAACCAACTGAGCCACCCAGGCGCCCACTTCTCTGCTGCTTTTAACTTTTGTATTTACTTTGCAGTTAGCTCATCTTTCCTCCATTTGTCCATCCATCCATCCATCCATCCATCTCTTCATCAACGAATATTTACTATGTGCCAGATCCTGTGCCAAGGTTCCCCAACATCATTCTTCATTTCTCTAATCTGGCATTTTGTTGCCTCTGATTTACTGCGTGCCGGGAAACTAGATTCCGAATTCATTAAGAATTCGGTGTGAAAAGTAAACATGGAATGATGAAGTAGATCATGGTATGCCCACAGGACAGAAGAGCAAGTAGTTAGAGAGTTATGGCACTGTAATTTACTATTTGATGAAAACGCGGGATAAGGAAAACTACGCTGATTTCGTGGACGTACATATATGAACACAAGAACTGGATGGGAATACACAAAAATTAAATCAGTTACATTTGTGGGATGATGGAGGATTCTTTTCTTTTTGAATTTCCTTTGCTTTCACACTGAGCTCTGTGCATTCCTCATGCCTTTGGGCAGGGCTGGGGTTAGGCTGGTTCACAAGCACTCCCGGGCTACCTGCTGGTATCAGGCACAGCATGGAACGGGGGTTCCTCCGCTCAGGAAGCTTCAGTGCAGTAGAAGGAGACAGTGAAGCCCACAAGCACATTGCCTGAGAGGAGAATGGGCAGAGGAGGTATGGGGCAGGTGAAGGAGATTTTGAAGTTTTAGTACGTGCTGAACTCTAGAGTCGGCGGCTCTGGGAAACAGCCTCAGGAGTGCTACTTTGGTCCCGGTTACAGTAATAGAAGCCTTGGTGTGAACACTCCGAGTATCTGCCGTTTCAGCTATTTCCAAGTTACACCAAAGATCAACAACACGCGATTATTTATACTTCGGCTAGAGTGTAACCCTGAATCACAGCCCTTTTGGGTCCCCACCACTGCGCCTCGGCTGGGCCCGTGACTCTCCACTCCCCACTGAGCTCACAGTCACTTTTGGTGGGAAAAATGGTCCCCAGGTGAAAGTGAAGTAGTCTCAAAACCCCAGACTTTGGGTGAATGAGCGTGGGAACGGTTGAAATCAGGTGCAGAGTTGGCTCTATATAGAAACAAGGAAAACGTGTGGGTCAACCCAGAATTTACTTTTGAATGTTATATTGACTTTGGAAGTTTTTATTATTCTTTATTATTCTTTTTATGTAAAGAGTCAGAAAGGGACACTTAGATTGGAGGTGCACATGGGGCGCCTGGCTGGCTCAGTTGGTGGAGATTGTCACTCTTGATTTGAGGGTTGAGCCCCACTTTGGCTGTAGAGATTACTTATAAATAATAAAAAAAAAACTTAAAAAAAAGATTTGAGGTGCAGTTTTGCTGCCATTTATGGGGGGGACGAAGGGGAAATTGGCATTATGACAATCCTGACCTGTCAAGGTCTCCACATTCACAGTGGCCTCAGTCTCTGGCGCATTTTCTCTAAAAGAGCTACAGGACTGAAAGAAGAAGCCACTCATAATTAACTTTCAGCTCATGGCTCATTACCAGACCACACTCCTGCAGTGCAGTACAAAACAAGTATTTTAAAATAAAGTCTGTATTGACATTTTGAATAACATAATCACATTACCTTGCACTTTTTATGTTAAAAATATTAATCTGCTCAATGTGAACATTTTAAATATAGCACAATTTTTGTATTCCTGTTATTTAGAAAGTCTTTTTTTTTTTTTAAAGATTTTATTTATTTATTTCACAGAGAGAGACACAGCGAGAGAGGGAACACAAGCAGGGGGAGCGGCAGAGGGAGAAGCAGGCATCCTGCCGAGCGGGAAGCCCGATGCAGGGCTCAATCCCAGGACCCTGGGATCCTGACCTGAGCTGAAGGCAGACGCTTAACTGACTCAGCCACCCAGGTGCCCCAAAAAGTCTTTTTTTTTTTAAACACACTGTAGCTTCAAAAAAATTAGAGCATCTGAGCTTCCTCTACCTCTAGCAGCCTGGCACTGTTCAGTGGGGAAAGGAAGGTATCGCCGCCTATCCCATTAGCCAGGATGGATGCTGTCAGCAGATCAGGACAGAAAAAATTAAACACACGTCGAGGTTGAACTGGCCTTCTCTTCCACGCTGCATTATTCCCTTGGTGCCCATTTTAGGTTATTTGTGCTTGTCTTTCTGCCCCCCCCTCCAGATTGTAGGCTCTTGCTTGAGTCATAAAGTGAGCCCCAGAGAGGTGACGCGGCTGCTCAAGGTCAGGGGGCAGGGAGGAGCCGCGCTGGGGCCAGACTTGCCCAGCCGCCTAGAAAGACTGTGCAGTCATCAGCTGGGCTATTTTGGGGAATTCCTGCTCAGAGTTGCAGCTGCTTTCATCAGACCCAACACACCTCGGGGGATCGGCTTCCTCTCTATTGCCCAGAAACAGGTGGAAAAGGGCAGCGCATCCGTTGGTCACTTAATAAACGCGCCCATTCTCATTCTCATCACACAGCCTTGTATTTGCAAAATAGTGTTGCTATAAATGAACTGCCCGCCCCGAGGCTCTGATTTTTCTCTTTGCTGGACCGAGGAGCTCTGGCCCCTGCATTCCCCCAAACCTGGCTCCACTGTAAGTCAGGGAGTTGTTGAGTGTGGCTGTGCAGTGTTGCGGGGTGGGGGTGAGGGAGCAGGCCTGGCCTGCTGCTGCCGGCGAGCGTGAGCTGATACAAGGCAGCTCTGAACATCCTGCGTGCGCTTCCTCTGTGACCTAAAGCCTACTTCTAGGCACCTGTTCCAGAGAAATGCTCACACGGTTGGAAACAACCAGAATGTCTGGCAATAGGGAAATTGTTCAGTAAGCTGTGAGATATCCATTCTTTGGGATGCTATGAAGCACTTTGACAAAATGCAGTGGATCCCTTATTGCTGACCTGGAAAGATCTCCAAGACGTGCCACTTAGTGACAAGAAGCTGCTCGGTAATGATGTGCAGGAGGGGGATACACTTTGTGAAGAAGAACCCTAGGTGTTGGGGGATGGGCATTAAGGAGGGCACGTGATGGAATGATGACTGATGAATCACAGACCTGCACCTCTGAAACCAGTAATACATTATGTTAATTAATTGAATTAAACTAATTTTTTAAAAAAGCCCTAGGTGTAACTATGGGAGAGACCGGAAGGCTACAAGCCTGGGTGTGGTGACCGTGTGACCACGGGTCCTTCTGTGGTTGGTAGGGACACTGGGGGCAGCCTTTCTTCGTAATGTGGATGTATTGTAATTTCTTTCATTCTATTGGAAACAAGGCTGTGATCAATACCACTGCGCAGATGTCTTTACACACCTGTGCAGGTGTATCTGAGATAAACTTCCAGAAACAGAATCGCTAGGTCAAAAGGGCACTGCATGGGTGATGTGATAGATACCACAAAACTCCCTGCTGTCGGAGTTATAGGAATGGGCCTTTTTGAAAAATATTAAGGTGACATTCGCTTAATATAAAATTAACCATTTTAATGTGTATAATTCAGTGGCATTTAGTTAGTACCTAGTTCCCCACATCGTGTGAGGCGGAGACTTTTGTTGGCAGGATTTGGAAGTGGTTTACAATGAGAATGCATCCATGTGCTCCTTGTTTAATTAAAAATGAAAAGAAAAATAAAAGAGTGTGGGCTTCAGAGTCAGACCGCCCTGGGTCTGGAGCCCGGGGCTGCCTTCACTAGTTGCGTGACCCCAGGGAAATGACTTCGTCCCCGTGAGGCTTGATTCCCACTGTTGGGGACGGAGAAGAAAGCTTACACCGTGGGGCTAATGAGGAGATTCGATGCAGGGCCGTGGGAAAGCAGCTGGTTCATCCCAGCAGGAAATGGGGGCTCCTCCCCGCCCATGCACTCTGGAGGCAATGCACTGATTGGCCCTGGCCTCAACAGCTCCGGTTCAAATCCCACCTCCCCCCTTTTTCTGTGCAATCTTGGGCAAGTGCTCAACCTTTTTGAGCCTCTTTCAACATGTGCCATGGGGAGAGCGGGCTGTGGGGAGGACTGAGAAGATGACACATAAAGGGGCGCCTGGGTGGCTCAGTCGTTAAGCGTCTGCCTTCGGCTCAGGTCATGGTCCCAGGGTCCTGGGATCGAGTACTGTATCAGGATCCCTGTTCAGCGGGGAGCCTGCTTCTCCCTCTCCCACTCCCCCTGCTTGTGCTCTCTTTCTGTCAAATAAATGAAATCTTTAAAAAAAAGAGAGAGAACACATAGGAAGTGTTGGAACAGCGCCGGCTGCGCCGTAGAGACTCACGTCACGGGGGCTGGTAGGATTTCTGCCCGCCCCTGGCTGAGGGCCCGGCAAGCTCAGTGCCTAGTGGGCGAAGGACCCCATTACGGAAGACTGCTGCCCTCTGCTCTCTGATGCAGGGCCATCGGGGCCAACCCTCTGTACTGCGACTGCCGCCTCCGCTGGCTGTCTGGCTGGGTGAAGACCGGCTATAAGGAACCGGGCATTGCCCGCTGTGCGGGG
Organism: Halichoerus grypus; assembly: GCF_964656455.1. NCBI lineage: Eukaryota > Metazoa > Chordata > Mammalia > Carnivora > Phocidae > Halichoerus > Halichoerus grypus. The sequence continues at coordinate 30,789,247 of NC_135718.1, forward strand.
CCCCCGGACATGGAGGGCAAGCTGCTCCTCACCACGCCTGCCAAGAAGTTTGAATGCCAAGGTGAGCCCAGGAGCACGAGCACAGGGGCTGGGGGCGGGGGTGGTGGGTACAGGGTTGCATCCCCACCACCTGCTGCTGGGGGCCCACGGGACCCGCCTAATCCTGGCAGGGCCTTCCAGGGGCCTCTGTGTCCCCGTGGTGACTGGCTGAGTGGGGGGGTCAGGTGGCAGGAATGAAGCACCTGCTGCTTGTTAGCATGGCTACCTTCTGGTCCTGGCGTACAGCGAATGAGAAAAGCCAGGCAGAACATTTCGGGCTGTGAGAGCCTTAATCCCTCCCTAGGGTTACGTAAGGAAAATAAAAATAGCAACAGTGTTTCTGGAAGCTCCCAGCCTCTCAGCAGCAGGAGTGCTCGGGCCTCCCTTTGGTAGGAATCGTGCGCCGCAATGAGCTTCCACCCCGGGCCCCTGGACCCAGCGGCCACTCTCCTGACATTTGCAGAAACACGGGGCCTGAGCGTGATTGGGACTCGGACATGCTTTGCTCTGAAGCTGCCTCACGCGGGGCGTCTGTAAATACTCCTTCAGAGGTTGATTGATTGACTGATGGCCCGGGAGCCCCGCTGAGCCAGGGGAGGTGGCTGAGGGCTGCCCCAGGGCCGGCTGGGGGCCCAGCCCCTGCCCTCTGCAAGCTCACAGACCTCCACCGGAAGTGAAACTGACAGCCAGAGGTTAATGGCCACCTGGCGTGAAGGAGGCTGTCAATGGGGTAACCGTTCAGGGGGCCTGACCTGTGGCTCGGCTGTTGGGAGCAGAACATTGGCTCAGTATTTAATGGTTAGTAGATGCTATTGGTAAATTAATTTTTTTGTTGTTGAAATATAACATGCATAACAGCAAGGTACACAGATCATAAGTAGAGGGGGTCCCTGAATTTTCACAGACTGAACACACCAGGGAACTAGCACCCAGAGGAAGAAACAGAATCCCAGCGGTACCCGGGAAATCTGCTCATGCTTCCTTCCAGTTATTACTGAAAAGTGTGTCTCTTAATGCTCACACCTCTTCAGCAGGACCGATATCTCTCCATTTCTAGAAGGAGGCCTGAGTGGAAACCTGAGTTTACCGGCTGGGTTTTCTGTTTATACTCGTGAGGTCCTCATGCCCCTCCCAGCCCACCTCCAGGTTCGGGGAAGAGGACCCGTGAGTCCTGGAGGGGCCGGAGGAGGTCTTGCCTGTGGTGACGGGAAAGGGTCCTTCCCCGTTCAGCCTCGGAGAGAAACAACTTGAAGGCAAATGGACTTTTCCCACCTAAGCGTGGGCCCTCCCAGAGCCGTGTCCCCTCCCTGCCGAGGTGGCCGGCTGCGGTCTCCTGCTCATTGTGACGGGGCTGGGTGGGGAGCCAGAGCCGACTTCAGTCATAGTGATTGTGTTGCCCTCACACCGGCGACTTTGCCCGGACCACCTCGTGGGGGCTCCGTGGGTGTCCAGCGCCCGCCCATTAAGTGCTTCTCAGTTAGCTTATTTAGTCCTTATGGCCCCCGAGGCAGGTGCTGTGATTAACCTCACTTTACAGAGGCTGGTCCGAGGCCGGGGAGGTGGGCTGAGAAAGGAGGGCGTGAACGTGACCCAGAGGAGACACAGGGAGGGCGCAAACCTCCTTGGGGAGAGGACTTCCGCCACTCTCCCTGCGGGCTGTCCTGCCCTCCTCGGCCCTGACACCTGCCCCCTGTCTCAGGTCCCCCCACCCTGGCTGTCCAGGCCAAGTGTGACCCCTGCGTGTCCGGCCCGTGCCAGAACCGGGGCACCTGCCATAAGGACCCCCTTGAGGTGTACAGGTGTGACTGCTCCAGCGGCTCCACGGTGAGTGGGGGCTGGGCCCCGGGGCGGCCGTCTCGTTCACCCCTTTGCCCACGGTGCACGGGGCAGGCGCATGAGGGGATGTTTACTCAGTGACCCAGCACGTGAATGAGTGAATGAAGGCGAGGCAGCTCCCGGGCCAGGGAGGCATGCTGCCGAGGGGGCTGGCTGTCTCTGTTGGCTCACACCAATCCCTGGGTCTCTCTGAGGTCCTCACTCACTTTGCCCCCCCAGGGCCGAAACTGTGAGGTGTCCCTGGACAGCTGTTCCAGCGGCCCCTGTGGCAACGGCGGGACCTGCCGCCCGCAGGAGGGCGAGAATGCCGGGTTCATGTGAGTTGCCTGGAGGGGCCGGACCCTGGTGGGTGGGGTGCTGATGGTCCGGCAGCCAAGCCTCGGCGCCTCCCTCCTCCCAGTGGGATGGCCCCGGCCTCCCTGTGTTGGAGGACGAGGTGGGGCTGTGCTGGGGAGGGGCAGGCGCTCCCTAGAGACCTCTCCATGCCTACGCAGGCCGGGCCCCTATAGCCCGGAGAGATGGGGGCCTGCCGAGTCTCACAGCAGCCCGTGGGGCTGGGGCTTGGAGCTGTGCTGCCTGGTCCTGCCCCGGGCCTCTCCCTGCCCATGCCGGGGGCCAGAGGGTCTTTTGATGGCCCTGGCAGTCCATGGCCAAGGGCCTACGCGGTGGCAGTGTTAAGGGGCAGTTCAGGGGTGTTTTACACCCCCTTAATCTCCACTAACCCCCAAGGCCTCCACCTGGAAGTCAAACATCGGCTTGCTGTGCCCATGCTCCCTGAAGGCAGGGCCCCTAGCCAGCTCCTTGGTGGGGAGGCCTTCCCAGAGGTGGGAGCAAGTCCCAGGTGTGCCATCTGGGGCCCCCCCATGGTCTCTGGGTCACACTGGTCACACCTGGGCAGCCGTTGTGCACCCCACCTTGGACTCCGTGAAGGGCCAGCCCTCCCGACTCCTGTCTGACCTTCCTACGTAAGCCCCCCCCATTGATTTCCCCCAGGACCCCTCGGTGAGCCCCCTACCTTCCCAGAGCTCTCCTGGACCCAGTTTTTCAAAGGAATATGTAGTATTTAATTGCTGAAAATAAACTGCCAGCCGAACAAATCTGCTCTTCGGAAAATGATGTTGAATCTACTTGGCAGGAACAGCCAAACCTGTCTCTGCATACCCAGATTGCCAGATGTAAAAAATAAAACACTAAACAGCCTCTCACAGGCCGTCACCTTGGAAACAGCGTCCTTAAAACAGGCTCCGTCAGTCAGTCCTCCTCTGGGCTTTGGCGGCAGCTCCCTCCAGGCCCCTCCTCTGCTAGACTCCTGGGGTGGGGGTGGTTCTGTGGAGCTTGGGGGGCTGAGAGGACCCCTCAGAAACGTCTGCTAGGCGGAGGGCAGGTGCAGCTGGGGTAGCCCCCTCCCAACCGGAGGGTGGGCCCTGAAACTGTGCTTCATACCTTTTTGTTCACATACCCCCACCAAACAGGTGTTTTAAATTACATCCCCTCTCGCACATTCTTAGAGTGACAGCTAGCATTTTTCAGTGTAAGTTGAACTTTTTATTGCAAAGGAGGTAATTTCCAGGATATTGTAAATATTAATATTTAAAAATAAAACCACTTTTTAGCTCACTTTTATCATTTTTCAGTGGAATCTGAATAGCACAGCAATTTGATACCATTTTTTAAAACCACACCAACAAGCTCCTGTTTAACAGCTTAAACATTTTACCTCCTTCTTTTCTCCTCGAACTAGTATTTCTATTTTACTCCTCACCCCCACCTCCATTTCTCTTCCAATGTCTATGTTCTGTTGCTAGAGTATGCTCTTGAGCCCGCTGCCATACTTCTCTGCCACCAACATGGGCATGTAAGTTTATAGATATTTGTCACCATAACCTCTGATGAAGTTTCTTTTGCGGAGGTGTTATTACAATTGTCAATAATATACAACTGATCAGAACATAACTCTAGTACCAAATTTTATTGATAATTATTATACATGAAAGTAAAATGTTACTAGACTCTTAATGAGCTAGGTGGAGCTCTTTGTGTGTGCTTTTCTTCTAACTGGTTCCTGTGTTCCGGGGTGAATATGACAGAATGAGAGAAGGCTCAGCATCCAATATGTTCCTTTTTTAAAAATATGTATACAGCTAGAAACGCTGAGAAAGTCTGTGCACGTAAGTCATTGGGATTAGAAGTTTTATTGTAGCACGTCACTCAATTATTTGAAACCCTTTCGAGTTTATATGCCAAAAACCCCGGATTGATCTGTCCTCAAAAGTTATTTTTAATGCTCGATCAGCTGACCATCCCGTGAGCTCTCCCTTCAGTGATTTTTAATGCACAGAACTGGAACCTCTTGCAAAAGCGTTTGTCCAGTCACTTTGGAAACCTCTACCTTCCTAATTGTCCCTTTATTTGGTGCCCGAGGGTTTTGGGCTCCAGGCACGTCCCAGCTCACACTTAGGTTGGGAGAGGTGTGTGCGCGTTTCTGAAGCTCTTGGGTAGGTGTGTTCAGGGAAGCGTTTGTACAGAGCCCTGCTCTCCTCACCTGCCCCCCCCCCCCCAAGGTGCTCCTGTCCCACCGGCTTTGAAGGACCAACCTGTGAGGTGAATACGGACGACTGCGTGGAGCACCCCTGTGCCAACGGGGGCGTCTGTGTGGACGGCGTGGGCAACTACAGCTGCCGGTGTCCCCTGCAGTACACGGGTAAGTGTGGTGGGGTCTCATGCCCTGAGCCCCGTTCCTGGGGACCGAAGGGCCGGGGCCCTCCCTCAGTGTCTGCAGGAGGTTTCTGCTGGGCCAGCTGCCTGGCAGAGCCTGGGGGAAGTTCGCTCCTTCTTCCTCCTCCTTTCCCCAGGAAGGGCGTGTGAGCAGCTGGTGGACTTCTGCTCCCCGGATCTGAACCCATGTCAGCACGAGGCCCAGTGTGTGGGGACTCCAGACGGGCCCAGGTCAGTGTTGCCCGTTTTCAGGTCCAGACAAGGGCATGGGCCTTGAAGTCCCCTCCCCTCTGCTGTCCCCATTCTATTTCCTTACTTAAGTGGGTTTGGTCTTGGCTACACACGCTTCCTGCGAGTCAGTGCGGGGACAGGGTGGTGGTGGGTGCAGCTTCGGGCAGCCACACCTGGGTTTACAGCCGGACCCTGATTGGATGCCTTGACCGCTCTGAGCCAGTCTTCTCTGCAAAGCGGGCGCCCCCGTAGCTTCCTCCTGGGGTGGCTGTGAGGGTCAGATGAGCAAATGCATGGAAAGCGCTTCACTCCAAGTCTGACATCTGATAAGTGCTCCATGAAGGGCTCTTATCTTTCCAGATCCACAATTTCTCCTCCCCAATTACAAAATGCACAAAACTCTGAAAACCAAAAGCCCGTTTGATAGCAAAATCTGGTCTGAGCTGAACGTATTTGGTAATAAGACCTGACCCCCACTATTACGAAGCTACTTAGGGTCACTATTCTTGCCGTGTAGTGCGAACATACGGACATCTTGCTACAGAAATGTGAACATGTTTAATTAAGGGGCTTCCTCAGAGCCCACTGATGTGTTACATAATGCTTTAGGCATTGTATAACCTTTCCAAAATGCCAAAATTTCAGAATTGCAAAACCTATCTGGTGGTTTTGCCCCAGGAGGTTTGGATAAGAAGTCATTGACTGTTGTCGCTGTCTTTGTTACTGGCCTATATGGAAGTGCACTGTCACCTGAAGACTACATGAAAGTCATGGGCTTTTAAAATGTTTCCATTGCAGCTTTGTAAACATAGTCCCATTTCTGGGACTCCTGTTCCACTGGTCAGGACAGCACAGGTGGTCAGGGTTGAGGCCTGTGGCTGAGGGACCCAACCCCAGCCACTCAGGCCAGGGTGGGGAGTGGAGCCTCTCAGGGAGCCCACCGTCCAGCAGGAGCTGCCCAAGGACAAGGGCAAGAAGCAAGAGGAGGGGTTACTGAGGTCCAGTTGGAGACGGAGGGGTGCATGGGAGCCTCCATCCAAAGGCGGCAAAGATGCTGCACTTGTGGGTGAGCTGCTGGGGTGGAGTTGGCACGGTAGACCAAGGGGCAGTGGCAAATGAAGGGGTATGCCCGCTGCTCGGAGGGGCTGGACCTCAGGTGGTGGAATAAAGCAGGACTGCCCTGCATCCCTCCCCTCTTGGAGGGGAGATGGAACTAACTCAGCTGTGCCTGGAACTCAGCAGGTATTCAGTACATTCACTGAGTAAGTGAGGGAGGGAAGGAGTGAATGTAAATGTGGGCGGAGGCTTAGCTACTGCAACATTGTTCCGATTGCAGCTCTAGCCCCAGCAGTGGATTATGATCCCTAGGCTGCGTCAAGATTAACAGTAAAAATTAAAAATTAAAATAGAGGGGCACTGACTCTTGGTTTTGGCTCAGGTCGTAATCTCGGGATCTTGAGATCGAACCCCATGTCAGGCTTGGCGCTCAGTGTGGAGTCTGCTTGTCCCTCTCCCTATGCTCTTCCCCCTGCTCGCGTGCTCTCTCTCACGAATAATAAAATCTTAAAACAAGACCTAAAAAAGAGAAAGCATCCGAGCATCATGTCATTTTATGTAGTAAGGAGTATTGTGGCATGAAACTGGCTTTAGGTATGTGTGTGTGTGTGTCCATGTACATACACGTATATATTCTTATTGGGTAGAAAAGTATTTCTTACAGCTTGAAAAACTGGGAATGAATAAAAACATCCAGGCAGGAGCAGAGCACCTGCCTGACAGGTTGTGTGATTGAGCTTGGAGTTTGCAGTTTAGTTTGGAAGAGTTTCCAACAGGGATCCCTTGATGACAGCCGGGAGGGCTTCCTGGAGGAGGTGTGGTATTGGCCAGGTTGAACTGAGGCAGGTAGAGAGAAGGGGATGTTTCAGAATCAATAGGTGTGAAGGTAGGGAAGGGCTGGTGGAGTGGGGGTTGTTGACAGTGGAGACCTGTCTGACCACAGGGTGGGCCTGATGTGGGGGGAGCAGGACAGGGAGCATCTTGCAAGGCTGTGACTGAAAAGTAGGTAGAGTGTGCTCCTTATTTGATAGGCAAATAGTTGATCTCCAGGTGACCAGTGTGGCACAGTGAGAGCTGGCAGGCTGGGGGCTGGCCTGGTGTCCCTGAGCGGGGGTACTAGCTTTCTGGGGGGGAAGGCCAGGAGGCTGGGGGAGGCTGGAGAAGAGAGCTAGTTGAGCCCTACGATTCAGGGCCTTGTTCTGGAGAGCAGCTGGGCAGGTCGAGAGGGGCTGAAGTTTGGCCTTGGATGTGCTGTCAGTGGTCATGGTGGGTCCTCCATGACAAGATCCCCTTCTCATGCCACTGGATGTCCAACCTCCCAGCCCAGAACCTGCCCCCACACAGAGGCCCACACAAGGCTCCCTTCCTGTACCAGAAAAGGGTCCCAGGATGGGCTGGGGGGCAGCTTTCTCTCTGGGGCACTGTTTGACCTCCTGGTTGTCCTAGAGACGCACGGGCCTTTGGTTCTCTGTCCACACATGGCCCCCGACCCCACAGGCTCCTGAGTGAGGGACTGACCGCCCCCCACCCCTGGTCGCCTCCCAGGTGTGAGTGTGCACCAGGTTACGCAGGTGACAACTGCAGTGAGAACCAGGATGACTGCAGGGACCACCGCTGCCGGCACGGGGCCCAGTGTGTGGACGAAGTCAACAGCTACTCTTGCCTCTGTGCGGAGGGCTACAGGTGAGTGGCCCCGGGGCTGGCAGGAGCCCCCAAGCATAGCTGAAGGGAGGGAGTAAGGGTCCTCGTCTGGAAGTTGGATCCTGGGGTTCTAACCATGGCTGTGCCAGCCCCAGCTGTGTGGCCTTGGGGAAAGTCCCCTGATCACTCAGACCACAGGCACGGGGTTCCTAAACTGTTTGGTGGAGGGAGTGGGAGGTGGGTACAGATTACTGCCCAGTGCACCTCTCTGAAGACACTTCCTGGCATAAAGGTCACTTATCTTCACAGCTGGACTTCTCTGAAAGGTTGGGATGGGGGGTACTTGCCCTCCTTCTGGACACCCACCTCCCAGGCTCTGCTTGGGTCTTTTTTTTTTTTTTTTTTTTACAGTTTTATTGAACTATAATTCACATGCCCTATAATTCACCCAGTTTCAGTATATAATTCAGTGGCTTGTAGTATACTACCAGAATTGTGCATCTATTAACCATAATCAACATTTTCATTACTCCAGAAAGAAACTCCATACCTCTTACCTGTCACCCCCCACCCCAGTCTCAGCTCCAGGCAACCAATAATCTAGTACTTGTGTCTATAGAGTTGCTTATCCTGGGTATTTCCTCTAAATGGAATCACACAATCTGTGGTCCTTTGTGACTGGCTTCTTTCACTTGGTATCCTGTTTTGGGGCTTCATCCATGTGGCAGCATGCATTAGAACTTCATTCCTTTTTGTGGCTGAGTAATATTCCATTGTACGGACAGACCGCACTCATGTATACATTCATCCGCTGAGAGCATTTGAGTTGTTTCTGCTCTCGGCTGCTGTGAGCACTGGTGCGGTGGGTGTAGTGTGGGTCAGAACTCCCTGCTGTAGTCCTGTCCCCTCTTTTATTTCTTTAGTCATTTGCGTCTTCACTCTTTTGCTTGTGTCTGTTTTTTTTCCTGTGAGATGGGCAATAGTAACATTTGCTAGCAGACTTGACTGCCATGAGCCATGAGTGCTTCTCCAACTTTGATCTGCACGCGATCTTGTTAAGAAGCAGATTCAGGTTTTCCATCTCTGACAAATGCCCAGGGGATAGCGATGATGCTGTTCCAGGGACCACACCGGTTTCTCACCTTGTCTTTGGTATCCTTCCGGCTCCTAGTTCTCTCGGGAAAAGTGTTCGTTAGGAGCATCTTCTGTTGCTTTAAGGATCCACTTCCGCAAGATGTCCAGCGACTTTCTCTCTAGGACTGTGGAGAGAAAGCGTCCCCTTGCCCCGTTGCCCGGCCGTCTCTGACCTGTATCCCCTCCCCTCCCAGCGGGCAGTTCTGTGAGGCCCCCCCCCGCCCCCCCGCCCCCAGAAGCCCCTGCGAGGGGGCTGAGTGCCAGAACGGGGCCAGCTGCGTGGAGCAGGGCGGTGGGCCCGTGTGCCAGTGTCTCCCGGGCTTCGGCGGCCCCGAGTGCGAGAAGCTGCTCAGTGTCAACTTCGTGGATCGGGACACCTACCTGCAGTTCACCGACCTGCAGAACTGGCCCCGGGCCAACATCACGCTGCAGGTGCGCGCCCAGGGTGCCCGGTCGCAGAGGGGAGTCGGGCAGGTCAGAGCAGCGGGGTGGGGGGGCATCCCTGCCCCGGAGAACTGGGAGGAGCCTGTGTAATCAAAACTCTTTGGATATGGGTCCAGCAGACGTGGGAAGGTCACAAAAGCAATCTCAGATCAGGGAAGGGGGTGGGGGAGTGGTCTCGGGCAGCTGGATCCTCTCCTGCCACCCTCACGGGCTCCTCAGCGCCAGCCTTCAGCGCCGCACACTCTCCACGTGGCTGGGACACGGCCGGAGTTGGCCCCAGGCTTCAGCTCTGGCCTTGTATCTTTAGCCTCCTGGCCCTGGGGCCCTTATTTTGCTGTTTCCTGTCTTGAATTTCATCTCCGAACATCAGTTTGTGGAGGGCAAAAAGCACATCCCACTTGAACGGCACTGTTTGCCAAACAGTTCTTGGGGAGGGAGAGGAGGGGAGGGTGCACGTCACATTAAGATGATAAAAGTCTGTGTGTCCTCTTTGGCTAGCTCACTCTTCCTCCTGCATTCCCTACCCCAGCAGCCATGTCTCTTTCTCCTTTGCTCACAGAGCTCCTCAGCCTCCCAGTGTGCTCACTATGCTCTCCCCTATTTCATCACCTCTCCCAAATCCTGCCCACGTTCACGGTCTACACTGAGAGAATGCAGCTAGCCTAACTGCTCAACAACATAAAATTCCCCCAAACCCTCTCAGCCACGGCCTCAGGCCCCTCCTTAGGGGAAGTCTGCCCCGCTGCCCACCCCCCCTTTGTCGCAGGCTCTGCCCTGTCAGCTGGTAGGACAGCAATCAACGGCCTCAGGGCAGATCTCTGGCCTGCCTTCAGCCACATGCCCATCCCTGGCCTGGCCACAGAGTCCAGCGAGAGGGGGGATATGATGGGTCCAGCCTGGGCCCTGTGCCAGCCCTATGAGACCAGGGAGTCAGGCTCTTCACCAGAAGAAATGGGGGAAGAGGGACAAGGCAGGCTCTGGGTTCCTACAGCATCGGCGAGAGCTCTCCCTCCCCAGGTAACTCCAGCTTTTGCTTGCACGGCTCCAGAGACAGGCACTACCTCTTGAATGGCTCCTTCCAGGCTGGGGTGGTCGTGGCTGTTAGCCTTCCTTACACTTGTCCTCTTGGTGGTTCCCAGAGGCCCACAGAACAGGCTACCCTACAGCCATCAGACTTTCCTCTCTGGGCAGGTAGCCCTAAGGTCTCTTACCTGCCCCTCCAGCACACAGTTGCCAGGCCTCAGCTGGTCCATCTGCCTTCTCTCTGCGGCCCTGGCCAGCCTGGCAGTGGATGGCATTTGAACCCAGGGGCTATTGGCCTCTGTCAGCATCCCCTGGAGGAGGTGTCCCCTGGGCAGGCTGGGTAGTCAGGGGAGGACCGCTCTGCACACAGCATTCCTCTTCCAAATGTGGGTCCTCCATCTGCCCCACCTACCCGTGCCCTGCTGTGTGGGCTGGGGTGCGACAGAATGCCCTCGCCCCTCAGGTCTCCACGGCGGAGGACAACGGGATCTTGCTGTACAATGGGGACAATGACCACATCGCAGTGGAGCTGTACCAGGGTCATGTGCGTGTCAGCTACGACCCGGGCAGCTACCCCAGCTCTGCCATCTACAGGTAGGGCTCCATCATGCCCCCCCACCCTCCCTCAGGGTCTCCTGGGCCAAGAGCAGGTGGTTATCGGGACCACCAGGACCTGGGCTGCCTGAGTGGGAAGGGCATTTGAACCATCTAGTGCGGCCCTAGCTTGAGGCTGAGGCCTGAGCAGTGGGCCCAGCCTTCCCTATCCCACCTCCTCCTCCTCACTGGGGGCTCCTTCGTGGGAAGGGAGAGATGGTAAGTTGGAACCCCTGCCCCAAACTGCTCAGCTTTCCCCAGGGTGTCCCGAGAAGGGAAGCAGGAGGGACCAGGCCCTAGGCCACAGGGTCTACACACCCTCCTCCCTTAGAGATGTTATTCCTTGGGAAACAGCTGCTGTACCAGTGGCCTTTCTGGGGAAGGGCCCAGGCAGAGATGGGCCGAACTGAAGCCCATTCCCTGCGGTGGGGGCACCCCATCTTCTTCCAGTGCTGAGACGATCAACGATGGGCAGTTCCATACTGTTGAGCTGGTCACCTTTGACCAGATGGTGAATCTCTCCATCGATGGAGGCAGTCCCATGACCATGGACAATTTTGGCAAACACTACACGCTAAACAGCGAGGCCCCCCTCTACGTGGGAGGTAAGGACCTGGCCCAAGGAGAGGCTGTGGCTGGCTCACATGATGGGGACAGCCATTCCAGGTGGGGCTTCTGTTGCTCTCTGGCCTAAGGCTTGCCAGGAGGGCTGGTGCCCAGGCCACTGGACTGTGGGGGTATCCCAAGCCACTGGTGGATTGTCCTTCCCAGCCTGGAGCCCAGGCTGACCAAGAATGATGGGTACCTGGGTTCAGTCTGAGGCCTGTCCTTGAGGGGACCCTGGACCTTTCCCAGCTGTCTTCCAAAGTGGGTACCTTTCCTCTTGGCTTTGGGCCAGGAGGGGCTTGTCAAGTGTTCAGGGTCCATTCCCAGTCTTGGAGCCCTCTGAGGCTCAGAGCTGGTGCGGGAGGCCCAGGCTCAGAGTCCATGCATCAGCTGAGGACCTCCCAGGTAGCTTTCTGTGCTTTGCAGGCAAACATTTCCAGGTCCAGACAAGTCAGGTTTCTGCAACAGTGGGGCTTTCTCAGTGCTGCAGAGGGCCCTGGCGAGACTTTGGGCAGCTGTGAAGGAGAGAACCCTGGGTTCTAATCCCAGCTCTGCGGTTTATTAGTCGTACAATTTCGGGCAAGTCACTGAGTACCAGATGGGGTTTAGCCTCTCCAACCTCAGAGGGTTGCTGTGATGACCACAAAAACAGGTGACAAAGCTCTAGGCTCTGGTTCTTTGTTGCTTTTGGAGTAAGGAGGTAAGAGCTGGTGTCCCACAGGGTAGGAAGGAGCCTTGGATGACGGCAGCCAGACCTTAGGCACCCAGGGCTTTCTTTGTCAGCTGGCTACAGCTAGGCCTGGCACCCCCGGGCTCTGGTCACAGAGGGGGCAGCTTTTCTATTTCTTCCGGGAAAGGAGTCTGGACCCTCCAATGTGGCAAAGGACCTTGGCCCAGGGTTGCAGAGACAGAAGGGCCGATGGCGGGAGGGAACACTGTGCAGATGCCCAGTGGACCTCAGTGGTGAGTGCCAGGCACGGTCTGAGCCTGACTCGGCCCAGCTCTGCCCCCTCCTGCCCACCCCAGGGATGCCAGTGGATGTGAACTCAGCCGCCTTCCGCCTGTGGCAGATCCTCAACGGCACCAGCTTCCATGGTTGCATCCGAAACCTATACATCAACAACGAGCTGCAGGACTTCACCAAGACTCGGATGAAGCCGGGCGTGGTGCCAGGCTGTGAGCCCTGCCGAAAGCTCTACTGCCTCCATGGCATCTGCCAGCCCAGGGCCGCTCCGGGGCCCGTGTGCCATTGTGAGGCCGGCTGGGGGGGCCTGCACTGCGACCAACCAGCAGACGGCCCCTGCCATGGCCACAAGTGAGCCTGGGCTGGGTTCAGGGAGCCCTCACCCCCTGCCCCACCTACGGGTTCCCTTTCCTTCCCTTCCCTGCAAGCTCCTATCGCCAGGGTGAGGGCTGCTGAATGGACTATATTTTTAAACCCCCAGACTGGAACATGTGGCCCAACACAGGGTTTTATTTTTTTCTGATTTTCAGTTTGTATTACTAGGAAGGCATCCCTAAGGACACAGAATCACACTTTGCTCCCCTTTGCTCTTGGGCACAGAATAACATCCCATGACGCCAAGGCTGGGGTTGTGGGGTACCCTAGGACTGGACTGGCTCCAGCCTATTCTCACAGTACCTTTTCTCTGTCCCCTCTAGGTGTGTCCATGGAAAATGTGTGCCCCTCGACGCTCTTTCCTACAGCTGCCAGTGCCAGGATGGGTACTCAGGGGCTCTGTGCAACCAGGCTGGGGCACCTGCAGACCCCTGTGGGGGCCTAGAGTGCCTGCATGGCCACTGCCAGGCCTTGGCCACCAAGGGGGCGCATTGTGTGTGTGACCCTGGCTTTTCGGGCGAGCTGTGTGAGCAAGGTCAGGGGCCCCCCTCCTGACATGCCCTCTCCACAACTTGCAGTAGTGACTTGACTTTTCCTCCTCCCAACCTGGCAACCCCTCTGTGCCCCCTCCCCTCTCCTGCACCGCTATGGGGCTGTAGTATAAATGGCGCAGCTTGCCCTGAAGCCCCCCTTACCTGGAGAAGTGCCCCTTCTGGCTGGGGTCTCTCCTTACAGAAGGGACTGCCCAGGGTAACAGCTCCTGCCCGAACCACCACATCTTGGCCCCATTACCTTGTGCCCTGGGAGCAGCAGGAAGTCTGAGGGTTGGGAACTGGAACTCTTTCCCAGGCCCTCCCTGGCCCCTGTGACCAAGATGCTTCTGCAGGAATAGAGACTGCTGAGGCTGGCCAGAGGGAAGGGGAGAAGTCCAGAACTCAAGCACCTTCAGGGTCCCCAAGGCCCCCCTGCTCCTGGCACAAATTCCTTCTCTATTGTTCTTGCCTTCCCAGACTCCAGCCTCCAGCCTCCTCTTGCACGGAGCCCACTTACCTGGCAGCCCAATCTGTCCTGGAGGCTCCTGGCAGCTAGAAAGTTCTTCCTTCCTACTCACTGGACTGTGGGCCCAGGAGGAAGCCCGTGCATGTGCATGTCTGGTGGGGACGGAGGTGGAGTCTGAGCGCTAGAGGCCCTGGTGCTTGGAGCTGCCTCTCCTCCTCCTCCTCCTGCCTTGCCCCCTGGGCCAGCGCAGACCCCCGGGGTGTGCCCTGAGGCTTTCTCTTGGTGTCTGTCCTATCCAGAGTCCGAGTGCCGGGGCTCCCCTGTCCGGGACTTTCACCAGGTCCAGAGGGGCTATGCCATCTGCCAGACTACGCGCCCGCTGTCGTGGGTGGAGTGCCGGGGCTCATGTCCAGGTCAGGGCTGCTGCCAGGGCCTGCGGCTGAAGCGGAGGAAGTTCACCTTTGAGTGCAGCGACGGGACCTCTTTTGCGGAGGAGGTGGAGAAGCCCACCAAGTGTGGCTGTGGCGTCTGCGCCTAGCGCCTGGCTGGACGGGGAGGGGGCACGGCTGCAGCGGAGCTCAGTGGCCTGCAGCAGGGTTGGGGGTGCGGGCCGGCGGCGCGACTCCTGCGGGCAGCGCCGACCTCCTGGAGCACCGGCGCTGGGGGCGGGGGCGGGGCCCGGTCTGCAGGCCGCCCTCTCCGGAAGTGCCTTGCACAAATAGGCGCTTAATAAATATTTGTTGAATGAATGTGTGCTTGAGGTCAGGCCAAGAAGTGCAGAATGGTGACACCTCCTGCTTGCCTACTACTTGGGTCTGAAAAAGGGACTGGCCCCTTCCCCAACCAGCTTTTCCCTCTCACCTGTGGCCCATGCTGGCCTCAGAAGCCCCTTGCCCCCTGCAGATAACCTTGAAGGCTCCCCTGGGGCAGCCGGCCTGGCTCGCTGCTCTGCTTGCTGCTGCAGCATGTGCTAGCAGTAGGCCAGGCTGCAGAGGGGAAGGGCCCTCCTGCTGGCCAGGAAGGGACTGACCCTTGCCCCCTGGGCTGAGGAGAACTGCAGCTACTGCTCCATGGGTAATGAGGCTGGGGATGGGGTTGGGTCTTAGGACCAGAACTCTGAATCCTGAAGTTATGGGTTGACCATTGTAGCTTCAGGGATGGGGCTCTCAGGTGGAGGAAACGCCCACTGGGTCTGTTTGGGGTGGCGATCCCACCAGAGAAGATGGTGGGGAGGGGAGGGGGGAGGTTGGTTCTTGGTTCTAGCTGAATAACCACCACATCCAGACACTGACCACCAAAAGGGTATTGGTCTTGGGCTATCTCAGCCCCAAGATGCTGGCAAGCCACTGGCAGGGGGACAGGGTCAAGGGGGTTTGGGCTAGGCTGCTTAGCCAGGGAGGGGTCTCCTCCCATGGACACTGGGTTCAGATCCCCTCACAGTGTAGACCAGTAGGGAGCAGTGGGCCAGGCACCAGGAAACCTTTGCTGCCTCCGTCACCCTGGGCCAACTTCCTCCCCACGGGCCTCAGTCTCCTCAGCTATCAAATGGTGAGGTGGTTTGACTGAACATAGGTAGAAGCAATGTAGACCCTCCCACTGTGGCTCCAGAAGGGAGGCTGGAGGAGCTAGAAGATCCATTTTCATTAATCACATCAACAAATACATGCCGAACGGCTGCTGGTACTGGGCTGCTCTCATGGACAGATACGAACTAATTGTAGAGCATCACAGGAGTAACCAACATGCTTGGGATGAGATGAGCCGAGGGCTCCAACCACAGACGCTGGCCCAGGCTAGAGCTGCTCACCCTAGGCATTTGCAAGGAAGAACTCTGTGTTGAGTCACTCACTATGTGGCCACGTGACTACAAATCCTTCTTTTCCATGCAGAATGAAAACACAAAAAGCTTATCTTTGAGCATAAGTGGCAAACTGGCTAGAAGATAGGTCACACTCTCCTACCCAGATGTCTCCCCAAGAGAGTGTGCCCCCAGAGGACCCCAGTGGGCAAGGGGAGTGAGCATATCCCTTTCCTGGCCCCTTCCATCTACAACCAGAAGACAGGGTTGGGGGAGCAGCCTGTGGTGTGGCTGAGGTGGTCTTGTGCCCGTATCCTCAGCCACCATGGGTGGTGCGGGGAGGGAGCTCTGGACGCTGAGCAGTAGAGGGCTGGAGCCCCTTGCAACTGAGGAAGCCTGGCATGTTCCACTACACTGGGACTCCGGCCAGTGGGTTTGAGTCCTGGAAGCCCTGTAATGCGAAGGGGATCCTGCCCTGCCCAACTGCAGAGGTGTTTTCATGGCTGGATCTACTCTTCACGAGGGACCGGGCTCTACTATAGTTCTGAGCAAGGCTGCAGTGCCCCTCCCCTCCACGGACAGCAGCTGGGGCCTTGAGAGGCTTCTCCTAGGGCTGCACAGCCTCCCTCTGTGGGACCGTGGAGAGCAGCTCTAGCATGAGGCAGGTGCTGATCTATGGAGGAAAGCTCAAGCGTAGCTGGCTCACTCCTCGCACGGAACACAGGTGTTCTGGGACCACTGGCCCCGAGACACTTACCTTCCTTTGGCCATCACCGTTCCCCACTGCCCTGGAGTAGATGAGGCTCCCTGGGCTTGAGGGGCACCAACCGGCAGCAGCCTCTTCACCTGCAGATGGGTGACGGCTGCCAGGAGTCCTGCACTCCCAGTGCCGTGGGGTTGGGAGAGCAGAATACAGGGGTCTGTTCACAGGGAGTGTCCTGTGAGCTGGCCACAGCCCCCACCCACCCCTCCACAACACCCCACAACCCAGCCTGGCCCCACGCTCACTCGCTTTCAAGCTGGAAGACTGGGATCCACTGGGATCCACCCCGAGTGGGGGCAGCAAGGGGCTATGTGTCCCAGGATCAGCATTCCCTCAACCACCGACCTGAAAGTTGCTAAGGAGCTGGATCACCACTCATCTTGCCTGTTCACCCTGAGGCCCAGAAGGCTCTGGCAAAGTCATCTCTGATAAGTCACCTCCATACCTTGTCACCCCTTCAGTAAGACCTTCGTTCACTTTGATGTCACCACTGGCTCTCTCCATTAAACACACACTGAAGAGACACAAGCAGGGCAAGTCCTGGGGTTGCTGCCATCACCACTGGCCACAGTAGCCCCGGCTCCCTGTGAAGGTGTCAGAAAAGGCCAGACTCGTCTCCTTTTTTGCCTGCTATTAGCCTAACCACGAAAGTATCTCTTTATACAGAATACTTAACAGATTCTAATATATATTTGTATTTCATTTTGTTATAGTATTTTTATATGTTAAAGTCAATATCCGGTGTCTCGTTTTGCTTTTCAGATGTGGTGTGGTTGTGACATTTTGTTTAGGGGTTTCTGTAGTCTTGTCTGGATCACTCTTTTAGAGAGACTGGTTTAGAACAGGCCCGTGAGGAAGCCACACCTGTCCTTTCCCTAGAATTGTTCTAGAATGTGTTGGATATTGTCTTTTGTCTTCCATGTGAACATGACATTGATTCACTCAGGTTCTGCCTTGTCGATCTCTTTTTCTGCACCAAGGATGAGCCCGGGGCTGCTGACATACTGCTTCCCAGGGTTTGGGGGTTTCTGAGCTGCCCACACACACTGGCCCCAATCCAGGGACGGCTCTCAGATGCAGCACATGTAGGACACCTGCCCTTGGAACTCTCTGGTCTTCCTGAAGTGGCAGAGGAGGTGGGTTCCTCCTGAAGGAGGAAGGGGAGGTCTAGGGGATGGCTTGGTCATCGCTCCCTGGGGATGTCAGGGCAGGCAGACCCTGGCATGGCACAGCACATGTGGAGATGTGGGGAGGCTGCTCAGCCTCATTTCCCTTCAAGTGTCTCAGTCACACCCAAATTTTGTGTTTGTGAACAGAGCCACATCCACATTTAAGCTGGCTCTGAAGGTTTCATTTAATCAGGGCAACAGATGAGAAAGCAACGTGGCTTTTCAAACTGTCCTGTAAGGTTAACCTATCACCATGAACCAGTGGTTCATAGGGATCAGCGGAGAAAGAAGGCAAACATACTTCTACAGTAGTTCTGCTATGATTTCAGACTGCAGAATTGCTCTTAGGAGTTTTGTAGGATGCATGACCTGAGCATCTAGGTAAGGCCCAGCCCTGGCAGTCAGGCTGGGCAAGGCCACTACCACCAAGGGGACCCAGCTGGCCCTCTGATGCCACGACTACAGAATGATTTCCCACTAGATCATAATGATGGTTGCCCAAGTCATACCCTAACAGCACGTGGTCACCCTGAGAGTGGGCAGTGATGGTAACTGCAGTGCCTGCAAAGCAATTAGGGATTTGGGAGGAAAAGTAATGAACTGGGTATAGGAGAGAAAATGGGGTAAAACAGGGTTGTAAGCTCAAGTGTCTGAACAGTAGGTTACCTAAGTAAGTCAAGTGGGCACATGCCCTCCTGGCCCATAATTTGTATCACCACTTTTGATAAAGCAGCAGGTAAGAGACCTATTTCCCTACTATTAAAGAAAATAGGGACAAATGGTAGCTGACAAGGACTATGGTGACCTTAAAGGCACATTTTCCAATCTACTGAGTTCCAGCTGATTCTCACCATGCACCAACTTTATCAGATCCTGTCACTTTTTAAAAGAGAAGCCAGAAACCAAATTTTATGTCAACACTCATAGTGTATGTGTATAATTTTTTAAACACTAGGCTAAATAAAACACATCTGTGAGCCACCAGTTTACAACCTCTGCGTTAAAGTGAAGTAGCAAATTCAACAGTTCAAAGGAAATCCCCAGCCAAGGAAATGGACATAGCAGGGCTTGGCTGGGGAGTGGAAGCAACAGAAAGAACGACTAGGCTTCCAACTAGAGTTGCCAAGTTCTCCTGAGATCGGTGCTAACGCATCTCTATCATCCTGATGCCTGTGCTCTCAAGAGTTAATTTTCGAGATGGCCCCTCACTCCAAGCCAGTCAGTCTGCACCTCTTAGATATATTCTAGTTATTCTACCAATAGGATCAATATGGGAGGAAAAGAAGTCTCTTTTAACAATGAAAAGTCCTCTAATGTGGAACAAGATGATTCTCCGAATCCAGATTAAGAGAGGTAGCCCGACTGTCAGCTGCAGGGTTATTTTTACTGGATATAGTTCTGCATGTCGATGGCCACTGTCATATAACTTACTAATGAAATCATGGCTGATTCCACAGGATTCACTGGCCCACTAGACGCTTACATAGACCCTTCTCAAGCAGAACTGAAAGAATACAGTGAAACAGTCACGAGGCTAGGAAATGTAAGAATTTCCTGCCAGCATTCTGCCAGGCCCCAAAACGGACTACAGAGAGCTGGGGCAGCCCTCCTTGGTGGCTGTGGACATCACCCCCGAATTTAACAGTGGCTTACCTGGTTCAGCTGCTCTCTGTCCCTCAGGATGAAGCACGGGCACCTTTCCAACTCCACGGTGGGAATTCCCAAGGATTCATCCACAGTGTTTTCTTTCCCCTGAAGTTAGGCGTACCTCACAAAATGGCCACAGAGCTACCAAACAATGTTCCTTTAAGTTCCAACACCATGGCTGAGGCAGAAGTATGAAGAAGTATTGCTTTTTGGTTCCTTCTGGCAACTTCTCAACTTTGCCAGAGGTTACAAGTAGAATACTGGGCTTCCATGCATTCTATTCCCTCTCCAGTAACTACACAAACACACTTTAATATCAAAGAAGTTTAATACGCTGCAATAAAATAAGCGCCTAGAAAAAGCTCATGGAATAGATGTCAATGTTAGAGAAATCCCTCCCACACATCCTCTAGCTCCATACCCCATCCCTCAAAACCAAACAAGAAAATCTGAAACAACAAAGGAAATCCTTCCAAGCTTGGATTTCAGCGAGGGCCCCTTTACCAATAACAAGAACACAGTTTCCTACACGGCCTAATAGGAAAGTAAAACACAGAAGCACAAAAAGCCCACAGATTTCAATATTTAAGAGACTTGGTACATATTCAAAGTTAAAATAACTCCAACTTTTATAGCTATACATATTGTTTTAAAGCAACTTAATATATTTTTAAATTTCATATATACACTCTCAAAGGTTCTTCAGGTGAGGTATGTAAACATTGTCTAATGAAAATTTTTCAATGTTTCAAACCAACAAATTCACAGCATACATTGAATTTTCATCCATTAAAGACACAGTATTTTCCTACACTCACTAACATAATGGAAACCCAGGCCCAAGAGATACACGCCGATCATCCAGATTACCATTTGCAGAATTTCCCAATTCACTGCTTTTGGAAAGACCACCTTCACACAGGTTAGGAGCACACACTTGATACTGGGAAGGGGCTAGGCCCTCCGGAGACTCTCTCCTTGGGCATCTGGATCACTGGCTAAGACTCACAAGACAGCAAAAAGGAGCACATCTGAACAACTACAAGATTGACCTCGGCAATGACAACACTGGGAGGAACCAGAAAGACCTTAAAGGAACGGTAGAGATTCATCTTAGAGCTCCCTGGATCCACAGCCGGATCAGCAGCCCCTGCCCTAATCTCATTCTGAAGGGTCGTGGCCTAAAAAGAATAAAAATCCCACACGGCACCTGAGCTTCAGTTAAATTGCATGGGCCTCCTATGCCCCCTTGGCCCCTGAAAGGCATCAACTCTAGCCTAAAGTAGGACCCTGGGCTGTGCTTTTCATACAGGTTGGGGTTGAATTTCTTAGTATCATAATGCATATGGGAAAATAATGCCATGAGTTCACAAAGACGACCAGGGCCTGCACACAGGCACAGGCCAGTGACCTTGGAGGAGCTCAATTTTGAAAACTACTTGTTCCCTGAGGGTAAACAGCAGGCTTCTACTGAGATTAAGTGAGGCTAATAAGGGGATTATTTATTACAAAGTAATAACACTTGGGGAGCCTCAGGCCAGAGTTCTATTTTACTCCCACATAATCTACGATGCCCCTCCCCGCCCTCCCACCACCACAAGTAGTCACCTCCCCAATGACACAATATAGTCAGTCTCTTTCCTCTTGCTTGCTTTCAGGCTCAGCAATGGAAAGTTTTTTTCCTAACGCACCCACTTCAATCTAAAAAAACACTAGTGAAAAATTCCAAACACCATCATAAATACAAAAGAGAAGACATATTCCAAAAGCCTAAAAAACTACCTTATTCTATTCATGGTTATTTGGGTGTGGGGTATTTTTCATAAAGTTTAGGACGGTCACAGGAGAGGCTGCTAGAAAGCTGCTTAGAAAGCTGTGGAACTGGACACGCTGGGAGCCGTGGAAGAGGGACTGCCTGCCTCGCTCGGATCTAAAGGGTTGCACCGCAGACGTTTCAAACCCAGGCACAGAGGAGGATCACAGGAAACGGGCTTAGCTTTCAAAGGCAGGGTGGACAGACTCAAAGGGCTTTTAGCTGGCAATTTATGTTTATAGCCAAATGAGCTTTGCCTCAACTAGATTCTGGAAGCCCTACAAAATTCATGGAAAAAGGATCATTTTTCAATCTCCATGCCCAATTTTTGATGTGTCTGGTGCTGGCAGATTTCTCATCCATTGCTAGAGTTGTATGACATGAGGAAGCGTGCAGACAAACAGAAGCAAAAATTCAAGTACAGCCACCTCTCCGGCAAAGGCAAGAGGTCTTAGCAAGAGCTGTTCTACCCCCACCCTACCCTCTGAGACAAGGGCCAACGCAGAGCCCGGAACAAATGCTATTTCCTAGGATCTTATTGCTTATGTGCAGCACATCAGAAAGAACACCTGGAAATCTGCTCTGCAGATCTGGGAACTGACCAGTTTATCATATATACGTGTATATATATATAATATATAACATAACCAGATGAGAAGAGGGGGCAGTTAAAGCTTGGACTGATGTAGCATTACAGATCAAATGCCCCCAAACAGCTCTCAACCTGCTGGTTTCTGTTCTTTCTCCATGTGTGAACTGTGTTATGAAAGTAAGTCCACTGCTCAAAATATATCCTTCTACAATACTACAATGCAGACCAACACCACTCAGAACATGAATCTGTATACAGCACACGTAATAAATATTTTTAAAAAACTATTTACAACATTACTTCTTGTGAACATTAGATGAAAACAAAATCTATTTCCTCCTGCAAAGGTTAAAAAAGTGTTGACTGTCTAGTTCAGTGCTAAATTCCCTGGCACCTAGTTACCCATTCACATTTCATCTTAAAATCAGATTTGCTTACAAATAGTATCTTAGAAAAAAAAACATTCTCCAGCATTACTGTTCAAGTGTCCTCCTCATTTGTTAGAAAAGACAAAGGGAGGCCATAAGAAAATATGCAAATTATGGTTCAATTGGAGGACAAAACCCCCTGTGTGTCCAGGCCCAAGCGCTCTGTGGTCCTGGAGCCGCAGTTCTCAGTCCAGCCAGCTGGGTGGAACAAGAATCATGACTCAGACAGAGGTGCCCAGGAATGGGGCACAGGGAAGAGGAACATGATCATAAAGCCATCAGTTCCATTACATCTAGGGGTGCTCTGGATCGCAGACCAAGACTCCTGAGAAGTAAAGCTGCACACATCTGAGAACAGAAGGTCTCATTCTGTAACCACGGGTTACAGGTGGGACTGGCCCACCTCTGTACAGATGCTTGCTGAGATAGGGAAAAGGGGGAGGGGAGGAAGAGGAAGTGGAGGAGGAGGAGGAGGGGGAGGAGCTGAGGTGCCCTTGAGTACTGTCAAGGTGCAGAAGGAAACGCGCTTATCTCCCATGGTTAATGAGTGTGAACAGGTGTGTGTCTTTCACAAACATGAGAAAGACTACAATACACCTAATGCTTTCTTTAGGCAACCAGTGGTTTCTCCATATCCCACAGGTATGGGTTTGGATTTCCTTGGGGTTACAACTAAGGCTCATTTCGCTGCACAGGCGGTCGGACAGTCGGAAGGTATCAACTGTGTATGCAAAACGTGGGCTGCTTGAGGCAAGCCCTGATGTGATGCCTGGCACGGCCATACCAGTGCTGGGAGACCCACTTTGCTCTGGGACGGGATGACACTGGGGGGAAGCACTCAGGTTCCCAATCCACACTGCATATGCCCAAACAGAGTGAAGGTTTCAACGCCGCACCTCTGCCTTCGCTACGTTGTCTGAGGGTTTAGTGAATGAGCATGGCAATTGGGGAAGATGGGTGGCTAGAAAGAACACTTTTTTGGAAAGCCCTTTCGACAGTTAATTTTTTGTTGTTAAAATAAATACTTTCTATAGAAGCATTTGAACAGGAAAATATCACTATTTACACAGTGAAATAAATTCCACAGTGGTGTGAATAACTATGTATTATATAACATATTTGAAACCACAGTCAATAACACAGTCTCCTAGAACACTGGTGAAACTAATACCCTTAAGCTACAGTGGCTCTAAAACGAATCCCCATCTGTGGTATAAATATACAAAATTATGCAGATCTTGTTTGTAGAGCATCTTTCCCACAAACTACCTCCCAAATACTACAGCTTCAGCTGCAAGACAGCACGAGGTGCAGATTACAGAAAACAAGTGGGCTGAAAAAGTTGATAAACTGAAGAGCAGCATCTGGACCCAACGGCTAAATTCTAGAAGGAAAATAAAGAGTTACAGAGAAAGAGGCTTCTAGTATGACACGCCTGTGGTCAGTGACATGCTCGGGAGATGAGAGACCGTCCCCGAGAAGACACCTCCGGGAAGGGGGCTGGGTGGCCTGAGCAGAAGAGGGAAGAGGCGAGGCGTCCAGGATGGCTCGTCCAAACGAGATGAGCCAGGTCAGAGAGCTCCGAACCCCTTCGGTCTGCAGCTGCTGGTGTGCCAACAGGGTGCCATCAACACGCTGGTGTTTTTAAGAGAGCTGGGAATGGCTAGGCTGGATTCGAGGTTCAAACAGGCACGGGCCAGCCAGTTATATTCACAAGTAGTGACCAAAGCTGGGGGAGTGAGCTTGCAAAGATGCTGTACACAAAAAAGAAAAGGAGGGCTCTAGGGGGTAAAAGGAGCCCGCCTGTGCTGGCCGGGAGAGGCACTATCTCGGCTTTAGGTCCATTACTAAATCTGTTTGCCATAGAGGAAGACTTAAGAGACTTTGTACTTCTGGTTTTAACTACTTATCCTAATAGGTAAGGTCACGATTCAACAAATATTCCATCAACGAAGGGGGATATTTTCTTTTTCTTTACTGCACAAGCATTACTCAGAAATAACATGCAACGACAGCTGTGTCCCGAGATGAACTGGCAAGACACCCTCAAATCTAAAAGGACAGAAATGGTGCAAGGCTGGATTACAGGAAAGATGTTTGTGCCTAACTGTCTGCATAACTGACCTTGAATGACATACTACAAGGGTCAGTAAACCTTTTCTGTAAATAGCCAGGTGGTGGATATTTTATATTTTAGGCTGTGTCAGTGACATATGTCTCTGTTACTCTGGTTTCTCTTTAGATTGCATAAATCTTTCACCTGTTACTTTTTTTTTTATTAAATATAATCCTTTTTTTAAAAAAAAAAAACAGGTAAAATGCATTCCTCCAACCTCTGGCATATTATAAAATGTTTTAAAAAAAACCTGTTTTTCGCTGCTGCTATTGCTGTCTTATGGGCCATCTGTACTTTCACGTACCTTGTCTACTGCTGGGCACCCTGTGTGACGTGGACTGGCCTCAGGCAGGGGAGCAAGCCTCTGTGCATCACTGTGCTTGCCAGGCGGACGTAGCTACACAGCTGCCCCTCTGAACACCGAAGCTAAGAATGTCTCCTGAGCACCGAGCGTACACCACCGGCGCTCTGGGAAAGGGAAGGACAGACAGGAGGTAACGGAAGGAACTGACCAGCGCAGGCTCAGTTCCAAGAGCAAAAGCATGAGCAAGCATACCCTCTGCAGAAGCGCCCCAGGTGGTCCTCTGGGTCCCCCCAGCACAACATGGCAAAGCCCTAAGTCGGAAGCAGCATCAGAGAGCTCTGGGTTTCTGCCTGAGTATGATTTAATATCTTTAAAGGAAAGAGGTCAGACCTTCAAGTCTTCCAACCCATCCACTGTAGAACAAGCAGCTTGTTCTGACATTTCAAGGGATGAACTTTACTGAAGGTTGCCTCAAAAGGCTTTTCACAATTCTGCTTATTTTAAATACAATAATCTTTTTATTTTCATTTTTTTTCCCT
Organism: Halichoerus grypus; assembly: GCF_964656455.1. Lineage (NCBI taxonomy): Eukaryota > Metazoa > Chordata > Mammalia > Carnivora > Phocidae > Halichoerus > Halichoerus grypus. The sequence continues at coordinate 30,814,073 of NC_135718.1, forward strand.
GAAAAAGGATTTGGGAGGGAAGAATGCTTACTGCTGGGATGTGAGGACTGCCTTGCCAATGTGAGATACCTAGACATGATTTCATACTTGTAGGAAAAATTTGCAGTATTTCAGTGGACATCAAGCCATAAGAAGACAAAAATTAATAGCTGAGAAGTCAAAATAATAATTATCTGTTTCAAAATAATTGAAACAATCACTGTTCCGGGGCCACTGACAGAAATTTTTTCACTGACATGATATTCAACTTCATTTGTAGAACAGTACAGAAGCTTATTCTTGAGTTGTGCGAGAGAGGGAGAACCAACAGCTTGGAGGTTGACTGGATTTGATCAAAAGATACAATCTACAACTTCTCAGTTACACTCAGGTTCTAATATGCTCCAATTTTCTATTCTTTTCTAAAAGCATGTTCAAAGCAAGCCCCTATTTTTTATTTGTTGGCTTGCCTTTAATAAAGTTATTTTGAAAGGAGAGTATGTGACTGAAAAAATATCAGTACTGATACATTTTTATTTTCCTAGAAGCTGGCCAAAAACATTGCATAATAAATACTTTGGGTTAGTGACTGGACTTTGTTTTTCTTCTGTGAAAAGGCTTTTTCTGTACCTAAACATGTGGCTCAGAAAACTGAACCTCCAACTGAAGTATTCTCAACTAATTTTGAAAACAAAAACAAACCTTGGCTTGCCTCAGTAACACACAAGATGTGAAGCCAGAGTCAGGTCTGAGATAAGGACAGAGGGAAATGAGAGGCCAGGGCTGCACTGAGAACGCCGAAGCCCTCCTCGCCTGTGGGGCCTGACCCTAGAGACTACCGGCGGCCTCACTGCGGCCAGTGACAGGTGGCTCGAAGAAGGAAGGTGTGAGGCTACGGTGGCTCAAGGGTCAGGAGGCCGGGTTCAGTGTGCACTAACAACAGGTCGTGTCTCCTGTAGCTAGGAGACACCAAGAAATGTAAAAGGAAGAACAAAACTGAGGGAAGGGGAGGAGGAAAAAGAAGAAAAGAAAAGAAGAGGACAGAGAGGGGGGCAGGCAAAAGAAAGGAGAAGATAAATCAGGCAAGATTTGTTCCTGAAAAAGGATGGTTTTCTTAGACAAGGAGGGTCAGCACACTTTTTCTGAAAGGTCCAGACAGTAAATCTTTCCGGCTTTGCAGGCCATATAGTCTCTGTTGTAGATACTCCACTCTGCTGGAAAGTAGCCACGGAAAGTATGTAAACAAATGGGCATGGCTATGTTCCAATAAACTTCTATTTACAAAAGAGCGACCAGCCCATATTCTGCAGACCCTTGGGAGAGCGTCTGTAAAAAAGATAGCTCGCGTGGGCTGACAGGAAACCCAACAGGAACGGGGGGGGCTCCTGGGCCCAGCACCTCGGGAAACTCCAATATGGTCCCAGGCGCGGTAACAAGCCACCAGACTCGCTGATGGTGACATCTGCATTGTGTCGCATGCTGTCCTTTCCTCCTTAGCTCTTAGGTCCTTCAATCAGCAAGACGCCGCCCAGAGAGGAAAGTGACAACTGTAGCCCTCACTACAGAATCCACCACAAGGCAGGAAAGAGACCGAACTTCAGTTCAAAGCAACTGTCTTGAAGTGATGTGTTTCACTGATGTCCTATCTGAACAGTGAGAAATGCACAGAGGAGCCCATCAGGAGCACCGCGTCTGTGAAGGGACTGTGACCTGCACCTCTCCTATCCATACCACTGCAAGAGCGAAACCCACAGCCCAAGATTATTGTTTTTAGATAAGGCTTGTGTAGAAATCTTTACTGAAATACAGATGCAACAGAATTAGCCTACCTACGGGACCCAAGGGACTAGCAACTGCAGATTAACAGACACTAGTGACATTCCTGTGCAGGATGCCTTACGAGCAGAAGAAAGGTGCACTGCCTCCCTGCTGTGCTGCAGATTGCCAGGGGTCTGAGGGGCTGCTGTGGGTGAGGCTCTGGGCCCTGACTAGGGAGGGTCTCCACGTTGTCCTCCCAAACCCAGGGAGCCTTAGGGGCTAGGAAGTGGGACTAGAAGACGGGTCTCCCGAAAAGGGCCCAGCTCTGGGGAGCTAAGGTAGAGCTTCAGTGATTGCTCCCCAGGGCCCCTGCAGCTCTCCCAGAAGCTCAGAGGTAATACCAGAGTTCTCTGGTCAGCAATTTCATCTCCATTGCTGGGACAGTCACTGTGCTGAGTAGGCCCAGGAGCAGAATTCTTTTGTGATTTGGAATCTGGAATGTGGGATCCACTGCCTTTGAATCTGGTGGCCAGTCATACTGTGAAGACGGCTATAAAAAGGAGGTCTTTGCAAGACAGGGAAAACAAGGGGAAACTTGAGTCAGTTGCAGGTCTGGCTTGGAGGTGTCTAGGAGACAGTTTTGCCAGCATCGGCTGTAAGTGTAAAAGGGCGTTCCAGAGCCAGCCCTCAAGTTCATTTTTTTTTCCTTTCTTCTATTAGCAAAATTAACTGAATCAGCAAAAATGAGATTCAACAAATATAAAAATACTTCTAAACTTTTAAGTGTTCTAATTATGTAGAATCCCAGTCTATTTAAGTGTTGTTACTACTATAAAATGTAAGTTGATTTTAAAGATGATCCACAGCAGTGTATTAAAAAAAAAAAAATGCATACACATTGATACCTTTTCTCAAATGCTGCCTAAAATGGGAGAAAAGGCTATTATCTTGAAGTAAGTTTTTTAAAATGAAAAAGAACTTAGAAAAGTAATGGAATGAGTTAATAAGCCTGGAACTGGAAGGGCTGCACCCGCTCACTGCCTCGCACCTCTCCCTAACCTAATCCAAGCACCACTACAAGGTAGTCTGCATGCAGCTAAGGGGGGGCACCTGCAACATATGTACCGGAGTCCGCACACGTGACCTCGGCAACCCTCAGCTGTTTAAGTCACCACAAAAACAGTATCCAGTGACGACTATGTGAAAATATTTTTTAAAAACTTTAAAACCACGTTTCAAAGATTAACCGAACCTACTGAAAACATACTAATGCTTCTGTGCAACTTAATGCTGAGAAAGGGCTGTCCAACATACACACTCAGCAGTTTCATTAATATAGGTAGCTCTTGAATGGCCAAAGTCGAAGATATTAAAATGAAAAAAAGAGACTCATGGGATAGAGGAGACGTAGGGGGGAAAAATCAAGGCTTCATTGAAGATAGTCTATGAAATTCAATACAATTCCCAATTTCCCATGAATCAAACATTTCTCTCCAGTCCTATCCAGTCAGCAGAAGTTCTCACTATATACAGCAAATCTTTAACAGAATGGGTAGAAGGCCTGTTTTATCATGATCTGACCGAACTATGCATGAAAAAAGTCCATCTGGGTCTACCTAAATCTGAACAATCTAAATGGAGTTTTTTTAGTAAAAAGGACAGAGTAGCACCTGTCCAGATAAGCCTGCTTCTGTGACGGAGCACAGCAGAGAGGCTGGCTGAAGCTCTAACAGCCAAGCCTTTTCTGTAGAGTGGCCCAGGGGAGATGCTGAGTACACTCTGTGTTGTAATGGAGCAATGTCACAGGCACCAAGGTAAAACCAGTGCAACCACCTCAGGTGTCACTCAGGAAAGGCAAACAACGTTAGTTACAAACACTGCAGCTCTCACTTTCGAGCCAAGGACTGGAGCCTGATGTGACAGCGGCAGGAGTGACACTACAGGCATTAACTACCAGGATGGTGCTGATCACTCAGAATGCAAACACCCACGCTACACGCACCTCCCCACTGGGACCCGCCAACTGAACACCAGCTGGAGATGGGAGGAGGGGTGTGGGCCTGCTAGGAGATGCCGGAGCTGCCGCCTCCCACTGCAAGGTCGCTCTGCCCTTTACATAACTCTGTGCTGTTTAGACCTTTCTGAGTCTGGTGCCAAACTGGCTTTGCGGATACTCCTAGAGACCCTGGGCCACATTTAAACCATCTGGCCTGTGCTAATTACCCAGCTCATGAACACCTTAGCAAACTGTATGGGGAAGAAAGAATTTTACTGTAGAACTGCGGCTGGGAGACATCGGTGGCTAATAACCACAGGCAAATGCACCCAAATGCACATGCACACACAAACTCTGAAACTTTTTTAGTACTGAAAATAACAACTTGGCTTTCTTTGAATATGGAAGTATTCAGGGTAAGAAAGAATATTACAATAGTCACTCTCATCCCAATTGTCAAGTTATAGTTACAAGATGGAAAAAAAAAAAATCCTACATTTCTCCCCTCAAAGTCAGGTGAAAACCTTGTTAGAGTGCTAGCAAGCTTGCAAGGCCAAAAATGAAAAGGATGGTAAGAATCAGTAATGCAAATCACCTGGGGGGTGTAAATAAATTTTAGAGGTCATAACCCAATATTAACACCTTGTGACACATCTTTTGTCCCATGGGCACGTAATTTAGAATACATTTTTTAAATGACAGAAGGCCAAAAGTGAGAGGAGTGACCAATAATGAATACGATTTTTTAAAAAGGGGTAACAGGAATATTCATCTTTCATAATAATTATAAATTCCCTCTGCAATCTCCACATACCATAAAAATGATTTGGTTTAGCTTTCGAATATCATTTAAACAAACAAGACAGAGAGGGAAGTTCACTGCTCGGGTTTGCAAAGAGGAGCATCTGTTCAGGTACGGACACTGCAGGATGGCTGCTGAAAAGCTACTTTTATGTGCATGATGGTGGTCTTCTCGGCTACAGTACAAGTGCTTGTGCATCAAGTATAAAATACAAGCCTTTAATCACATAGATCAGCTTTTTAGCTTTTGTAAATTTAAAAACAAAAAGGATAAATAAGGCACTGTACTTTTAAAAACTAAAACTGCTTGGTTCCAAGTTTAAAACCCAAGGAACAACCAGAATATAATATATAACTTCCCTTACTCAGCCTCAGAGAAAGACTGCAAGTTCCCTTCTCCATCTGAGATGCATTTTCTGACATCTTCAATGGTGGTGTTCTCCGTTAACTGCAGATCTGAAAGGCTGGCTGAGCTTATAAAAGCAGACTTAGTTAATGCAAAGTGAAGGGTTACTTTCTGTAGGACAGTTTAGCTTGTGGCTGCCAGCCTTCCGATCACTTCGCATCCAGCCGTCTCCGTTTGCCGTGACAAGAGTCCAGCTTTGCCTTCAGCTTTCGCTTTCTCTGGGCCGCACTGCTCTCTGGGGTTTTCGTCAAGGGTCTGGCCCGGGTCTTTCCACTGCTCTGCTTCCTGTTGGTGGCTTTTTGTGGCCTTGAAGAGGATTCACCTGCCCCCTTTTGCTTTGCAGGTTTCATCCCTGTCTCCGGGGCAGCGGGCTGTGTGGGTCTTTTGTTTGTATTCTCTTTTTCCCTCCTGGACGGAGGGCAGCTTTTCCCAGGAGACTTCTTAGCGGTCTTCAGCTTATTCTCTTTCAAGGATGTCTTTTTGGGCAGCTGGCTGATTCGGTCCCTCGCAGCTGGCTTCTTGGCCGCAGGGGTTCTGGTGGATCCATCGGCATGCTTGTCTTTGCTGGCTTTCACCACAGGGGACCTTCCTGTGTCCTTCCTGTCCTGAGTGCTGCCGCTTTCTGTCCTCTTGCGTTTATTCTGCACTTCTGCTTTCGGCAAGATTTCAGACATTTGCTTCCCTTTCCTTCCCTTCATTCCGTCAGTACTCTTGGGCTTAATAGGAAACCCATCTGCATCCACTTGCAGGGCAAGCTTGGGGGACATCAGCGGGTTGATGCATACACTCTTACAACTCTGTTTACTTTCCACAGCCTGCCCCAACGGGCTTTCCATTTTCTCATTCTTGATCAAACATTGCTGGGCTCTGAGCTTTCCTCGAATATTGGAATATTTTCTAAGGATCCGGGTACTGGCTGGGGTAGGTGAGTTTGTGGGAGGATGGCTATTTCGACCTTCTTTGACTTCCTCTATGCTGTCTTCAGAATTGGGGCTGAGGCTGATATCACTGCCATCCTCTGGCTCCACCTGGTCAGGATTCTCTCGAAATTTGGCCCAGAGCTTCTGTGTTTTCCAATTGTTCCTAGCAGGAGTAGCTCCAGGAAATTTCTTCAAGTGTTTTTTCAAGCGTTCAGCCTGTAGTGAACTGGGGTACAGGCTGGAAGGAGAGTACTTCTGAAGAGGATGCTTGACAGGGGGGATGTCTCCCGGAAGACGAGTATTGAGCTTCTTCACAATCACCAGAGACCGGGTTTCAGTTGTCTCTAAGAACCATTTGCAAACATTAGATAATTTAAAGTTTGTCATAAACAGCATCTGAACAGGAGAAAACTTTTGAACCTCCAATGAACCCCTACATTTCCGTGACCTTTTCTTGCTTTTCCAAATCTCCTTCAGTTTATCTGACTTGTTCCTTGATCTTGGTGTTGGCTGGGCTTCTTTCTCCAGCTGGATCCAGCCTTTCTGAACTCTCATGTACTGTGCATTGAAGTTGGCAATAAGCTCTTGGTTCTCCTCCTCTGCACACCATTCCACAAACTTTGGCTGGTCATCTACCACCGTGTCCACATCATCCTCGTCTACACGATCTCCACTCTCCGAAGCTTCATTTTCCTTTGGCATTGGGTTTCCTTGAGCTGCTTCCTTTTCTGAAGTCATTTTTGTAGTATCTGAGGAGTCCAGAGAATGAGCGTGTCTTAGGTTGTAGGTTGAAGAGGTCAGTCTTGTAAGCCTCGGTACCCATTTTGGGGGCCCAGCGGCATCACCACTTCCACTACTTGACAACCCAAGTGCACTGGACGGCAGGTCACTATCGTCATCTTTACGCTGGGCGTTTGCAGTGCCGACCTCATTCGCAACTGCCTCTGCATCTTGTGCAGGAACTGGGTCTGGCTTCTCTTTTGATTGTTCTGGGAAAGTACAAGGAATACTTTCTGAGGGGTCATGAGCATTTTTCTCTCCTAACTTAGACTGAACATAGATTTCCAGTCTCTCTCCAGGCAGGGGCTGGCCAACTGTGGTTATGGGATCACTGCTGGGGAAAATATCTCCTTCTTCCCCCTTGACTTCTTTCGCCAGCATGTTTTTATAAGTCTGCCTGGTGATGATCCCACCTCCTTCGCCCTCCTGCTCAGCGTCTTTCTCAGAGGGATTTTCCTTGACACCTGGGTTTTCAGGGTCCTCCAGACCTTTTGTATGGAAACCGTCAGCCAGAAGGCCCTCTGATGCTGTCTCGACAGAGTACCCTTCTTTTTTAGAACGTTTCATACCAGGATTTTTAGAAATCTTGATCTCAGGACAAGCAGAGGAAGAATCTGAACTTTGACTTCTTAGGCACCTATCGGCAGAGGAGGGATCTGAAAGCTGACTCCTCAGGCACCTGTCAGAGGCCTCAGGGAGTTTTTTACCTTTTTTCTTCTTGTCCACATTCTCTTCAGGGGAGTCAATGTTTTGATCACACATATCTTTTTCTGAAGACTGTTTTACATCACCCCTCTGTCCCTCTGATTTTCCTGTACCACCTGCTGCCTCACTGTCCTCAATTTTGCTGGGGTTTTCATTAGTAAAAGTGCTGCTTTCCTTCAAGAGTGGGTCAGTATCTAGCTCCTGAGTGTCTTCAGTCTCGGCCTCGGTACTGATGCTTTGGCTGTCTTCAGCTTTTCCCAGGCTCTGGGGAGGCTCCAAGCCCACTGGGGGACTCTGACTTTCTGAGCACAGAGGACCTTCCTCTCTACTGACTGTTTCAGGAGAAGAATGAGGCCTAGAAACAACATCTTCACTGCCTCCCTCAGAAATGCTCTCAGTAGAGGAAATCAGGTGACAGTCTTGGGTGACAGTCCCCTCCTTGATATCCAGCAGTTCGACTGGTTGTTGGTCTCGTTCAGGGGAAGCCATCCCACTTGCTGTGGGAGTTGAGACCATGGAGCTGCCTTCTGGCATGTCCTCTTCGGGAAGGTGAGCAGGGAGACGCGACACCAGGCTGGAGGCTGTTGTTTCCTCTGACCTAGGAGAGCTGCTCGGATTTGGTTTATTTGTTGTGGGGCAAACCTCAGGCTCTTGAGATTCCTTTTCAGAGGAAGCTTCTCTTTCTCCTTCCTTGAGGGAGGTTATTTCTTTACTAGGTTCCTCATGGTCGTCCTCTCTGGGATGCTGCATATCCAGTGCAGGTCCAGGGGCTGAACGTGGAAGGGTCTGCCTGGGAGTGACCGCTCCCTCTGGTTCCACTGGTGAACAGCTCGCCTTTTCTTGGGGGTGCAAATTTCTGGCCAGTGTGCGAACAGTTGGCAGCTCACAACAATCACCATTGAAGAAGTATCCTCGAGTACTCTTCCTGGCTGTTTTTCGAGAAGATAATATTGATCTCTGATTCTCCAAGTGGCATTCTGTTATTGGCTGACTGATATAAACGACATCACACTGGTTATCGTAATCGTTTATCCTCAACCCTGATGCCCTTTTACTTTTCCGAGCTGTCTTAATGGAGGCTGATATCATCTTGGTTCGCGAATGTCCATTAGATGCTTTGTGTATGGCTGGCATGGGGCTGGGGGCTAACCAACCATCTTTGGAATGATCAAACTGACCCTTATCACTGGGATGTAAATGATAACTCACCTTATTTCTTCCTAGTGAGTGAAGATGGTTCTCTTGCTTTGGCCTTGATTCTTGTTCACTGGACTCTGACTCTTGGCGTAAAGGTGTATTTGAGCTACACAGTAAAGCATTCTCTTTGTCAGCAGTTCTAGGTGAATTCCCAGTAAACCCTGAGTCCCAAGCCTCTTCTGATAAAGCTTTGAATGAATTTCTTTGAGAAACAATACAGGTGTTGCTCTCCTCACTATTCTCAGCTGCCACTTTCACTGCAATCAGACTTTCTACTAAAGCTGAGCTCTGCATATGGTCTTTCCCCTCCTCACACATTTTCACATCTGTGTCTTGCTCCGGTCCAGTGGTTTGCCCCTCCAAGCTCTTAGCGATGTGGTGGAAGCTTAATGAGGAAGAATTCGGTGTGGTGAGGTATCCCAGACTGCAACTATCCGTTGAACTACCAGAATTAGGTTTAGTGGTTGGAAGTCCAGAGGAATCTTTCTGGATAATAGTCAAGGCATTCTCTCTTCCATCTACAGAGTTTGTCTCAGGAGGAGGCTCCTTCAGGGCCTGTTCTGTCAAGTGTGGAGGGCTGTGTGAGCCTGATGAGTCTACAAACAAATCTACAGAAGTAGGAGACATCATATTGAGACATGCAGCATCCTTTTCCTTATGTCTGGTGCCTAGCTGGGCACAGCCAGCATTGCAAGTGGATGCATCCATTGCTCCAGAATCAGGTCGCAGGTCCTCAGTGCCCGGTTGGGATTCAGTGTACAGATCGTTCAGGACACGGATGAACTGCTTCTGATGATGAGTGCACAGTTTGACCATAAACTTCTCCAGTGGGGACTTCGACTGATTGTTAGAATCTACTGCTATAGCCTCTGTTGAATTCTCACTAGACAGACAAAGAGAAAGGAGAAATTAATATGGTCATTTTCCAAGGAACATTTTTACATTATGAAATTCACCAGATGTTACTCATGCTGTAAAGAGAATGAACAGACACTGTAAAACTGCTTCTAAGTGCCCTGTATAAATTTGATTTAATAAATAAGGAGTATTTACCTATTAAAATATAAGACCAGCCCTGAAATATTCTCAAATTTTAGTAGCATCCTTCATACTTTTTAAGTGATCAATTCACAATAATTTTTATCTTATAGAGAAGAAATATCACTGAAAATAATTTTTCAGAAAATAAAATTTTGGCCACATTATTAACTCCAGTCAATCAACATACACTTTCGTTTTAGGCCTGGGTATTCCTGTTAGTAAACAGTCATTGATTTATAAGTCCACAACACTGATAAAAATTCAGACGCACTACATTACAAATTTTGGACTTAGAGAAATTACAGTTTTAACATGGTTTCTCAGCATGACTAATTGGCTGGACTTACAATTCTGCAAACAGTAATGCAGGAATTCTTCTGCCCCCTTCCTGGGGCAATGAGAAATGGAGATTGGTAATTTCACATTTCAGACACAATGACAGATGGAGTTATAAGCAACTACTGATTCCTAAGTCTAAGCAAGGAAACAGAAAATCCTGCAGTAAACTGCAAGGTTCTGTCACTGCAAGGAGGCAGCAAGATGTCTTCTCAGTCAAGCCCCACCTGCTACATTCTCCTAGACCTTCAACAAGCATTTTACAGTACTTCACAAGAAGTCATTCTACATCAGACAACCACTTCCATAAGTTATCCAGGACAACTCTGAAGTTTAACCTGGACAGTGGGAGGTGGCAGGCAAGGATGATACTAGATTCAAGACAAGCTAAAAGCAATTCCTGCACAGACAGCCGAGTGTTTTCAAGAGCTGCTCTGTGTTTCTGGATGTCTGGGTTTTACTAAGCCCAAGCAGTTGGAGAGCTCCATTTTTTTTTTTTTTTTTAATTACTCATTTGTGAGAGAGTGCGAGCGAGCCCAAGTGGGGGGCAGGGCAGAGGGAGAGGGAGAAGCAGGTTCCCTGCTGAGCAGGGAGCTTGACCCAGGGTTCCATCCCAGGACCCTGAGATCATGACCTGAGCTGAAGGCAGATGCTTAACCGACTGAGCCACCCAGGCGCCCCATCCAATTTTCTGGAGTTTTATACAACCTCTCAATTTCTCTCTCTCTGGACTGTAATTCCTCAGGAGACTATTATCTGACTATGAAACTGTCAGGGCACTGAAAGCAGCTTAATAAACATGTGTTGAACAGATGTTATTTGATAGTATCTTCCAGCTAATTTGTCTTTTCTTCAATCTCTGACTTTATCTCCCAGTCATGAGGTGCCTTTCCAGGAAGGCTTACCTTAGACAGCCTACACTGGCCTCCTGCCTTCCTCACCCGCCTTGTTGCTATGTCTATCAGGTGGTACCAACAGCGTAACATGTGTAACAGGATACAGTACTGTGAGATGGTAGTGAGTATTCTGCCACTTACTAGTTGTGTAACCTTGGCCAGAACACTTAACCATTTTCGGTCTTAACAGAGCATGTGCCCCTCTTCCGCTTAGGATTAGTGCAAAGGAAAACCTACAAAGTTATCAGTTACCATTACTGTCAGCCAATCACATTAAACACACTTCAATACAGAATAATTCAGAGATGTACACTAATGCTTTCTTACAACCTAAAGTGAATTTTCCACATAAAGTTTATACTTCAAGTACCAAACATTTAAAATTTTGAAAGTATTTTTGATGGAAGTCTTTTAAAAATTATATCCTCCTCTGAACACAATTTATTCTTCCTAATGACTCAGGGTTGTTACCATGTTCACTATTACTAAAGTTTAGCTGAGTTTAGCTGTTATTTATGTTTTTGAGAGAGAGAGAGAGAGAGAGCGCGCACATGCAAGTGGGTGGTGAGGGGGCAGAGGGAGAGAGAGAGAGAATCTTAAGCAGGCTCCAAGCCCAGTGTGGAGCCCGATGGAGGACTTGATCTCATGACCCTCAGATCATGACCTGAGCTGAAATCAAAAGTCGGATGCTTAACCTACTGAGCCACCCAGGCGTGCCATAGCTGTTAGTTTTATTATACTGAACTAAAATATATTGATAGCTCTGGGGGTTATTTGATTAAGTAAATCTGACTGCCTTAATACAAAAAAGTCATGCTGGCAGTCTGTACGTTATTAAAATCTTTCTTCTTATTGGCTTCCAAATAGCAGCTGTGTTTAGGAGACTTACTTCAAGTGCTAGACTGGTACTTTAGGTAAAAATAAAGACTCTGAATGAAGGTTTCAGGAATAGTTTTATGAATAAAGTACATGGATTTTCTAACAACTCCAACTGCTCAATGGCCTTTCTCAGTTTTTGGTTTTTGGATGTGTTCCTAATGTTTCTGAAGAGAGGTGACTATAAATAAGTGGGATATCACTGCCTTTTCAATGCATCAAAAAAGTGCATTTTAGTAATACATGAAAAAGGTAAAATAGGTTGATCCAAGTTTATGAAAAAGATAAAAGCATCTTACTGCAGAAAAAACTGGAGATAAATGGTTCTCTCCAACTCAAGAAGCACAATCATCACCAAAGTGTGAAAATCTTCTGGACACTGCTCCATGCCTATGGCTTTGCTCTGGAAAGCATGTTTTAGTATTTGGGGTTAACAATATGCTTACAGATTAATGAAATCAAGACGTGTACCCAATAAGAGAACAGAGTGCTCTGAAAGAAACTGAGAAACCACTTTCTTCTAAAGTGATGCTCACACAGAATAAAAAACTGAGTAATAATTAATCCACAAGTGAGATCTAACCTCTTTTATCGTTGTGAGACATCTGCTGCTATTCCATGTTTCAATAATTTAACAGTGCTTCGGTATTTTAATTAGCCTCAACTAATGTAAGATTTTCCAAAGGGCCATGAAACCATCCCTGAAGCAATGGTTGTGGCAATATGGCTTAGTTAGTCCTGAAAGACAGAACAGACAACTACAGGTAGGTATGAATCTGTTTCACAGCACTACAGAAAGGGGATGTGGGGTCTTCACAACAAAGGCATATATATTGCAGAAATATCAGTACCCACTGAACGCTAACCTGGAACAGCAGTATAGCATTTATGAAAAACAGCATCAGAGGGGGAGTCCAGGAGATGAAAAGATTAAAACTGCAAACGGCAACCTTGATTAAAAGAAAGAGACATCAGGGTGCCTGGGTGGCACAGTCGTTAAGCGTCTGTCAAGCGTTCGGCTCAGGTCATGATCCCGGGTTCCTGGGATCGAGCCCCACATCGGGCTCCCTGCTCGATGGGAAGCCTGCTTCTCCCTCCCCCACTCCCCCTGCTTGTGTTCCCTCTCTCGCTGTCTCTTTCTCTGTCAGATAAATAAATAAAATCTTTAAAAAATAAATAAATAAAAGAGAGAGACATCAACAAAGGGTCATCTGTATGTGTGCTTTCCTCACAAAAAGGATCAGGGAGAATGTACTGGTGAACCACAGCTCATCAGAGCAAGAAGTAGGGAGCTCTTTATCAGTTATATCCTGGGCCACCTCAAAACTATCCCCACCTGGAATGACTGCATCTTTTTCTGAAATCCTAAGCCATAGTGGTTTGTAAAATACATTGGCAATCATAAGGAATCATGTATATTTATCCTATACATCTTATATTCCCCCTTTTTTTCCTTCAGAATGACAGACTACTTTGCAGGACTTTTTTGTTTTATTATTTATCCTATACATCTTATTATCTTGTCTCTTTTACTGACTTGTCTTTGTCTTAGCTTTCCAAGCAAATGTAAGCTAATTGAGCTACTTGAGATGTAAGCAACAACGTAGGGATCACATTTCATGCTCTTCTGTTTTTTCTTAGCAAAAAAGATGGGAGAGTAAAAGAGCATCAAGAATGCTTCCTGGGTTTTCTTCCTGGGCAGCTTCATTTGCTGAGATAGGAACACAGGGAATGAAGCTGGGGGCTGGTGATTGTTGCAGTAGGTATGTGTCTGATGAGTTCCTTTCTGTACACATTGAGTTGAGGTGTTTTTAAGATTCTGAATCTGAGATGTTTGGAAGGCAACTGGACTGGTAGCTTCACTTGGATCTGAGAACCTTCACATTAATACTAACCTTTGTCCAAGTGTCATTAAATGGCCCTGTTATAATAGCTAACTTTATAACTATAGTAATAAAATCACTTTTGATTGTGCCTCTAACTTACCAAGCTTCCTACCTTGTTTTTCTCTAGAAATTTTCTCAATAAGATCTCAGGCTTAGACAAATTTTAATTTCACATGATTTGAATATTTAATTTTAAAAATTAACCTCAACTTCCTGAAATTTATTACCATTTTTCATTTTTTTTTTTAAATGGGTGCAGTTTTTAAAAACTGGCTAGTTTTTGCCTGAGTTTTAAACAGCTAGTCTTTACCTTTGCTTCCAGCTATTCCATTTTTTCCTATAGTCTTAGGCCTTTGAGAGAGCCTAAATATGTATTTGCCCTGATTTAGAATACTCTTAGGCACTAAGGTAAAAAAGAGAGGGGCGAGCTTCTGTCCTGCAGCCCATTCATTCAACTCGACTGAAGGGAAAGCACTATGTTATAGTTCAGTGACTACAGTTTGGTATGATGGTATGTCCCTCACACCTGACCATGTAAGATCTTTACAAGAACAATAATTCATCACAGATTTCAAAATCGCTTGTTTGATTTCATGTTCTTTCTGATCAACAACAGGAGTCTGTAATAGTTAAGTAAATTATTTATCAATCAGAAATACTTCACCTCCACTAAAGAGCTGTAAGGTCCCAGGGACTGGTAAATGGGAGGTAGGGCTGTAGAAGAAGAGGGAAACTTGACTTCCAACTCCCTGGATGAGTTCTGAGTGTCTCTCCTTGGAGAGAAATAGCTTGCATGACCTTGACCACTCTTTCTATCCCCAGCTCAATGCCTAATTCTTAGGGGTGTGGTCAAAGGGAGAGATAATATTCATAACAACTTTGAAAGGCACAGTTTAAGAGTGATGTGCTGTTTCACAACCCTATCTGTAATGATTTACTCAATGATGTTTTTCCAGATCAGAGGTTAGACACAGTTGAACTCGCCTACTTTGTCAATACTGCAGTACTTAAATCCCCAAAGAAAAGCATTCCTGTGGTTAATGTAAATGGTGGATCATCAATGCGTATGTTATCTTAGAGTAAAAGAATAAAACGAGGAGCGCTGGGGTGGCTCTGTCAGTTAAGCATCTGCCTTCAGCTCAGGTATGATCCCAAGGTCCTGCTTCTCTCTCTCCCTCTGCGGCTTTTCCTGTTGGTATACTCTCTCTGTCAAATATATAAATAAAAATAAAATAAAGATTTAAAAAAAAAGAATAAAATGGGAAGAGAGATGGCAGAGAGCTGAAAGGACAATTTTTAGAGTCTAGAATATGTGTTTGATGGATTCAGGTAGTCTCTCCAGTATCTGCTAACTACCAACAAAACTCTTGATGGCAAATGCAACATCAGTGATGACCAAAATACAAAAGAGCAATAAAGACACTGCATGATGTCTGTATGGGAGCTGATCTTAGTAGCAGAAGAAGGTAGTCCTGGGAAAACAGAAGGGGAGAGAAAGCTAGAGACAACACTTGACAGAGTAGACCAAATAGTTAAGAAATGTACCTTAATTTGCCTTGATTCTTCTACTTAAATACAAAAAAAACATAAAAATGCATCATTAGTTCCCCTCAAGGCAAGAAGAGCTGTATTTTTTGCTAGACAATAATCTGAAATTATGTTCCCTAATTCCTTATTTTCTGGTCCTTTGCACATAGAAAATGTGTTCCAAAGGCCTGGATAGGTCTGCTGACAAGTCCTTGCTCTGCACTGGGAAATGCATCTACCCTTGGCTATTTCACATCTGTGGGTCACCCATACTTGGATACAGGAATATTCCAAGTGCTATGACAACATTTACTGTGTGTATGTGTGTGTGGAGTGGAGGAGAAGGTGGGCAGCATGCGGTATGGAGATTTTCCAAAAGCCATATATAGTTTAGTTGAACATCTAAACTACTGAACGACCAAGTTTTCCTTCCACAGAACTGACTAGGAGAAACCTTTATATAAAAGGGTACAGTAGACAAAGGGGACAAAGAAATGTGAGAAATAAGATCACAGAACAGAAAGTGACCTCTTAAAATCAGGCAGTTTAATACCTGACTTCCAGGTGGCTGAAATCCAAATTTTGTGAAATAGAATTTAGATGGATTTAGATAGAAAAAGCACTTCTCAAAACTGGGGTTAAGGAGAATGATCACTCCCCCTGAGATGAAAAACATGGAGGAGGGGTGTGTGTGTGTTTATTTTCAAACCCTGGGTGACTGCTGATGGCATAACAGCATCTTGTTCAGGTGTGAAGTGGAAAAATAGAGAAGAACTACTGATCTAAAACAAGACCTGCAATCCCTTTGTAATAGCTTTCTAAGTTTACTGTGTTCCTAGCCAAGTTTACTAGAAGCCGGGCAGAACAAAGATTCCAAACTATGAATAATTTAAATTGGGGGAAAGGAAAAGTGCTTCAGGGAGTGTTTACTGAGCATGAAGCCATAGTTCGCTAGCTTTTCGGTATCTTGGGGCTTAGTATCTCTGATAAAAGATTCAGAGTAGATCTAAATATGATAGAAGCCTTTTAAACCTTGTATCTATTTCTTTTCAATTTAACCAAATTGTCAAATTTCTTAAATTATAATAAAATATAATTATCAAGGAAATTCTTTTTTAACATATTTTCACCCTATAGGCAAATGCACCCTGGAAGCCAAAATATAATCAAAACGTTACTTGGTGAACAGAAGTCAGAGCAAGGGGTCATTAAGCACCACAGTCCAATGCCTTTGTCTCCTTTCTAGGAAAGTAATGAGTTCACAGACGCTTCCGCCAAACTATTTACATCTGATAAAGTTTTTTTTTTCCCTATCAGATGGATTTTTATTGCTATGATCTCAGATAAGACTATGCATGTAAGACCAAATACATTACATCTGGGTGTTAATTTAAACAAAAGGAGAGAAGGTTCATAGGCTGTGAAAGACACAGGATTTTGGACTGGAGGGCATGAATTAAAAAATAATAGTTCCTGGAAGCGAGGGAAGAAATATCCCTAAGTGATATTGCTAAATACTGGTTTGGTGAGAGCACAAACCTAAATTATTAATCTAATGAGTGTTTTAACTAAATTCTTAGAAAATACTTTGAAATAGTCTGTAGGAAATAATATAATAATTTCAGACCAAGAGGACAAACCTCTGCCTCAGGCTGCTCTGAACTGAAAAAGAGTGTGTCACTAGCCAGAGTTAGTGAAGCCAAAGTGAGGAGAGATCTGGATGGTAAGAGCATAACTGACATTTTAGGAGGTCAGGATTACATGAGAGCTCATGACAAGCCAGTTGACTGACCTATTTCTCTTTTCGACTTTTAGTCAGATAGAGGATTAAAACCTATGTTGCTCTTTGGGGGAAAATTGCCTTTTCATTCCCAGTTTAAATGACCAGGACAATGATGGACTAGAAAAATACCACTGCTTAAGGAGAAACCAGGTGCTCATTCCCGTGAGAGAAAACGCACCATATCATGCGGCTCTTTTAAATCCCCTCATCATGGGGTGAGGGGAAAGAAACATTTGTCAAGGTCCAGGAGAAGCCAAGGACTGTGGATGGCTTCCCTGGCATCCAGACAAGACTCCATTATGAGGGAAGTGTATTTCTTTTGTAATAATAGTGATAACAACAACCATTAACTCAATACCCACACCACCACTTTGCAAGGCAGTGTGTAGGCACAGGGGGCTCTAAAAGAGGCATGGAGGGCTGACACAAAAACAAAGAGGACATTTAACAGTTCACATGACAGATCCCAGCAACACAAATGTTCTTTCCTCTCTAGAAACAGGGTGGTATGTTTTTGACAGATATTCTTAGTTTCCTTTCAGGTGAAAGGAAGAGGGAGACTAGCAGATTATAATAAGCAGCAGATATTTGTCAGTGTCCTGAGCCCTTCATAATTGTTAGGGGATCTTCAAGATCCTAACTTTTCTCATGTTCTCTTGAGGTTCTTAATCTCCATTCTTGAAATCATATAAATCTGCAGTGTAAGCCTTAAAAGTGGAAAATTCTACTTTTGTTGTCATATGGTAAATCATGAAGGCATTTCTAATAACCGTAATCATTTAAAGACTAGATCACTTTGTAAAATGTAAAACCTTAAAAAGGGATTCCTAAATTTAATGTCATGTATCACTTGTTCATCTCATGAATATTAGAGGAGGTATATATATTTTAAAATTTAAAGTGTAGGGATAAGCAAAGCACTTTTATATCTACCATTCTGGTGGTGCTCCTGGAATTTAAGTCCTTTATCATCATTCTCTACTCCACCTCTCTGGAAATTCAAGTCTACGGTTGGAGATGTGCTGGAGTGGGATGAACTAAGCAGAATCACCTGTATATTCAAGTGTTTACTCAGGAATATTGAAGACAAAATGTATACACTCACACACACACATACTCAACTTAGGTTATTTCCCCTCACTCCTTATCCCTAGGTTCCCTCTTTTCTCTTGCTTCCAATCACTATCCAGTTCAACTACACTGACTCGACTTTCCTTGGAGAATACTGTAGTCTAAACTCCCTGCCACTACTTTCTCATTTTAGAGTTTGCTTCACATTACGCAGAACTGCCATCTTCTTAAAGTCCAAATGTGATGTTAACTTTTTTTTTTCTTAAGTAGGCTCCATGCCCAGGGTGGAGCCCAACATGGGGCTTGAACTCACGACCCTGAGACCAAGACCTGAGCGTAGATCAAGAGTCAAGACACTTACTGAGCCACCCACGCAGCCCTGTTCTTACCACTTTTTTTTGCATAAAACCTATCAACTTACCACTGCTCATACTCCATCCTCCTTAGCACCTTCTCCCTGGGGGCTGTGTCAGAATTTCTTACTCTACTCTCATGGTTTGTTTCTATCTTTTATTAAATAGCACTTAACGTTGCATGGTAACATAATGGTTGACATGGTTATATCCTCCACTGGTTTGTGAACCTTCTCTAGGTACAGGACAGGACTTTGTCCTTTTTAACTCAAGTAGCTTCACTGCCTAACACATGGGGCTCAGATAATTTCAGGTGTAAGTAATGAATAAATTAACCAAATAAATTACTATGCAGTGAAAATAATTTCCCTAAGACATTTTTCAAGGAACAGAAAACATAAGAAAAAAGAATAATCTTCCAATGAACATGAGTTCAAATCAACGAGGCAGGGAAAGGAAAAAGGGAATTTTGAAGATCAGACAGAAAAAGGTATAGGCTCTTAACTGTAGCACACAGGAGGTTGCTAGCATGCTCTCCAAGGTATCAGAATTACTGGGATGAAAAGGTATGGTTTACATTAAGAGTTCTGACTGCAAACCGGAATAAGAAATACTTTTTACAAAGTGATAAAGTACACATCTCAGTTTGCATTATCTATGATGACACACATTTCAATGAAACAGTATTTATCCTTATTATATGCTATGTGCTTTTTCTTTTATTGGTTAGGACCCACTAAACTGATCTTACCACTGACTAAGGTTGCAACTGGTTGATCCAGTTTGAAAAACTGGTCTACACAGACTTACCAATTCCTAGCACATCATAAGAATTTGCTATCCTGGTTATTTTCTTTTTAATTCATCTTTATCTAGCTAATGCTACACTGCCAGGTTTTCCTAGCAAAATGTTTCTAGTTGATTTAATAGATGCTGGAATGAACACCTCTGAACTGTGCTAGCTATGATCTATCTGTCTGAAATGCTCAGAACTTCGATTTGGTAAGAGTGTAGCTAAAATCACTAAATCTTTGGCAGAAGATTCCCCAAATTCTTTCACTGGAAAACGAATGGTGTGATGATTAAACACATACGCACACACACGTGAGCACTCCCACACTTCGCTCTTACATGTTGTTATTCAAACTACCACCACGTAAAAAGAAAAATTTTCAAAGCATGTAAAACTTCAACCTTGACTATACAAAAAACTCCGTGTACAATGGAAATGCAGATAAATTCTACCCAACTTTGTAATTTTTAATCTTCAACATCTTCTACTTTCTAAACAACTGTTAGTCTAGTCTTTGAAAAGAAACAAAGAATGACTAATAGTTTGATAATATGCCCGTGGAACAGGACCAAGAAATTAAGAAAAGCAGCATTCCAGGTTTTCATCACAGTTCCAACACTTTTATGTCTCTGCAGTGAAAAGACTGGCTGATCAGTGTCCCTAATACAAACTCATCTGCCTCTTTCAAAAAAGTTCTAATCAATACAAACGACTTCCTCTACAACTTTCAATCTGATTTTCTCACTTTCCCTATCCCTCACACTAAATTAACTCCTGCCAGATGCTTTCACTCCTTGCATTTTTTGAGTATTTACTAAGAGCCCAGCATAGTACTAAGTATCTTGCATACAGAATCTCATTTGAGCCTATCAAATCTCTGAGGCAGGCGGTATAAGCTTCCTTTTACAGGTAAGAATCCAAGGTTCACAAAGTTTCAGTAACTTGTTCAAGATCATGTACAAGATCATCTAAAATGAGACCCTGCTCTATTTGTTTTTCCTTTAGAAAATGCTACAATGCAAAGGGGAGACCTAAGGTTTATACCTTATTATTCAATAAAGGGTTGCTACTGTATTTCCCAACGTTAGAACAGATATAATTAGTGTATTTGTCTCACATTTAATAGAAGACTGCATTTAATAGACTCAGAGGTGAAATGAGGCCTAAACGGCAATTCAGGCTACCACTATGATTTTCCAGATGAAAACATGAGTGATCTAGCTAGAATACCAAGAAGAAATTAGAAGGGCTGGGATTTTAAACCAGGCCCATCAAATTCTGTCTCTTAAACTTGGGATATTCTCTCCTCTCTATGCCTTACCTACTCAAGATTCATTTCTTCTAGCACTGAGTCAACAACCCCAACTTCTATTTAATAATAAAGTTTGTAAGCTTCTACTATAATTTAATTGGTAATTTCATAATATAGTTTACTCTCCAAAAGAGTGAAACTAAATTAATACTTGAGATTTAATTAAGTTAAAAGTGAACCTAAAAGAAGATTATTAGCAGATTAAACCTCTCATTCTAATTCTAAGGTTGAATCAGGAGTGCCGAAGTGGTATAGAGATATAATGGTTTGGAATCATGAGTATTAAGGGCATCTCATACTATGTGAGGAAGGCAAGTCCCTTAAACTCCTTACATTCCATGTTTTTCATTTAAAAAAATGAAAGATGTGAATGGGACAAACAGTATTTAATCAATGGGGGGCCAATCAAAAGTTTCTGTGGTCACAACAACGTGTATATACCTAACACTACTGAACTGTATACTTAAAAATGGCTGAGATGTAAGTTTTATGTGTCTCTGCCACAACTAGAAAAAGATCTACTGAATAAACTTTAAAAATACAAAAAGACAGACAAACCAAAAAACCTCCTGTGTTACATTTTGAAAATATACAGCATGTACAGCCTCATGCTTATAAACTGATTCAGTGGATCTGGTGTAGGACCCAGGCATCTGCATTCTTTAAGATTGATTCTAATTGAGACTGATTATATCCAATGATCCCCCAGAACTCTTTGTGCTCCAATATTCAAGACAGAACTAGCTTGCACACAACAGAAATAGACATTATAAATAACACTTTAAAATTAACATACCTTATAATTTTTGCAAAAGTATCATCACATTCATACAGTTCATAATAAAAACTTTAAAAAACAGACTTGTTTTAAATAAAAGGCATCTAAAATGAGACCCTGCTCTATTTGTTTTTCCTTTAGAAAATGCTACAATGCAAAGGGGAGACCTAAGGTTTATACCTTATTATTCAATAAAGGGTTGCTACTGTATTTCCCAACGTTAGAACAGATATAATTAGTGTATTTGTCTCACATTTAATAGAAGACTGCATTTAATAGACTCAGAGGTGAAATGAGGCCTAAACGGCAATTCAGGCTACCACTATGATTTTCCAGATGAAAACATGAGTGATCTAGCTAGAATACCAAGTTGACAGAAATTTAAAGTACCAAATAATCCCTTATCACTCCATACTGCTGATTAAATAAGGTTGGCGAGAGTACAATTAACATCTTAAAACTACTAGTCAATAAACAATAGTGTTTTTACATGCCTATAAAAAACTTCAGACTCAAGATTTAATCCTTATGAGTTTTTTATATATTTTTGCTTACTTCCCAGGTTCTTACTTTCCAAGTTGCACTCTAACCAAACCACGGCTTAAACTATTAACTATTTTTTGAGAACATTTCTTTTCCACTAACCTCTGAAAAAAAGCCTTTTCTACTCCAATTGTAAATGCAGCCTGATAAATTTCCAGCTTGATACACCATTTCCTCCAAAAACAGCAAAAGTCCAATAACTTTTAAGTTGAAAAGGATTAATAAAATCCTGTGCTAAACACTTACCACTGGAAGCAGATAATGATAAAGTGTACATTTGGAATACAAGAACCGTTATCTACCGCATTACTCAGTAAATTCTATTAAGAAAAAAAGATTTTGCACTCTTTCTGGCGACAAAATCTAGCACCATATGACGATGTAGGTACGCTTTTACATTTCAGTACAAATGTCTGGTGAGAGAAAGGGACAGTTCTTGAGGAAAAAATAACAACTATACAACTCGGGAAATTGCAGAAAGCTATCCCATTTTCCATTTTCCCATTCCATTTCCCTTATGCAATTTCCCTGATTCTGACACCTTGTTAAGACAAAGAGTCCTTGAATTAATTCCAAAGTGTCAACAGAATCAGAGAAGAAAATTCTGGATTAGAAGGAGTAAGTCCTTTTTAAAGTTATAATAATTGAAGAACTAAGTATCAATTCGAAAACAGGACCATTAAAATGAATTCATTTATGAGACGCCAGATTATAATCCTACTATATTGATCTGGCCACCGGTTTAGAATGGATAATGGCAAGAAACAAGTAATTATAGCTTTGAAATTTACATAGTAGTAGTAATTAGGTTTCAAGAAAAATGTTCTATAAACATGTGGCATGACTAAGGGGAACAAATGAAGCCAATAAACAAGCCTTCAGTACCAACAAATTTCCAAATTTATAAACATCGGACCAAAAGGTAGAAATAGACAGCCAAAGAAATAAGACAAAAATACTAACTAAAAGATAATCTAGAGCAACTACCAACAATAGCATCA